>NC_059228.1:60000-660000 GCF_020615455.1 Coregonus clupeaformis | reverse complement strand
CCCCCGATTGCACAGTTTGGCTAGGAAGAGTCTTGGTGATTCCAAACTTCTTCCATTTAAGAATGATGGATGCCTCTGTGTTCTTGGGGACCTTCAATGTTTTGGTACCCTTCCCCAGATCTGTGCCTCGACACAATCCTGTGTCGGAGCTCTACGGACAATTCCTTCGACCTCATGGCTTGGTTTTGCTCTGACAAGCACTGTCAACTGTGGGACCTTATATAGACAGGTGTGCCTTTCCAAATCATGTCCAATCAATTGAATTTACCACAGATGGACTCCAATCAAGTTGTAGAAACGTCTCAAGTATGATAAGTGAAAACAGGATGCACCTGATCTCAATTTCGAGTCTCATAGCAAAGGGTCTGAATACTTATGTAAATAAGGTATTTCTGTTTTCTGTTTTTAATACATTTGCAAACATTTCAAAAAACCTGTTTTCGCTTTGTCATTATGGGGTATTGTGTGTAGATTGATGAGGATTTTCTTTTATTTAATTCATTTTAGAATAAGGCTGTAACGTAACAGAATGTGAAAAAAGGAAGGGGTCTGAATACTTTCCTAATGCACTGTATCTAAATTTATTGTGAATTTGTGTCAAAATGTCAGTCTAGAAAGAGGGATGGGGGATAATGCTCTTCCCCCTTTTGATTGTCAGAAAGGTCTGACCATAGCCTTAGCTTTTGAGCTGACTATTGGTTGTCCACCTCTTTACCTTGTTATGACCAGATTACTTGTCCTTAAATACTGTAGCGATTTTTTGTAAACAATGACAGTGTAACACCCCTTGTGCACATGCTAATGTATTTTTTTACCGCGTTTGAACATCCCATTTGTTTCCCCAGCCTGTTCACAGCCAACACTTTTGACTCTATAAACGAGGATGCTTTCCTTGGTCTTCCCCATCTGGAGTACCTGTAAGTAAATCGCTTTTCTGTGTTATATCATCACAAAATGAGTCTGAATTTTATTTAAAATAATGAATAATGAATAATATACCCCTAACAGTAGGTTTGGACAACAGTTTGATCTTTATCAACACCTTTGGGTCTTTTATTCATTTTCTAAGCTACTTCATATGAGTTGTATTGAATTTACACATCAAATGTATTTACCTTTTTCAGTTTCATCGAGAACAACCAAATCAAGTCAATATCGCCATATGCTTTCCAGGGGCTGAAAACCTTAGTGCATTTGTAAGTATATCCCTTGACTCAGTGCTTAATTTGAGCCGGATTCTGCCGGAACAGGATCCGGCACATCTCCGTTTTGACAGCCTGCGTTCCAGAACCTAATTGGACGGATCCAGTACGTCTCGTGGCATAAATAAATAAAAGTAACTTAACATACTAGAAGACCATAGTTTAGCCATATAGGATCATGTATATTATTTTCTAATCATACGCGCATAGCCTGCCCTACAGAGTCTGAAAGCCCAACTACACTGTAAGACTTTTCTGTAATTTCAACAGTAAATCACTGTAGAATGCACAGTACCTTAAATGTGTTTTACAGAATTAATGCTGTAGATTGCACTGCATTATGGGTAAAATGCTGAGAAATACTGTTATTAACTATAATTGGTAGTTTCCTGTAAAAATTACTCTAAAATACTGTATTTACAGTGGATTCGGAAAGTATTCAGACCCCTTGACTTACGTTAGAGCCTCATTCTAAAATTGATGAAATAAAACATTTTCCTCATCAATGTACACACAATACCCCATAATTATAAATTGTAGCAAATGTATATAGTTTTTAAAAACAGAAATACCTTATTTACATAAACATTCAGACACTTTGCTATGACACTCGAAATTGAGCTCAGGTGCATCCTGTTTCCATTGATCCTCCTTGAGATATTTCTACAACTTAGAAACATCTCAAGCACTCCGAGACATAATTGTGTCGAGGAACAGATCTGGGGAAGGGTACCAAACATTTCTGCAGTATTGACAGTCCCCAAGAACACAATGGCCTCCAGCATTCTTAAAAACTGAAGAAGTTTGGAACCACCAAGACTCTTCCTAAAGCTGGCCGCCCGGTCAAACTGAGCAATCGGGGGAGAAGGGCCTTGGCCAGGGAGGTGACCAAGAACCCGATGGTCACTCTGAAAGAGCTCCAGAGTTCCTCTGTGGAGATGGGAGAACCTTCCAAAAGGACAACGATCTCTGCAGCACTCCACCAATCAGGCCTTTATGGTATAGTGGCCAGAAATGTAAAGGACTCAGACCATGAGAAACAAGATTCTCTGGTCTGATGAAACCAAGATTGAACTCTTTGGCCTGAATGCCAAGTGTCATGTCTTTAGGAAACCTGGCATCATCCCTACGGTGAAGCATGGTGGTGGCAGCATCATGCTGTGGGAATGTTTTTCAGCAGCAGGGACTGGGAGACTAGTCAAGATCGAGGGAAAGATGAACGGAGCAAAGTACAGAGAGATCCTTGATGACAACCTGCTCCAGAGTGCTCAGGACCTCAGACTGAGGCGAAAGTTCACCTTCCAACAGGACAACGACCCTAAGCACACAGCCAAGACAACACAGGAGTGGCTTCCTGACAAGTCTCTGAATGTCCTTGAGTGGCCCAGCCAGAGCCCGGACTTGAACCTGATCGAACATCTCTGGAGAGACCTGGAAATAGCTGTGCAGTGACGCCCCCCCATCCAACCTGACAGAGCTTGAAAGGATCTGCAGAGAAGAATGTGAGAAACTCCCCAAATACAGGTGTGCCAAGAATTTAACGTCATACCCAAGAAGACTCGAGGCTGTAATCGCTGCCAAAGGTGCTTCCACAATGTACTGAGTAAAGTGTCTGAATATTTATGTAAATTTGATATTTCAGTTTATTTTATTTTATAAATTTGCTAAAAATTCTAAAAACCTGTTTTTGATTTGTCATAATGGGGTATTGTGTGTAGATTGATTATGAAAAAATTACATTTTATCCATTTTAGAATAAGGCTGTAACGTAACAAAATGTGGAAAATGTCAAGGGCTCTCAATACTTTCCGATTGCCCTGTATATACAGTAATCGAATCAAATAAAAATGTAATTTGCCACATGCGCCGAATACAACAGGTGTAGACATTACAGTGAAATGTTTACTTACAAGCCCTTAACCAACAATGCAGTTTTTAATAAAAAAATAAAAAAGGAAATAATTAAAGAGCAGCATTAAAATAAAATAACAGTAGGGAGGTTATATACAGGGGGTACGGTACAGAGTCAATGTGCGGGGGCACCGGTTAGTCGAGGTAATTGAGGTAATACAGTGAGGGAAAAAAGTATTTGATCACCTGCTGATTTTGTACGTTTGCCCACTGACAAAGACATGATCAGTCTATAATTTTAATGGTAGGTTTATTTGAACAGTGAGAGACAGAATAACAACAAAAAAAATCCAGAAAAACGAATGTCAAAAATGTTATAAATTGATTTGCATTTTAATGAGGGAAATAAGTATTTGACCCCCTCTCAATCAGAAAGATTTCTGGCTCCCAGTTGTCTTTTAAACAGGTAACGAGCTGAGATTAGGAGCACCTAATCTCAGCTTGTTACCTGTATAAAAGACACCTGTCCACAGAAGCAATCAATCAATCAGATTCCGAACTCTCCACCATGGCCAAGACCAAAGAGCTCTCCAAGGGACAAGATTGTAGACCTACACAAGGCTGGAATGGGCTACAAGACCATCGCCAAGCAGCTTGGTGAGAAGGTCACAACAGTTGGTGCGATTATTCGCAAATGGAAGAAACACAAAAGAACTGTCAATCTCCCTCGGCCTGGGGCTCCATGCAAGTTCTCACCTCGTGGAGTTGCAATGATCATGAGAAAAGTGAGGAATTATCCCAGAACTACACGGGAGGATCTTGTCAATGATCTCAAGGCAGCTGGAACCATAGTCACCAAGAAAACAATTGGTAACACACTACGCCGTGAAGGACTGAAATCCTGCAGCGCCCACAAGGTCCCCTTGCTCAAGAAAGCACATATACAGGCCAATCTGAAGTTTGCCAATGAACATCTAAATGATTCAGAGGAGAACTGGGTGAAAGTGTTGTGGTCAGATGAGACCAAAATCGAGCTCTTTGGCATCAACTCAACTCGCCGTGTTTGGAGGAGGAGGAATGCTGCCTATGACCCCAAGAACACCATCCCCACCGTCAAACATGGAGGTGGAAACATTATGCTTTGGGGGTGTTTTTCTACTAAGGGGACAGGACAACTTCACCGCATCAAAGGGACGATGGACAGGGCCATGTACCGTCAAATCTTGGGTGAGAACCTCCTTCCCTCAGCCAGGGCACTGAAAATGGGTAGTGGATGGGTATTCCAGCATGACAATGACCCAAAACACACGGCCAAGGCAACAAAGGAGTGGCTCAAGAAGAAGCAAATTAAGGTTCTGGAGTGGCCTAGCCAGTCTCCAGACCTTAATCCCATAGAAAATATGTGGAGGTAGCTGAAGGTTCGAGTTTCCAAACGTCAGCCATGAAACCTTAATGACTTGGAGAAGATCTGCAAAGAGGAGTGGGACAAAATCCCTCCTGAGATGTGTGCAAACCTGGTGGCCAACTACAAGAAACATCTGACATCTGTGATTGCCAACAAGGGTTTTGCCACCAAGTACTAAGTAATATTTTGCAGAGGGGTCAAATACTTATTTCCCTCATTAAAATGCAAATCAATTCATAACATTTTTGACATGCGTTTTTCTGGATTTTGTTGTTGTTATTCTGTCTCTCACTGTTCAAATAAACCTAACATTAAAATTATAGACTGATCATGTCTTTGTCAGTGGGCAAACGTACAAAATCAGCAGGGGATCAAATACTTTTTTTCCCTCACTGTATGTACATGTGGGTAGAGTTAAAGTGACTATGCATGAATAATAAACAGAGTAGCAGCAGTGTAAAAGAGGGGGTTGGGGTGGTGGGGCAATGCAAATAGTCCGGGTAGCTTGTGACTACTGTAGATTAAAATGTACAATTTCAGGCGTCAACCTCATGCTGTCGGGTGAGACGCATGAAGCTCAGACTATAAAAATTAAATACAAATTGAATAAAAAAATCACTAAGAAAATAATTGTTTTAATGTTTAAGCTTTGCTGTACCGCGGCCTCTGGGAGCCAATGTGAATAAACTGACCAGAGATTTGTGACCATTGTTTGCACCATTACTATAGAGACAATGGCTTGCCTCTAGCCCAAACAGTTCAAAATACACTGAACAAAAATATAAATTCAACATGTAAAGTGTTGGTCCCATGTTTCATGAGATTAAATAAAAGATCCCAGAAAAGTTCTGTACTCACAGAAAATATTATTTATATAAAATGTTATGCACAAATTTGCTTACATCCCTGTTAGTGAGCATTTCTCCTTTGCCAAGATAATCCATCCACCTGGCAGGTGTGGCATATCAAGACGCTGATTAAACAGCATGATCATTACACTGGTGCACCTTGTGCTGGGGAAAATAAAAGGCCACTCTATAATGTGCAGTTTTGTCACACAACACAATGCCACAGATGTCTCAAGTTTTGTGGGAGCGTGCAATTGGTATGCTGACTGCAATTTGAATGCACAGAGATACAGTGTCGAGATCCTGAGGCCCATTGTCGTGACATTCATCCTCCACCATCACCTTTCAGCATGATATTACACGGCCCCATATCGCAAGGATCTGTACACAATTCCTGGAAGCTGCATACTCACCAGACAGGTCACCTATTGAGCCTGTTTGGGATGCTCTGGATCGACGTGTACGACAGCGTGTTCCAGTTCCCGCCAATATCTAGCAACTTCGCACAGCCATTGAAGAGGAGTGGGACAACATTCCACAGGCCACAATCAACAGCCTGATCAAGGAGGTGTCACACTGAATGATGCAAATGGTGGTCACACCAGATACTGACTGGTTTTCTGATCCACGCCCCTACTTAAAAAAGAAAAAAGGTATTTGTGACCAACAGATGCATATCTGTATTCCCAGTCGTGCAATTCATAGACTAGGGCCTAATTAATTCATTTCAATTGACTGATTTCCTTATATGAACTGTAACTCAGTAAAATCTTTGAAATTGTTGCATGTTGCGTTTAAATCTTTGTTCAGTATATATGACCCATATTACCGACGCAACATTTTTTTTATTTCTATTGCGGCAGTATTAAAACATCTTGTTCTTTTTACAGTATTATACAATATAACTAACAGCAATGTACCATATTAATTATTTTCAGTAAATTGCCATAAATCGCAATGCACTCTGGGTGATTTTAGACATAACTGGTAAATTAAACCGGCAATTCCAATGAAATGTTGGTTTAACAGTACTGTAATAATAAGTACTGTATTTCAAATAGTACTGTAATCCAGCCCCAAAGAATACAGTACCCTACCATATTTTTGGAAGAGAAAGTGAATCATGAATATTTGATATGCTGTAATATGAAAACACATTACCTAGCAGCCAACCTGCTTGCACCAATCCCATGCAATTATAGTAAAATACAGTAAAATACAATTAATGAATTCATTTATTCATTAATTTATTACAATTACCATAAAGATAGTTTAGTAAGATTATTGGTACTGTAAAACTGAATACAGTAACATGCTGTACTGTAAATTTAGAGCATTATTTAGAGTTGCCAGCAAATTACTGTAATTATATAATACGGCTGTGTTGCTGTAATGATTACAGTAGGCTCATTTACTGTACAGTATAATGCTGTATTGTATAATACGGCACTGTTTTTCTTACTGTCAATTTTACAGCATCCCTGCTGTAAAGCAACATTACAGTATTTAGCTGTCAACTCCGCTGGCAGTATAATTATGTAAATGTACAGGGAAAAGTTTTACAGTGTACAGTTTGGGTATCACACACAGTCTATCAAACAGCTGACAGTTGTTGCAGCTGTCAGAGAACAGAAAGATAGGCCTGTCTGTAGGGACCAATATTATTTCTCAACTCGATATTGAGCAAACATCACAGTTTTACCAATGGAGTAGCTTGTGGAGCATGGTTTTGGAACGGAGTGTGTCAGCTATTCCCAGTGAGTGCACAGCTTTTTTTTAAAGGATAATAATTTCCTCCTCCAGGCTAGTAGGCAAGATATAACTTTTAGTTGGAAAATTCACCTAAATGTTGAGTCTGCGTTGATGGTAGCTTGCACAAAATCACCAATATACATCTATAGATTTATTACATTTGATGCAACTAGACGGCCCTACACACAGGAGAGCCTGCTTCGTCTGAGACATCAACAGTAGTCTCCATCACCAGGACTGGAGGGAATGCTGGACATATACAAGACACTAAAGCTATACGATCAAGCCCATGTTTGGCTAGGATAGCCTAGGAGGAAGCAAGGGAGGAGAGGGGGAGTGAAGCAGAGGCTCAAGAAACTTGCTGGTAAGCAGGCATGCCCGCCTCTCCCCTCTATCATGCTGGCTATTGTCCTATCCCTGCGCAATAAACTGGATGAACTACATACAAACATACAAAATCAATGGGCCTATAAGGAGGCGAGTCTGTTATGCCTTACTGAGACTTGGCTGGACAATTAAATCGCTGATTCCGAAGTTTACAGATGGCTTTGGAACACCAATCAGACTGGATTGGGACATCAAAAGCAGCGGGAAGAGCCATGTACATCCAACCCCCCCCAACCACAAAAACATATCGCTATAAACCATATTTTATATCATATGAGGTGTTTGTGTTGTGCCCACCATCTGTTCAAACACATCATACTCTTAAATGCAGGGTGGGTGTCATGTTTTGTCTGATCAATGTACTAAAATGTGTTTACAATTAAAATGTCAGCTTTCAAATGGTAACACAAATATGGTTGGAGGTCCACACTTTGAAGTTAAAAGTTTTAATTCAATTTCAATGGTGTACCAGCTACAGTAAATTGAAGTGGTCTGAAGGGATAGGTCCATTCTATGAATTCTATTTCTATGATTTAAATGAATGACACCCACCCTGTATTCAAGAGTATGCTGTGTCTCAACCAATGACGGGCACAACACAAACACCTCACATTATGTAAAATAGGGACTGAGCTACAACATGAGATTACAGGATTTTAGATAATTGACGTTATTGTTTTTGTTGCATTAAAATATACCATATTTTGACAACCATATTATTAAGCTTTCAAATAATATAAATCTCAATTTGTATCTTTTTCTGTGATGAATACATGGATGTCTCATGGTAGGGTATGCAAAAAATAACTTTGAGCACCTCTCTCCTCATTGTTTTGGCATTCAGGTCCAGAAAGTCACTTTCTGACCACTACCATGGGCAAACATGTATGGAAGGTTTTGATCAAATCAAAGGGGGTGCAGTCAGAAAGTGATTGAATTCATATACTGTAGGACAACCCTATGGCAATGTAAAAATGCATACAAAGCAACAAAAAAAACACACACCTTAGAACCACAGATCATAATACAATATACTGCATTTAATCCCAGCCTATCGCACCAAACTACAACGGGAAGATGGAAAGGCTGTTTCAGGGGGTAAAGTCAGAGATACTTGGAGGGGTGTGAAAACACTGGCAGGCCTTAATAACACCCAAACTGTCCCCTGCTCCAAAGCAAAAGACTGTGTTAACTTTGCAGAGAATCTTAACAGTTGTTATTATAGATTTGACCAACATGACTACAATGGAGAGTGAGCAGCTGATCTCTGATCTATCTAACATGTCACTCATTGTAACAAATGTTCAGCTGCAACCAAAATATGAGGAGGCTATATTTAAATGGACAAATCAAAACAAAGCACCTGTACCAGACAACATTCATGGTTGCCTCCAAGTGTGCCATAAGCAACTGTTAGGTGTTTTCTGTGAGCTCTTTAACCACACTCTGGCAGAACATTCCATCCCAGCAATATGGAAAACTTCCATCATATGCCCATTACCTAAAAAGAGAAACCCCACCTGCAACAATGACTACCACCCTGTAGCTTTAACATCTTTAGTGATGAAGAGCTTTGAACGGCTGATTTTCCCCCAGCTACAAAAGGAGGTATGGTCTTATTCAGACCCACTCTGGTTTGCCTACAAGCAGCACAGGGGTGTTGATGATGCAGTCCCTACTGGGCAGTGCCGACACACACCTGGAGAAGCCCAAAACAAATGTCAGGATGGTATTAGTAGATTTATCTAGTGCCTTCAATACAGGACAGCCGCTCTTAATGGGTCAAAACTCCAGAACATGAATGCCAATCCAAATCAGATTCTATGGGGCCTCTCCTTTCTGACAAATAGACACCAGCTGGTCAGATTCAATGGTCACTGCAGATTGTCCAGAACCCTGTGTTATTCACCCTGTACACATACGACTGTCTGAGCTCAGACACAGAGATGATGTACATTAAATAATTGGATGACACAATAATTATGGACACAGGAAACTCAGTGTGGTGCCGAAATCGACAGGTTTCACTCTGGTGTAGCCAGAACTACCTGGACCCAGTGCTTAATTTGAGCCAGATCCCAATGGAACAGGATCCGGCACCTTTCAGTTTGTGACTGTTTCTTTCTGGAACCTATTTGCCAGTATCCGGTAGCCTACCTCTCGTGGCATGAAAAATGGCCGTTGCTGTGGTGAGAGAGAGAGAAGCAAGCCTGTATCTATCACAGAACTAGAATGAGATTCACTTTCTATGATCTCTCTCTCTCTCTCTCTCTCTCTCTCTCTCTTTGCTCTTATAGACATGAGCCTGCAACTATCATCTCTCCAGCATTTCACTTCATAATTTATTTCCTGATCAAAGCTGCGGGAACGGTGCTGGAGGTGCTGCAGCACCCCTGATTAATTGAAATACATTTGCCAAAGTTATAGAATTACTGCTGTCTGTTCAGAAAGAGCTTACATTATTCTGAATACTACACCAGGAGTAGGCCTATAATTTAGCCACAGAGGATCAATAAACATAGCCTACAGTCGGGAACAAATCTGTCAGTGAACAGCATGCAGCCAAAACAGGCAATATTTCAAATACAATCAGGAGAAAACACAGGTTGGAAAGCAAATGGCTTCTGCTGAAAAGAGAAAACCCTAATCTGTCTGTCGGCAAGCAAAATATTTTATCAACTTCCAAATAGGCCTATTGACCGAACAGCATTGTTTTTCAAAGTAAAACAAGAGAAAGATAGGCTTTTGGCACAAGCCCAACGGCCATCACCAGTGAGTGAGTCAGTAAAACTGGAAAGCTTTTTTAGGACTATAATTTTCTCCTCATATTGTACAATATGTGTATCTCCGCATACATAGGCCTAGGCTATTGATAGATTCAAGACAAGGTCGTTTTATTGATCTCAGATTCTCGGTTTGTCAGTGTCAAAGTAGCCTGTCATTTCGATAATTTGTGCGGTATTAAAATGATTCTGCTAAAGTTTCCAGTCAAGTAAAATTAGGTAGAATTACATGAAATGGGTTTATAAAAGGTCACATTTTTCCCAGACCCTAGGCTACAAAAATGGTCCCCATGTGTGCAACTTCTGTAAGTGCCTCTACTCTACTGCTCTATGCCACTACGCAAATGTGATGCTATGCATGCAATGCTTTATTATGAACGTGATTTTTTTTTCATGAGTTCCGGTACCTCAGAGCCCCCCAGGTCACCCTCCTCTCACGCTAACTTTTTGTTCCGGCACCCCCCAATTTACAAATTAAGCACTGCCTGGACCTCAACGCAACCAAAACCAAAGACCTGGTCATTGACTTCAGGAGAGACCAACCTATCATCCCTGCGCTGGAGATCAATGGCCAGATGATAGAGCGAGTGGAGGACTATGAATACATACAATAGGAACCATCATTGACATCATCTAGCCTTTTGGGGGCCCTAAGCAACATTTGGTTAAAAAAAATTGTCCCCCCCGTCTTGACAGTGGAGAGAAAAAGTTTAAAAGTGAATTTCATGCAATTCCACTCATTTTGCCATGACTTATGCCATGATATCTGAGTGAGAATGACTAACAAAATCAATGGTTTAGATAGCTGGCTAGACTAATCTATCATTGGATAACACATTCATAATGGCAAAAAAGACAGTAAAACAATTAATCATAAGGAATAAGGTTTTGAAGTGCCTGTCCTATATCTAGAAGATATAAGAAAGCGCATTAAATACTTTAGTTTTTTTGGACACATATTGAATACCTAATTGTTGTTGGCACAAAACTACCTCCATACTTCCATCCATTTGTATCGGCCACATTCAGACGAGTCCCGTGACACTTGTGGGGGCCGTAGAACAAAAGGGAGAGTCACCCCTTTCAATAGTGGGGTCATATTAGTTTGTAGCTTAAACGGTTCAAACGCTACAGACAAAAATTGGCACATCAGCATTACCAACTTCAGTCCCGTGACATTTGTGGGGGTCATAGAGCAAAACGGAGAACACCATCGTGTTCGTGAGCGTCTCCTGTTTCCATTGAGTGGAATAGTTTGTAGGTCAAACCGTTTGGACGGTACAGATGTTTTTGTGAGAAGACCGATTTTCGGTATGGCTCATGGTCTGACAAACACAGGTGTAGCTTGGCCACCTTCCACTGCAGATGCGGACAGCCAACATGGAGGATTGAGATGCAGCCCATGCAAAAAAACTGATATCGCTAGTTTAAACTGACAGATTTTGATGGGGATTTTTTATAATGTTACTTAGATTGACACACTGTGCGTCAATAGACTCTTAAGGATTTAACCTAGAAAGCACGATAAAACATTAACAAATTTGCATGATTTCGATATTGAATTTTTAAATAGTTACATAACTAAATGAAGAGTAGTGTAAACACACTGACGACTGATGCCTTTTATGCAAATACTTTCATTTAATGTGTACGCTGTAGTACTTTAAGAACACAACTATACAATACAGCTATACCCTAACACAGTGGTCTGAAACCCCTGGTTTTCAGGCCAGATCAGGCCTGCAAGTGACATTATACTAGCATGCAAAGTAATGTGTAATTCCTATTGGAATCCAGCCAGTGAGGATATCCAACAATTTGAACTTTTGATTACCCCCAACCTGCATTCAGAATGACTGCCAGGGTAGGGAAGATTGAATAATGAGAGTAGCTAAATCATCTAAACTGGAACAACCAACTCAGGTGAAATAAATCCAACTACTAACAGATTGGATTAGTTTAGAAAATAATGTTATTTGTGTAGCATAAGATTAATCAACCAATCAATGTACATGCATAAACACAAATATTGAAACAAACAATTCTGAAAATCAACCTGCAATAGAGCATGCTGGGAAATATGATAATGGTGGGCATGGTTTTGAGTGTTTTACTCTACACAGAGTAAAAATGACACAATCACACTCAACTCTGGTTACTAACACCAACACTGGGGTTCTCCACCACTGACTGTTTCCTTGTGGCTGGCGATTTTAATTCCACGTCATTAAGACATGTGATGCCTAACTTCAATCAACATGTCTCCTTTGCCACTAGGGGCGATAAAGTCCTTGACCAATGTTACTCTACTCACAAGCAAGCATACAAGGCCCTCCCTCGTCCCCCATTCGGCAAATCAGATCATGACTCCATACACCTGCTTCCTGTTTACAAGCAGAAGCTCAAACAGGAAGTACCCGTGACTCACTCAGTTGAGAAATGGTCATATGAATCAGAGATTATGCTACAGGACTGCTTTGCTAGTGCTGATTGGAATATATTCCTATACTCCGCCGATAACATCGACGAGCTAACCACCTCCGTCACCGGCTTCCTTAGGAAATGCATTGACGACGTTGTCCCCACAGTGATCTCGCTCTCCGAGGCTGATGTGAGTAAGGTCTTTAATCACGTCAACACTCGCAAGGCAGCTGGGCCAGACGGTATTCCAGGGCGCGTTCTCAGAGCATGCGCAGTACAGCAGTCAGGCATATTCACAGTCATTTTCAACCTCTCCTTGTCCCAATCTGTAATCCCCACGTCTTAAGATGACCACCATCATTCAGGTTCTCAGGAGCTCTAAGGATTCATTCCACAATGACTACCGCACTGTAGCACTCACATCAGGAATCACATCATCTCCCGAGTGGCGCAGTGGTCTAAGGCACTGCATCGCAGTGCTAGCTGTGCCACTAGAGATCCTGGTTCGAATCCAGGCTCTGTTGTAGCCGGCCGCGACCGGGAGATCCATGGGGCGGTGCACAATTGGCCCAACGTCGTCCAGGGTAGGGGAGGGAATGGCCGGCAGGGATGTAGCTCAGTTGGTAGAGCATGGCGTTTGCAACGCCAGGGTTGTGGGTTCGATTCCCATGGGGGGCCAGTATATTTAAAAAAATTATGCACTAACTGTAAGTCGCTCTGTATAAGAGCGTCTGCTAAATATGTAAAAATTTAATCATGAAGTGCGTTGAAAGGCTGGTTATTGCACACATCAACTCCATCATCCTAGACCCATTCCAAACACTCACTTCATTTGCTCACACACACATAACATGAACACACGTATACTGAGTCTACATACAATCATCATATATGCTGAGACCTTTTCACCTTACCCCTATACTGTATCTACCTCTATCACTACAGTATCCCTGCACATTGTAAATAAGGTATTCGAACTGACCCTGTATATAGCTTACTTACTTCTCGTGTTCTTCTTATTACTTATTTTTATTTATTGTGTTTTTTTGGCCTACCTTATGTTATTTTTAGTACTACATTGATATATTTTACTGCATTGTTGGGTTTAGAGCTAGCAAGAAAGGCATTTCACTCTACTTATTCAAACTTGAAATATATTAATGTCCCAGTGCAGGAAGAAAATGATTTTCCTGTTTTATATATACAGTACCAGTCAAAAATTTGGACACACCTACAGTGCCATGGGAAAGTATTCAGACTCCTTGACTTTTTCCACATTTTGTTACGTTACAGCCTTATTCTAAAATGATTAAAAATATATATATATCAGCAATCTACACACAATACCTCATAATGACAAAGCGAAAACAGGTTTTTTGAAATGTTTTCAAATATTAAAAAAATAAAAAAACAGAAATACCGTACTTACATAAGTATTCAGACACTTTGCTATGAGACGCGAAATCAAGCTCAGGTGCATCCTGTTTCCATTGATCATTCTTGAGATGTTTCTACAACTTGATTGGAGTCCACCTGTGGTAAATTCAATTGATTGGACATGAGGTCCCACAGTTGACAGTGCATGTCAGAGTGAAAACCAAGCCATGAGGTCGAAGGAATTGTCCGTAGAGCTCCGAGACAGGATTGTGTCGAGGCACAGATCTGGGGAAGGGTACCAAAACATTTCTGCAGCATTGGAGTTCCCCAAGAACACAGTGGCCTCCATCATTCTTAAATGGAAAAAGTTTGGAACGACCAAGACTCTTCCTAGAGCTAGCCGCCCGGCGAAATTTAGCCATCGGGGGGAAAGGGCTTTGGTCAGGAAGGTGACCAAGAACCCGATGGTCACTCTGACAGAGCTCGAGAGTTCCTCTGTGGAAATGGGAGAACCTTCCAGAAGGACAACGATCTCTGCAGCACTCCCAATCAGGCCTTTATGGTAGAGTGGCGCAGTGGTCTAAGGCACTGCATCGCAGTGCTAGCTGTGCCACTAGAGATCCTGGTTCGAATCCAGGCTCTGTCGTAGCCGGCCGCGACCGGGAGACCCATGGGGCGGTGCACAATTGGCCCAGCTTCGTCCAGGGAAGGGGAGGGAATGGCCTGCAGGGATGTAGCTCAGTTGGTAGAGCATGGCGTTTGCAACGCCAGGGTTGTGGGTTCGATTCCCACGGGGGGCCAGTATATAAAAAAAAAAAAAAAAAAAAAAAGATAACTCACTCTGGATAAGAGCGTCTGCTAAATTACAAAAAAATTGAAAATGTTTAAAAAATAAAAATAAATGAGTGGCCAGACGGAAGCCACTCCGCATTAAATGGCACATGACAACTCGCTTGGAGTTTGCCAAAGGGCACCTAAACGACTCTCAGACCATGAGAAACAAGATTCTCTGGTCGGTTGAAACCAAGATTGAACTCTTTGGCCTGAATGACAAGCGTCACGTCTGGAGGAAACTTGGCACCATCCCTACGGTGAAGCATCATGCTGTTGGGATTTCTTTCAGCGGCAGGGACTGAGAGACTTGTCAAATCAAAATCAAATCAAATGTTATTGGTCACATACACCTGCTTAGCAGATGTTATTGCGGGTGGAGCAAAATGCTTGTGTTTCTAGCTCCAACAGTGCTGTAATATATATATATATATATATATATATATATATATATATATTTTTTGCTCTGACATGCACTGTCAACTGTGGGACCTTATATAGACAGGTGTGTGCCTTCCCAAATCATGTCCAATCAATTGAATTCACCACAGGTGGACTCCAATCAAGTTGTAGAAACATCTCAAGGATAATCACTGGAAACAGGATGCACCTGAGCTCAATTTCGAGTCTCATAGCAAAGGGTCTGAATACTTATATAGGTAAGGTATTTCTGTTTTTTTTGTAATAAATTTGCAAACATTTCTAAAAACCTGTTTTCACTTTGTCATTATGGTGTATTTTGTGTAGATTAATGAAGAATTTGTTTTTATTTAATCAAATTTAGAATAAGGCTGTAACGTAGTAAAATGTGGAAAATGTCAAGGGGTCTGAACACTTTCCGAATGCCCTTTATATATATATATATATATATATATATATATATATATATATATATATATATATATATATATATATACAGTGGGGAGAACAAGTATTTGATACACTGCCGATTTTGCAAGTTGAGGTATCCCAAACCTTTTTTGATATACTAAAAGGACCATTATTAGCATGTTTTAACCACTCCTAAGTAAATGGTAGATTATCTGACACTCAAGAAGAAGTTCTGATCTCATTATTACTGAAACAGGATACAAGTGGAAAATATAAAGATCCAGTCCATAAAAAAAATTGGAGGCCCCTTAAACTTCAGTGTTGTGATGCAAAAATTCTAGCAAAATGTATAGCGCATAGAATTAAAAAGGTATTGTCGGATATTATTCATTCTAATCAGACAGGTTTTTTACATGGAAGATACATTGGAGATAATATAAGGCAAGTATTGGAAACAATAGAACACTATGGAAAATCTGGGAAACCAGGCCTGATATTCATAGCAGACTTCGAAAAGGCATTTGATAAAGTACGACTGGGGTTTATATATACAGTGGAGAGAACAAGTATTTGATACACTGCCGATTTTGCAGGTTTTCCTACTTACAAAGCATGTAGAGGTCTGTAATTTTTATCATAGGAACACTTCAACTGTGAGAGACGGAATCTAAGACAAAAATCCAGAAAATCACATTGTATGATTTTCAAGTAATTAATTTGCATTTTATTGCATGACATAACTATTTGATACATCAGAAAAGCAGAACTTAATATTTGGTACAGAAACCTTTGTTTGCAATTACAGAGATCATACGTTTCCTGTAGGTCTTGACCAGGTTTGCACACACTGCAGCAGGGATTTTGGCTTTTCCTCCATACAGACCTTCTCCAGACCCTTCAGGTTTCGGGGCTGTCGCTGGACAATACAGACATTCAGCTCCCTCCAAAGATGTTCTATTGGGTTCAGGTCTGGAGACTGGCTAGGCCACTCCAGGACCTTGAGATGCTTCTTACGGAGCCACTCCTTAGTTGCCCTGGCTGTGTGTTTCGGGTCATTGTCATGCTGGAAGACCCAGCCACAACCCATCTTCAATGCTCTTACTGGGGAAGGAGGTTGTTGGCCAAGATCTTGCGATACATGGCCCCATTCATCCTCCCCTCAATACGGTGCAGTCATCCTGTCCCCTTTGCAGAAAAGCATCCCAAAAGAATGATGTTTCCACCTCCATGCTTGGGATGGTGTTCTTGGGGTTGTACTCATCCTTCTTCTTCCTCCAAACACTGTGAGTGGAGTTTAGACCAAAAAGCTTTATTTTTGTCTCATCAGACCACATGACCTTCTCCCATTCCTCCTCTGGATCATCCAGATGGTCATTGGCAAACTTCAGATGGGCCTGGACATGTGCTGGCTTGAGCAGGGGGACCTTGCGTGCGCTGCAGGATTTTAATCCATGACGGCGTAGTGTGTTACTAATGGTTTTCTTTGAGACTGTGGTCCCAGCTCTCTTCAGGTCATTGACCAGGTCCTGCCGTGTAGTCCTGGGCTGATCCCTCACCTTCCTCATGATCATTGATGCCCCACGAGGTGAGATCTTGCATGGAGCCCCAGACCGATGGTGATTGACCGTCATCTTGAACTTCTTCCATTTTCTAATAATTGCGCCAACAGTTGTTGCCTTCTCACCAAGCTGCTTGCCTATTGTTATGTAGCCCATCCCAGCCTTGTGCAGGTCTACAATGTTATCCCTGATGTCCTTACACAGCTGTCTGGTCTTGACCATTGTGGAGAGGTTGGAGTCTGTTTGATTGAGTGTGTGGACAGGTGTCTTTTATACAGGTAACGAGTTCAAACAGGTGCAGTTAATACAGGTAATGAGTGGAGAACAGGAGGGCTTCTTAAAGAAAAACTAACAGGTCTGTGAGAGCTGGAATTCTTACTGGTTGGTAGGTGATCAAATACTTATGTCATGCAATAAAATGCAAATGAATTACTTAAAAATCATACAATGTGATTTTCTGGATTTTTGTTTTAGATTCCGTCTCTCACAGTTGAAGTGAACCTATGATAAAAATGACAGACCTCTACCTGCTTTGTAAGTAGGAAACCTGCAAAATCGGCAGTGTATCAAATACTTGTTCTCCCCACTGTATATGTTGGAATAATACTGTGAAATTGTGAAAATGATGATAATGCCCTTTTAATGTAAGAGCTCTTTGAAAAGCCCGCCTAAAGTTTCAGCCTGTTTTTGTGGGATGGAGTTTTGGCCTGCCTGGTGACAAATTAGTTAATTGACCAACAAGAAAGAGAGTTCCAAACCTCTCTGCCAATAACAGCTAATTCAGAAAGAAATTGCCATGTAGAAATATGTTTAACCATTCATTAAGCAATGAATAATGCAAGGCTTGGCGATATAGGCTCTCTTCTTTCAGGGTATTTCACTGCCCAAGCAAAGCATCAATATAAAACAGCCTATAGGCAGTGAGTGTGGTAAGATATACCAATCCCCCATAAACAACGGAACCTTACACCATCCGACTATGTGTGGCTACGCCAGAGCGCCGTTTAGATATTATCAATAGACCAGCTAAAGTAAACCTACCATCGCAAGAATGAATACTATGTAGGAAGGTTAACCATGTGTGGCATAAACTGAGCAACATATGACTCATATCCCTCGTGACGTATCGCCGGGTACCCTTGCTTGAGGCAAGATGAGCTTCATCTTGGCACGTGTGAACTATCTACCTAGCTTGCCAACATAGCAGTGTGAACCCTACCGCCGGGTGCTCTCACTGAACTATAAGAGTAGCCTGATCATCTGTGGGACAACATGAAATATCTACCATCTAACAAGCAACCTAAGCAATATGCACACAGCCAACCACCTGTGCTAAAATGCACTGACGTTTATTACGATAACCACCAAAGCAATGCTATTTGCTGTGGGCTGTATATAGCGAACTATATAAGCCATGGAACTCGCAGATTAACTCATCACTTTTGGCATCCAAAATCTCCTTGGCGTTTAATCTATTATAGCATTCGTAGGAAGCAGAGGACCACCGCCCCATGATCTTCAGTGTGGATGCAGGGACAGATAGAGAAGTAATTCAAGCAGCGCCAATGCGAAATGAATGGGCAGCGTATAGCTCAGGAGATAGCCCGCAGCGTTGGCAGAGGAGACGGAGCCGTGATGAAAAACCAGTATCTCGTCATAATGGATCGCCCGGCGTGGCCAGTGGTCGCCATTGCAGGTAGCGTAACATGGAAGAGAGGACAGAAAGCAGTGTTCGTTTGAGCAATGATACCTGGCGTACCTTTCCCTTCCTATCAATTTGGGAATGCTTTACCAACATGGTGAACATGTGAGTGTCCATAATTAAATCAGAACATCCTGAGATCATACAATGATTTAAGAGAAATTAATACGAAGTTTATTCCCCAACTGTAAAAAACATGTAGAAAGCCATAAGATTGCCTCTAATATAAAATATCATTGTACAAGCCAAAACTCAATTTCCTTCATGCAAATCAATTTTTTTTCATAGAGTGAGGGTGATAGGTAACCTTTGTCATTGCCTGAAGATTGCTATTTTGAAGTCCATGAGGCAGAAAGAGCTGTCATTTTGGTGAATGAGGATATTCTACCTATGCAACATAGCCAATGGACCATGCATGGGCTTACAGAATCATGATCATATAGCAATACTGCAAGAACTGAGGTAGGTTTCACAATCTCAGAATACATTGTAACATCATAGCTGCAGAGGATCAGAGTGATCAATTG
This sequence comes from Coregonus clupeaformis, assembly GCF_020615455.1. Classification (NCBI taxonomy): domain Eukaryota; kingdom Metazoa; phylum Chordata; class Actinopteri; order Salmoniformes; family Salmonidae; genus Coregonus; species Coregonus clupeaformis. The sequence continues at coordinate 640,524 of NC_059228.1, read as the reverse complement.
AGAAGCAGTAGCAGTGCCGAATTGGGCACCAATAGCTTAGAGCTAGTATCTTGTCATTGGTTGCCAGCATCAATGTTGAACAGAGGTTCGCCAGGTGCTGCCCGTGCTCAGCATGCAGGCACCATAACATGACAGAGAGGACAAAGCAGTGTTAGTTCTGGTGATGACGACAATGTTCCACATGTGAGAGTCCATAATGCAAACAGAACTTAAAAGATCATGCAAAATTAAAGTGAAAGCCATCATATGAGCCACCTCTGGAAAAGCGTAATTTAATTAGCTTGAACTCAGACTTGTGCTACTGAGAGAGGAGAGATACTCTTTGATATGCATGTTTGTTGCTTCTCTGTAGGCCATGAAGGGTAGGCAGAAAGATGGATTCTTGAGCAGACTGCACACTGAAGGGTCCTGACACACAATATGAACTGAATTCCTGCTATTGGAGCATGATAAGGCACATTTGCCTGACTGAATTAGAATAGACAAGACGTACATGGTTATATAACAGAAGACATTGTACAGACAGAAGACCATACAGTAGACTGCTGCAGAGCGGCACAGCTCAGCCATGACATACCATCACATAGCATAAAACATACAGTATTACTAACAACCCCCCAAAACCACAACTAAACGTTAGCTACGTACCCATCTTATTTAAATTGCCTAATGTCCTACTGAAATGACTCAGCAGTAGCTGATGCATCGGCAGCATGCACAGTGTGCACAATGAAAGTGATCTGATAATCAAAACCTAGACCTACAAATAGTCTACCTGAGCTGAAGGCTCATGTCTAATAGTATATGCCGGTAAGCCATGAGAGAAGAATAAATGATGACCTGTTAACGAGAGAAATAGACCCCATATATTACTAGAATAAGCCTGCATATAAGAGTGTCTGAAATAAGCGCTCTAACAGACCTTCCCATAAGAGGCAATGAATACTTGATCACCAACACTGATCGTGATGTGGGTGTTTAGCCCACCACATGCTAGGTAATGCTAGTATCAACAGCCCATCCATAACGGCTGAAACTATGGCGAGGCTTGATTAGTCATCGCACAGCTGTACGGCGTCAGCTTCCCCACTAAGGTCCAGCGTGATAACTTCAAGCCTGAGGAAGAAAAGTTAGGTTAGGCAGAAGTATCCATTTAAAATGAGGCTTTACTCCTGTGAATATATGCATATGTGATGAAAAGACCCAGGAATGTTTAGCAGACGACAGACCAACACCATTCGAGTAGCACAAGATATCATGCTGCTAAATGGCTGAACAGTTCATGTTGCACCCACACATTTGGGCCAGCACAAGTTGGTAGATATGAGTCACTCTCAGTGAGCTGCCTCAGGGTATAAGATGCCTGCATACGTATTATGTACAAGCATGCATGATAACTCACATAAACTGGCTTACTACTATCCTAAAATGATGTGCCATCGTACTGCAATGCTCCTGCAGATGTTGTGGAAGGGATAGTTAGTGTTCAAATCAAATGTTATATGTCACATGCGCCGAATACAACAGGTGTAGACAAAGTGAAATGCTTATTTAAAAGCCCTTAACCAACAATGCAGTTTTAAGAATACCAAAAAAAGAATCACACACAAAAATACAATATGAAATAATATGAAATAAAAGTAACAAATAATTAAAGAGCAGCAGTAAAAATAACAATTGCGAGGCTATATACAGGGGGTACTGGTACCGAGTCAATGTGCGGGGGCACCGGTTAGTCGAGGTAATTGAGGTAATATGTACATATAGGTAGAGTTATTAAAGTGATAATAAACAGAGTAGCAGCAGCGTAAAATGGGGGGGTAGCCATTTGATAAGATGTTCAGGAGTCTTATGCCTTGGGGGTAGAAGCTGTTTAGAAGCCTCTTGGACCTAGACTTGGTGCTCCAGTACTGCTTGCCATGCGGTAGCAGAGAGAGCAGTCTATGACTAGGATGGCTGGAGTCTTTGACGATTTTTAGGGCCTTCCTCTGACACCGCCGGGTATAGAGATCCTGGATGGCAGGAAGCTTGGCCCCAGTGATGTACTGGGCCGTACGCACTACCCTCTGTAGTGCCTTGTGGTCGGAGGCCGAGAAGTTGCCATAAATAGACAGTGATGCAACCAGTCAGGATGCTCTCAATGGTGCAGCTGTAGAATATTTTGAGGATCTGAGGACCCATGCCAAATCTTTTCAGTCTCCTTAGGGGGAATAGGCTTTGTCGTGCCCTCTTCACGACTGTCTTGGTGTGCTTGGACCATGTTAGTTTGTTGGTGATGTGGACACAAAGGAACTTGAAGCTCTCAACCTGCTCCATTACAGCCCCGTCGATGAGAATGTGGACATCCTCGGACCTGTCTTGATCACGTTGAGGGAGAGGTTGCTGTCCTAGCACCACACAGCCAGGTCTCTGACCTCCTCCCTACAGGCTGTCTCGTCGTTGTCAGTGATCAGGCCTACCACTGTTGTGTCATCAGCAAACTTAATGATGGTGTTTGAGTCGTGCCTGGCCATGCAGTCATGAGTGAACAGGGAGTACAGGAGGGGACTGAGCACGCACCCCTGAGGGACCCCGGTGTTGAGGATCAGCGTGGCGGATGTGTTGTTACCTACCCTTACCACCTGGGGGCGGCCAGTCAGGAAGTCCAGGATCCAGTTGCAGAGGGAGGTGTTTAGTCCCAGGATCCTTAGCTTAGTGATGAGCTTTGAGGGCACTATGGTGTTGAATGCTGAGCTGTAGTCAATGAATAGCATTCTAACATAGGAGTTCCTTTTGTCCAGTTCTGAAAGGGCAGTGTGGAGCGCAATAGAGATTGCATCATCTGTGGATCTGTTGGGGCGGTAGGCAAATTGGAGTGGGTCTAGGGTTTCTGGGATAATGGTGTTGATGTGAGCCATGACCAGCCTTTCAAAGCACTTCAAAGCTACAGACGTGAGTGCTACGGGTCGGTAGTCATTTAGGCAGGTTATCCTTAGTGTTCTTGGACACAGGGACTATGGTGGTCTGCTTGAAACATGTTGGTATTACAGACTCAGACAGGGAGAGGTTGAAAATGTCAGTGAAGACACTTTCCAGTTGGTCAGCATTGCTCAGAGTACACGTCCTAGTAATCCATCTGGCCCTGCGGCCTTGTGAATGTTGACCTGTTTAAAGGTCTTACTCACATTGGCTACGGAGAGCCTGATCACACAGTCGTCCGGAACAGCTGATGCTCTCATGCATGTTTCAGTGTTACTTGCCTCGAAGTGAGCATAGAAGTAATTTAGCTCATCTGGTAGGCTCGTGTCACTGGGATGTTCGCGGCTGTGCTTCCCTTTGTAGTCTGTAATAGTTTGCAAGCCCTGCCACACCCGACGAGAGTCGGAGCCGGTGTAGTACGATTAGATCTTAGTCCTGTATTGATGCTTTGCCTGTTTGATGGTTCGTCGGAGGGCATAGCGGGATTTCTTATAAGCTTCTGGGTTAGAGTCCCGCTCCTTGAAAGCGGCAGCTCTACCCTTTAGCTCAGAGCGGATGTTACCTGTAATCCATGGCTTCTGGTTGGGGTATGTACGTACAGTCACTGTGGGGACGACGTCATCGATGCACTTATTGATGAAGCCAGTGACTGATTTGGTGTACTCCTCAATGCCATCGGAAGAATCCCGGAACATATTCCAGTCTGTGCTAGCAAAACTGTCCTGTTGTCACGTCTCCTCCCGCTGCCCCCCTCCGGCTCTCTGATTCACCGGTCTACTGAGCCACCACTTCGGCAACACCGGAATGGAAACCCAACGCACCCTAATCACCTTCAGCGCAACAGCACCTCATCATCTCATCACCACCCCTATATAGCCCTGGACTGTTCAGTGTTGTGTTGTGTGTGATTGTTAGTGCCATGTCGTGTACTCGCTCTTTGTTGATCTCTTGCTCAGTGTTAAGTAAACCTTTACATTGTTGATTCCTGCTGCTGCGTCCTGCCTCTTCGTATCCTCAGTACTCATCACACCTTTAGCTTAGAATCTGCTTTATCTGACCACTTTTTTATTGACCGAGTCACTGGTGCTTCCTGCTTTAGTTTTTGCTTGTAAGCAGGAATCAGGAGGATATAATTATAGTCAGATTTGCCAAATGGAGGGCGAGGGAGAGCTTTGTACGCGTCTGTGTGTGGAGTAAAGGTGTTTTTTTCCCTCTGGTTGCACATTTAACATGCTGGTAGAAATGAGGTAAAACGGATTTAAGTTTCCCTGCATTAAAGTCCCCGGACACTAGGAGCGCCACCTCTGGATGAGCGTTTTCCTGCTTGCTTATGGCCGTATACAGTTCATTGAGTGCGGTCTTAGTGCCAGCATCAGTTTGTGGAGGGAAATAGACAGCTACGAAGAATATAGATGAAAACTCTCTTGGTAGATAGTGTGGTCTACAGCTTATCATGAGATACTCTACCTCAGGCGAGCAAAACCTCAAGACTTCCTTAGATATCGTGCACCAGTTGTTGTTTACAAATATACATAGACCAGAGGCTGCTGTTCTATCCTGCAGATACAGTGTATAACCCGCCAGCTGTATGTTATTCATGTCTTTGTTCAGCCGCGACTTGGTGAAACATAAGATATTACAGTTTTTAATGTCCCGTTGGTAGGATATACATGCATTGTAAATTTGCCAATAGTATCGATGGCAAAGGCAGATTAGCCACTCGTCGCCGGCTCCTTACCAGGCACCCCGATCTCCTTCTGCGATATCTCCTTTTCTTTGTACTGCGAATGATGGGGATGAGGGCCCTGTCGGGTGTCTGGAGCAAAACCTCTCGTCCGACTCATTCGTCCAGTTCAAGTTGAGTAATCGCTGTTCTGATGTCCAGAAGCTCTTTTCGGTCATAAGAGACGGTAGCAGCAACATTATGTACAAAATAAGTTACAAACAATGCGAAAAAACACACAAAATAGCACGGTTGTTTAATAGTCCATAAAACGGCAGCCATCCCCTCCGGCACCATTGTTGCCCTCTAAGTCACCACAACCTCACTGTGTGCTCTTGCAATAGCAATAATAGCAACCATGCCATAACGACTATGTGCAGATGATACAGAACATAACAAACATTGCATGAATAAGCACAACATTCACCTAGGTGAAGTAGACGGAGCCTAACCAGCACGTGCTCCCATGATACAATATTGGCAGCCATGCATACTGTGTGTAGAAAATGAAGCAAATAATATCAGCTAATACCTGAATATTTGAGTATTCACCACAGCATAAGAGTTGCAGCCTAATCACATAATATAACTAGTATTAAGACATGAAAATAACAAAATGCAACAGAAAATGAATTAATAACAAGTACTAATACTTGACTAGAATGAAGTGATCGCTACAATGACATACAATACAATATCATATGCTAGAATAATATAGAACGCAAGATGGACTGACGGGGAGGACCACCTACTGTATAATAATAATAATAATATGCCATTTAGCAGACGCTTTTATCCAAAGCGACTTACAGTCATGCGTGCATACATTTTTGTGTATGGGTGGTCCCGGGGATCAAACCCACTACCTTGGCGTTACAAGCGCCGTGCTCTACCAGCTGAGCTACAGAGGTCCAAGAATGTATGTAAAATGCATGACACATGATTAGACATGCTAATAAACAGAGCCTAAACCTACTGGTGCTAATAAGAATGAAGTAAATACATATAACGACATTGACTGAAATGATACCGTACATGTATGCTAATAGTGTGACTCATGCAACAGTATGCACTAATGAGCTGCAGATACTCTGATTGCTCAGATCAGAAAACCAGCAAAATTGTAGCTATACAAATGCACTACTCCAGACCAGTCTGCAAGTTATGTTGAATGCGTTCTATCTTAAACTGTGTAAGGGAATAGGGTTCCAAGAATAATAACCATAGTCATAATGATTTGTACAACATTTTAGGGGTGACTGCCGCCGCAGTTCACTCTAACTAATGTGACTGGGATATCACTGATAATATGCATAATTTCAGCATTCTCATAAACTGGGCATCACCTAGGACTTGACATAGATTAATTAGATTAATCAAATCTCACATTGTTGTCAATTTCTGCTCAATCTTGCATGCTTTATCGATCAGCTGTAATTGTATGTGCACTTGTAAATCAGGTCCTTTCTTGAATTGGGCTCTGGGATGTAACAACCGTTGAGCATCTGATTTTATGGTTGATTGTGGAGGAAGGGGGTTGAGTGTGTTGGAGTATGTGAGTATGTGCGTGTGTGTTTGTCCACATCTGTTGAGGGGGGGAGGGTATGGGATGGACCGCGGTAATTATTTGCTAGGATAATAATTGCTTGTCAATAAATTAAATGTAATATAATGGCAATCCTGGTTGTATGTTGAGATCCTGCGCATGCACTGCCGACATTGTTACGCATATTAATTGATAATGATGGAAAATAAGATATGCAGGATATGTGAATAGATATATATTTTTAAATAGTTATATATACAGTGGGGAGAACAAGTATTTGATACACTGCCGATTTTGCAGGTTTTCCTACTTACAAAGCATGTAGAGGTCTGTAATTTTTATCATAGGTACACTTCAACTGTGAGAGACGGAATCTAAAACAAAAATCCAGAAAATCACATTGTATGATTTTTAAGTAATTAATTTGCATTTTATTGCATGACAAAAGTATTTGATACATCAGAAAAGCAGAACTTAATATTTGGTACAGAAACCTTTGTTTGCAATTACAGAGATCATACATTTCCTGTAGGTCTTTACCAGGTTTGCACACACTGCAGCAGGGATTTTGGCCCACTCCTCCATACATACCTTCTCCAGATCCTTCAGGTTTCGGGGCTGTCGCTGGGCAATACGGACTTTCAGCTCCCTCCAAAGATTTTCTATTGGATTCAGGTCTGGAGACTGGCCAGGCCACTCCAGGACCTTGAGATGCTTCTTACGGAGCCATTCCTTAGTTGCCCTGGCTGTGTGTTTCGGGTCGTTGTCATGCTGGAAGACCCAGCCACGACCCATCTTCAATGCTCTTACTGAGGGAAGGAGGTTGTTGGCCAAGATCTCGCGATACATGGCCCTATACATCCTCCCCTCAATACGGTGCAGTCGTCCTGTCCCCTTTGCAGAAAAGCATCCCTAAAGAATGATGTTTCCACCTCCATGCTTCATGGTTGGGATGGTGTTCTTGGGGTTGTACTCATCCTTCTTCTTCCTCCAAACACGGCGATTGGAGTTTAGACCAAAAAGCTCTATTTTTGTCTCATCAGACCACATTACCTTCTCCCATTCCTCCTCTGGATCATCCAGATGGTCATTGGCAAACTTCAGATGGGCCTGGACATGCTGTCATGCCCTGGCTCTGGGGACTCTTAAATGTTGAGCCAGGGTGTGTCGTGTCTATGTTTTGTTTTCTATGTGTTTCTTTCTAGATCATTTATTTCTATGTTGGCCAGGGTGGTTCCCAATTAGAGACAGCTGTGGCTCGTTGTCTCTGATTGGGAACCATACTTAGGCAGCCTGTTTTGCAATTGTCATTTGTGGGATCTTGTTCTGTATAGGTTTGTGTTGGTGAACCTTTTTGACTTCACGTATCGTTTTGTTGTTTTGTTGTTAAGTGTAAGTACTCATTAAAATATGTTTTTCTTTGAGACTGTGGTCCCAGCTCTCTTCAGGTCATTGACCAGGTCCTGCAGTGTAGTTCTGGGCTGATCCCTCACCTTCCTCATGATCATTGATGCCCCACGAGGTGAGATCTTGCATGGAGCCCCAGACCAAGGGTGATTGACCGTCATCTTGAACTTCTTCCATTTTCTAATGATTGCGCCAACAGTTGTTGCCTTCTCACCAAGCTGCTTGCCTATTGTCCTGTAGCCCATCCCAGCCTTGTGCAGGTCTACAGTTTTATCCCTGATGTCCTTACACAGCTCTCTGGCCTTGGCCATTGTGGAGTTGTTGGAGTCTGTTTGATTGAGTGTGTGGACAGGTGTCTTTTATACAGGTAACGAGTTCAAACATGTGCAGTTAATACAGGTAATGAGTGAGAACAGGAGGGCTTCTTAAAGAAAAACTAACAGGTTTGTGAGAGCCGGAATTCTTACTGGGTAGTAGGTGATCAAATACTTATGTCATGAGATAATATGCAAATTAATTACTTAAAAATCATACAATGTGATTTTCTGGATTTAAAAAAAAATGTACCTATGATAAAAATTACAGACCTCTACATGCTTTGTAAGTAGGAAAACCTGCAAAATCAGCAGTGTATCAAATACTTGTTTTCCCCACTGTAAATGCCTGGAGCATTTCAATTTTGGAGAACCTCTTATAAAATGGGTCAAAATCATGTATAGTAACCCTAGGTGTAAAATAGTAAATAATGGCTATTTCTCAGAAAGTTTTAAACTGTCAAGAGGAGTGAAACAAGGTTGTCCACTATCGGCATATCTATTTATTGTGGCCATCGAGATGTTAGCTATTAAAATCAGATCCAACAATAATATCAGGGGATTAGAAATCCAGGGCTTAAAAACAAAGGTGTCATTGTACGCTGATGATTCATGTTTTATTTTAAATCCACAACTAGAATCCCTCCACAGCCTCATAGAGGATCTAGATATATCTTCTAACCTCTCTGGATTACAACCAAATTATGACAAATGTACTATATTACGTAATGGATAAAAAAAAAATACAATGTAGTTTACCAATAAAATGGTCTGATGGTGATGTGGATATACTCGGAATACATATCCCAAAGTAACTCCTGAGTGGCGCAGTGGTCTAAGGCACTGCATCGCAGTGCTAACTGTGCCACTAGATCCTGGTTCGAATCCAGGCTCTGTCACAGCCGGCCGCGACCGGGAGACTCATGGGCGGCGCACAATTGGCCCAGGGTAGGGGAGGGAATGGCCGGCAGGGATGTAGCTCAGTTGATAGAGCATGGCGTTTGCAACGCCAGGGTTGTGGGTTCGATTCCAACGGGGGGCCATTATAAAAAAATATGTATTCACTAACTGTAAGTCGCTCTGGATAAGAGCGTCTGCTAAATGTAAATGTAAATAAATGATCTCACTTCAATAAATGTTAATAGAAAGTTAGCTAAATAGATAATATCTTGCTACCATGGAAAGGTAAATACCTGTCAATTTATGGTAAAATCACCCTGTTTAACTCTTTAGTATTCTCCCAGTTTACCTATTTGCTTATGGTCTTGCCTACGCCTAGCGAACAGTTTTTTTAATGATATGAGAAAAAAAATATTCAATTTTATTTGGAACGGCAAGCCAGACAAAATTAAACGGGCCTATTTATGTAAAGAATATGAATTCGGAGGACAGAAATTATTAAATATTAAAGCATTAGACCTATCACTAAAAGCTTCTGTTATACAGAACTGGTTCTCTAGCAAATTAGTAAGATTGTCTCGCCCAATGTTCAAGAATGGCCTTTTCCCCTTTATTCAGATTACAACCCCTCACTTTGAGTTATTTGAAAAGGAGATCATCTCCCAAATATCACTATTTCTAAAACAAGCCATAGAAAGTTGGTTGCAATTTCAATTTAATCCTCCAGAAACGACAGAACAAATAATGCAACAAATATTGTGGTTAAACTAAAATATACTAATTGACAAAAAAATAAAAAAATTTGACAAAATGTTTAAAAAAGGTATAATCTTAGTAAATTATATCATCGGTAGGACTGGTGGAGTTATGTCGCACATGCAGCTAACAAAAACATATGGAAATGTCTGCTCAACTCAAAATTACAACCAAATAATTGCAGCCTTACCGCAAAAATGGAAGAGGAAAGTGGAAGGGGGAGAAAGTAAGGAACTTGTCTGTCGGCCTTGCATTAAAGAACATAATTGGTTAAGGAAAACTGTGATAAATAAAAAAGTATATCAGTTTCATTTAAGGACCAAAGGATTGACAGCTGTCCACTATAGATTGAAAAATAGTTGGGAAGAGATTTTTGACGTACCGATCCCATGGCATAGTGTTTAGAATATTTCAATTTAAATTATTATATAAAATTCTTGCTACCAATCCTATATGGATGGTGTTAACAGATACTGGGGAGGTGTTGAATGGAATTGAAGGATGAGACTAATAACAACTAACAACAAATAATAACAAGATAACTAATAATGTAAGCATACTGTGTCCATAATAAGTAAATAGGTTGTAGGTTGGGAGCTTTTGTGAAGGAGCACAGTTGGAAAGATATGGCATATAGAAGCAAATCGGATGGACATCATGAAAATGATCGGAGAGGTTGAGAGTAGAGGAAGTTCAGGAGAAAAAACAAACAAAACATAATTATTGTAAAATTGACTGTGTCCATAAAATGTAGATAGTGGGTATGGGCTGGAAGTAGAGGCCTAAGCATTGTTGTTCACTAGTTTAAAAAAATAAAATAATAAAATAAACACGCAGTGATAACTACTATCGATGTTGATGCTGCACTAAATGATAAACGTCTGCATAGGGGCTGAAATACTATCAAATCACTATGATAAACACCATCTCCTGCTCATGATTAGAAAACATTGCTACTCACTCACTGTATATTGACACATAGACTCTATACTAGCCTAGCATAGGCTACTTTCCCATGATGGGGTGGTGTTCACAGAGAGCACCTAATCTCCCCGAAATCTAGTATTGGGAACAAACGAGTAGGCTATATGATAGGTAACTCCCGTGGCTAATTCTACTTAGCTAGCTAGTTGCTGCTCTACTGACAACAGTAGAGCAGCAACATGTTGGATCCTCGCAATCAATGACATCCCCGCAGCAGCCAAACATTGCTACATGAGCATATTGAATGACGCTGGCGAGGTTCAAACACAGCTAGCGAGCATTCGCAAAGAAAATAATATATCAGAACACAGCAGCATAGCGAGAAACATCTAGTTACACAGCAGCATCAATGCAGAAAAAGAAGCCAGCGCATAGTAGCAGTAACACCAAAACGCAGCAGGATGAGTGAGCAGACCCGGTCAGCGTAAATAGACCGCCAATAAGGTAGGCTTGATTTTTACTAGCCTCTAATTGTTGCCATCTCAGCTGATGCATCAGCCTGAGGTGGGGCAATCGGATTTCCCGTCCGAAATCGCTCCTCTTAATTTTTCAGTTTTCCCCTCCCACCCAGACAGTCATAGCAAAATTGTTGCTTGAGAAATTGCTCTTGCTAAGAAGCTATTTTTGTTTATTTTTACCATTTTGATTTAAAACAATCACAGTAAGGCACTTAATTGTTACACAGAAATTATTTGATATTGAGATAAAAACAGCTGCATTGAGCATTTCATTAAACTCTTTACAGAGTTAATTCAACTATAAACACTATAAACGTTACACTGAAAAATCAACACTAGTTAACACTGGCCAATTCGTTGTGTACCATACAATAGACTGCTGGTTTACTCAGACTATTCTCCTACTCTCTGCTCAATAAAGTCACAGAAAATACTCATTTGTAATTAAGAAATCATGGCAAAGATATTAGCTATGTCATTACTGTATATGTAAAATGATTAAGGGAATACCAGATACTGTACCTATATTCCCATATAGGTACAGTTTAACTTTAAAACTTTCTAACACCTATATTTTTAAACTTGTCAGAAACTCCTGATGTTAAAGTTTAAACACTATTTAAAAGAAAGAAAACAAATTACAATAAAAAAAAAAGCATATTCTGATTATTGCCTTCCAAAGGAACATTAAATAACACTTTCTTCCAAAAAGGGTTCTTCAGATGAAAAGGGTTCTTGGTAGAACCCTATCCCTCACAAAGAAAACTTGAGGAACCCTTTTTTCAAACAGTTTAGAATTGACTTAGGTTTCCCAATGTCAAATTCTACACTCTCCTCATTGTACCTCAATGTAATCTGCAATGTGATTTTTGAATTGCAATATTAACCTTTTCACGTGAGTTCCAAATATCTCTAACGGTCGCCCCAGCGTGAGTTGTTTTATGCAGGTGATTGTCAGAATGCACTCACTGTTCCAAAATGTGATTGTTAGGCAACAGGACAGTTAACACGTTATGTTTCAACTTGTCAATTTCAAATTATTTTCCAACAAGTTTTATTTTCTAACAACAGTTTGAATTGAGGTGTGTTCCGCCTCCTCATTACTTCACATAGAAGTAGCCCATTTCAGTGTTGCGGACAATTTATGTTTGAGGCTTTACTGAGCCGGACAAACTTCTCTCTTCGAGGAGAGCCCAAGCACTTCACCAATGTTTCCGCAGATCAAGTTTGCAGACATTTGTGCAGTCTTGCACGAATTTGAACATTTTATAGCTGGCGCTCGCATTGCTTTCCTTGTGGTTTTCCTTACAAATAGAAACTTTGGACATGTGTGCATTCCTATCAATGTATTTTCGGTGTATCGTGTTGTCGTTTCTACTGTAGAATACAGTATGTATGCATGTATGTTTGTATGTATAGAGCATAATGTATTTACAGTTTTATTCACATGTTTTCAAGTACTGGTGACAAATAATGCATTCCGATTATTGCATTGATTGTAATGGACACCTATGATAGGCTGGACAATAGAACGAGTCAAAATTCACCCAAGTCTGAAAAACGGCAATAGAACTTTGGCTAAGCTGGAACACTAGCGCGAGCCCATATTATAGCTTTTCATATTACCACTACAATCTGTTCTTAGGATGAAACTGAAAAAAATAACTTATGTAGAAAGTAAACATCTGCACCTCGATGGTGTCAACTGTGCTTATGTCTGCGTAATGAGGAAGTTGGGAAAAAATGAAAACGTATGACTATTTCTGGTCTAGTGATCGATGACAACTGAGCTCACTGCCCAGACTTACGTAATTACAAAGAGGAGATTCTCATGATTAAAATGGTGCCCGACTTGAAAAAAATCTAAATATACACATTGTGAGATATTTTGCAGATGCAATTAACTAGTTTTTATCAGAAAAAAGCGTTGTTAAAAATGTCATGTGTCCAGCCTACCTATGATGTGTGTAAAGTACTTTTTTGAAGGTTATACTGATTATAATGAGCTAATGCTAAGCTATTTGCCAGCTATGTGTGGAGCCATGTTTGTTGACATTATACAACGCATTCTGGGTGTCACGTAAACATCTGTCATACTAAAGATGTTATAATGAGGTGAAGGGTAAACTTCCGGAAGTGAATGATCGTAGACGACATACCCCCTTCAACATGCATACTTCAAACAGACCAAACTCTTCTTGTCTCCTCTTATTATCTTTGGTTGACGTGATAAAACGAATATGTCATGCGTACACAAACTACCCATCGTCGGATTACTTTCAATGGTGAGCTCACCCGTGATGTGATGAATTATAAACAGTAATTGCTATTCACTAATTCATATTGTGGTTTCTGACATCCGAGTGTTATCTAAATATGGCCGCTTGTGTTACATCAATCTTTCCTCAGTTAGCGCTAGGACTAATGTAGCCAATATTTTCCGGTTTGGATGATTGTGTATACTATCGCTACTTCTGTGAAAAATAAACTGGTCACATTCAGGACATAACTTTGTAAGGACTGTGTTTGTGCAAAATGTTTCTGTGAAAAAACTGTTTGGCTAGCTCAAATGCTGACTGTTGCGTCAATCGAAACTGGACATTCTAAGTAAGCGTTCTGATCACACCAGTTTGAGTGTACGCTGCAGGGACCACTGTAGAATGATCACACCTGTTTGTTGGTACATATGAAAGGTTAATGGCATCATTCCTGAATGACAAATAATATAACAATATATTCTCTCTCTCTGATCAACAGGAGTCTGGCCTACAACAATCTGGAGACACTGCCCAAAGATGTCTTCAGGGGTATGGAGACATTGACTAAAGTGTAAGACTCTCAACCTATTATTATTGTAAAATAGCTTAAGGTACCCTTTACCACTGAACTAGGACCAGATAACCCTACCCTTTCACCCTAAAGGTCCTGATCAGTCCAAATCATGTTTTTCATCAAATTTGATGATATTTCAATGAAACCAGAGGGGTGTACAACAAATCTGGAAAGAGGAGTTAGCAAGCTAACTTTGGTCAACTCTGAGTTCAACTCGGGATAGCAAGTGACACGAATGTGGCTCACCTTTTAGCCAGGTAAATGTCTATGGCAATTAATCCTTCAGACCTAACCTGCTCCGGGGCAGGCTAACTCAGGGCTTAATCCACTTATCCTGAGTGAAGTGTCTGATCTGCGAGTTGAGGACCAATGATATCAGATTCCCTCCCCTTCAAAAAAATTGTGTCATCATCCCCTTCATTTGAGGAGGACGGCTGATTCAATATTTTATAAATCAAATGTTTTTTTGTGTAAAGAAATGGTAATATTAATATATTTTCAGTCTCCTGAGGGGGAATAGGCTTTGTCATGCCATCTTCACGACTGTCTTGGTGTGTTTGATATTTTGTTGCTGATGTGGACACCAAGGAACTTGAAGCTCTCAACCTACTCCACTACATCCCTGTCGATGAGAATGGGGGCGTGCTTGGCCCTATTTTTTCTATAGTCCACATTAATCTCCTTTGTCTTGATCACGTTGAGGGAGAGGTTGTTATTCTGGCACCACATGGCCAGGTCTCTGACCTCCTCCTTATAGACTGTCTCATGGTTGTCGTTGATCAGGCCTACCACTTGTGTTGTCGGCAAACTTAATTATGGTGTTGGAGTCGTGCCTGGCCATGCAGTCATGGGTGAACAGGGAGTACAGGAGGGGACTGAGCACGCACCCCTGAGGGGCCCCTGTGTTGAGGATCAGCGTGGCAGATGTGTTATTACCTACCCTTACCACCTGGGGGTGGCCCGTCAGGAAGTCCAGGATCCAGTTGCAGAGGGAGGTGTTTAGTCCCAGGGTCCTTAGCTTAGTGATGAGCTTTGAGGGCACTATGGTGTTGAACTCTGAGCTGTAGTCAATGAATAGCATTCTCACGTAGGTGTTCCTCTTGTCCAGGTGGGAAAGGGCAGTGTGGAGTGCAATAGAGATTGCATCATCTGTGGATCTGTTGGGGCCTATGCAAATTGGAGTGGGTCTAGGTTTTCTAGGATAATGGTGTTGATGTTAGCCATGTCCAGCATTTCAAAGCACTTCATGGCTACAGATGTGAGTGCTACGGGTCGGTAGTCATTTAGGCAGGTTACCTTAGTGTTCTTGGGCACAGGGACTATGGTGGTCTGCTTGAAACATGTTGGTATTACAGACTCAGTCAGGGACAGGTTGAAAATGTCAGTGAAAACACTTGCCAGTTGGTCAGCATTGCTCAGAGGACACGTCCTGGTAATCCATCTGGCCCTGCGGCCTTGTGAATGTTGACCTATTTAAAGGTTTTACTCACATCGGCTACGGAGAGCGTGATCACACAGTCGTCTGGAACAGCTGATGCTCTCATGCATGCTTCGGTGTTGCTTGCCTCGAAGCGAGCATAGAAGTAATTTAACTCGTCTGGTAGGTTTGTGTCACTGGGCAGCTCACGGCTGTGCTTCCCTTTGTAGTCTGTAATAGTTTGCAAACGCTGCCACATCCGACAAGCATCGGAGCCGGTGTAGTACGATTCAATCTTAGTCCTGTATTGACGCTTTGCCTGTTTGTCTGAGGGCATAGTGGGATTTCTTATAAGAATCTGGGTAAGAGTCCCACTTCTTGAAAGTGGCAGCTCTACCCTTTAGCTCAGTGCAGATGTTGCCTGTAATCCATCGCTTCTGGTTGGGGTATGGACGTACGGTCACTGTTGGGACGACGTCGTCGATGCACTTATTGATGAAGCTAGTGAGTGATGTGGTGTACTCTTCAATGCCTTCGGAGGAATCCCAAAACATATTCCAGTCTGTGCTAACAAAACATTCCTGTAGCTTAGCATCTGCGTCATCTGACCACTTCTTTATTGACCGAGTCACTGGTGCTTCCTGCTCTAGTTTTTTCTTGTAAGCAGCAATCAGGAGGATAGAGATATGGTCAGATTTGCCAAATGGAGGGTGAGGGAGAGCTATGTATGCGTCTCTGTGCGTGGAGTAAAGGTGACCTAGAGTTTTCTATCCTCTGGTTGAACATGCTGGTATAAATTAGGTAAAATGGATTTAAGTTTCCTGCATTAAAGTCCCCGGACACTAGGAGCACCGCATCTGGATGAGCATTTTCCTGTTTGCTTATGGCCTTATACAGCTCATTGAGTACGGTCTTAGTGCCAGCATCTGTTTGTCGTGGTAAATAGACAGCTACAAAAAATATACAGTACTTGAAATCTCTTGGGAAATAGTGTGGTCTACAGCTTATCATCAGATACTCTACCTCAGGCGAGTAAAACTTTGAGACTTCCTTAATTCTAGATTTCGTGCACCAGCTGTTGTTTACAAATATACACAGGCCGCCACTCCTTGTCTTACTGGAGGCAGCGGTTCTAGCTTGCAGATGCAGTGTATATCCCGGCAGCTGTATGTTATCCATGTCGTCGTTCTGCCACAACTCAGTGAAACTTAACATATTAAATTTTTTAATGTCCCGTTGGTAGGATATCCGTGATCGTAGATCGTCTATTTTGTTATCCAATAATTGCACGTTGGCTAATAGCACTGATGTTAGAGGCAGATTACCCACTTGCCGTTGGATCCTTACAAGGCACCCCGACCTACGTCCCCGATATCTCTGTCTCTTTCTCATGCGAATGATGGGGATTTGGGCCTTGTCGGGTGTCTGAAGAAAATCCTTCTCGTCCAACTTGTTAAAGAATAAATCTTATTCCAGTACGAGGTGAGTAATCGCTGTCCTGATACCCATAAGTTATTTTTGGTCATAAGAGAGGGTGGCAGAAACATTATGTACAAAATAAGTTACAAATAACGCAAAAAAACACACACAATAGCACAATTGGTTAGGAGCCCGTAAAACGTCAGCCATCTCCTCCGCCGCCATTCTTACTGCCTGAGCTGGAATGTGAAGCTAACTGAAGCTAGCTAACTTCAGAAAAGTCTGAGTACATCTAGCTACAATCGTAGCACACCACTCAGATCAAAGTAGGATCACCACAGTATGAAAAATGACTGTTGCTGGTACATCAATAAAGTTTCATTATAAAGGTACTGCCTTCCTCCTCTGTGTCAAAAACCTATATTCAGGAGGCCAGATTGATATGATTGAGGATTGAGGGCCTATGTTTTGTACAATCATGTGACATGCCTGGATTTGGACCTTTATTTAAAGCTTTTTCATCAAACTGTCGCCTTATGTCAGATGGTCCAGAACTGTCCTCAGACAATAGCTTTTATTTTTGGTGTAATTCTCATTTCTGGATAAGGCTTAAAAAGTTAAAATGTTGTTATGTCATATGATTGCGCAAAACACAGGGCCTAACATCACGATATATATTTTTAATACACCAATTGTAACGTCTTATTCGCTTATCTAATTTAAATAATTACTGCCTTGTAACCATCATCGCAGAAGGCGTGTTCGCAGAGGGGCGTGGTTTACATAGCTAGCTAGCTAGTCTACTGTCACCAAAATTTGACTGCAAGGTAAATATAATTACAGGTTTCCCCTACTCTTCTGAGGCAAAGATATTTAAAGGTTTCCCCTTTCATCTGTGTCTGGTGTTAGCTAGTTACTGGCAAACTACAGTGCATTCGGAAAGTATTCAGACCCCTTGAATTTTTCCACATTTTGTTACATTACAGCCTTATTGTCAGAATGCGACGGTGAAATGCGGTAGGCGAAGTCAAACGCAGGACACAGAGCTTACTGGAAACGTACTTTATTTAAAAATAACCAGAGTAGGAAAACAATCTCCACATAAGGAGGAAATAAACAACCCGCACACGAACACTGCCGATGACGAATACAATAACACACAACACGCAATGAACGACAGAGGGTTAAATAGGGAATACGATACAACATAATGGGGAACAGGTGTACACAATCAGGACAAAACAAGTCAAACACCGAAACATAGATCGGTGGCAGCTAGTACTCCGGGGACGACGAACGCCGAAGCCTGCCCGAGCAAGGAGGAGGAGCAGCCTCGGCTGATTCCGTGACAGAACCCCCCCCCCTTGACGCGCGGCCCCAGCCGTGCGCCGACCCCGGCCTCGGGGACGGCCAGGAGGACGCGGAGCAGGGCGAGTCGGATGACTCCGGTGGAAGTCCCTCAACATGGAGGGATCTAGAATGTCCCTCCTGGGGACCCAGCACCGTTCTTCCGGACCGTACCCCTCCCACTCCACGAGATACTGCAGTCCGACGCCTCGAATCCAAGATGGAACGGACTGAGTACGCCGGAGCCCCCTCGATGTCCAACGGGGGCGGAGGAGCCTCTCGTACCTCACTCTCCTGGAGTGGACCAGCTACCACCGGCCTGAGGAGAGACACATGGAACGAGGGGTTAATGCGGTAATTAATGGGCAGTTGTAATCTATAACATACCTCGTTCAATCTCCTAAGGACTTTAAAGGGCCCCACAAACCGCCGACCCAGCTTCCGGCAGGGCAGGCGAAGGGACAGGTTTCGGGTCGAGAGCCAGACCCGGTCTCCCGGTTCATACACCGGAGCCTCACTGCGGTGGCGATCGGCGCTCGCCTTTTGCCGCCTGATGGCCCGCTGCAGATGGACATACACAGCGTTCCAAGTTTCTTCAGAGCGCCGAAACCACTCGTCCACCGCAGGGGCTTCGGTCTGGCTCTGATGCCAAGGTGCCAGAACCGGCTGATAACCTAACACACACTGGAAAGGCGTAAGGTTAGTGGACGAATGGCGGAGGGAGTTTTGGGCTATCTCTGCCCAGGGAATATATCCCGACCACTCCTCTTGCCGGTCCTGGCAATATGACCTACCCACATCCTGGTTAACTCTCTCCACCTGCCCATTACTCTCAGGGTGAAAACCTGAGGTAAGGCTAATCGAGACCCCCAGACGTTCCATAAATGCCCTCCAGACTCTAGAGGTGAACTGGGGACCCCGATCAGACACTATATCCTCAGGCACCCCATAGTGCCGGAAGACGTGTGTAAACAGGGCCTCAGCAGTTTGTAGGGCAGTAGGGAGACCTGGCAGGGGAATGAGATGGCAGGCTTTAGAAAACCGATCCACAACGACCAAGATCGTAGTGTTCCCCTGGGAGGGAGGAAGGTCCGTGACAAAATCCACCGATAGGTGAGACCACGGCCGTTGTGGAATGGGTAGGGGTTGTAACTTCCCCCTGGGCAGGTGTCTAGGTGCCTTACACTGGGTGCACACCGAGCAGGAGGAAACATAAACCCTCACGTCCTTAGCTAAGGTTGGTCACCAGTACTTCTCACTAAGGCAGTGCACTGTCCGACCAATACCCGGATGAACAGAGGAGGGTGACGTGTGAGCCCAGTATATCAAACGGTCGCGAACCTCGAGCGGCACGTACCTCCGACCCTCTGGACACTGTGGAGGAGTAGGGTCGGAACGTAATGCCCGCTCGATTTCCGCATCCACCTCCCACACCAACGGTGCCACTAAGCAAGACTCCGGGAGTATGGGAGTGGGCTCAATGGACCTCTCCTCTGTGTCATATAGTCGGGACAGGGCGTCTGCCTTAGCATTCTGGGACCCTGGTATATAGGTGAGCTTAAATACAAAGCGGGAAAGAAACATTGACCACCTTGCCTGGCGAGGATTCAGCCTCCTCGCTGCCCGGATGTACTCCAGGTTACGATGGTCAGTCAGAATGAGAAAAGGGTGTTAACCCCCTCAAGCCAATGTCTCCACACCTTCAGGGCTTGAACCACAGCCAGCAGCTCCCTATCCCCCACGTCATAATTGCGCTCCGCCGGACTGAGTTTCTTAGAATAGAAAGCACAGGGTCGGAGTTTAGGTGGCGTACCCGAGCGCTAAGACAGCACAGCGCCGATCCCAGCCTCGGAAGCGTCCACCTCCACCTGAAATGCCAAAGAGGGATCCGGATGCGCCAGCACCAGAGCTGAGGTAAACAGGTCCTTCAGACGTTTAAACGCCCTGTCCGCCTCAGCTGACCACTGCAGGCGCACCGGACCCCCCTTTAGCAGAGAGGTAATGGGAACTGCTACCTGTCCAAAGCCCCGGATAAACCTCCGGTAGTAATTGGCAAAACCCAAGAAGCGCTGCACCTCCTTTACCGTGGTGGGAGTCTGCCAATTACGCACGGCAGAAACGCGGTCAATCTCCATCTCTACCCCTGACGCGGACAACCGATGTCCCAGGAAGGAGATGGACTCCTGGAAGAACAGACATTTCTCCGCCTTCGCATACAGGTCATGCTCCAACAGTCTACCAAGCACTCGACGCACCAGGGATACATGCTCGGCTCGTGTAGTGGAGTATATTAGAATGTCATCAATATATACCACAACACCTTGTCCATGCAAGTCCCGGAAAATCTCGCCCACAAATGATTGGAAGACTGAAGGAGCATTCATTAACCCGTATGGCATGACGAGGAACTCATAGTGACCCGAGGTGGTACTGAATGCTGTCTTCCACTCATCTCCCTCCCTAATGCGCACCAGGTTGTACGCGCTCCTGAGATCCAATTTTGTGAAGAATCGCGCCCCGTGTAATGACTCCATCATACTAGCAATCAGAGGGAGAGGATAGCTGTATTTGATGGTGATCTGATTTAGACCACGGTAATGAATACACTGGCGTAAACCCCCATCCTTCTTCTTCACAAAAAAGAAACTCGAGGACGCAGGGGAAGTAGACGGCCGTATGTAACCCTGTCTCAAAGATTCGGTGATGTAGGTCTCCATAGCGGCCATCTCTTCCTGAGACAGAGGATACACGTGACTACGTGGAAGCGCAGCGCCTACCTGGAGGTCTATCGCACAATCCCCCTGTCAATGAGGTGGTAATTGAGTCGCCTTCTTCTTACTGAAGGCGAGAGCCAAATCGGCATACTCAGGTGGAATGTGCAAGGTGGGAACTTGGTTCGGGCTTTCCACCGTCGTTGCCCCTACGGAAACGCCAGACCATCCCTGGAGAGCTCACTGCTGCCATGAAATGTTGGGGTCATGAGCGTTAACCAGGGAAGCCCCAACACCACGGGAAATGCAGGAGAATCAATCAAATACAAACGTACTATCTCCTCATGACCCTCCTGCGTTTTCATCCGGAGAGGCGCCGTGACTTTCCTAATCAATCCTGACCCCAACGGGCGGCTATCTAGGGCATGAATGGGGAAGGGCACATCAACAGGTATGATAGGAATCCCTAACTTATAGGTGAACTGGCGATCGATACAATTCCCAGCTGCGCCTGACTCTACTAGCGCCTTATGCTGGGAGTGAGGAGAAACCTCGGGAAACACCACGTTAATACACATATGATCAGCAGAGAGCTCTGGGTGAGTTGGGTGCCTACTCACCTGGAATGACTCATCAGTGCATCGTCCACTGCCTCGATTCCTAGGAGACCTCCCCAGCACCGACCAGCAGTGTGTCCTCTGCGGCCACAGTTGGTGCAGGGGACGGCCTCCCTCCTGGTCTCCCTCCTGGTCTCCCTCCTGGTCTCCCTCCTGGTCTCCCTAGCACCAGCACCTCCGAGCTCCATAGGGGTCAGCTCGGAGGTGCTGGGGGATGGAATGGACGGCCCCGAATCCGGACGTCCGCGGGTAGCCAACAGGGTATCCAGGCGAATCGACATGTCCACCAGTTGATCAAAGCTGAGGTTGGTGTCCCTGCAGGCCAATTCCCGACGCACGTCCTCCCTCAGGCTGCATCTGTAGTGGTCGATGAGGGCCCTCTCATTCCATCCCATGTTGGCAGCTAGCGTCCAGAAGTCCAGCGCGAACTCCTGCGCGCTCCTCCTCCCCTGTCTAAGGTGGAATAGATGCTCACCCGCCGCTTTACCCTCTGGGGGATGATCGAATACTGCCCGGAAGCGGCGGGTGAACTCCGCATAGCTGACCGTAGCGGCGTCTATCCCACCCCATTCGGCGTTGGCCCACTCCAGCGCCTTGCCGGACAGACAGGAGATGAGGGCGGACATGCTCTCGTATCCCGAGGGCGCCGGGTGAATGGTTGCTAGGTAGAGTTCAACCTGGAGTAGGAAACCCTGACACCCGGCCGCGGTGCCATCATAAGCCCTCGGGAGCGAGAGCCGAATCCCACTGGACTCCGGAGCTGGAACGTTGAGTATGGCTGATGGTGGTGGTATCGTAGGAGGAAGTGTGGGCAAACCTCCACTCTCCCATCGCCTCAAGGTGTCCATCACCCCTTGCATGGTGGTGCCCAGGTTCTGGATCATGGCCTCCTGGTGGATTACGCGCTCCTCCAGTGATCCCCTTGGCACCACCGATCCTGCTGACTCCATGATGGTGTGTTATTCTGTCAGAATGCGACGGTGAAATGCGGTAGGCGAAGTCAAACGCAGGACACAGAGCTTACTGGAAACGTACTTTACTCAAAAATAACCAGAGTAGGAAAACAATCTCCACATTAGGAGGAAATAAACAACCCGCACACGAACACTGCCGATGACGAATATAATAACACACAACACACAATGAACGACAGAGGGTTAAATAGGGAATACGATACAACATAATGGGGAACAGGTGTACACAATCAGGACAAAACAAGTCAAACACTGAAACATAGATCGGTGGCAGCTAGTACTCCGGGGACGACGAACGCCGAAGCCTGCCCGAGCAAGGAGGAGGAGCAGCCTCGGCTGATTCCGTGACACTTATTCTAAAATGTATTAAATGTATTGTTTTCCTCATCAATCTACACACAATACCCCATAATGACAAAGCAAAAACAGATTTTTAGAAATGTTTGCAAATGTATTAAAAATTAAAAATTAAAATATTTCATTTACATAAGCATTCAGACCCTTTACTCAGTACTTTGTTGAAGCACCTTTGGCAGCGATTACGGCCTCGAGTCTTCTTGGGTATGACACTACAAACTTGGCACACCTGTATTTGGGGAGTTTCTCCCATTCTTCTCTGCAGATCCTCTCAAGCTCTGTCAGGTTGGATAGGGAGCATCGCAGCACATCTATTTTCAGGTCTTTCCAGAGAGGTTTGATCGGGTTCATGTCTGGGCTCTGGCTGGACCACTCAAGTATATTCAGAGACTTGTCACAAAGCCACTAATGTGTTGTCTTGGCTGTGTGCTTAGGGTCGTTGTCCTGTTGGAAGGTGAACCTTCACCCCGGTCTGAGGTCCTGAGCGCTCTGGAGAAGATTTTCATCAAGGATCTCTCTGTACTTTGCTCCATTCATCTTTGCCGGCCAGCTCTAGGAAGAGTCTGGGTGGTTCCAAACTTCTTCCTTTCAAGAATGATGGAGGCCACTCTGTTCTTGTGGACCGTCAACGCTGCAGACATTTTTTGTTACCCCTTCCCCAGATCTGTGCCTTGACAAAATCCTATCTCTTAGATCTATGGAGAATTCCTTCGACTTCATGGCTTAGTTTTTGCTCTGACATGCACTGTCAACTGTGGGACCTTATATATGAGCTCAGGTGTGTGCCTTTCCAAATCATGTCCAATCAATTGTATGGACTGCAGGTTGTAGAAACATCACAAGGATGAAAAATGTAAACAGGATGCACCTGAGCTCAATTTTGAGTCTCATAGCAAAGGGTCTGAATACTTATGTAAATATGGTATTTCTGTTTTTTTGTTTTAATAAATGTGACCCGTTTCAGGAAACTAGGCGTATGTCGCAAGTCACGACTTCACAGGAGAGCCATTTCTTTTTTGGGTATCAAAATGTGTTTTTTTTGGGCAGAAATGCCTTCTGGAACATGTGAACTTTAATATGGCTTAATACCAAACTTGTATGCCATCTGTAAATACGAATAAAATTGTTAAATTACGAGCCTTGTTGGTTAAGCCACAGAAAAAAACAGCAACCTTCCCACTAGCCGTGATTGGCTGAGATAATGACTGGGCTGGACATGCCGAGAGAGGAGTTCGGATTGGTCTGCCATATAGAAGGCTTTTGTCAGTCTTTGTTTGTAATCCTGTTGAACGCGGCTTTTCTAAAAATGTATCGTGTAGTGAAGCTGCATAATTGTTGCTCTCCACTTTTTGGAGGATTGAGTTTTGAAATCAGTGGAATTAGAATATGATAGCTGAAGAGATGGCAAAAACACCTATCTCCGGAATATATCTTCAAACTAAGGGCAAACGTTGTATGGAATCCGAGGGAGACCCGTCCATCATACATGATGATATATACGGGTAAGATAGTCTAGCTAGCTCCATTTTCAGATATTACAAATTTTGACAGAAAGTGGTTTCATTTCAAGCTAAAGTGTACTTTTAGCTAGCTAGCTAACGTTAGATGGCTGGCTCTCTAGCTAACGTTACGTGCATGACGTTATTATTCGTATCACAGAACCATTTGCTTTGCTAGTTAGAGCCTAATGTTAGCTAGCTAACATAGAACCTGGTTGGTTAGCTCCCAGCACATTATTGCAGGGTAGTAATGACATTCATTGGCACTATGTTCATTGTTGTGTAACTAGCTAACGTTAGCTGGCTGGCTCGTTAGCTAACGTTATGTGTCGTGTGTGATCTTACACGTCGTTTACCAATCCAGGTTCATTGTTTACCTAGCTAGCTGGCTACATGTCTTAAGTTAAAGTGCACAACACCCGTTGAATATTGCCGGAGTCAGTAAACATCGGCATAAAAGCGTAATGAAATTGTTGCCAGTAGAGCTGGTTAGGCTGTTTTCATGTTATCCAGAGGTAAACAAATGATCGGCCAGACCTTCAAGTGTGCGCTCTGAAAGCGCAGAGAGTGAAACGTGATGGGTGGGGCTAAAGCTTAAGAGGGTGTGAATAATTCTGAATGGATGTAGACAAAGAAGAGCTCTTCACTAGATACCAACACATTCAAATGCCATTTTCTCAAAAGTGAGTTTACAAGTTTATCAACTTTCAAAGCAGAATTACAATATACAATGTTGTAGCTCTGAGTCTCTACTTTTATCCAATGTAAAAAACAGCATTTCAAATTTTGCTACATAAGACCAACTCCAGGTGGTGAGTCACAAATGTGCAAACATTTCTAAAAACCTGTTTTCACTTTGTCATTATGGGACATTGTGTGTAGATTGATGAGGATATTTTTTTTTTAAATAAGGTGTTACAGGAGTGGGTCGCAGATCCGGAGTGACCCACTAGGTGTCATCCTCCGACAACCATAGGCACCTCCTCACTCACAGTCTGGACTAATTATCTGCCTATTGGTGTCACCTGTGGCTATCTGATTCACCTGTGTATTTATGCCCTCACTTCTCTGTGTTCCCTTGCTCAGTTTTCTCTGCTAGTTCCTTGATGTCAAGCAGTACGTATCAGTGTCGGATCACGTGACGGAGTTACAGGTACTCGAGAAGTGTTCTCCCTGTGTCATTGTGTTTTTTCAGTCAGTGTTAGTATTTCGTATTGATTGTTGTCAGCACCTATGTGCTCCTCATTTGTTTTTGTGTATAGTCCATTGTTTTGTATCCGGACGTTGGGGTCGGGCTGCATCACCCGGCGCACTGTCCCCGTGCGTGTCCAGGTGGCGGGGGGGCTATGGGAGTATATCCATTTTTTCATTGTGGACTCTCCGGAGCGTCCCCTCATCCTTGGGCACCCCTGGCTGGCCGCCCATAACCCCCGGATAGACTGGTCCACGGGGTGGCTCATCTTGGAGGGAGGCTCCGCCCCCGTCCTGTTCCGGTCGCCACCGACCACTCATCAGCCTAAACCACCGTCCCAAATCACCTACCAGTCCTCACCTCTTCCCCAGGAGTATTGGGATCTGGGGGAGGTGTTTAGTAAGAGGCGTGCCAAGGGCCTACCTCCTCACAGGCCTTATGACTGCGCTATCG
Source organism: Coregonus clupeaformis (assembly GCF_020615455.1). NCBI lineage: Eukaryota > Metazoa > Chordata > Actinopteri > Salmoniformes > Salmonidae > Coregonus > Coregonus clupeaformis. Next base: position 614,660 of record NC_059228.1, on the reverse strand, counting down.
ATCTCCTGCCGGGCGCCATGCCCACACGAGGGCGATGGCTTTCCTTGTCCCGGCCGGAGACGCTGGCCATGAGGGACAACACCATTGTCCCCAACGCCCTGATTGTTGCCTCAGTTTCGTGGGGAATTGATAGGCTGGTCAGAGCAGCGCTACAGCGGGAGACCGATCCGGGCGGAGGTCCATCGGGGAGGATGTACGTACCCAAGGCTGCGCGCTCGTGACTGCTTCAATGGGCGCACGCGTCCGACCTCGCCAGCCATCCGGGGGACGCCAGGACGTTGGAGTTCCTGCGTAGGAGGTTCTGGTGGCCATCTGCTGAGGGGGATATGAGCACCTTCGTGGCTGCTTGCCCGGTGAACGCACGCATGATGAGCTCACATCAGCCCGCAGCAGGGTTGCTCCGACCCCTGCCTATGCCCAAGTGCCTCTATTCCCCGAGCAAGAGAAGGAGGCGGTGGTCCCGTCGGGCCATTCAGAATTGTCCAGCGAGTCAACCCAGTGACCTACCAGCTGCAACTTCCCCCCACCATGCGGGTGCATCTCACATTCCATGTGTCCCTCCTCTAGCCCGTCGCCACCTGTCCCCTGGCTCCCCCTCCTCACCCTGTTCCCCCGTTACGCCTCGTCGGAGGGCGGCCGGCATTTATGGTGGACCGGATCCTGGTCTGCCGGCGGGTGGGGAGGGGTCTCCTATTTCTGGTTGACTGGGAGGGTTATGGGCCGGTGGAGAGGTCTGGGGTGCCCAGGAGGGAAATTCTGGACCCATTGCTGATACAGCTGGGGCCGTTCGTCGGAGGGGGCACTGTTACAGGAGTGGGTTGCAGTTCCGGAGCGACCCACAAGGTGTCATCCTCCGACAACCATAGGCACCTCCTCACTCACAGTCGGGACTAATTATCTGCCTATTGGTATCACCTGTGGCTATCTGATTCACCTGTGTATTTATGCCCTCACATCCCTGTGTTCCCTTGCTCAGTTTTCTCTGCTAGTTCCTTGATGTCAAGCAGTACGTATCAGTGTTGAATCACGTGACGGAGTTACAGGTACTCGAGAAGTGTTCTCCCTGAGTCATTGTGTTTTTCCATTCAGAGTTAGTATTTCATATTGTTTATTGTCAGCCTGTTTTTTGGAGACCTATGTGCTCCTCATTTGTTTTTGTGTATAGTCTGTTTTGTATCCTGGCTTTTGGACCACCAGTAAAGATCCTTGTTTCACCATCCTTGCCTACTGTCTATTATGCACCGTACCTGGGTCACACCTCACCGCTCACACCAACCCTTACAATGTCAAGGGGTCTGAATACTTTCCGAATGCACTATAGGTCTTTAGCCAGCATGGATGAATATTGGGAACGCTGACTCAGTTGTCGTGTCAACAAATCTATCAGTGCTGCTGGTAAACCCAACAGAAGAGGCGTGCCAAACAGGAGATGCATTAAAAAAAATTATTGACATCATGGATAATCCTGGTTTATGTACATGGTCTGGCAGTCAATAAATATATTTTATGAAGTGAACCCAGACTTCTCCCCGTTCACTTTCTACTGAAATTGTCCAAGATTAACTAGCTTGATAAAACAGTGCTGAAAATTCCATTTTGGCTAGTTAGCTAAATTATACAACCAGCATTTAGTCTATAATGCTCTTACAATAACCCTCTTTTTTTTGCAGACACTCTTATCCAGAGGGACCTACAGGAGCAATTAGGGTTAAGTGCCTTGCTCAAACATTAACAGATTTTTCACCGTTTCAAACCAGCAAGCTTTTGGTTACTGGCCCAACGCTCTTCAACGCTATGCTACCTGCAGTCTTGTTTGAGTTGGTTTGTGTATCAGCACATTTGCTTGAGTTAATCTCACTGCAACATTGCATCCAAGTTGCTTGACATAGGTCTTGGTGGTTTGATGCTGCTGCTCATCGCTCTCCTTTTCCTTTGTTTGGTTACTTTGGCAAAGACAATTTCTGAAATCCTTCGTGGCAGATAAGCTAGTTCGAGCTAGCTAAATAGGCTAAGGCTAATAACACTAACACTTTTTCCATCTAGCTAAGAAGCTAACAGAGATGAGAAGTGTTTTTTCCCGCTTTTTATGGAAACCCAAAGGATTCATACCTAACTAACCGCCCAGTGGCTTTCCATAGCCCCCCTACACACACTGCGTCACGCCTTGTCCATTGTGCTGACACAGCAAAGCAGAGATACAGATTTCTTTGGCCACCAACCTGTCACTCAATAATTTTAACTGTTTTGCTATTTTTATATAGGGACATGAAACTAAAACTGAGGTAGCTCAAGTTTGAACTGAGGAGGCTAAGCCCCCTTGTTGAGCCAGGTCCAGTTAATGCTAAAATGTGTGTTACTCTCCCCCTGTCCTCAGCGACTTGCGGGGCAACCAGTTCATGTGTGACTGTAAGCTGAAGTGGCTGGTGGAGTGGATGGTCCACACCAACGCCACCGTGGACCAGATCTACTGTAAAGGCCCTGCCTCCCACCGAGACAAGAAGATCAACGACCTTGTTCCTGCATCCTTCGACTGCATCACCACAGGTCAACCACCACTTTAAATCGTCATGATGATATTAAAGGCATAGTTCAGCAAAAATATGTTTTTATATATTTGTTTCCTTACTTTCAAAACAGTCTATAGAGGAAGAGAGACTGCAATCCACACATTGGTTTTGTTTGTTAAACTAGCCATTGCCACCAACTACTAAACTGAAGCTGAAATAGCCAGGTGTCAACCACTACAGTATGTTTTTTAATGTCTTCTAATCTATCATTATTGGCCAATGGTGACTTATGTGGCATCCTTTGCATTTTCCTGTAGAGTTTGCCTCCTACCAGTCAGAGAAGTCAGAGTCCATATCCGTGGAGGCGTTTGCATTTGGGAATGACCAGTATGTGGTGTTTGCCCAGCCCTTCATTGGAAAGTGCAGCTTCCTGGAATGGGATCACGTGGAGATGAACTTCCGAAATTACGATGACATTGACAGTAAGTAAAGGACTTTGTCGATGTGAAAAAAATAAATTATTCTGATGCTGAAAGAAATCGATTCTTCTGATGCATCAAAACCAGTTGTTTTATAACAGTATTTGGAGAAGACTGTTTTCTCTCATTTTTACCACGATGGAGCCATGCATACATAAAAGTAACACATTTGCACTCTCTTTCTTACTCCCTTCTTCTGTCTCTCTCTATCTCCCCCCTCCCTCACTCCCTCCCTCCCTCTAGGCACATCCACAGTGATCTGCAAGCCGTTGATCATTGACAATCAGCTCTTCATCATCGTGGCCCAGCTCTTCGGCGGTTCGCACATCTACAAGCGCGATGTCTCCGCCAACAAGTTCATCAAGATCCAGGACATCGACATCGTGAAGATTCGCAAGCCTAATGACGTGGAGACGTTCCGCATCGACGGTGAGTCCTTCTTCGTGATTGCAGACAGTTCTAAGGCCGGTTCTACGACAGTGTATAAGTGGAACGGAAATGGGTTCTACTCGCACCAGTCCCTGCACCTGTGGTACCGTGACACTGACGTGGAGTACATGGAGATCTCGTCCAAGCCCCACCTGGTCCTCTCCAGCAGCTCGCAGTGCCCCGTTATCTACCAATGGAACAAGGGCACCAAGCTGTTCGACTGGCGCACAGACATCCCAGAGATGGAGGACGTGTATGCTGTCAAGCACTTCCAGATCGACGAGGAGCTCTTCATCTGCCTGACGCGCTTCATCGGCGACTCCAAGGTGATGCGCTGGGATGGTGCCCTGTTCCGCGAGATGCAGACCATGCCGTCGCGTGGCTCCATGGTGTTCCAGCCGCTAACAGTGGGCAGATGGCAGTACGCCGTGCTGGGCAGTGATTTCTCGTTCACCCAGGTGTACTGCTGGGACACCAACAAGAGCCAGTTCGTCCACTTCCAGGAGCTCAACATCCAGGCGCCCAGGGCCTTCTCTCCTCTGGCCATTGACAACAGGCAGTTCCTGCTGGCCTCTAGCTTCAAGGGGAAGACCCAGATCTATGAGCACCTGATCATTGACCTGAGTAACTGATTGGTTGATTTATTGGTTATTTTGATTGGTTGATATATTGATTGTTAGGTAGGTGAAGTTGAAAGAGGAGATGGTGCTTCAATAGATTTTTGGGAAGATCCTAACTTGAGGTCCAAGGGTGCATTCATGCAGATCTTCCATCAATATTAATGAACTGTTTACGACGAAAGTCAGAGTTGCACTTGGGTGAGTCTCAAGTTAGGATTGGGCCTTACATTGTCAGACTACATGCATGACCAAGGCCTCAAGCAGGCTATCTCATCCTGATGAATGCAATGCTTCAAATGTCCATAGTTTTGGGTTTTCCATCATCTAGCATTGGTCAGTAGGTTTTTGTTTGTAACAGGAACATAATTATGTGACTTATCAGTGTAAATACATTTGCAATCCCATATATTTATCTAGCGAGGATATAATAATAAACTAAATGTACTTTTTAATCTATTTATTAACCGGTTTAGATTAAGACAATCTGCCAAATGAAATGTTTACATTTTTCTCTCTTTCCACTTGTAAGCTAAATTATTTGTAAATTAAGCTTTTGTAAGTTTAAGAAGGACCACGATCCCAGTTGGATACATAGGCCTATTTGTTAAGAAGATTGATATCGTTTGAAAAATCGCGTTTGTGGTTGGGAAAAATACAGAATACAGTAAATGTTGTGTGAGGATCAAAATGTCCTCACAACTTATATTTAAAGTATTGGAAAAGTTACTATTAACACTGTGTTGTTCATAACAATGTGTGGAAGATCTTTGGGGCATGTTATCTATTATTTTCACACGCCTAAGAGGAATTATATGAAAAACGAACATGGGGATAACTGTTAACTTTGACTAACACTTGTATACAAACTGTAACACGTGTCATCTTGAGGACAAGGAAAAAGACAAAAGTCATGCTATTTAGACTGAATAAAAGCTTACATCATTGCAATGTTTGATTGTGGCTGTTTTTTTTTTACCTTCTATTTATTGCTTTAAATCACTTTTTAATATTTCTAAAACATTTACAATCCTGTTTCATGAAATACTCCCACCTCAGTCTCCCAAATGACTTATTGCACATTAATAATATAACTAGAAAAGTACATTTCCTGAATACATTTTTGCTAGCTTGTTTAAAGTATTTAGTTATAGTAGAGGTAGTGACTGCAGTTGTAATGGTAGTGACTGATTATAGTTGAAGAAGTAGGTAGATGAAAAGATTGGTTGATTGAATGATTGGTGAATTGATAGGATAGGATAACCTGAACATGTGAAAGTTGGTTTGGTGTCTCTAGCTTGAACGATTCAAGAGTTACAATTATTGTTGGTGGGTATTATATGCTAATTTATGTTTTTTTTTAAATATGTCACCTTTATTTAACCAGGTAAGCCAGTTGAGAACAAGTTCTCATTTACAACTGCGACCTGGCCAAGATAAAGCAAAGCAGTGCGATTAAAAACAACACAGTTACATATGGGGTAAAAAAACAAAGTCAAAAATACAACAGAAAATATATATACAGTGTGTGCGAATGTAGTAAGTTATGGAGGTAAGGCAATAAATAAATAGGCCATAGTGCAAAAACAGTCCCAAAAATATAATTATATGCTAATTTGTGCACACTTAAAATGGTTACAGTTGAGAGTTCTGTTCTTTTATATCTTAGCCCAATTAATGGCGATAAAAGTATGATTGAGCTTTTTTTGCACAAAGTTGAATTACTAATAGCTAATAAAACTTCTGATAAAAGATCCCCCTCTTTTTTAGGGCCCAACTGGCCCATATATATTCATATTAATTCATAAAAAGAATGCTATCAGTGATAGAACATTGTAAGTCCTATGTAGGCTACATACTGTCTGTAAAAAAATTATTTGAAATCAAGTTATTTAACATTAACAAGTTCATTTAATTTGGCTAGATAACCATCATATTATAACTTTTATGGTCTCATGTGGTGTTGTAACTCTGAAGAACTATGTTAACCGCTACCTGAAGTTCTCGCAGGTGTTTTTTTTTACATGCGCAGATATGTTGATGGTTTGCAGACACAACCTTTGATATTTGGGTCTGCCACAGCAGACTTGTTTACGTTCACCCATTTAACAACCAAGATGAGAAAGCAGTACCATAGCCTAATGAACAAGCAGAAAAAGTCAGGCAAACGTAAAAGGCTATAGGCTACATTTTGCAATAAAATAGTCTATGTCTAAAAATATATATATATCTTACCAATCTAACGTTACAGCAGTTTAAGTAACTGCATTAACACATTTTTTCCTACTTTTTCCAAACAACTGCCATTTTGACCCCTCCTCCAACAAGTCACACAAAAACTTAATATATGATATCTCCCTCTATTTCTCTGCTTTTCAAATTGGAAAGAACAGGAATAGCTTCTACCAATCAAGAGGTAGAACTGTTTTAGTAACCCATCAACTCCTTTCATTAAAGATGCAGTAAGACATGTCAGAAGCTAGCAGATTCATAACTTAATAACAACAGCTGCAAATTCCAATAAAACTACATCACGTTTTAAAGTTCACTTTCCTTGCTTTGTCTAACAACACTATCATGAATCATAGCACAAACGTTTCTTACCATGTTTCTCACATTGACTTAGCCATGGAGGGAGCAGGCCTGCCAAGGCAACTGCAGGGTGGTTGCTTAGCAACACATGCCATAGAGGGAGACAACATCTTCATAGCGTGTCAGTCTTCATAGCGTGTCAAATTCCCATTATTTGAGAACCTGTTTCGAACCAAACAGCTGATGTGACAGCTAAAATGGATTCAATAAAATACTATTTCAGCAACTAGGGAGAAGTATCTAACAAAAATAACTACTGACCACAGCCGAACAACTACTTACCACAATTACTGACTACAAATACTAACCACACCTACTGACCAAAAACATATAACTACTGACCAAAACCACACAACTGTTGACAACAAACAAATAACTACTGACCACAACTACTGACCAAAACTACTGAACACAAGTATTGACGACAAACACATACCTACTGACCACAACTACTGACCAAAACTACTGAACACAAGTATTGACCACAAACAAATAACTACTGACCAAAACTACTGAACACAAGTATTGACCACAAGCACACAACTACTGACCTCAACTACTGACTACAACCAATGACCAAAACTACTGACCAAAACCACACAATAACTGACCACAAATATTGTACTACTACCACACAACTACTGAACACAACTGCTGACCACACAACGACTGAACTACAACCACACAACTACTTACCACAACAAATCAAATACTAGACCAACACTACTGACCACTATTTACCACAACTATTACCACAACAACTCAAGTACTTACTACAACCACACATATACTGACCACAACCACACAACTACTGACCACTCAACTACTGACCATATGTACTAACAACAGCCATACAACTTCTAACCACAACCACACAACTACTGACATCAACAACTTACCACAACGAATGACCACAACTGACCACAACTACTGACTACAACTACACAACTACTGACTACAACTATACAACTACTGAACACACAATTACTGACCATAACTACTTAACACAACCACACAATTACTGACCACTAATAACCACAAAACTACTGAACACAACTACCGACAGAATGACACACCTACTGACCACAACTACTGACCACTATTGACCAAAATGATTGACCACAACAACGGACCACAACCACACAACTACTGACCACATCTACTGACCCCAGCCACAAACCAAAATGACTGACCAAAATGCCTGAACAAAACTGACCACAACCACACAACTACTGACCACAACTGCTGACTACAACCACACATCTACTGACCACAACTACTGGCCACAACTACAAAACTACTGACCACAACCACAACCACATAATTACTGACCAAAATTACTGACCACAACTACTCACCACACAAGTACTGAACCACACAACTACTGACCACAACCACACAACTACTAACCACAAATACTTACCACTATTGACCTCAACAACTGACCACAACCACTGACCACAACTACTGACCACAACTACTTACCACTATTGACCACATCTGCTGACCACAACAACAAGTGCTGACGAAAACTGACCACAACCACACAACTACTTACAACAGATTTACTGAACCACACAACTACTGAATGTTGTGGAAAATTATCACTATAATTATTTAAAAATCTAAGTTCTTCCAGAGTTTTTGTAGAATCAAGATAGACTTTATTACATAGAGCAACAAAAGCCGAGCTGGTCTGCAGAGCAACTAACTCACAACACTCGGCCCTCAGTTTATATGTCCATTCCTGCTCATTTTACATACTTTTTAGCATAAACCCTCCCAGTTCAGTTCTCCACCATTGTTTCCAAACTTTCATCTTTTGACCGCTCCGCCCACTCTCTTAATTTATGATAGTGGTGAAATCTGACTTCTCCTCCTATATTTATTTAGTTTGGATACAATGGTGGCCAAACCAAACTTTCTCATGTAAAAAATAACAGAGCCACCACCTGGCTCTGCTCTGTTTATTCCAAAACATATCAATCGATACTTAAATATGGTCTAAATATAACAGGTCCATAACCCATTCTCAACCATATACATTTAAGAATTTCCTAAAGCATTGCCTCATACATAACAATTAAATCAATCAAGAGCCATTTCCTGACTCTGGCTCAGACTCCCTCCTTGTGTACCACTCGGTACCACACTCTGCATCACTTAGTCTTATTGCCCCATCCTCTGTACCACACTCTTTCTTTATATTTAGCTAGATTATAATATCGTTTTAAATAGCTCAATGGACCGTAAAGGAAATCACACTACAAACTATCACATTCATGCTCTTAAGGAAATCGTGACTGTCATGGATACATTAGAACTAGTAGATATATGGAGGCTTAAATATCCTGATCTAGTGAGATATACATGGCGGAGACTCAATCAAGCTAGTCGTCTTGACTTCTTTCTTATGTAATTCTCGTTGGCACCAAAAGTTTAAAAAGAGTTGATAGGGGACAGAATGCGGTCGAACCATCATATAATTGGCATATACATTATTCTTATTGAATTTCCACGTGGGCGAGGATATTGGGAATTTAATCAAAGCCTATTGGATGATAACTTGTTTTTAACTAGGACAGAGGAATTTATAACTTATTTTTTCCGACATAACATAGGTACAGCAAATCCCATTATTAGGCCATAAAATTCAGTACTCATCTCGAAAACAAAAGCAATTTAGGTCAAAAGAGTCCATACTAACAAAGAAAAGACAAGGTCTAACAGAACAGATAGATAGCAATAAAAACTGTAACATAGAAGCTCAGAAGAAATTAGAGGAAAAACAAAAATAAAATTATTCAAGAAAGATCAAGTGTAATATATTTAAAAAATAAAGCAAACTGGATGGAATGTGGGGAAAAATGCACCAAATTATTTTTTAATCTTCAACATAGAAATGCTATCAAGAAGAATTAACTGAAACTGTTTAAAAATGAGTCACCAAATTATATTTTGAAGGAGGAAACAAAGTACTTTAACCATATGTTTTCGTTTGTGGTCCAGTGTAGCTCAGTTGGTAGAGCTTGGTGCTTGCAACGCCAGGGTTGTGGGTTCAATTCCCACGGGGGGCCAGTATGAAAAATGTATGCACTCACTAACTGTAAGTCACTCTGGATAAGAGCGTCTGCAAAATGTAAATGTTTCAGCGTCTCAAGCTCTGCACACTCTTCGATTGCATCCTACCTTGCAGGCCACTCCTAAAAGGTGACGTGGAGAGGATCTGTGTCTGCACCACGTAGGGCTTGGTTCTAGGCCCTCTTCTCTCTACATTTACATTTTAGTCATTTAGCAGACGCTCTTATCCAGAGCGACATACAGTTAGTGAGTGCATACATTCTTTATTTTTATTTTTCATACTGGCCCCCCGTGGGAATTTAACCCACAACCTGTCACGGTTTACTATGCCAGAACCCAGAAGCAGACAAGGACAAGGTACGTAGAGAGAAAGGTGAGTGTTTATTTAGTAGATTCCGAGTGAGGCTGAATAATCCAGGGAACAGAGCGGGTGGCGTGGATGGGTTGTTGAGGGTGCAGTGGTTGGTCCGGTACTGGCTCGGCAGCCGCCGACCATCAGGCAGAGGTTGGGTGAAGGTTCCGGGTGAGAGACTGCAGACAGAACAAAAACGGAGGTCAGTACACAGCAAGTAACAAGGTGCAAAACAACAAAACTAACTAAGGGCTCAGAGGCTGACACGCTGACAAACATACTGTTCATAGCTAACGATCCGGCAGGAACTGGATGTTCGGCCAGAGCCTAAGAAGGGTGATGATCAGGACCAGGTGTGCAGATTGCTGATGGGATGCAGGTGCGGAAAACCAGAGCGCTCCCGGAGCGTTCCCGAACCCTCGGGAAACTGGAGATTACGAACAGGAAAAACTAGTCACCAGACAGGACCCGACTCAGACAGCCGGGATCGTTACAGTACCCCCCCTCCGACGAACGCCACCGGGCGGACTTCCCGGAGCGCCAGGATGGAGGCGGTAGAAGTCACTGATGAGGTCCGCATCAAGGACCTGTCGCCGCGGAATCCAACTCCTCTCCTCAGGGCCATACCCCTCCCAGTCCACGAGATACTGGAAACCCCGGCCCCGCCGTCTGGAATCCATGATGCGACGCACCGTGTAGGCAGGACCACCTCCGATCATCCGAGGAGGAGGAGGAGGAGGCGGAGGAGGCAACAGAGGACTGAGGAAGACAGGCTTGAGGCAGGAGACATGAAAGGTGGGATGGACTCTGAGCGTCCTCGGTAGTTTGAGTCGAACTGCCACTGGATTGATCACCTTCTCCACCACAAACGGACCAATGAACTTCGGTAACAACTTCCTAGACTCAGTCCGTAACGGAAGATCCCGTGTGGCCAACCAAACCCTATCTCCGATGGTATAGGTGGGAGCGGGGATCCGGCGACGATTCGCCTGGAGCTGATACCGGTCCGAAACTCTAAGGAGTGCCTTTCTGGCCCGATGCCAGGTCCGGTGGCAACGACGAATATGGGCCTGAACAGAAGGCACTGAGAGCTCCTTCTCCTGAGAAGGAAACAGGGGAGGTTGGTAGCCATACAGGCACTGGAAGGGAGACATCCCAGTGGCAGATGTAGGAAGAGTATTGTGGGCATACTCAACCCAAGGCAACTGAGAGACCCAGGAGGTGGGGTTGGAAGAGACCAGACAGCGTAGCGTGGATTCCATCTTCTGGTTGGCTCTCTCCGCCTGACCATTGGATTGGGGGTGAAAACCAGATGTGAGACTGACTGTAGCTCCAATGGCCAAACAGAAGGACTTCCAGACAGCAGAGGTAAACTGAGGGCCACGGTCGGAAACGATATCACTGGGCAAACCGTGGACCCTGAAAACCTCCCCTAACCAGGATCTCGGACGTCTCCGAGGCAGAGGAAGCTTGGCAATTGGCACAAAGTGGGCGAACTTGCTGAATCTGTCCACGATAGTCAGAACGACCGTGTTCCCCTCAGAAGCGGGCAACCCAGTGACGAAGTCCAGGGCCAGATGCGACCATGGTCGCCGGGGAATGGGAAGGGGGTGAAGTAGTCCAGAGCTGGGCCGATTGGTACTCTTATTCTGCGCACACACTGGACAGGCAGCAACAAACCCCCGAGTATCCTCGGCCATGGCAGGCCACCAAAAACGTCTGCGAAGAAACGCCATTGTCCGAGCCACGCCAGGGTGACAAGCCATCTTGCTGGCGTGGGACCATTTGAGGACAGCCGGACGAACCGACTCAGGCACAAACAACCGACCGGGTGGACCGTTACCGGGACCGGGCTGAGTCCGAAGGGCCGCCAGCACCTCCTCCTCAATCTTCCACATAACTGCTCCCACGACGCAGTTCCGGGGAGAATTGTCTCGGTCTTGGACCCACTCTCCTCCGTCTTGGAGAACATCCGGGACAAGGCGTCCGCCTTGCCGTTCTTAGATCCAGGTCGGAACGTCAGGGCAAACTTGAATCGTCCGAAAAACAACGCCCACCTGGCCTGACGGGAGTTGAGACGTTTAGCCGATTGCACGTAAGCAAGATTCTTGTGGTCAGTCCAGACAATAAACGGTTGCTCCGCCCCCTCCAACCAGTGGCGCCACTCCTCCAAGGCAAGTTTCACCGCGAGAAGCTCCCGGTTACCCACATCGTAATTCCTCTCCGCAGGCGAAAGGCGACGAGAGTAGTAGGCGCAGGGATGGAGTTTACTGTCCGTGGAGCATCGCTGCGACAGGATGGCGCCAACTCCCACATCAGACGCGTCCACTTCAACGACGAACTGACGGGCCGTGTCCGGTTGAGAGAGAATCGGTGCGTTGGTGAATCGCCTCTTCAAATCCAGAAACGCTCGATCCGCCTCCGGATTCCACTTGAAGGTCCTGATACTGGAAGTCAAGGCAGTTAACGGAGCGGCCACACGGCTGTAATCCCGGATGAATCTGCGGTAGAAATTCGCAAACCCCAAAAATCTCTGGAGCTGCAATCTCGTACCGGGCTGGGCCCACTCCAGAACCGCTCTAACCTTCTCCTGGTCCATCCTAATCTCTCCCCTGGAGATGATGTACCCGAGAAAGGATGTCGTGTGGGCGTGAAACTCGCACTTCTCGGCCTTCACGAACAGGCGATTCTCCAACAATCGCTGCAGAACCTGCCGGACATGCTGGACGTGGTCGGAAGGTTCCTTCGAGAAGATCAGAATGTCATCCAGGTAAACAAACACAAAGAGACCGATCATATCTCTCAGGACGTCGTTCACCATACTCTGGAATACCGCTGGAGCATTGGTCAGTCCAAACGGCATCACCTGATACTCAAGTGACCCATCGGTGTATTGAAACCCGTCAACCACTCGTCCCCCTCTCTGATCCGGACCAGGTGATACGCATTGCGTAGGTCTAGCTTGGTGAACACCGTAGCACCCTGTAAGGAGTCGAAGGCAGAACTCATCAAGGGCAGGGGATACTTGTTCTTGACCGTGATGTCATTCAACCCCCGATAATCAATACACGGTCGAAGAGAGCCATCCTTCTTACCCACAAAGAAGAATCCTGCCCCCAGGGGTGATGACGAGGGACGAACGAGACCAGCAGCTAGGGACTCCTTGATGTAGGTCTCCAACGCCTCACGTTCAGGTCGGGAGATACTGTATAACCTTCCCTTGGGGTAGACAGCTCCAGGGACCAGGTTGATGGCACAATCATATGGTCGGTGGGGAGGGAGTGACAGAGCCTTCTGCTTACTGAAAACTTCCCCAAATCGTGATATGTCTCGGGAACCAGGGACAAATCTGGGGTTTAGCCTCAATCACCTGACTGGGAACCGAATGGGGGCAGGCAGTCTTGAGACAGTTAGCATGACAATCAAGGCTCCAACTCGTTACCTTGCCCGTCACCCAATCGAACGTGGGATTGTGTTCCTTCAGCCAGGGGTATCCAAGGACCAGAGGAACATGGGAAGACGGCAGAATGAAGAATGAAATCATCTCAGAATGATTCCCCGACAACCGCATCTTAACCGGTTCAGTCCTCATCGTGATACGTGCCAGACTACTGCCGTTCAGAGTGGTCGCTTCAATGGCTTCCGGCAATTGCTCCTTGGAAAGCCCCAGCTGTTCCACCAACTCGGCATCAAGAAAGCTTCCATCGGCACCTGAATCGATAAAAGCGTTAAGCGCTAAGCTCTGATTCCTGTTCACAAGGGTAGCCGGGAAACGGGGTCTGACAGAGGTACTGAGAGGTTGAAACTGGCTCGCTAAAAGTCCTCCCAACTTTAGCGAGCCGGGCAGTTTGACGACCGCCGGGAACAAGTGGAGATGTAATGTCCCGAGCTACCACAGTAGAGGCAGCAGTTGGTCTTACGTCTATGTTGACGCTCCTCCTTGGTTAACCCGTGCCGCCCCACTTGCATGGGTTCAGAATCGGGAGAGAGGACCTCTCCACTAATCCATTGTGGTGGAGAATGATCGACGTGTTCTGGTCCACCACCCGACCCGACTGGGAACTGAGAAGCTGATCGATTGGACGGACCCCATTGCTTCTCCCTCCTTCGCTCTCGGACTCGATTATCCACCCGAATAGACAAGGCTACCAAGCTGTCCAGGTCACTAGGCTCCGGATAGGGAGATCAACTCATCCTTGAGCTGCTCCGACAGACCCTGGTAAAAGGCCGCTTGCAGCGACTCGCTCCACCCACTCTCCACAGCCAACGTCTTGAACTCGATCACGAAGTCGGCCACGCTGCGAGTTCCTTGGCGAGCGAAAACAGGCGCCCTAGCTGCGTCCCTCCCTCGGACGGAATGGTCGAAGAGCTTCCTCATCTCGGCCGTGAACCCCTGGTATGAAGCCATGCAGGGATCCTGTCGTTCCCAAACGGCTGAAGCCCACTCCAGCGCTCGACCACGCAGCAACTCAATCACAAAGGCTATCCTAGCCTTGTCTGTGGCATAAGAGTAGGGCTGTAGATCGAACACTAATCCACACTGCATAAGGAAGGAACGGCATCTTCCCAGCTCCCCCTCATATTTATCCGGCGTCGGAACCTTGGGCTCACGGATGGACACAGCTTCAGAAGCGGCAGGCGAGATGGGTGAAACCGGTAGTGGATCCTCCACCGGACACTTACGTTGGTTCTGGACCTCCGCCAGACCGGTAGAAAGGTTCCGAACTGACCACGCGATCTCCTGTAGTACCGTGCTATGATGGCCCAACATCTTCTCCTGCTGGGTAATAGCATGGCGAACGGAGTCCAGGTCCGCTGGGTTCATTACTGGCCGGATCGTTCTGTCACGGTTTACTATGCCAGAACCCAGAAGCAGACAAGGACAAGGTACGTAGAGAGAAAGGTGAGTGTTTATTTAGTAGATTCCGAGTGAGGCTGAATAATCCAGGGAACAGAGCGGGTGGCGTGGATGGGTTGTTGAGGGTGCAGTGGTTGGTCCGGTACTGGCTCGGCAGCCGCCGACCATCAGGCAGAGGTTGGGTGAAGGTTCCGGGTGAGAGACTGCAGACAGAACAAAAACGGAGGTCAGTACACAGCAAGTAACAAGGTGCAAAACAACAAAACTAACTAAGGGCTCAGAGGCTGACACGCTGACAAACATACTGTTCATAGCTAACGATCCGGCAGGAACTGGATGTTCGGCCAGAGCCTAAGAAGGGTGATGATCAGGACCAGGTGTGCAGATTGCTGATGGGATGCAGGTGCGGAAAACCAGAGCGCTCCCCGGAGCGTTCCCGAACCCTCGGGAAACTGGAGATTACGAACAGGAAAAACTAGTCACCAGACAGGACCCGACTCAGACAGCCGGGATCGTTACACAACCCTGGCGTTGCAAACGCCATGCTCTACCAACTGAGCTACATCCCTGCCGGCCATTCCCTCCCCTACCCTGGACGACGCTGGGCCAATTGTACGTCGCCCCATGGGTCTCCCGGTCACGGCCGGCTACGACAGAGCCTGGATACACCAAGTCAAGTCATTCGGCTCCGTCATTTCCTCACACAGTCTCTACTATCATTGCTATGCGGATGACACTCAACTGCTTTTCTCCTCCCCCCTTCTGACATCCACGTGGTGACACGCATTTCTGTGTGCCTGGCAGATATCTCAGCATGGATGATGGCCCACCACCTCAAGTTCAACTTCGACAATATGCCTACACAAGACCTCTCCATCACGGTTGACAACTTCACGGTGTCCCCTTCCTAGAGTGCAAAGAACATTGGCGTGACCCTGGTCAACACCCTGTTCAGCCAAGACCTCAGGAAAAAAATGATAGACCTCCACAAGTCTGGTTCATCCTTGGGAGCAATTTCCAAATCCCTGAAAGTACCACGTTCATCTGTACAAACAATAGTACGCAAGTATAAACACCATGGGACCACGCAGCCGTCATACCGCTCAGGAAGGAGACGCGTTCTGTCTCCTAGAGATGAACGTACTTTGGTGCGAAAAGTTTAAATCAATCCCAGAACAACAGCAAAGGACCTTGTGAAGATGCTGGAGGAAACAGGTAAAAAACTATCTATATCCACAGTAAAACAAGTCCTGTATCGACATAACCTGAAAGCCCGCTCAGCAAGGAAGAAGCCACTGCTCTAAAACCACCATAAAAAAGCCAGACTACGGTTTGCAACTGCACATGGGGTCAAATTTCGTACTTTTTGGAGAAATATCCTCCAGTCTGATGAAACAAAAATAGAACTGTTTGGCCATAATGACCATCGTTATTTTTGGAGGAAAAAGTGGGGTGCTTGCAAGCCGAAGAACACCATCCCAACCGTGAAGCACGGGGGTGGCAGCATGCTTGGGGGGTGCTTTGCTGCAGGAGGGACTGGTGCACTTCACAAAATAGATGGCATCATGAGGAAGAACAATTATTTTGATATATTGAAGCAACATCTCAAGACATTAGTCAGGAAGTTAAAGCTTGGTAGGAAATGGGTCTTCCAAATGGACAATGACCCCAAGCATACTTCCAAAGTTGTGGCAAAATGGCTTAAGGATAACAAAGTCAAGGTATTTGAGTGGCCATCACAAAGCCCTGACCTCAATCCTATAGAACATTTGTGGGCAGAACTGAAAAAGCGTGTGCGAGCAAGGTGGCCTACAAACCTGACTCAGTTACAACAGCTCTGTCAGGAGGAATGGGCCAAAATTCACCGAACTTATTGTGGGAAGCTTGTGGAAGGCTACCCAAAACATTTGACCCAAGTTAAACAATTTAATGGCAATGCTACCAAATACTAATTGAGTGTATGTAAACTTCTGACCCACTGGGAATGTGATGAAAGAAATAAAAGCAGAAAATAAATAATTCTCTGTACTATTATTCTGACATTTCACATTCTTAAAATAAATTGGTGATCCTAACTGACCTAAGACAGGGAATTTTACTAGGATTAAATATCAGGAATTGTGAAAACTGAGTTTAAATGTATTTGGCTAAGGTATATGTAAACTTCCGACTTCAACTTTAAATCATACCACAGATTCTCAATTGGATTGAGGTCTGGCCTTTGACTAGGCCATTCCAAGACATTTAAATGTTTCCCCTTAAACCTCTCTAGTGGAAGAAACACAAAAGAACTGTCAATCTCCCTCGGCCTGGGGCTCCATGCAAGAACTCACCTCGTGAAGTTGCAATGATCATGAGAACGGTGAGGAATCAGCCCAGAACTACACGGGAGGATCTTGTCAATGATCTCAAGGCAGCTAGGACCATAGTAAAAACAATTGGTAACACACTACGCCGTGAAGGACTGAAATCCTGCAGCGCCCGCAAGGTCCCCCTGCTCAAGAAAGCACATATATATAGGCCCGTCTGAAGTTTGCCAATGAACATCTGAATGATTCAGAGGAGAACAGGGTGAAAGTGTTGTGGTCAGATGAGACCAAATTCGAGCTCTTTGGCATCAACTCATCTTGCCGTGTTTGGAGGAGGAGGAATGCTGCCTATGACCCCAAGAACACCATCCCCACCGTCAAACATGGAGCTGGAAACATTATGCTTTGGGGGTGTTTTTCTGCTAACGGGACAGGACAACTTCACTGCATCAAAGGGACGATGGACAGGGCCATGTACCGTCAAATCTTGGGTGAGAACCTCCTTCCCTCAGCCAGGGCATTGAAAATGGGTCGTGGATGGGTATTCCAGCATGACAATGACCCAAAACACACGGCCAAGGCAACAAAGGAGTGGCTCAAGAAGAAGCACATTAATGTCCTGGAGTGGCCTAGCCAGTCTCCAGACCTTAATCCCATAGAAAATCTGTGGAGGGAGCTGAAGGTTCGAGTTGCCAAATGTCAGCCTCGAAACCTTAATGACTTGTAGAAGATCTGCAAAGAGGAGTGGGACAAAATCCCTCATGAGATGTGTGCAAACCTGGTCATTAAAATTATATGTCTTTGTCAGTGGGCAAACTTACAAAATCAGCAGGGGATCAAATACTTTTTTCCCTCACTGTATATTTCCTGTAGTTTTTTGACTTTATGTTTTGTTTTACCCCATATGTAACTCTGTTTTGTTGTTTTTATCGCACTGCTTTGCTTTATCTTCGCCAGGTCGAAGTTGTAAATGAGAACTTGTTCTGAACTGGCTTATTTGGTTAAATAAAGGTTAAATAATTTAAAAAAATAACTACAACATGTGTAGACATTACAGTGAAATGCTTACTTACAAGCCCTTAAACAACAATGCAAATTTTTTTTTATATATATTTTTGTTCTTTTTATACGGGGGGAATGGATCAGCTTAATATTGCAGATAGATTATATCTTCTATCAATGTAATTGTCTGCATCACTTCCAATCCCCCATGTTTTTTAAATTTATTTATATATATATATATATACTCCCCTTTATTACTTTTCAACCACACCATCCTTTCCCTACTTGGAGTAAATTAGTGAACAACAATGCCCAGGCCTCTACTTCCGGTCTATACTTACTATCTACACCTTATGGACAGAGTTAATTTTACAATAATTCTATTATATATATATATATTTTATTTTTTTTGCTCCTGAACTTCAACTACTCTCAACCTCTCCGATCATTTTCATGATGTCCTTCCGGTTTGCTTCTATATGCCATATCTTTCTAACTGTGCTCTTTCCCAAAAGCTCCCAACATACAACCTATATACTTATTATGGACACAGTATGCTTACATTATTAGCTATCTTTGTTATTATTTGTTGTTATTTGTTATTAGTCCCATCCTTCAACTCTATTCAATACCTCCCATTTTATCTCTTATCACCATCCATATAGGATTTCTATTTGCCATATATATTTCAATCGTACTGTGATGTTTTACAAAAGTTCTGAACCTTTCTATTCTCATTGCTTCTACAGATTGTGAATAAAAAAAACAAAACATTTTTGCTAAAAGTATTATTATATTATTGATTGATTGACTATGACTTTTCAGATCACCCAGTAATGCTATCTGCAAGGTTAGCTCCAGGTAAATATTGCAATCCTTTAGCCATTCCTGGACCTGTGTCCAAAAACAAGCTACAAATGGACAGAACCAAAACAAATGATCTAATGATTCTGTTTCTTCACAGCAAAATCTGCAGAACTGGGAATATTGTATCCCCCATATAAATAACATTCTATTGGTAGCAAGAATTTTATATAATAATTTAAATTGAAAGATTCTAATTTTTGAATCCGGTGTCGTTTTGCATGTCAGTTCATAAACACTATGCCATGGGATCGGTACGTCAAAGATCTCTTCCCAACTATTTTGCAATCTATATGGGACGGCTGTCAATCCTTTGGTCCTTAAGTGAAACTGATATACTTTTTTATTTATCACAGTTTTCCTTAACCAATTATGTTCTTTAATGCAAGGCCGACAGACAAGTTCCTTACTTTCTCCCCCTTCCACTTTCCTCTTCCACTTTTGCGGTAAGGCTGCAATTATTTTGTTGTAATTTTGGGTAGAGCAGACATTTCCATATGTTTTTGTTAGCTGCATGCGACATAGCTCCACCAGTCCTACCGATGATATCATTTACGAAGATTATACCTTTTTTAAACATTCTGTCAAAAAATAAAGGTTTTTTGTCAATTAGTATATCTTAATTTAACCACAATATTTGTTGCATTATTTGTTCTGTCGTTTTTGGAGGATTAAATTGAAATTGCAACCAACTTTCTATGGCTTGTTTTAGAAATAGTGACATTTGGGAGATTATTTCCTTTTCAAATAACTGAAAGTGAGAGGTTGTAATCTGAATAAAGGGAAAAAGGTATTTCTTGAACATTGGGTGAGACAATCTTACTAATTTGCTTGAGAACCAGTTCAGATTTAAGTATAACTTTTGTATGACTGAAGCTGTTAGTGATAGGTCTAATGCTTTAATTTTTAATAATTTCTGTCCTCCGAATTCATATTCATTATATAAATATGCTCTTTTAATTTTGTCTGGCTTGCCGTTCCAAATAAAATTGAATATTTTTTTCTCATATAATTTAAAAAACTGTTTGCTAGGCGTAGGCAAGACCATAAGCAAATAGGTAAACTGGGATAATACTAGAGTTAATCAGGATGATTTTTCCACAAATTGACAGGTATTTTCCTTTCCATGGTAGTAAGATCTTATCTATTTTTGCTAACTTTCTATAAAAATGTATTGAAGTGAGATCATTTATTTCCTTTGGGATATGTATTCCGAGTATATCCACATCACCATCAGACCATTTTATTGGTAAACTACATGGTAATGTACATTTTTTATTTTTAGTGATCCAATACGTAATATAGTACATTTGTCATAATTTTGTTGTAATCCAGAGAGGTTAGAAAATGTATCTAGATCCTCTATGAGGCTGTGGAGGGATTCTAGTTGTGGATTTAAAAGAAAACATGAATCATCAGCGTACAATGACACCTTTGTTTTTAAGCCCTGTATTTCTAATCCTCTGATATTATTATTGGATCTGATTTTAATAGCTAACATCTCGATGGCCACAATAAATAGATATGCCGATAGTGGACAACCTTGTTTCACTCCTCTTGACAGTTTAAAACTTTCTGAGAAATAGCCATTATTTACTATTTTACACCTAGGGTTACTATACATGATTTTGACCCATTTTATAAGAGATTCTCCAAAATTGAAATGATCCAGGCATTTACATATAAACCCCAGTCGAACTTTATCAAATGCCTTTTCGAAGTCTCCTATGAATAGCAGGCCTGGTTTCCCATATTTTCCATAGTGTTCTATTGTTTCCAATACTTGCCTTATATTATCTCCAATGTATCTTCCATGTAAAAAACCTGTCTGATTAGAATGAATAATATCCGACAATACCTTTTTAATTCTATGCGCTATACATTTTGCTAAGATTTTTGCATCACAACACTGAAGTGTAAGGGGCCTCCAATTTTGTAAATGGACTGGATCTTTATATTTTCCACTTGTATCCTGTTTCAGTAATAATGAGATCAGACCTTCTTCTTGAGTGTCAGATAATCTACCAACAATGCAGTTTTTTAAATAAAAAAGTAAAATAAAAAAAGTGTTAAGTAAAAATAAAATAAAAAAATAACTAAAGAGCAGCAGTAAAATAAAATAACAGTAGGGAGGCTATATACAGGGGGGTACCGGTACAGAGTGAATGTGCGGGGGTACCGGCTAGTCAAGGTAATTTAGGTAATATGTACATGTGGGTACAGTTAAAGTGAATATGAATGAATAATAAACAGAGTAGCAGCAGCGTAAAAGAGGGGGATGGGGTGGGGGTGGGGGGGGCTGTGCAAATAGTCAGTGTAGCCATGATTAGCTGTTCAGGAGTCTTATGGCTTGGGGGTAGAAGCTGTTGAGAAGTCTTTTGGACCTAGACTTGGCGCTCCGGTACAGCTTTCCGTGCGGTAGCAGAGAGAACAGTCTATGACTAGGGTGGCTGGAGTCTTTGACAATTTTTAGGGCCTTCCTCTGACACCGCCTGGTGTAGAGGTCCTAGATGGCAGGAAGCTTGGCCCCAGTGATGTACTGGGCCGTACACACTACCCTCTGTAGTGCCTTGCGATCGGAGGCCGAGCAGTTGCCATACCAGGCGGTGATGCAACCAGTCAGGATGCTCTCGATGGTGCAGCTGTATAACTTTTTGAGGATCTGAGGACCCATGCCAAAACTTTTCAGTCTCCTGAGGGGGAATAGGCTTTGTCGTGCCCTCTTCACGACTGTCTTGGTGTGTTTGTTCCATAATAGTTTGTTGGTGATGTGGACATCAAGGAACTTGAAGCTCTCAACCTGTTCCACTACAGCCCCGTCGATGAGAAGGGGGGCGTGCTCAGTCCTCTTTTTCTGTAGCCACAATCATCTCCTTTGTCTTGATCACGTTGAGGGAGAGGTTGTTATCCTGGCACCACATGGCCAGGTCTCTGACCTCCACCCTATAGGATGTCTCATTGTTGTCGGGACATACCCTTCCGGGATTTAACCTCCACAGGACCACCCTGTTCTGGACTTACCATTCCGGGATTTACCCTCCGCAAGGACCCCCCTGTTCGGGATTTACCCTTCCGGGATTTACCCTCCGCAGGGACCCCCCTGTTCCGGACTTACCCTAAATCTATGACAGGTCGTAACACAATGGGCCTACTGAATAAACTCAGGCTTTCTAGATCCGTACCCTATAATTTGCATTCAGCCTACGACTCTCATCTCCCCAAGATGTCAGAATGAGTGGTAACAGGTGTATGAACTGTGCCTACCTTACTTTTGGTGCCTACTCCTGCTCCACTGATATGGCCTCTCTAGTTCGACTGTAAATCGTGGTGAATCCTCCAACTTTTAGGTTCTGAACAAACAGTGTAAAAATTCAAATGGACAACTAGAAAAAGTTCAAACCAAGTTTATTCACCCACTGGGTCAAACAGCTGCAAAGACAAGGTATGATTACAAAAGCACATATATTTATAACCTTCAAAAAGACAGGGTCAATACAGCCAATACATCTCTGTTGCAAGGCAGGAACTTAATTGGTTCCTCTCACTGGTGTAGTCATAGCCCTGCCTGATACTAGAACCTTCGTGGGCATGAAAGTGTATGTGTGTGAGATAGGACTGTAGTAGGAGAGTCGTTGTGGTGGCCTCTCTGGCCCTCCTCCCAGAGGTTTCTTCTCACATCATCTGTTGACTTGACCTCAAGACACATTCCTCGCTCCTCCCTTGTTCCGCAGCTGGCCTGCCTTATCAGAGACTAACTATCGCACTTCGCCTCCCTCCTTAGAAACATGGAACAGAATCCAAGTCCGTATCTACCCTTCATTAACCCCAACAAATACATTCCTTATACGTGTACATTAATCAATAAGTTATAGTTTGGTAACATGTATAAGTATATTTCAAGCTAGAATCCAAAAGTAGCCTAGGCTTACTTCCTACCAAAAGCCTGTGACTTGTCTTATTCAATCAATGTGATTTTGTTTACTGAATCTCCGTCTGTATATTTGGTTATATATTGGGCAAATAAGTAGAGGTGGTATAGCAAATCTATTTGTTTTCTCATCTCAGAAACATTTAGCATGCAATAATGTAGCCTAAATAATTAAGCAGTAAGCCTAGTATTTTGCTCAATCGCGTACGGTATAGGCAACTCCAAACGGCCGCAGAGGTTGTAAAATACAGTATGAACACGAGACTCACATGTTGCGGTTCATTTATTGTTGAATTATTCAAGGCTCCCTTTGTTATTTCGTTTTCGTTTTATAAATAAAATGTTTGAATGAATGAATGAATGATTGATATACAGTGGGGGAAAAAAGTATTTAGTCAGCCACCAATTGTGCAAGTTCTCCCACTTAAAGAGATGAGAGAGGCCTGTAATTTTCATCATAGGTACACGTCAACTATGACAGACAAATTGAGATTTTTTTTCTCCAGAAAATCACATTGTAGGATTTTTTATGAATTTATTTGCAAATTATGGTGGAAAATAAGTATTTGGTCACCAACAAGATTTCTGGCTCTCACAGACCTGTAACTTCTTCTTTAAGAGGCTCCTCTGTCCTCCACTCGTTACCTGTATTAATGGCACCTGTTTGAACTTGTTATTAGTATGAAAGACACCTGTCCACAACCTCAAACAGTCACACTCCAAACTCCACTATGGCCAAGACCAAAGAGCTGTCAAAGGACACCAGAAACAAAATTGTAGACCTGCACCAGGCTGGGAAGACTGAATCTGCAATAGGTAAGCAGCTTGGTTTGAAGAAATCAACTGTGGGAGCAATTATTAGGAAATGGAAGACGTACAAGACCACTGATAATCTCCCTCGATCTGGGGCTCCACACAAGATCTCACCCCGTGGGGTCAAGATGATCACAAGAACGGTGAGCAAAAATCCCAGAACCACACAGGGGGACCTAGTGAATGACCTGCAGAGAGATGGGACCAAAGTAACAAAGCCTACCATCAGTAACACACTACGCCGCCAGGGACTCAAATCCTGCAGTGCCAGACGTGTCCCCCTGCTTAAGCCAGTACATGTCCAGGCCCATCTGAAGTTTGCTAGAGTGCATTTGGATGATCCAGAAGAGGATTGGGAGAATGTCATATGGTCAGGTGAAACCAAAATATTACTTTTTGGTAAAAACTCAACTCGTCGTGTTTGGAGGACAAAGAATGCTGAGTTGCATCCAAAGAACACCATACCTACTGTGAAGCATGGGGGTGGAAACATCATGCTTTGGGGCTGTTTTTCTGCAAAGGGACCAGGACGACTGATCCGTGTAAAGGAAAGAATGAATGGGGCCATGTATCGTGAGATTTTGAGTGAAAACCTCCTTCCATCAGCAAGGGCATTGAAGATGAAACGTGGCTGGGTCTTTCAGCATGACAATGATCCCAAACACACCGCCCGGGCAACGAAGGAGTGGCTTCGTAAGAAGCATTTCAAGGTCCTGGAGTGGCCTAGCCAGTCTCCAGATCTCAACCCCATAGAAAATCTTTGGAGGGAGTTGAAAGTCTGTGTAGTCCAGCGACAGCCCCAAAACATCATTGCTCTAGAGGAGATCTGCATGGAGGAATGGGCCAAAATACCAGCAACAGTGTGTGAAAACCTTGTGAAGACTTACAGAAAACGTTTGACCTGTGTCATTGCCAACAAAGGGTATATAACAAAGTATGGAGAAACTTTTGTTATTGACCAAATACTTATTTTCCACCATAATTTGCAAATAAATTCATTAAAAATCCTACAATGTGATTTTCTGGAAAATTCTCATTTTGTCTGTCATAGTTGACGTGTACCTATGATGAAAATTACAGGCCTCTCTCATCTTTTTAAGTGGGAGAACTTGCACAATTGGTGGCTGACTAAATACTTTTTTCCCCCACTGTATATTGAAGTAGCAATTGAAAGAGAACACTTTTGAGATTATGGGAAAATTATCAGACCAAATGTGAGGACACAACAGTTTACCTGATACAAGACTAAAGTCAGAAATGTATCAATATCACAGACCTGATTTGCCCAAACGAAAAATGCATCAACCCCCTACAAAAATGTCAATTTATTATAATCCACATAATAATCAAATCAACCTTATAATAGGTAATGACTGATATATATTTCCAATAGAAAGACGCATATACAGTATTTGTTCATCAATATCTTTATGTTTTCTTTAATAAAGTAATGATAAAAAAGACTCAAAATGCATGTTTATTTCAACAACATCTCAACTACATTTTAGTTGCACTTCCCCCCAGCTCTGATCAATGTATATGTTGCATTGGTGTAGCGTCAGTTTCTCAAGCCAAAACGTATTAATGGCCTTCACCAGTTCATCTTTGCTTGTAGCCTTGGCAGAGTAAGGGATGGATGTTTTCAGTTGATGCCAAACAAGTTCAATCAGGTTTAAATCAGGAGACCTCCATGTAGAGATTAAACAAATATTTTTAGATATACTGTAGGCCTACTTTAGGCGAGATTAGTCTCACTAGTGTTGAGTAATGTGCTGTGAAAAAGTGTTGTAGGTCTACTTACTCTGCTGGCATCTTGACCCAGTTTATCAGTATGAAAAATGTATGCACTCACTAACTGTAAGTCGCTCTGGATAAGAGCGTCTGCTAAATGACTAAAATGTTAAAGTAAATTTGCAATGCACACCCGGGCAGCAGTGTGTTTTGGGTCTTTGTCTGCGTAAAAAAAAAAAAGACATTAGCCTAACAGACAACATTAGCTAAATAATATAAATATACATGTAAATAGGCTTAAACATAACCAAATATTGCTATAAGCCTACCTTGAAAGAAACAATGTGCTCCCAGAAACACCTCTCTGACATAGGGTCCAGCACATCTCTTGATGATTTCTTCCTCAAAGAACTCTCGAGCCATGATACCTGAATAAGGAGGCAGCAGTGAATTATTGTGGAACACATTGCAGTCCGTGAGGTGTAGGCTACAATATTTTATGTAACCTTTTGCTTTGTAAATAGCGGAACTTACCATCAAAAATCAAATATGGGCCTGGTCCCTGGCAAGGGGATGCTTGGGACTTGGCTTGCTTGATCTTTTTCCTATTTTCCTGTAGCAATTTTGAGGAATTGCTGAAGGACCACGGTTGATTTGTCCGTGAAGATGACATCATTGAATGTCTCGCCAGCTTCGATCCATGCCTGGACCTGCAGCACGCAAAGTTATTTGTTTGTCAAAACAAGAGAACACACATGGTTAATGTTCTGTAAAAAAAAAACGATATATATATAAACTACCGGTCAAAAGTTTTAGAACACCTACTCATTCAAGGGTTTTTCTTCATTTTTACTATTTTCTACATTGTATTCAATTCTAGGCTTCTCAAATACAGTATATTCCATTCTCCTTTCTCTTGTTGATATTATGGCTACATTTCACTAAAATTCCTGTCACGCCCTGACATATGGAACTCTTGTTTGTTGAGTCAGGGTGTGGAAATCTATGTGATGTATATCTATGTTTAGGATCTAGGTTGTGTTTCTATGTTTGGCCGGGTGTGATTCCCAATCAGAGACAGCTATCGCTCGTTGTCTCTAATTGGGGATCATACTTAAGTAGCCTGGTTGCCTACCTTAGTTGTGGGATCTTGTTCTGTGTTTAGGCTTGTATGTGTATAGCCTGAGTACTTCACGTTACGTAGTTTTTTTGTTTTGTTTATGTTTATTGAGTTTAATAAACATGTTCGCATACCACGCTGCACCTTGGTCTGACCCGTCTCTCAACGATCGTGACAATTGCTTTATGTAATTAAGCTTTTACATGTGTATTTTTCTGTCTTTATAATAATAAGCTTTGGGGAATGTGCTCGGAAAACCACCAAGTGGTATAAGAACATTTTTTTTTTCATCTGATCAACACTGCTGTCATCAATGGCCACATAGTTCAACACCAGCTAACAAGTTATATTTTTTTTGTAATTGGACATACAGTTCACATACAAATCAAATGCAGTTCCATTATGCAATGATATTGACAGTATCTCACCCACCTCCCCACTCACTCATCATCCTCTACACTTCCTCATCCTCCCGACCCCCTCTCCAAACAATATGTTGCTAGCATACAAAAGCTGTCCTCAATCTTCGGCAAGAAAGATGTCCAGTTCCAGTTATGATGTTGGCAAGTTATCTTAAATTCTGTGTGTGTGGTTTCTGAAAGTACAGAATAAATAGAAATTAAATATAATATCAGGATATAGCAATAAAACAATATTACAAGTAACATAATAACTGAAGAGCTCCATAAGGGGCAGGGTAGGGCAGAGCTATGTAGGCCTAATTAATACACAGGCCAATGCAATGGTCATGATAAGGCCTGGGCAGCTTCAAAGGATACAACACAAGCTAATACTTATTTGACGCCATTAGTATTAGCATTGTGTTACAGAACAAATAGAAAAAGGGAACTACATAAACACAATTGAGTATAACACCATAAAAGTTATGAAATCAGTACCACACATGTCCTCAGTAAAGGAATAAAAACAGAATACATTATGCTCCATACATAAATATGGTGTGCTACAGTAGAAATGACAGAAGACGATATACAGAAAATGTATTCTGATAAGGTAATAAGGCACTTACATTGTCATTATTAGTAAGGAAAACAACAATGAAGGGAATGAAGGCATTGCGGGAGTCAGCCGGAAAATGCGCCAGTGGGAAAAAGTTTGGGCAGGTTCTGTTCTGACTGGAGATGCGCAAATGTCTGCATATTGTGCTTGAGCTCTCATCGAAGACAGAAGTCAAGCAGTGAATGTCACACACAGATTCAACCACAAAGACCAGGGAGGTTTTCTACCTATTGGTAGAGGGGTAAACATTTTAAAAACAGACACCGAATATCCCTTTGAGCATGGTGAAGTTATTAATTACACTTTGGATGGTATATCAATACACCCAGTTGCTGGAGAGGGAGGAAACTGCTCAGGGATTTCACCATGAGGCCAATGGAGACTTTAAAACTGTTAAAGAGTTTAATGGCTGTGATAGGAGAAAACTGAGGATGGATCAACAACATTGTAGTTAATCATAATTACTAACGTTAATGACAGAGTGAAAAGAAGGAAGCCTGTACAGAATAAAAATATTTCAAAACATGCATCATAGGCACTAAAATAAAACTGCAAAAAATGTGGCAAAGAAATGAACTTTTTGTCCTGAATACAAAGCATTATGTTTGAGGCAAATCCAACACAACACATCACTGAGTACCACTCTTCATATTTTAAAGCATGGTGGTGGCTGCATCATTTTATGGGTATGCTTGTCATTGGCAAGGACTAGGGAGTTTTTTAGGATAAACGTAAACGGAATCGAGCGAAGCACAGACAAAATCCTAGAGGAAAATATGGTTCAGTCTGCTTTCCACCAGACACTGTGAGAAAAATTCACCCTTCAGCAGGACAATAACCTAAAACACAAGGCCAAATACACACTGGAGTTGCTTACCAAGACGACATTGAATGTTCCTGAGTGGCCTAGTTATAGTTTTGACTTAAACCGGCATGCAAATCTATGGCAAGACCTGAAATGGATGTCTAGCAATGATCAACAACGAACTTGACAGAGCTTGAAGAATAAAAAATTAAAAATTGCTGCCAAAGATGATTCTAACATGTATTGACTCAGCCTTGTTAAGGCTTCTACAAGTGATATAAAAAACAAAATATTCATTGATATGCTGTAATGTGTAAACATTACCTAGTAGCCAACCTGCTTGCACCAATCCCATGTAATTACACTACTTTGAAATACTAACCCCAATCCCCTCAATGAATTTCATTAATCCATCCATTCATTAAATGTAGTTTATAATGCAATTTCGGGAATGCAGCCTTAGAGCAGGAACTCCATATATGGGCATATATGGCACAGAAATTGGCCCGGAGAAGCAACTTCATACATGCACTGTAAAGTGGATACCGTGAATTTTACGGTAGCTTACAGGCAGATGATGGCAAGTAAAATACAGTACACTTACTGTAATATAAATACAGTATCAAAGGAAGTACTGTGTAATGACAAAGTAGAACACTGTAAAATTGACTGTATTATGCTGTAAAAAAAATACAATGCTACTGTAAGCGTAATGTATGAATGAATGGATGGATGAATGAAACAGTACTTTACTGTAATTGAAATGGGTTGGTGCATGCAGGTTGGCTGCTAGGTAAAGTGTTTACAAACATTACAGAACATTAATTAATATTTTGTGTTTTATATCACTTGCACTTCTAAAGGCCTTCTAAATTGGCAGCAGCTACAGGGCAAAGAGACCAAAAGGACATGGCAAAATGCTCAACCATGTAAAGTTTAAGTCCTGCTGCCATTCCAATCTGTTCCCTACACATTTTAAATTGATGGGGCTCTATAACCACATAAAAGTTAAATTGGTACAGCATTCTCATTCACGGATGCAACACAAGGCACGTCTCAAAATATGTTAATGAGCCAGAAATAACAATACCATGCATCCACTAGTCGTTAAAAGGTTTTTGGCTGTCCAAAAATACGTTTAGGTACTGTATTCTGTGGGGTGGAATTACAATACCATTTGAAATACAGCAATTATTTCTCTGCCCACAACATTTCCCCACAATGCACTATAATTTACAATATGCTGCAGTATTTCACTGTTGATAATACAAAAAAATTACTGTATAATTTACAGTTTTACGTTAGTGTGGACACTGAAATTCATATTGGAATGTGGTCCTGGAGCAGCAACTCCATATATGGGCCCAGACACGCATACTGGAACGCGGCCGATTGGCAAGGAACTCCATATATGGACATAGAGCGTGATCATGCCAATTGCGCACCTGCATCCAAACTTCATTTGCCACAAACCCGCCTAACTCAACTGAATCCCTTTGCTTAGTCAACCACCTCATGTACTTAAACGGCATCCATCTTCGCACCTTTGTACATCTGCCTAACAAACAGGCTGTACTGCAGTTTCGGTCGGGTCGGGTCGGGTCGGTCGGTCGGTCGGTCGGTCCCCTCCCTCCCTCCCACCCACCATTTGTGACTGGTTTCAGGAAACTAGGCGTATTTCGCATGTCACTACTTCACAGAATAGTGACGTGATATTATTTTTATCAAAATGCATTTTTCGGCAGAAATGCCTTCTGGAACACGTTAACTTTCATGTGCCTTAATAACAAACTTGTATTTCATCCATAAATACGAATACAATTGTTAAATTACGAGCCTAGTTGGTTTAGCCATGGAAAAAGACAGGAACCTTCCCGCTAGCCATGATTGGCTGAGATAATGTATGGGCTGGACATGCCGGGAGATGAGTTTGGATTGGTCTGCCATGTAGCATACGTCTGTCTATAACGTGAGCTGTTCAGTATGTGTTGACAGTCCCTTCTACTGCGCCGTTCTTGAAAGATATAACGTTAGCCATCGAGAACTACAAAAGTTTTGCTACTTTTCTCAACAACATTGATGCCCTGAATTTAGCAGGCGCTATTGACAGATCAGTTGGAAAAAGTGATGGGCTACTTTCTGCACAGGCCACGGTCAGTGTGAACAGAAGTGACTTGACACAACGCTGGCCAAACAAGATGTAGCTACAAACAAAACAGAGTTAAATGGTTCCAGTCCACCGTGAAGCATTCATCCATGTATACGGGTAAGAGTCTAGCTACATTTTCAGATATACGTTTCAAATTTTGTCAAAGTCATTTTTATTGCAAGTTCAAGCGTACTGTTAGTTGCTAGCAAACATTAGCTTGCTGGCTCGCTAGCTGACGTTACGTGTATGATCTGTGTAGTAATATTAATCGAATCAGAAATCCATTTGCATTCCTAGTTATAGCCTAATGTTAGCTAGCTAACATTGAACCTTGTTTGTTAGCGTTAGCTACCTGCAGAGTCAAACTACAGCTATGACAATGTTTGTATTGGTAGTAGTATGAGTTGGGATTATGCCGGTTCATTGTTTAGCTAGCTACATGTCTAAACAAAAGACTCCACTTTGGCCAGGTTATTACATGACCCATCAAATTAGCCAGGTGTGTTTGGGGGCGATTACGGCCATCTATTGTATTTCATGAACATGTGTGCATGTCTAGACAATAGTGACCCATCCACTTAGCTAGATGTGGTTTGGAGGTGGTTATAGCATTTGCTTCACATGACCCATCAATTTAGAGGTGTCGGGTAAGCGTCATCTAATAATGATAAGATATTTTTATCTGGACACTTTCTGTTTTTGATATTGCAACTATGCAAGTAACCACTTCACTGTACCATTTACACGTTCTGTATCCTGTGCATGTGACAAATAAACATAGATTTTATTCAGTTAGTGCTAAACACGGCTGCTAGAATCTTGACTAGAACCAATACATTTGATCATATTACTCCAGTGCTAGCCTCTCTACACTGAATTCCTGTTAAGGCTAGGGCTGATTTCAAGGTTTTACTGGTAACCTACAAAGCATTACATGGGCTTGCTCCTACCTATCTCTCCGATTTGGTCCTGCCGTACATACCTACACATACGCTATGGTCACAAGACGCAGGCCTCCTTATTGTCCCTAATATTTCTAAGCAAACAGCTGGAAGCAGGGCTTTCTCCTGTTGAGCTCAATTTTTATGGAATGGTCTGCCTATCCATGTAAGAGATGCAGACTCGGTCTCGACCTTTAAGTCTTTACTGAAGACTCATCTCTTCAGTAAATGTTGCACTATATACAGTAGATCATCGGGTTTCTTTCTGCGATCGAATCAACATATCAGCCCTTTTTCAGTGCAACAAAACAAAACAAATCTAACTTTGCAAGGTAAGTCTGAGATTGTGTTGTAGGCAGAGCCAGAGCGCAATGGGATATAATTATATTGGCGTGGGTAGCCCACAAGCGGTCATTCAATCACCCCCAAGTGAATACACTTTTCAGATCAGTTCAGAGCCACGCATGTGCACATTTGATGATATTCTTTGCTAGTTAACGATTTATTAGCCCAGTTATAGATAAGCATAGGTCAGCAATGGGGAGTTACTGCTTCCTACAAGAGCACAAAACGTGTAGGCTACATTTCAAGATGTCTCTGAAAAGCCAGTCAAGTAAAAAGCTTACGTCTCAATTAAAGGGCAGTGTTGTATTTAGGACAGACTTGAATATGCAAATAAGCCAATAGGCAGAGGGGTAGCCTACATTGTCTAATTCTCTGTATGTTAAAAATTATTTATTTTGTAAAGTGGTTTCTTGCATCATACAACACAATACAATGCAATATACAATCACCTATTTGGCCCATGGTGTTACAGACTAAGTAAAAAATCATAAATTAATGCCAAGCCCTTCATAATGTAAAAACTTTTTAAAAGTCATGCAATGTAGGCTTGCATTGAACACCACATATAGGCTACTGTAGGCTGTATCATAGAAATCAAAACCTATTTCCATGTGAAAACGTC
Organism: Coregonus clupeaformis; assembly: GCF_020615455.1. NCBI lineage: Eukaryota > Metazoa > Chordata > Actinopteri > Salmoniformes > Salmonidae > Coregonus > Coregonus clupeaformis. The sequence continues at coordinate 582,096 of NC_059228.1, read as the reverse complement.
ATGGGATTTGCTCCATTGGTTTTGTTGGTAGGCCTACATTATGCTCAAATAGCCACAATAGCCTATTGGCTACTGTCTAAAACTAAGGCTACAGCTTCAATGTTCACTGTAAATGCGCGCCAGAAGTTGCACAAAATTCTCACAATGTTCAAGTTTCTGCTCATAAGACCTAATATTTGCTCAGTGCGCCAAAACATTTGAGGGAACATTGATGACCCCTGCTGACACCTTCATTCTAGGTCTGGTTTTCCATGTCCGCCACCTCACCACGGTCAATTGCCCCTGCTGTGACTGGCCCGGCACTGCCAAGATCCATGGCTATATTTCTGCCCTCAGGTTCCCCCGACTTGGCGCTCCTGGGCTCTTCGCCCCCTCTACTGCGGCCTCCTGTTCCTCTCTCCCTTTCCTCTAGGAGAAACGAAAGACAAAGCAAAACACTGCTACCGGCGGCCCCTCTCGACTCTCCTCCCTCCGCACTTCTGCTGTTCCTCTCGTCTTCTCCATCACTATCTCCCATCCCCCCCTCTGTGGCTCCCGCGGCTCCTCTCACTTTCTCGGCTGCTTTCCCACCTCCCTCCTCCTCTCACTCTGCCTTACCAACAGCCTCATTGGATCCCTCAACTGGCTGCCTCCAACTGCTGCCCAGGCTTCTGCTTGGACTGGCCACCCAGCCTGGCCCCCGACAGTGCCTCTGCCTCTGCCCAGTCCCCGGTCTGGCCCGGCCTCGCCACCTGGCTCCCGGCTGCGCCTGCTGCCTCCACACAACCAGGGCCCTCCCTTGCCGCTCCTGCAGCCCCTCTTGCCTTCCTGGCACCCCTCCCACCTCCACGGTCTACCTTTCCACATCCACAGCACCCCTTCCACCTTCCCTGCAGCCCCTCTCACCTTCAGGCAGTTCCCAGCACCTCCAGATTTGCCATTCCAGCATCAGCGACCTGTACCCATCGTCTGTTTGGACCATTTTGTGGGCAACCAACTTTAGCCCTTCGTGCGAGTCTTAACACTCAGAGGATAACCTGGCTAAAGACTTTACGCAAATTCACCGGCTCCAGAAGAACTACCATAAATGAAGTACTAACATACCTACCTCTCCCTCTCCGCTTGTACCTTTCCCTGCGCTGGGCAGTCCAGCACAACCTTGGTCCAGGGAGCAGGGCCTTTCCCATGCGCTGGGCAATGTTGTAGCAATAGCCCACAAGTGAGGATCACGCATCCTCCAGGCAAAGATTTACAGTTTTGTTGTTGAAAGATGCCCCTCAGTTATGAATGCTGGAGAACAGATATTCCCTATGTACCACATTTCAGGCCAGAGTAAGTGTTCTGTTATTGACAGCACCTTCCTCAAGCTATGAATGATGAAGGAGCAAATGTTCCCTGTGCACGCATCAGTGTGTGTGTGTCTTTACGACTTATATGTGTCACTGGGGATTACCAACTAGACTTTCGGGCACCATAGATGTGGATTCCAAGAAAGGGGGGCTTCAAGCTATGATATTCCTTGTAACAAGAAGGAAAAATAGAGCCAATTGCGACAGTGACATTTAAACACATTTCTGAACAATGTATCACACTGAAGGACTCATGACATGTTGGTATAAGTATACTGTGATATTTTTCTTCAGATTTTTCTATAATTAAAAAGGGGTATTTTATTTCATTTATTGTATTTGCTGTAACGTGGAATGTAAGTATTTTACTCGAGGTGTGTTTAGAACCTACAGGCTACATATTTCATCCTAGGGACTTTTTAACTGTTTTCTGAACAGTAGGAACATACTGTGGACACATGAAGAAATCTCAGAATTATCTCAATGGACATAAATGTGCTGAATTCTCAGAATCAATGGGGTGGTCCCGTGACACCCTATCCTGCCTATCAGCCCACCCTCTGTGTATCCCTATAATTACAAGACTTGCTAACAGACTGGTAGATCAAGTTTCTTTGCAGTGCGGCCACGCTAGTTGACCGAATGATCTACATCTCCTTGGAAACCAAACTCCTATCGACATAACCTATCCTACTCAGACAGAAGGAATAAGCCCAGAGGTGACCCTGCAGAACACACTGTTTGCTCATTAAAGACTAACTGACTGAGTTCACAATCCATCCCAGCTGGGATCAGAGGAAGAATTTAATGCACGGAAAAGCTCTATACTGTATAGGCTACTAGAAATACGTTTTATCTTACTCACTAGGACGAAAATCGTCAGACTCCTCTGCAGTTGTAAACATTTTCAGGTATGATCATGTATTATCCATGGCTCTGGTGGATGGTCTACCAATGATGTTTCTACCCAGTTCTCCTCAAAACCCTTATCGTCTAGTCTCAGTTTCAGCATCACTGCATTCCCACCACAGCACCTCTGTTAGCTTAGGAGAGATGCTGAAGGTACCTAGCCCTGCTGGCAACAAGGCTCCTCCCATTGCGAGCCATTCGCAGAGAAGTTTATTTGGCAGTTTGTGTCTTCAGCCCACCTACAATGCCTTTCTAAAGTATTCTTAACTCTTGACATATTACATATGTTGTTGTTACAGCCTGAATTGAAAATTGATTAAATATATGTTTTTCTTACCAATCTACACACAATAACCCATAATGACAACCATTTTCAGGCTTGTCATAGATTTTCAAGTAGATTTAAGTCAACACTTGGCCACTCAGAAACATTACTGTCTTCTTGGTAAGCAACTTCAGTGTAGATTTGGCCTTGTGTTTTAGCTTATTGTCCTGATGAAAGGTGAGTTAATCTCCCAGTGTCTGTTGGAAAGCAGACTGAACCAGGCTTTCCTCTAGGATTATGCCTGTGCTTAGCTCCATTCCATTTATTTATTATCCTGAAAGACTCCACAGTCCTTAACGATTACAAGCATGCCCATAACATGACGGAGCCACCACTATGCTTGAAAATATGGAGAATGGTACTCAGTAATATGTTGTATTGGATTTTTGTCAAACATAACACTTTGTATTCAGGACAAAAAGTTAATTACTTTACCAAATGTTTTGCAGTATTACTTTAGTGCTTTGTTGCTAACAGGATGCATGTTTTGGAATATTTTTATTCTGTACAGGCTTCCTTCTTTTCACTCTGTCAATTACGTTAGTATTGTAGAGTAACTACAATGTTTTTATTTCATCCTCAGTTTTCTCAAATCCCACCCATTAAACTCGGTACTGTTTTAAAGTCACAATTGGCCTCATGGTGAAATACTTGAGCGGTTTCCTTCCCCTCTAGCCACTGAGATATGAAGGACGCCTGTATCTTTGTAGTGACTTGGTGTATTGATACACCATCCAAAGTGTAATTAATAACTTTACCACGCTCAAAGGGATATTTAATGTCTGCTTTTTACATTTTTACCCATCTACCAATAGCTCCTCTTCTTTGCGAGGCATTGGAAAACCTCCCTGGTCTTTATAGTTGAATCTGTGTTTGTAATTCACTGATCGACTGAGGGACCTTACAGGTAAATGTATGTGTGGGGTACAGATATGAGGTGGTCATTCAAAAATCATGTTAAACACTATTATTGTAAACAGAGTGAGTCCATGCAACTTATTATGTGACTTGCTAAGCATATTTTACTCCTGAACTTATTTAGGCTTGCCATAAGAAAGGGGTTGAATACTTATTTACTCAAGACATTTCAGCTTTTCATATTTTATTAATCTGCAAAAATGTTGACAAACATAAGTCCACTTTAATATTGTTTTTTCTGTAGGCCAGAGAATAAAAATCTCAATTTTAAATTCAGTCTGTAACACAACAAAATGTGGAAAAGGTCAAGGGTTGTGAATACTTTCTGAAGGAACATGAGACAGTGTTCAGTAGGCTATACGCAATGTGTGCAGGTACCCCTACTGCACTGTAAAAACAATTGTTTAGGAAATGAAAACGCATCAGTGTTTAGATTCTGAACATGTTTATTCGCTGTAACACTTTTTAAACAAATGAACAGGTTTATAAACTAAACACTGTAGGGTGTAAAGCTGTATTTGCATATTTCCCAGCATGCCTTTTGAGTGAATGGGAGAGATACCCACCCATGACTGTATTTGTTAGTGACAGAGACATGCTTGTTGCACTCAATGACATCTGCAGTTGAAGTTGGAAGTTTAAATACATTTAGGTTGGAGAAATTAAAACTTGTTTTTTCAACCACACCAAAAACTTATTGTTAACACATTTAGTTTTGCCAAGTCGTTTAGGAGATCTACTTTGTGCATGACACAAGTAATTTTTCCAACAATTGTTTACAGACAGATAATTTCACTTATAGCTGACTGTATGACAATTCCAGTGGGTCAGAAGTTTACATCCACTAAGTTGACTGTGCCTTTAAACAGCTTGGAAAATTCCAGAAAATGATGTCATGGCTTTAGAAGCTTCTGATAGGCTAATTGACATAATTTGAGTCAATTGGATGTGTACCTGTGGATGTATTTCCAGGCCTACCTTCAAACTCAGTGCCTCAGTGGTCTAAGGCACTGCATCGCAGTGCTAGCTGTGCCACTAGAGATCCTGGTTCGAATCCAGGCTCTGTCGTAGCCGGCCGCGACCGGGAGACCCATGGGGCGGCGCGCAATTGGCCCAGCGTCGTCCAGGGTAGGGGAGGGAATGGCCGGCAGGGATGTAGCTCAGTTGATAGAGCATGGCGTTTGCAACGCCAGGGTTGTGGGTTTGATTCCCACAGGGGGTATGAAAAAAATATATATATATTGTATGCACTAACTGTAAGTCGCTCTGGATAAGAGCGTCTGCTAAATGACTAAAATGTAAAATGTAAATGTAAATCAGCCAAGACCTCAGAAAAAAAATTGTACACCTCCACAAATCTGGTTCATCCATGGGAGCAATTTCCAAACACCTGAAGGTACCACGTTCATCTGCACAAACAATAGTACACAAGTATAAACACCATGGGCCACTCAGATGTCATACCGATCAGGAAGGAGACGCGTTCTGTCTCCTAGAGATGAACGTACTTTGGTGCAAAAAGTGCAAATCAATCCCAGAACAACAGCAAAGGACCTTGTGAAGATGCTGGAGGAAATAGGTACCAAAGTATCTATATCCACAGTAAAACGAGTCCTATATCGACATAACCTGAAAGGCCGCTCAGCAAGGAAGAAGACACTGCTCCAAAACCACCATAAAAAAGCCAAACTACGGTTTGCAACTGCACATGGGGATAAAGATCGTACTTTTGGGAGAAATGTCCTCTGGTCTGATGAAACAAAAATATAACTGTTTGGCCATAATGACCATCATTATGTTTGGAGGAAAAAGGAGGACCCTTGCAAGCCGAAGAACACCATCCCAACAGTGAAGCACGGGGGTGGCAGCATCATGCTGTGGGGGTGTTTTGCTGCAGGAGGGACTGGTGCACTTAACAAAATAGATGACATCATGAGGAAGGAAAATTATGTGGATGAATTGAAGCAACATCTCAAGATATCAGTCAGGAAGTTAAAGCTTGGTCGCAAAATGGTCTTCCAAATAAACAGTGACCCCAAGCATACTTCCAAAGTTGTGGCAAAATGGCTTAAGGAAAACAAAGTCAAGGTATTGGAGTGGCCATCACAAAGCCCTGACCTCAGTCCTATAGAACATTTGTGGGCAGAACTGAAAAAACGTGTGCGAGCAAGGAGGCCTACAAACCTGACTCAGTTACACCAGCTCTGTCAGGAGGAATGGGCCGAAATTCACCCAACTTATTGTGGGAAGCTTGTGGAAGGCTACCCAAAACGTTTCACACACTGTTGCTGGTATTTTGGCCCATTCCTCCATGCAGATCTCCTCCAGAGCAGTGATGTTTTGGGGCTGTCGCTGGGCAACACAGACTTTCAACTCCCTCCAAAGATTTTCTATGGGGTTGAGATCTGGAGACTGGCTATGCCACTCCAGGACCTTGAAATGCTTCTTACGAAGCCACTCCTTCGTTGCCCAGGCAGTGTATTTGAGATCATTGTCATGCTGAAAGACCCAGCCACGTTTCATCTTCAATGCCCTTGCTGATGGAAGGAGGTTTTCACTAAAATCTCACGATACATGGCCCCATTCATTCTTTCCTTTACACGGATCAGTCGTCCTGGTCCCTTTGCAGAAAAACAGCCCCAAAGCATGATGTTTCCACCCCCATGCTTCACAGTAGGTATGGTGTTCTTTGGATGCAACTCAGCATTCTTTGTCCTCCAAACACGACGAGTTGAGTTTTTACCAAAAAGTTATATTTTGGTTTCATCTGACCATATGACATTCTCCCAATCCTCTTCTGGATCATCCAAATGCACTCTAGCAAACTTCAGACAGGCCTGAACATGTACTGGCTTAAGCAGGGGGACACGTCTGGCACTGCAGGATTTGAGTCCCTGGTGGCGTAGTGTGTTACTGATGGTAGGCTTTGTTACTTTGGTCCCAGCTCTCTGCAGGTCATTTACTAGGTCCCCCCGTGTGGTTCTGGGATTTTTTGCTCACCGTTCTTGTGATCATTTTGACCCCACAGGGTGAGATCTTGCGTGGAGCCCCAGATCGAGGGAGATTATCAGTGGTCTTGTATGTCTTCCATTTCCTAATAATTGCTCCCACAGTTGATTTCTTCAAACCAAGCTGCTTACCAATTGCAGATTCAGTCTTCCCAGCCTGGTGCAGGTCTACAATTTAGTTTTTGGTGTCCTTTGACAGCTCTTTGGTCTTGGCCATAGTGGAGTTTGGAGTGTGACTGTTTGAGGTTGTGGACAGGTGTCTTTTATACTGATAACAAGTTCAAACAGGTGCCATTAATACAGGTAACGAGTGGACGACAGGGGAGCCTCTTAAAGAAGAAGTTACAGGTCTGTGAGAGCCAGAAATCTTGCTTGTTTGTAGGTGACCAAATACTTATTTTCCACCATAATTTGCAAATAAATTCATAAAAAATTCTACAATGTGATTTTCTGGATTTTTTTTTCTCAATTTGTCTGTCATAGTTGACGTGTACCTATGATGAAAATTACAGGCCTCACTCATCTTTTTAAGTGGGAGAACTTGCACAATTGGTGGCTGACTAAATACTTTTTTTCCCCACTGTAGGTATTCAGACACTTTGCTATGAGACTCAGAATTGAGTTCAGGCGCATCCTGTTTCCATTTATCATCCTTGAGATGTTTCTACAACTTGATTGGAGTTCACCTGTGGTACATTCAATTGATTGGACATGATTTGGAAAGGCACACACCTGTCTATATAAGGTCCCACAGTTGGCAAGTGCATGTCAGAGCAAAAACCAAGCCATGAGGTTGAAGGAATTGTCCGTAGAGCTCCGAGACAAGATTGTGTCAAGGCACAGCTCTGGGGAAGGGTACCAAAACATTTGTGGAGCATTGAAGGTCCCAAAGAATACAGTCGCCTCCATCATTCTTAAATGGAAGACATTTGGAACCACCAAGACTCTTCCTAGAGCTGGCCGCCCAGCCAAACTGAGCAATCGGGGAAGAAGGGCCTTGGTCAGGGAGGTGAACAAGAACCCAATGGTCACTCTGACAGAGCTCCAGAGTTCCTCTGTGGAAATGGGAGAACCTTCCAGAAGGACAACCATCACTGCAGCACTCCACCTATTAGGCCTTTATGGTGGAGTGGCCAGACGGAAGCCACTCCTCAGTAAAAGGCACATGGACTCTCAGACCATGAGGACTCTCAGACCATGAGAAACAAGATTCTCTGGTCTGATGAACCCAAGTTTGACATTTTGGCCTGAATGCCAAGTGTCACGTCTGGAGTAAACCTGGCACCATCCCTACGGTGAAGCGTGGTGGCAGCATCATGCTGTGGGGATGTTTTTTAGCGGCAGGGACTGGGAGACTAGTCAGGATTGAGGGAAAGATAAACAGAGCAAAGTACAGATAGATCCTTGATGAACCTGCTCCAGAGTGCTCAGGACCTCAGACTGGGGTGAAAGTTCACCTTCCAACAGCACAATGACCCTAAGCGCACATCCAAGACAATGCTGGAGTGGCTTCGGGACAAGTCTCTGAATGTCCTTGAGTGGCCCAGCCAGAGCCCGTTGCCAAAGGTGCTACCACATATTACTAAGTAAACGGTCGGAATACTTATGTAAATGTGATATTTCCGTTTTTTAGTTTTAATAAATGTGCAAAAATTTATATAAACCTGTTTTTGCTTCGTCATTATGGGGTATTGTGTGTAGATTGATGAAGGGGAAAAAATTATTTCATCCATTTTAGAGTAAGGCTGTAACGTAACAAAGTGGAAAAAGAGAAAGGGTCTGAATACTTTTCGAATGCACTGGACATCCCAGGCATCAACTGTATTTGCCCAAGCTTTATTTATCACGGCCATTGATCGCTCTATACGATTAATATCTTGAAAATATGATAACCAAGTTTGAGGTGAGAGGATTGTAGGAGAAATCCAAGCACTAAGGATAACCTTTTTTTGCTGCTGTTAACCCCGGATAAATGAACCAGTTGCAATACAAATGAATAGTCATCATTCAATAAAAATAAAGGTGGATCTTTGTTCACAGGGAAACCCATAATTTTTGTAAGGAAATCTGAAATGTGACTAGAACTGGGACACCATAGGACATTCCCAAAACGTTAGTGTTCCAACAGCATTCATACGCCATCTATCACACATTGGAGTAGGAATCAGCTTCATCTTAAAACGTCTAAATGGGGTTGCAAAACTTCTATGTAGAAGCTTATAATGTATAAGCTGGTGTGCTGGGTTTTTGGAGGTAACAAATACATTTCCCCAAATGGTATCCCTGCATTTTGCAGTTCCATACTAGAGTGAAACCCAATGTAGTCATTTAGCGGGCAATTATAAGTGGCAGAGACCATTTTAGAAGTTAATGAAGGGTCAATCCATATAAGCATTATGTGGCATGTTAACGGGGCATCCCATGGTACACCATAAGCTTTAAACGAAGATATTAACTGTAGGTAAAGGGACCATGAAAAGCCTGGAAGTGAATACATTTGTTTGAGGTCCTGGAAAGGTATTAGCCCCTTATCATTATGCATGTCTCACAAGGTATGGACACCCTTATCCGCCCACAAAGGGTACACAAAAGGCTTACTATTTGTCAGCAGGTTATGGTTATGCTATATAGGAGAAGATTCACAGAACTTCTTAGTGTTGCCTATATGTTTCTCAGCGTAGTACCATACTTGTAGAGAGTTGGAAATAATTGAACCACATTTGTTGAATGCTGTTCATCCCTTAATACCGGAGAAAACTAGATCTGGAAGTCTATGCGGTGCAACAAGTGCTTCCTCTATGCCTCTCCAAGAAGCTGCAATAGAATCATCGGACCATACTCTCAAGTATTTTATTTGGAAAGACCAGTAATATAATTTATAATCTGGAAAAGATAAACTTCCTGTTCCCTTTAACCACGTAATATAGTTCAATCTTGGTTTCATCAGACCACAGAATCTTGTTTCTCATGCTCAGAGTCCTTTAGGTGCCTTTTGGCAAACTCCAAGCGGGCTGTCATGTGCCTTTTACTGAGGAGTGGCTTCCGCCTGGCCACTATACCATAAAGGCCTGATTGGTGGAGTGCTGCAGTGATGGTTGTCCTTCTGGAAGGTTCTCTCATCTCCACAGCGGAACTCTGGAGCTCTGTCAGTGACCATCGGGTTCTTGGGCACCTCCCTGACCAAGGCCCTTCTCCCCGGATTGCTCAGTTTGGACGGGCGGCTAGCTCTAGGAAGAGTCTTGGTGGTTCCAAATGTCTACAATTTAAGAATGATGGAGGCCACTGTGTTCTTGGGGACCTTCAATGCTGCAGACATTGTTTGGTACCCTTCCCCAGATCTGTGCCTCAACACAATCCTGTCTCGGAACTCTACGGACATTTCCTTCGATCTCATGGCTTGGTTTTTGCACTGTCAACTATGGGACCTTATATAGACAGTTGTGTGTCTTTCCAAATCATGTCCAATCAATTGAATTTACCACAGGAGGACTCCAGTCAAGTTGTAGAAACATCTCAATCGATGATCAATGGAAACAGGATGCACCGGAGCTCAATTTCGAGTCTCATAGCAAAGGGTCTGAATACTTATGTATTTCTGTTTTTACACTATTTCTCGCTTTGTAATTATGGGGTATTGTGTGTAGATTGAGGGGGATAAAATACTTTAATCAACTTTAGAATAAGACTGTAATGTAACAAAATGTTGAAAAAGGGAAGGGGTCTGAATACTTTTTGAATGCACTGTATACACATATAAACAATTGTTGAAATGTACTATCATACATTTAGGCTATGCATTCCAGATAGCCTATACATAATCCAAATTATATGCAGAATACAGTAAGACGCAGGGTTCAATTCAGTTTGCATATTGCACATTGATTTTAGCAGCACAACTCTGGCAAAATAAATGTAAGGTATAGTATATTGAATGACGAATACATTTATTTAGTTCTTTTTTATGATATATGTATTATGTTCCATTTAGATAGAAACCATGAATATGATATGAACACATTTTTTCACACAATGATACACACTGGTTATGCACACACTTTCAGCATTAACAGATCTTAGATGAATAAACGTTTCGTGGCGAGCACAGAATGCTGCAGTCTACAGTGAATGCTACTTCAGCTGACATTGTCCGATAGAATTGGTCTCAAAAGGCAGGAGATTGATCTGGAGTTAGCTTGTTACACAATTTCTAATTAGATTATATAAATGGTTTGGTCGAAGTATGACATTGAGAGTATAACTACATTGCTTAGTGGGCACTTGGTTGTTTTTTGAGCACTTGGTTTCTAATAATTTGCAACAGTTTATGCATACTCGATCTCGACCACAGATGACTTTTCAGAATACGTCCGGTGAGCAAAGGTCTATGCCATTCTCATCAACTACAGAGCTTAACCCATTCCTCTTGCGTTCCTGCATCTTAATCGTGTCGTAGAGACCTTGGGGCCATCCTCCAGTAGCATGCCTCTCTCTGAGTTTGAAGGTTTCATTTGGCACACATTCTTTAGTAAGAGGAGCGCTGGTACGAAAGCACGTTGGCAAGGCCCATGCCCAGGTTAAGCTGAACAAAGTCGTGGACTATCTGTCCGGCCACCACAGGGCCCAGGGCATAGGCCACGCAGTACATGTCCGCGATGGCATATACACTGCCGTACACGGACACATGACGCACGTCCACCAGGAATGCGAGCGTGGTCAGTAGGGCTGTGTCCACCAGGGTGATGCCAAAGCAGATGCCGCACAACGGGCCCATCAGCTGGCCAAAGGTTTTACAAGCTGTTACGGTGCACGAACTGGCACCTATGATCACCATGCCCAAGGCCGTGTAGAACCACTGCAGGTGTGGGTACTTGGTTGAGAGTTTGACAGTGATGTACACACCCAGGACGTGCGGGAAGAAGGCATGGAGCCAAGTGAGGCCGATCTTCCATTGGGAGGAGTGCATGGTTTCTTCCATCCAGTTGGCTCCATGCCTTCTTCCCGCACGTCCTGGGTGTGTACATCACTGTCAAACTCTCAACCAAGTACCCACACCTGCAGTGGACTCCAGGAAGGCCCGTGGAATATTACAGGTGGTCAGGGTGCCCGCCACCACAGCTATGCAGGGGTTGACCATCAGTTTGTAAATTGGGGTGCCCAGGGGCATGTTTTCTCTCAGATTTAGCACGGCATGCCATTCATAGATTCATAGAATTACAATACATTTTAAAATCATCAGACACCAGCTTTAACCAACACCAGTTGAGATCACCAATCAAGATAATTTCATTGTAAAGAAGTTTAGACATAAGGTGCATCAGAGAAGAAAATGCATCACCGAGAGCAGAGGGGGGGTCTATAACAGCCAATCACAGTTTTAGACACCCTTTGAAACCTCAAGATTCAAAGCAAGAAATTCCAACTGTTTACAAATAGTTTGACATTGCCACACTTACAAGCAGGGGCGGCCTGTTCAATAGGGCGATATGGGCGACGCACTGCCAAACGGGAAAAGGAAGGGATTTTTTTTCTAATCAATTATATCACGGCAACAGTAGTTATCAGTGTTGTAATCTATACGTCTGATCTGCCACAGTGCCACACTGCCACTAAATGTCGAATCAGGCTAAAGTCGTGCTTCAAATGGCTCCCCCCTTTTTGGGGCGATTTCAGTCAGGTTGAAAATCGCCCAGAAGTCTGTAATAGACTCCCATGTAAAATCTATTTTTTTCAAATTTCAGAGCCTTCAATACAATCTCAATGGGTGTCTGTGGGCTTGCACTTACGCGCTTTCGTCATGCGTTACGTAACCATGAACGTAACTGAGAAAAGAGTGGATTGTTTGAAAGAAGTTCCTTTTTGTCGGCGATTCGGCGAACAAATGAAGATAAATTGGCAACGAAACAATTAGGACCTCCCAGACCAAATTTAATAATTCAACAGGTTTCTACTAAAGGCGGAAAGTCCTACACCCGAGGATTTTCCAAAAATTGGTACGAACGAAAAAGACATTGCCACTCACTCAACTGGATGACGAGGGATACAGGCTAGCTGTCCGCCGCCACAACGATGAGGTTAGTGTTGATAATCACAAGTTTACTGGATGTGGATATGGTGTAATAAAGGCAGTTTATTCAGAGGTAAATATATCTGGAATCGCGTTCACGGACCCGTTCGTCAAACTCTTAGGGAGCTATAAATTAAGCCCCATTACTTACCATATCAGATAAGAGAAATTGCTGCAGCTACATATATTTTACATCCTGGCCCTACATAGTTCACTATTTGCATCACTTACCAAAATATTACATGTGGTCATATATGCTTGGAAAGTGGAGATGCCATAGAACGTCAAAAAGTAAACATTGCTGGAGACACATTGTCGTTTTGGAGAAGACATCGCGTTTGCTAGCGAAGAGATTTGTTGTGGCAAATGAACTTGGGCTGGGAATTGCCAGGAACCTCACGATAAGATATATGCATCAGCATTGCGAGTCTCATGATTCTATACGTATTGCGATTCGATACTGTGATTTTATTGCGCACCATATGTCTGTTGCAGAGGGATCAGAAAGCCATGAGAACGAGTTTTGATCAGTCATGGAAATAAAAGTGCTGAAAACAAATTGGCTCCCAATGTGAAAAGATTGAGAACAAGCTATGAAGGAACAATAATGGTGTTTTGGTGCAGGTACAGCCAACTAGCGCTAAAATATTGCGATATTGTCAATACAGTATATCGTAAAGTATCACTATGTAACTCGATTTCTTTCACCCCAATCCCTCAAATTAACGGTAAATAACTGAATTGTTTGCCCCACATTTAGCTAAGATGATTAGCTAGCCAGCTAAAATGTTTTATTTAGTTAGCAGTCGCATCTACAATAGTTTACTGTCAATAACATGTCTCCAAAAATGACGTGGTGTCTCCAATTGTGTTGACATTTTACAATTGCAATGCGCATCCATGAGTATCCACTTTCTGTAGCTCAGCTGGTAGAGCATGGTGCTTGTAACGCCAAGGGAGTGGGTTCGATCCCCGGGACCACCCATACACAAAAATGTATGCACGCATGACTGTAAGTCGCTTTGGATAAAAGCGTCTGCTAAATGGCATATTATTATTATTATTATTATTATTATTATCTGAAGAGAGCCCCGAAACATTGTGTGCAGACATTTTATGCAATAAATGAAGTAGGTTCAATCTAGTAGTTCTGATCTTCTGATTGGTCCTGATGAGTTGGGCGAGGTCCCCTGCAGGCTACTGTCACTGTTGCATTGGCTCTGAGTCGGGTTCTCTGTCTTCAAATGTTCAGCCTAAGAGAGGGGATTTTTGTGTGTGTGTGTGTGTGTGTGTGTTTAACAGTGATGATGTGTGTGTGTGTGTGTGTGTTTAACAGTGATGATGTGTGTGTGTGTTTGTGTGTGTGTGTGTCCTCAGAGCAAGAACTCGTGAGTTGGAAGAACTGAGAGGCCTATGGCGTGGGTGTTGTCCTTGGCCACCTGCTGACAAGATAGGACCCTTTTGTCCATTGTTATTGGATAGGAACAGAACTTATAACCAGCTCCTGACCTAAATAGATCTTAGCACAACATTTTACTCAACATATCATATTCCATATTCACTATAACAAATATATTTACTACGACATTAGCAAGAACCGCCACATCCTCAGCCGGCTAATCCAGTGTGTGAAGTTTTGCGGAGTGTTTGAGTTAGCTTTGCGAGGCAAAGATGAAACTGAGGGCTCCACCAACCCTGGTAAGCCAACACTTTTGAGATCAGTCAATAAATGCTTCTGGTATTGACTTATATGCTGCCCCTGTCTTCATGTTGTTGCTGGACATATCTTTTTTTAAATGTGTGTAGGTCACCTAAATCATCAGAAAAATTGCCCCTCCTGAGAATTTTTTCAGGAGCCGCCACTGCTTACAAGGAATTTAGTCTTTACAGCCACACCCCCACCTTTCTAAACTTGATCAGCGCGATACACATTACAACCATTTATACAAATATCCTTATCAAGAACAGACATGCTGAACCAGGTTTCAGAAAACACAATTACATCAGCATCAGTTGATTTAGCCCAAATCCTAACCCCATCAATTTTAGACAACAGGCTGCGTACATTTAAAAGAAAAATACCAAAAACAGATCTAGATTTAAAAAGAGGGGGTTTGGAGTCATTGCATTTCAGGGCCAGGGTTAGGTTGCACGTTACCTGATATCAACAAAAGAAGAATAACTAGGCACCTCTAATAACCTTGCATGGCATCTCTTTTTTTGTGCAGCTCCCCCCAAAGTTTCCCCAAAATTGCAGCTGTAATTAAGATTGACTGCAGTCTACTAACTGTAACCCATTTTAACACTGGATTCTCTTATCTCATTGGCTTGCAATTGTGTAAAGTTTTGCCTTTCACATTTTCACATGAATTGACACCAATGAGACCTGTTTCATGTTGTTTAAAAGAAATGCCCTATGAGTCATATAGATGTCCCTTCATGTTTGTTTCTCTGCAGCCCCTCTGAGCTCTGTGGTGCTTAAGATTAATGGACATACACAGCACCAAGTTCAGTGGAAGGGTGAAGCTGCCATCAGTAGGTAAAGTTGTGTAGGCGGCTGTGTCCACTGCTGACCGTGGTACACTCAGAGGAAGAGCATTGACAACATCTAGTGGTGTAATGATGGACTGCATAATGATGCTGAATCGCCTCTGCTCAGCAATGCATGTGTAGTCTATTGTGTGAATAAATTTGGTTTTAGAATAGATGGCTGTTTTTTAAGCTTTGAGATACATAACAGACTTTAATGTCTTGTAATCATCTTATGATCTTGGCTAAATACCAGTAATTTTGAGACTGATGTTTGTACATTGAGAAACAGAACATATAAGCCTGTCCTATTATAAAATATTATAAAAGCTCATGCTTAAAACAAGTTAAAAAGCATACCTCTACAGGGTTTAAGTAAAGTGTTTCCATGAGGTAATCTAACCTGCATAGTGATGTCCAATGTCTTTTTTAAAGAAGTGGCATTGACCTAATGTATTACTTTTCCGAATTCCTATACTAGGAAGCATGAAGGAGGGCAATAACTATTCAAAACTCAGTGTAGGATGAAATTGCCCCTATACACAGATTTTGGGTTAGTTTAGCATTTTCCCTACCAATGGTTAAGATTAGGATTGGGGGAGGGGAAGCTGATCGTAGATCTGTTCCCAGGGGAAACTTAATTCCAAAGCTCAAAACTGTGTGCATAGGCTACTTGTTTCTGGAAGATTTCACTATGCCTTCTGTTTCCACATTTAGCACTCCCTCCCTTTGAGATTGATCTTATAGTGAAAGCAGTGAAGGCAGTTTGGAAGTTGCTACTCTCCGCATCTCTTGACTGAAAATTATCACTAAATCTTGCAATGTCCCTGATCTGGGGCCGTATCAATATGTATCAAGCATCTCAGAGTAACAATGCTGATCTAAGATCAGGTCCCACCTGCCTGTGTAAACTTATTGAATGTGATCTAAAAGGCACAACTGATCATAAATCAGCACTCTTCCTCTGATACGCTTGCTACATGTGGCCCCTTGCTTTTTGAGTCAACATTTCCCACAATTTTGCCACTAGATGTCCCCATAGACATTCCCATTTGTATATGAATAAAACTTTCATGAAGCGAATCTCTCGTGGACAGAGTGGCGTATAAACGGCGAGAATCTGTCAAGATGTCATGACTCGCGTAGAATTATGTGATTATGAGCAGCATTAGTTCCTGGTTTAGCTTTTCTGCATTGATTATTTGGACGAATCAGGATTAGGTGAGGGTGATGCTTAAATTCGGGGCGGTGATTTCAAGCCCTGTACGCAGTAGTTATTGTACCCCCGGGGAAACACTAAATGCCATGTTTCACATAAGCACCAGCCAAACAATAATGTGTAGTGCATATATGTATCAATATGATATGTTACCTAGTTATTTTATTCGAGAAAATTGATGCTGCTGTGCCGGTGAACAGCTTTGGAACACTGAGCCATTGACTGCACCAGGTGGATGTGTAATGAGTGGGTTGCTTTTTGACAATAAGGCACCGGACTGTCTACAGCCATAAAGTTTTGAACCTAGAAGAAGACCGAGAGACGGGAGTAGGCAAGAAGCACTCGACTGGGATTGGCAAGAAGAATGTTGAGTTGTCCGGAAAAGCATGGTAATCTAACGTTACTGAGTGAGTATCAAGCTAGCTACAGTAGTTTGTTAGTGTCATTGATATATGGAAATTCACTTATATTCAGTTCATAAGCATTGACTCTAATACCTCCAGGGTCCCGTGGTGAAACGACTGCTGTGCAAGGTATTGGGCAACAGCTTAATTCCAGGGACCGTATTCACAAAGTGTCTTCAGAGTAGGAATAGTGATCTAGGACCAGCTCCCCCTTGTCAATGTAATCATATTCATTGTGATCTAAAAGATACAACTTATCCTAAATCAGTCTGAGGTGAAATCAACTCAGATTGATGGTGGGAATTAACGTTAGCTAGCTTTCTCACAGCAGTTTTAATATAATGAACTAGTTAATGGCATTCTCAACTTCATCAATCCGATGGATAGCTAGCAAATATGTGTTTGCTGCCTGATACAGCTGGCCAGTTGATAGTAAAGTAGGATGAATGCCAATGGCTAGACAGCAGTTGGTCTGAAATGTATACTTACCAGTGAACAGTGTACACTTCGTCCACTGACAGTCCTATCAACCGTTTGCTGAACACGGTTGTTTAAATACATTTTCTCCATCTACGCTTGATATATTAAACCAGGGTTTCCCAAACTCGGTCCTCGGGACCCCAAGGGGTGCACACTTTGGTTTTTGCCCTAGCACAACACAAATGATTCAAATAATCAACTAATCATCACGCTTTGATAATTTGAATCAGCTGTGTAGTGTTAGGGCAAAAACTAAAAGGTGCACCCCTTGAGGTCCTGAGGACCAAGTTTGGGAAACGCTGTTTAAACTTTTGCCATAGCCACTTGGCAAGCATGCTAAAATGTCCCCTTTGCCACTCAAACATTTTGCTGTGGCTTAAATGACGGGATGGAATGGACACTCTACGATTTGAAATAGCTGTGTTGAAAACGTCCTCACTCACATCTTCCATGTTTACTGCTTCGCGCGTGTCCACACGGATCATAAACACAGGTGAAATTAGCGGAAGGGATTTGGCAGAGAGTTTCCTTTTTCGAAGGAGGAGACTTCACTTCCTTCCTTCACACAACGGAAATCACAATTTCACAACACATATCCCCCCAGAAGTTAAACGGGAAGTGAGATTTCTGGGGGGATATGAGATTACAAGCCTCTACAACACAATCTGTAAAATGTAATTTAATGATATAGCCATTGTTTTTTGGTGTTTTATAAAAAATCGTATGAGTTTAAGGGCCTTGCCCTATCTTAACCCCAGATCTTAGGTTGTATTACTGTGGTTTTGTTGTCACTTGAGTCTTTGTAAACAAACCATTTTGTTGTTTTGTTAAACTATGTTATGTTGAACGGTCCGTTCATGGCCCAAACTATGGATTTGATAGTGTTAACATTTCATCATCCTTATCCAAAAACGTACCAAACCAGAAAGTGTCAGTTTAATAAGCAAAATTTGAATATCCAATAGTATAACATTATTCTAAAAATAACCATGACTTTATGTGGGAAAACATTATGTAAGCCCTTGACTTCCAAAAAAAGGCATCAAGGCTTCATTATCACCCCTAATCTCTCTCTCGCTCTCTCGATCTCTCTCTCTCTCTCTCTCTTCCCACGCTCAACATCCTAACTGTCTTTCCTCTGTTCTTCTTATCCAGGGGAAATATTTTGTTTTTAATTCTATGTCCTGGCTGTATGAGGGAGGGTGGAGCTCAGCCCAGTCGCTATAACTGGATTGGCTGCATCAGGGGATCAACATTTTTGCTGTTTTTCCTGCAATTCGGCTCTGATCAGATTTGAAACCAAGTTTCGCAGATGTAAGATCACCATGTAATCTTGTACGCTCGCCAAAGTATTAATTTCTGACGGCCATACGAAATCCCATGCCAGTGCAGCCCAAACCTCTCAGCCCAAAGCAGAATTAATAGCTTCAATTACTATAGAATATGAGCTATGTTTTTATGTGAATTCACATTTGTAGAAAAACTGTGACACTCAAAGTACTATGACTACTACTTCTACAACGACTACTCACTTTATATGTATATTAAAAACAAAAAAACGTTGTTTTAAGTGAGAAGTAGGCATTGGTCTGAAGAAAGGAAATTCACGTGAGCACCACAATGTGTATTTCACCCATGCTCTACCAATGTTTTCCAGCAAACAGCTTTGACCTACTACAGTAGCTATGTTGGTCTATTGTACTTTCAACAATGTGTAGGCAGGTTGATTTGATTATGATTCAAACCTTCTCAAACAGCCTAATTCATACTTTTGGAGGAGGTTCTCCCACAATAATGTGATTTGTACTGCATACAAGGTAATGTATTGCGTGCTTCCCACCCCACACTAAGACATTACCCCATTCCACTACCTTTTCAAGCTTATTTTTATTATATGAAAGTAAGCTTTGCTTTTATACTTACATCGTCAGGCTTGATTGAGTGAGCTATTTTGTCTTGTAGTAATGTGGTGCCTGCCTGTATTTCCTTAAACCTTTATTTTAAAGATACATGTCATTGAAAAATAAATATATTAAAAAAAAATGTTTGGTCAGTAGGTACCCAACATAACAGGACGCGGTGTGTTCAACACAGTCACTCTTATATACGTCTATAGCGCCTGTTTGCATTCCTGATTTCTGTAACCGTTAGCTTACCTGTGTAATATTGACATAAGCTCACAACCACTACTAGGCTCGTAATTTATGAATACACGTTTGTTATTAAGGCACATGAAAGTTCACATGTTCCAGAAGGCATTTCTGCCAAAAATGAATGACTGTTTCAGCATGTATAAAGGTAACAATACAAAACATACACTGAGTATACCATGTATTAGGAACACCTTCCGCATATTGAGTTGCCCCCCCACACACCTTTACCCTCAGTACAGCCTCAATTTGTCAGGGCATGTAATCTACAAGGTGTCGAAAGCTTTCCACAGAGATGCTGGCCAATGTGGACTCCAATGCTTCCCACAGTTGTGTGAAGTTGGCTGGATGTCCTTTGGGTGGTGGACTATTCTTGATACACACAGGAAACTGTTGAGCGTGAAAAACCCAGCAGCGTTGGAGTTCTTGACACACTCAAACCGGTGCACCTGGCACCTCCTACCATACCCCATTCAAAGGCACTTTAATAATTTGTCTTGCCCATTCACCCTCTGAATGGAACACATACACAAGCCATGTCTCAAGGCTTGAAAATCATTCTTTAACCTGTCTCCTCCCCTTCATCTACACTGATTGAAGTGGATTTAACAGGTGACATCAGTAAGGGATCGTAGCTTTCACCTTGATTCACCTGATCAGTATTTGTCATGGAAAGACCATGTTTTGTACACTCATTGTATACATACACTACCAGTCAAAAGTCTGGACACACCTACTCATTCAAGGGTTTTTCTTTATTTTTACTATGTTTTACATTGTAGAATAATAGTGAAGACATCACCTATGGAATCATGTAGTAACCACAAAATTGTTAAACAAATCAAAATATATTTTATATTTGAGATTCTTCAAATAGCCACCCTTTGCTTTGATGACAGCTTTGCACGCTCTTGGTATTCTCTCAACCAGCTTCATGAGGTAGTCACCTTGAATGTATTTCAATTAACAGGTGTGCCTTCTTAAAAGTCAATTTGTGGAATTTCTTTCCTTCTTAATGCGTTTGAGCCAATCAGTTGTGTTGTGACAAGGTAAGGGGTATACAGAAGATAGCCCTATTTGGTAAAAGACCAAGTCCATATTATGGCAAGAACAGCTTAAATAAGCAAAGAGAAACGACAGTCCATCATTACTTTAAGACATGAAGGTCAGTCAATACGGAACATTTCAAGAACTTTGAAAGTTTCTTCAAGAGCAGTCGCAAAAACCATCAAGTGCTATGATGAAACTGGCTCTCATGAGGACCGCCACAGGAATGGAAGACCCAGAGTTACCTCTGCTGCAGAGGATAAGTTCATTAGAGTTACCAGCCTCAGAAATTGCAGCCCAAATAAATTCTTCACAGAGTTCAAGTCACAGACACATGTCAACATCAACTGTTCAGAGAGGACTGTGTGAATCAGGTCTTCATGGTCAAATTGCTGCAAAGAAACCACTACTAAAGGACACCAATAATAAGAAGAGACCTGCTTTGGCCAAGAAACATGAGCAATTGACATTAGACTGGTGGAAATGTGTCCTTTGGTCTGTAGTCCAAATTTGAGATTTTTGGTTCCAACCGCCGTGTCTTTGTGTGACGCTGTGTGGGTGAACGGATTATCTCTGCATGTGAGTGTGCAAAGCTGTCATCAAGGCAAAGGGTGACTATTTGAAGAATCTCAACTCTAAAATATATTTTGATTTGTTTAACACTTTTTTGGTTACTACATGATTCCATGTGTTATTTCATAGTTGTAATGTCTTCACTATTATTCTACAATGTAGAAAATAGTAAAAATTAAGAAAAACCCTTGAATGAGTATGTGTGTCCAAACTTTTGACTGGTACTGTATATACATTTATTTTAATTGCACGACACTGTTAAGTCCATTATTCCTCTGAAGAGTAGGAATTAGGCTGTTTGAGAATGTTTGAATCCTAAGCAACCTGCCTACACATTGTTGGAAGTACAGTAGACTAACATAGCTACTGTTGGAGGTCATAGCTGTGTGTTGGAAAACATTGGTAGAGCATAGGTGAAGTACGCATTGTGGTGCTCATGTGAATGTCCTTTCTTTTTCGGCTTCAGACCAATGCCTCCTTCCCACTTAAAACATTTTTTAGTTTTTCATGTCCATGGTTTTTACATCGTAAGGTGATTTATCAACATTATAATACAGCAATAAAAGTAAAGTAAAAGTACACCATAATGACAAATGGCAACAGAAATAATGTAGTTACTAGTATTTATTTAATATTAGCAGCTGATTTTCCAGAGGGAAGCGAAAAACCGAAAACACATGTAGTATCGAGTCAATGCTGGTAATTATTGCTGTGAAACAAAGGAGTCCGCTCATACTGAACCTTGATCATAAGTTTTATTCATATCACAAGATTTCAGCATGAGGTTACAGATGTCATGACACCCGGAGAACGGCGTCCCAGATTGCAATGGCCGCTCTAACCTCTTCGTCGTTTTTACCCAGTATATATAATCTTCCCAAGATAGGGGTGGCTCCCTCTACTGTCCAATCCCCTGTCTACAACACACAGACTTCTCTGTCCTATCCGGGGTGTCACATTAAAACCATTCCCTCTGACACTAAAATAAACATCCTCTCCGGTTCCACTTAAAAACATTAACAACGTCATAATCTTAATACACTACATTCCCCCCTTCGAGACAAACTAAAAGTCTCGAAAACAAACAGAATAGGATTATGACAAGTAACAATTTATCTTATTGCGTATCTTTAACATTAAACCCCAAAAAAAAATTCTCTAGAGTGTAAATACCTTTCTATGAAATATGAACAAATGTTTATGAAGTGTGAATACATTACTATGAAATATGAATAAATCTTTATGGAGTGTGAGAGCGAAAAACTGTCTGGCAGCCTTCGTTCCAAATATCCATCCATCAATCAAGGCAGTAAAATTCTCTCACGGTCCCTCTGCCCCAGGCAACCACCTAGGTACTCCCGATGAATTCATAAATCTTTATCAATGCATTTGAAACTATGATGCAATTAAATACACATGAAAGCCCCAGCAAACAAAATACTATCCAAAATGTCCACTCTAAGGCTGGTCAACCCATCGGACCCTACAGTGAATCTCTATCCCTGCCTAGTCTCCCTGTCCCTAAGCATTCCCGAAATAAACAAAAACATCTAAGATCCCCACATGTATTCAATAACATCAAATATCATTCTACAAAAATTAATACCTAAGAATATGACACACATTATGTATTACACATGCAAATATGTCTATATTTCATTGCAGACACTGGAATGTAGTCCACTACACTTCATCTCCTCCGTAGTCTCGACTTCCAATGCATCTTCGATGATGGAATCGGAACATTTCCACACCTTCCTTGTTCCATCTCCTCCAGTCATTCTCCTTTCATATTGTCCCTTCATATTGTCCTTGTTTGAGTATTTCAATCTCTACATATTCCCCCAAATGCTTCTGGAAGAAAAGAAAAGACCAAACAGTATCTTTTGCAAAACAACATTTTCAAATTAAAACATCAATATCAACTAAGAATATAAAAAAATGATATAAAATGATATATGAATCACATCATCCTATTTCCCCCCTTTGATTCATAACATCATACTAAAATCACACTAATATTGAAAAAAAATTGAAAAATGATCAAATAATCAAAAAGGATATTTATCATCAATACTCCATCCAGTCCCACTTGTCCATCTTCATCCAGATCAGGAACAGTCAACAACGGCATCTGAGCGTTATCTCCAGGCATCACAACTCCAACCTATCTCAATATCATAGCTTTCTCAAAGGTCAGTAACAAATTACAAAAGAAAAACATCACACACAGTGCTATCAAAACTGCCATTAAAATCTAATCCATCACTGCTCCCACTGGGCCTAACTGATCTTGCAACCAAGACTTCGCTGACCATCCAGCTCCTTCAGATCTACCAAATGCATCCCTTATATTCTTCAATGCATCTATAACTATCTGGAATCAAAGTATAGGTAATATTATCAATATGATCTGCCAAAAATGTTACACCATACCATGGAAAAAGTCCCCCCTTCTCTCTTAGACTTATCCTCCAATGATAGGCTTCAAGACTATGAAATGTCGCCATGTCCCTTTTCACCCTATTTCCAAACATAGATTCAGATTTATCTGTGTCCGGTGCTACCCCTCTTTTAATGGTAGAAACCTCATATGGAAGTTTCAACGTTGACATGTAACAACATCCTGTCCATCCATAGGGTAATAATATATATACTTTATCACCACAAACCATCCAAATATCTCTAAAATTCCCAATAGTCACATTGTCAGGCAAAAGCTAATCTTTTAACCATCAAAGTCCTGCTCTTCTTACTAACTGGAACATAAAAAGTAACATTATATTTCTCATTACTACCCTTAAGGTCATGATTACCCAAAGTTATCATATAATCATCACAATCTGATATTCCCATAAACATACCCCTTACATCATATGTTTTATTAGAACAAAAACAACTTTTAGCCCTCAATGGTTTCACCTCCAATGCATCAGGGTTCGCTGTTACCTGATTTTCCTTCCCATCTAACAAATTCACATAGGGTAATTCATTTAACCAAGAACACCTAAACCTAGGCTTAAACAAATGTTTTGACAACGACATTATTTTATCTGTTACTGATTGTTGCTGATACAATAGCCATGACAAAGCATAAGACTGACACATACTCGATAGAGGCTGAGCGACCGTCTCTAAAATGTAACCCCACGTTTCTGGTGCTGGAATTCTCAACAGACATGGACCCTCAAGATTCCTCACTGATCTTACAGAATGAGCTAGCTGCTGGAACCAAAGATTCCTACCTGCCCATCCATCTTTAATTTTCACAACAGAAGAATCAAACCCATATGCCTTCCATTTAGTTTCTCTCTTCCCTAACGAGCGGTACTGATCAGATACCTCTCCTTGTCTGTCATTAAAATCAAAGACCTCATCCTGTACCTCCATGATAGTATCCTTCACTATTTCAGATTAATCTATATTCTTCTCTACCACCATCTGCTCTCCTATTTTAACCCTATCCTTACTACCATTGACAGCACTCTCCACCCGTACCATAAACTCCTGAGTCCCTCTTGCTACCCCCTTTAATTTCAGAAAAGTTGTTGTCGGTGTCGGTGTCATACTTCCTACATTTGTCATTGCCGTCACATCATTAATCCCTTCCAAAGTCACCATTAAAGTAGTTGATTTAGTTGATGTATTAACACCCTTAACTACTTCTAGTGGGAAAGCTACCAATATCCTCTGTGTATTATTTACTGTTGGAGTGGCTACTGCAATATACTTCTCCTGAACTCCTTTGGTGACTGTGGAAGCTTCAACAAACTTCAACTCTTCCATTATAAGCGTCACTTTACGAATTACATAGCCTTTTAACCAATAATTCTTAACCGGAACAAATTTTAATGCTTGCACTAGATAAGTACACATATATTCTCCCTGATCTTTCTCTGTTACTACTAACTTTGAAACTTAGCTTACTGTCTTAGAGTTCCTTCAACCCTAGTTCTCATAACTTTTTTAATCTAATCTTTTCTCCTAACTTTTAAACCTTTTCCACTGATTTATTCACAAAATCCCTTTACCACCAATTTTTAGAATATGTGATTGGGAAGTCCCCAACTGCTTCTGACTTCTTCACACACAGACTTGGCAAACGACTAAACATCCTTTAGCCTAGTCTGACATTTCCTGGTGCAGGAATGTAACCAATAATAAATCACCCCTTTTAACTTTATTCTTCAGACAGATTGTCTAATAGGCAGTCTAATAGATTATCATCCTTCCTATGATATTATCTTTTTAAGCAAATATGATTCCCAAAAACCCTACTTTTTTAAAAATATTCTACCAGACAGCCGTCTAGTGTACATCTTATTGTACAGTTCAATTTACACAATGAATATCTTCCCAACAATGCAATAGGTATATGTTCTAATATTAGTATGTCTATTTTAATTTCTCTTTGATTTTTTATAGCAGAGCTCAATTGGTTCCTTAAGAGTAATCAACTGTTTTACTACCTCAAATCCCTATCCTAATTAGTTAATTTTACATAGTGAGATGTTTAACCTCTTTAGGCTCAACACAGATAAAAGCTTTTCCACTATTCACCATCACTTCTCATAGTCCTTTTTATTTTCACTTCAATTGTTAGATATTTTTTCTTCCTAATTGGTGCTACCAGCTGACACCCCCCCTTCGGATCTTCTAGGCAATCTAGAATCCTTGCTCCTTTAAGGGTTCACCTGGAGAACAGGTGATCTTCACTTGCTCCTTTATCTTCCTCAGAAATGTCCTCTGTTGTTTCCTCCTGGCGCATTCCACTCACAGGTAAAGTAACCAACCTGTCCACAATTATAACACTCTTCTGAAAGTTGCTGGAAGTGTGGCTGAAACTATTCCTCCTCCTTCTAAGCCTTCTCGTCCTCTTCCTCTCCAATTCTGTGTCTGTCCAGAAACTGGCTGTCGATATGAAACAACTGGTACCGTCCTTGGTGGCTGGTACAATTGCGGTTGGCCTTGTTCAGTTGAAGCTGTAGCAGTGATTGTTGATTTGGTTCACTCTGATTCTTCATAACCAAAGCTCGTTTCTTCTCCTTCTTCTTCTCCACCAGTTGTATTTGATTGAGTTTTCTGAGAGTTTCTTCGTCCTGTTCTTTCTTGTTGTTGACATATCAGGATTCTTCAACAGCTTATATTCTAAGTTCTGTCCTCGAAATATCATCTTCCATCATCTTCTTACTAGTGGCCTTTTTCCTTGGCCTCAATGTATTCTTCTCCTCCAATTGTCGGGATTCTTTTCTCAGCAGTTTTTCTTCTCTTCTGTATCTTCATCTTTATCTTCATCTTTCCGAACCTCATTCTTCTCTTAGTTTCCAGACATCTCGGTTTTTTCTTACTTCTGGAGTTTTGGATTAATCTTTCTGGTCGTTTCTGCTTGTCCTCTCTCTATTATTCGTTCATCTTCATCTCTGATGCAATAATCACCCTCCTGGATGATCACCGGAAGCTGAGGATAAACATCCCTAAGCTCTACTTCCTTCTCATAAGGTGGGGGTCTTTTTGCTGAATCCGTATGTGAGAAAGGTGTACTAACTTCTGCCATTAGTTTTTCTGTTGCCTTCTCTTCCTTTAGCATTTTTTCTATACCTTTGTTTATCTTATCGCTGGAATCTTTTATCAGTTTTTGTTTGAGAATGAAGGACAACTTAAGAACACCCAGCTCTCTGTCTCTTTTCTTTACGTAGTTCCCTTTTTTCCCTTCTTTTGAACTGCTTTATGAATTGACAGAAGCACTTTCATTATGTTGATGACGTCAGGGTTAAGATTCCCCTCTACTAGCTATGGTTGTTCAATGTCAGGCTAACTTTTATTCCCTTTTCCAGATACCCTTTAGTTAATAGTATTGCAACGTTTAATATTTTCAACTATATCAACAGGTGTAATTACCTTCATAGCCTTGATGTTGTTTTTCCCCATTGTAACAACTCTTTTATATTCCTTTATTGTGAATTATTTTATTTTAGACTAGATAGCCTATGGCTTCCCCCCTTTAATTATTAATGTAAACTAAACAACTTTTTTTAATTTTTTTTATCAATCAACAAAAATATGAATATTAAAAAAATCAATTAAAAACATTTATTCAAAAAAATATTTTTAATTAAAATAAAAAAATCAATTAAAAAAATCAATTAAAAAATTATGAATAATTAAAAACAATTTTTTATTTCTATATCCTATTTTACCAATTTATCAATTAGTGGCTATCTTACCACAACCCATCCGGAAAGTAAATGCAAGTAGTCAACTTCAGAGCAATCCCAAAAACCAAAGACTTCTAATCCTACAACACTACAATTCCCATAAACCCCCTTGCTTTATAAGCACCCAATTATCTTAATTTTACAGAATAATGTCAGTACTCGATTTCCAACAGAACCCCTAATCAACCCAAGTGATGCACAGAAACTCCAAAATGCAAATTTTATTAAATCAGTGTTTTGCCAAGCCTCTGTGAAATTGTCATAACATCAAATATCCTGTAGGGGAAGATTTTGTAAACAGAACAGCATCAAAACCTTTTGACTCGATCCTCCCCTTGTCACAATCTGTCACGTGATGTACACGTCAGCACCTCTCTTTCTCTCTCTCTCGTCCCATTGTTCCTATTTCCTCTCATATGACAAAAGAGCATAGAAACAGACAAGAATTTAGAGTTTATACACTCACTGAGTTATTTCCAGCATTCAATATTCCTCCACTCACATTCGCTCTAAGAATTAACTCAGGAATAAACAGCTCAATAACATTTTTATTTATTTTAATCCGTCATTTTATTTTATTTTATTATTTTTATTTTTAATCCGTCAACATCTCTCTCTCATTTATCAATTCAATAGGTCTCAAGAAAACAGTTTCATCTTCAAACAACAGACAACGTAACAACTAGAATACACCATTAGACTCTAAATGTCTAATTCTTTGTTCCTCCATCTGTGTCTGTGTCTGTTTCTCCCTGCAGCACAGTCTAACAGAAGTATGACCGATTTACCCAAAATCCCCCGTGTTGTAGTTTTAGTAAAATCCAATGTGTTGTAGTCTAGTAAAATCCCTCGTGTTGTAGTTTTAGTGCCGTAAAATCAAACGTGTCATAATCTAGTGCCGTAAAATCACACGTGTCGTAATCTAGTGCAGTAAAATCAAACGTGTTGTAGTTTAGTAAAATCACACGCATGCGCATTACATTTAACCATACGATTTCACCGTGGAAGGGAGATTCTTAGCTCTCTCCCCAACCCAAACAGACAGTTAACAGTCCTGCTGTACCTCCATTTTCCCCTCATAGTCAAACAACATTTAACAGAGCTCACAGAGCATAGAACCGAAATTCTACACACACAAACATAATTTAAGAGGCTTTATTCCATCGCAGTGGACCTCTAAGGTCACATGTTAGCATGCAGCATATTAGCATTAGCATTTAGCATTAGCCTGTATGCACCATGTAGCATGAAAACAATGTACCCGACATTGCGCCTTAAATTATTTTTCCTTGTTCGTAACTTTAGGCTGCCGTGAGTTCTGGATATTTTATGAGAGGTTACTTCAGACAAATGCTTCGTCAACCACCAGCTCAGCGGTAACATGCAATAAAATGTATATTCCAAAACCCCAGTCCCAGACTGACCTAATCACACCGAATGCGTTATTAGGATTTATGGCCCACCCGAGAGGTCGCCCCCCTGGGGTCTTATCAAATCCACAATGTCCTAACTTGTATACATATCTTGGCCTTATTCACTTCCATCGATCGTTCTTGACTTCCTATTCAAGCAACATATCTCTATAGCCAATCTATAGGCTCTCCCCCCTTTTGCGCTGTTTACCAGTGGATTTTTTTTTTATAATGATTAGCCAGACCCCCAGTTCTCAGCAATAAAGCAACATACACACATTGGTCCTAACGGTACACCTCTCCAGTGCACACTCAAATAGCATCCAAACTAACAAACTCCCAAAGCGGTGAGAAAAAAACTCACCCTTATCTGTCCATGACTTCAGAACGAGTTAGCTTGGCGGCTGAATGGAACAAAGAAGAGATGCAGTCCCTCCCTTTTCGTGACGCCATTTGTAGTATCGAGTCAATGCTGGTAATTATTGCTGTGAAACAAAGGAGTCCGCTCATACTGAACCTTGATCATAAGTTTTATTCATATCACAAGATTTCAGCATGAGGTTACAGATGTCATGACACCCGGAGAACGGCGTCCCAGATTGCAATGGCCGCTCTAACCTCTTCGTCGTTTTTACCCAGTATATATAATCTTCCCAAGATAGGGGTGGCTCCCTCTACTGTCCAATCCCCTGTCTACAACACACAGACTTTTCTGTCCTATCCGGGGTGTCACATTAAAACCATTCCCTCTGACACTAAAATAAACATCCTCTCCGGTTCCACTTAAAAACATTAACAATGTCATAATCTTAATACACTACACACATTTAAGCCAATATGGAGTAAACTGGAATTTTTTCCCTTGATCTCTTTTAACAAGACAATGGAGCAAGCTCCTGGAAAATACACAAATAATGAACATGTACTTGACTATTTACATAAAAATTTACTTTAAAGCTTACTGAAGAAAAGCCTAGTACTACATTACCCGTAAACAATAGTGAGTTATTACAAAATACGTTTTCTTTTTACATTCAAACATATATTCATCAGATATAGTAACATTTGTTCATACAATTACTCTTAACGAGCTACAGGGTTATGCAGCCTTTTTTGTTTAAGCACACCTGATTCTACTATCCAAGGTCTCGGTGAACAGCTGAGGTCTTGATGAACAGCTGAGTAGTAGAATCAGGTGTGGTAGCATTGGGCTCAACAAAAAAAAAGCCTGCATAACTCTGTGGCTCGTCAATAGCAATTTTGGTAACTCCTGATACAAACACTGTGACAAATGAGAAACTGCTGAGAAACACCTGTAAAATACAAAGTCATTAGACAAGTACAAAACACTTAAGAATACATATTTACAAAGCTGCATATGTTCTCTAAATCCTTTAGGTACAAATGTTCTTATTAATGCTGTACACAGCTGTCCAACTCCAGCAAAAGAGCACACATTGATTCCAACATTTAGATTGAGAGCTGGACCCTGTTTCCCAAGAGTAACTTAAGGCTAAGTTCATCATTAGAACTTGTGTAGCGGTGTTAGCAGTTTATTTTATTCTTCAACAACACAGACCCCAAAGCAAATCATGGGGAGAATATATATATTTATTCAAAGAGAACAAATCATAGTTGTTATGCTTGAAAGTGGATGTTCGATGTTCGTGTTTTCCTGTTCTCGTGTTTCTCCGTTGATCAATTAGACAGGATGTAGTTTATACCAAAGCCTGTGGTTGACCATTAGTATTCATTGCAGTCAAATTGGGCCAATGTCCAAATACAAAGTATCACGTTTCAGGCTTCAACGTATAGATAGTTTGGACCAATGAGAACATGACACACGTAGCTATGAGTCCCAAACTGGAACCCATACACAGATTCTAAACAGATGATGAACTGAAAAACAACCTGTGTCCCTGACCCATTAATCTTCCCCATTACAGAAAAACTAGTTCCATTGATCTCTAGTTCTCTGTGTTGTGTATTTATCTTTGAATATTCCTACAGGAGCATCGATACATCTCAGAGCTGTTTCCCAAAACCATCATTGTTAAGGTTGCACTTGAACAGCTAAGTGCATCGTTAGATACTTTTTTACCCTCCTGCGTCACTTTCTACACAAACGATCTCCACTAAACATAGAATCACATGGTTTATCCATCTCTCTGTGACCATGATAACTTTAGAACAAAGTTGACTATAAATACAAAGTTGCCAATGTTTTTGCACCAATTGATACAAACAAGTGATGTATAAAAATATGCTTCAAATGAAAACAAAGATCAATCAATTTTTTTTTCAATTTTATTTTATATAGCCCTTCATACATTAGCTAATATCTCGAAGTGCTGTACAGACACCCAGCCTAAAACCCCAAACAGCTAGTAATGCAGGTGTAGAAGCACGGTGGCTAGGAAAAACTCCCTAGAAAGGCCAAAACCTAGGAAGAAACCTAGAGAGGAACCAGGCTATGAGGGGTGGCCAGTCCTCTTCTGGCTGTGCCGGGTGGAGATTATAACAGAACCATGCCAAGATGTTCAAAAATGTTCATAAGTGACAAGCATGGTCAAATAATAATCAGGAATAAATCTCAGTTGGCTTTTCATAGCCGATCATTAAGAGTTGAAAACAGCAGGTCTGGGACAGGTAGGGGTTCCATAACCGCAGGCAGAACAGTTAAAACTGGAATAGCAGCAAGGCCAGGCGGACTGGGGACAGCAAGGAGTCACCACGGCCGGTAGTCCCGACGTATGGTCCTAGGGCTCAGGTTCTCAGAGAGAAAGAGAGAACGAGAGAATTAGAGAGAGCATACTTAAATTCACACAGGACACTGGATAAGACAGGAGAAGTACTCCAGGTATAACCAACTAACCCCAGCCCCCCGACACATAAACTACTGCAGCATAAATACTGGAGGCTGAGACAGGAGCGGTCCGGAGACACTGTGGCCCCATCCGAAGACTCCTGGGCCAGACTACACTCAATCATATGACCTACTGAAGAGATAAGTCTTCAGTAAAGACTTAAAGGTTGAGACCGAGTCTGCGTCTCTCACATGGGTAGGCAAACTGTTCTATAAAAATGGAGATCTATAGGAGAAAGCCCTGCCTCCCGCTGTTTGCTTAGAAATTCTAGGGACAATTAGGAGGCCTGCGTCTTGTGACCATAGCGTACGTATTGGTATGTACGGCAGGACCAACTCGGAAAGATAGGTAGGAGCAAGCCCATGTAACGCTTTATAGGTTAACAGTAAAACCTTGAAATCAGCCCTTGCCTTAACAGGAAGCCAGTGTAGGGAAGCTAGCACTGGAGTAATATGATCAAATTTCTTGGTTCTAGTCAGGATTCTAGCAGCCGTATTTAGCACTAACTGAAGTTTATTTAGTGCTTTATCCGGGTAGCCGGAAAGTAGAGCATTGCAGTAGTCTAACCTAGAAGTAACAAATGCATGGATTAATTTTTTCTGCATCATTTTTGGACAGAAAATTTCTGATTTTTGCAATGTTACATAGATGGAAAAAAGCTGTCCTTGAAACAGTCTTGATATGTTCGTCAAAAGAGAGATCAGGGTCAAGAGTAACGCCGAGGTCCTTCACAGTTTTATTTGAGACGACTTTACAACCATCAAGATGAATTGTCAGATTTAACAGAAGATCTCTTTGTTTCTTGGGACCTAGAACAAGCATCTCTGTTTTGTCCGAGTTTAAAAGTAGAAAGTTTTCAGCCATCCACTTCCTTATGTCTGAAACACAGGCTTCTAGCGAGGGCAATTTTGGCAATTTTGGGGCTTCACCATGTTTCATTGAAATGTACAGCTGTGTGTCATCCGCATAGCAGTGAAAGTTAACATTATGTTTTCGAATAACATCCCCAAGAGGTAAAATATATAGTGAAAACAATAGTGGTCCTAAAACGGAACCTTGAGGAACACCGAAATGTACAGTTGATTTGTCGGAGGACAGACCATTCATGATGCAGATGACTGCATTCAAATATAAACAGTATGCTATAGGCCTATTTCTATCATTACAATTACATTTATGTCATTTAGCAGATGCTCTTATCCAGAGCGACTTACAGTTAGTGAGTGCATACATTATTATACTGGCCCCCCCGTGGGAATCAAACCCACAACCTTGACGTTGCAAACACCATGCTCTACCAACTGAGCCAAATCCCTGCCGGCCATTCCCTCCCCTACCCTGGGCCAATTGTACGCCACCCCATGGGTCTCCCGGTCGTGGACAGCTATGACAGAGTCTGGATTTGAACCAGGATCTCTAGTGGCACAGCTAGCACTGCGATGCAGTGCCTTAGACCACTGCGCCACTCGGGAGACATATCATATTTAAATACATTTCATATTCAATAAACTGAGTTCTATTTTGTCACTTGTAGGCTACTGTCGATAATTTGTCTCAACATATTTATGATGTGTAGCCTAACATGTGCGCAATGATGTGTCTAATCAGTGATTTAGTGAATTTTTATTGGGTAAGCATTAGAATAAGCCGCCTCAATATTTGCCGCCGTGGGGTGGTAATATCTCTATAGGAGCTGATCCGTCGTCAGTATTGTGAAATAATTATAATGTTAAGGAAAGATTTAAATGGAAAAAGCTGATCCGAGAGCATTGCTTCTTTTATTTTGATTCTATCAGTATCGACACATACTCCAACAACGCACTTAGCAACCATTCTCTCTGGGTGCTGTTTTGGGAATCGCATGTTACGTCTTCGGTTACGTCTTCGGTAAAAAGATGCATGTTAAAACACTCCATTCCTAAATTCCATCGCTATCGGGAAACCGGGCCCTGGTCTCTCCACTGTTCTCTCCTCCATAGTAGCAAGACCCGCGCACTAATACTAATACACGCTAACCGTTACACTGCGAACCCTGTTATAGATACATCAACTTGACACTCTATTTAACTGGACAGTCTGGTGAGGACAGCATGCTTTCGTTCCAAAATGTTTTTCTTCATTCACTTAGTACTGATTGATTGTTTATGTCTAAAACAGTTGATGTGTTAAACATTTTCATTTTATCACATAGCTAACCAAGTTAGCAAGCATGGCATTTTATTTTGACTGCGCACCGGTCGCGTGATCAAGGAATGATCATTATGATGTTGTTGTTGTTTTACCTGGATGTTTCATGTGCAACATGCACCCCTGCTACTTTTTACTTGTGGTGACTTCAGGTTTTCATGAACACATTGAAAAGCAACTTGACACTGTGTTGATCAGTCAGCGCAAATGTGGATTATAAAGACAAGAAGACAATTACGTTGACAGAGGAGGGCGTGTACTGAATTAATGTATAAGCTAAGGGCTAGAATTTGCTCTGGATCTTCTAACAGCAACACGTCTGTCTGACATGTGTATGAATGATAAATTATCAGCGTGGCAGATTTCCCAAAGATCCCAAAGTTTGGTGTATCTAAATGGCTATAATAGCAGCCAAGGACATTCGCTAGCTTATTTGTTTGTGCTCTGATTACACGTGTCCAGGTCAGCAGTTTACACAGTTGACTGTCTTCAGCCATATAAAAAACCTTCCATAGCAAAATACTCCTTTTGCTTCTCATCCAACTGGTGTTAGCTGTCTAGCTATAGCTGCTAGTGTTCTACTAGCTAGCTGCTATTGTTGTGCAGCAGCCGAAATGCTACAAAAAGGTAGCAAGTCGTTGGTTTTTATTGGGCAGAAATGTGCACATGAGAGTGAAAATTGTGAATTTAATAAAAACTGTTGCACCTACAAACTTGTTCAGTCTGATGGTCACTTTATAGACACTGTACCCTCATTTTAATTCGACGTTGTTAGCAGTTTATGTTATTCTTCAATAACACAGACCCCAAAGCAAATCATGGGGAGAAAAATATATTTATTCAAAGATAACCAATCATAGTTGTTATGCTGGAAAGTAGATGGTAGATGTTCATTCTTCCCTGTCCTCAATGTTTTCTCCACTGAACAAAGAGACATAATGTAGTTTATAGCCTCAAACCTAGCATGTGGCTGACCAATTAGAATTCCTTGTAATAAAATTGGGCTAAGTATCCTGTTTCAGTCTCAATGTATAGACCATTTGGACCAATGAAAACTTGCCACATGTAGCTACAGTGAAGGAAAAAAGTATTTGATCCCCTCCTGATTTTGTACGTTTGCCCACTGACAAAGAGACTATCAGTCTATAATTTTAATGGTAGGTTTATTTGAACAGTGAGAGACAGAATAACAACAAAAAAATCCAGAAAAACGCATGTCAAAAATGTTATAAATTGATTTGCATTTTAATGAGGGAAATAATATTTGACCCCCTCTCAATCAGAAAGATTTCTGGCTCCCAGGTGTCTTTTATACAGTGTAGTGTATTAAGATTATGACTTTGTTAATGGTTTTAAGTGGAACTTGAGAGGATGTTTATTTAGTGTCAAAGGGAATGGTTTTAGTGTGATGCCACATAGGACAGAGACGTCTGTGTGTTGTAGACAGGGGATTGGACAGTAGAGGGAGCAGCCCATATTTTGGGGAAGATTATAAGTATAGGCTAGAGACAAAAATGGCAGAGCAGACATTGCAATTTGGGAACTGCTCTCCGGGTGATCTGGACATCCGTAAACTCATGCTGAAATCTTGTGATATGAATAAACCTTATGATCAAAGTTCAGTATGAGCGGACTCCTTTGTTACAGCAATAACTAGCGACTTTAACTCGACACTACAAATGGCGTCACGAAAACGGCCGGTCTGCATCTCTCCTTTGTTCCATTCAGGGGCGCCAGATGACTCTCTTTCCGAAGTCAGGGCCAGATAAGGGTGAGTTCCTCACCACTTTGGGCATTTGTTAGTTCGAGGGCTTTTGAGTGTGCGCTGGAGAAATGTACCGTTGGGGACCGATGTGTGCTTTGTGTTGCTTTATTGCTTAGAACTAGGGGTCTGGCCTAACCATTCTAAATTTCTTTGCACTGGTAGACAGCGCAAAAGGGGGGAGAGAGCCTATAGGAGTGGCTATAGAAATATGTGGCTATAGAAATATGTGGCTTGAATAGGAATTCAAGAACAATCGATGGAAGTGAATAAGGCAGAGATACGTATACAAATTAGGGCATTGCGGATCTCGAAAAGACCTCAGGGAGGCGATCTTAGGATGGGCCGAAAATCCTCTAACGCATTATGTGTTTTAGGTCAGTCTGGGACTGGAGAGTGGTATTTACATTTTATTGGAAGTTACTGCTCATCTTGTATCCGACGGAGTATATGTTTGATGTAACCTCTCATAGAATATCCAGAACTCACGGCAACATAAAAGGTAGGGAAAAAGGAAACAGGAATTTAGGCGCAATGTAGGTTACATGCTACATGTTAAATGCCACATGTTACATACATGCTACATGCTGCATGCTAACATGTGACCTTAGAGTGCCATCGCGATGGAATAAAGCCTCTTAAATTATGTTTGTGTGTGTGGAATTTAGGTTCTATGCTTTGTGAGCTCTGTTAAATGTTGTTTGACTATGAGGAGAAAACGGAGTTACAGCGGGACTGTTAACTTTCTATTTGGCTTGGGGAGAGTGCTGAGAAGCTCCCTTCCACGTTGAAATCGTATTGATGAATGTACTGCGCCTGCGTGTGAATTTACGACACTAGAGTGACGTAGGGGTAAATAGGTCAATCCTTTGTTACACTGTGCTGCGGGGGGACACAGACGAAGGAACAAAGAGGAGAGATTTGAACACGAATGGAATGTTCTAGTTGTTACATCGGCTGTTTGACGATGAAACGGGTTTCTTGATACATATTGAATTGATAAATGAGAGAGATATGTTGACGGATTAAAAATAAAAATAATTAAATAAAATAAAAATATTATTGAGGTATTTATGCGATTTTATGACAATTTCACAGAGACTTGGCAAAAGACTGATTAAATAAAAATTGCATTTCGGAGTTTCTGTGAATGACTGAGTTTGATTAGAGTTGTGTTGGAAATCGAGTACTGACATTATTCTGTAAAATTAAGATAATTGGATGCTTAGTAAGCAATGGGATTTATGAGTACTGTAGTGTTGCTGGATTATAGATATTATACATACCACCTTCAATCAGGAGGGGTAAGATAGCCACTAATGGATAAATTAGTAAAATAGGAAATAGAAATAAAAAAAAATATTTTAGATTATTCATAAATTTATTGAGTAATTGTTTAATTGGAAAAAAAAAAGGGGGACTTTTAAAAAAAATATTTTTGCATATATTCATATTTTTTTTATTGATTAATTGTTATTATTTAGGGAAGAATGAATTTTTTTTATTATTTTTTTTGTTTATATTAATAATTAAAGGGAGGAAGCCATAGGCTATATAGTCTAAAATAAAATAATTCACATTAAAGGAATGTAAAAGAGTTGTTACAATGGGGAAAAAGGATATCAGGACTATGAAGGTAATTACACCTGTTGATATAGTTGAAAATAGTAAACATTGCAATACCATTAACTAAAGGTTATCCGGCAAATGGAACAAACGTTGGCCTGACATTGAACAACCATAGACAGTAGAGGTACTCTTAAGCCTGACGTAATCAAGATAATGAAAATGCTTCTGTCAATTCATAAAGCAGATCAAAAGAAGGGAAAAGGGAACAACGAAAAGAAAAGAGACAAAGAGAGCTGGGTGTTCTTAAGTTGTCCTTCATTCTCAAATAAAAACTGATTAAAGATACCAACGATAAAGCTTCTGGTGATCAGCCAGGAGGGTGATTATTGCATCAGAGATGAAGATGAACGAATAATAGAGAGAGGACAAGCAGAAACGACCATAAAGATAAAAGAAAACTCCAAAAGGAAGAAAATTAGAAGTCTGGAAGAGAAGAGTGAGGTTAAGGAAGATGGAACTTGAAGATGATGATGCTGATGATGAAGATGAGAGTGATTGAGAAGAGATCATGGGTGGATATGACTCTGTGATCAGAAGGAAGTTGGCAAGAGAGGAAAGAAGAAGGATACTAGAGATTTGATCTCTGATGGAAGTTGAAGGAAGAAGAAGGATACTAGAGATTCGATCTCTGAGGAAAGTGAAGATGGAGAAAGCGATGAAGATTTGGAGATTAAAGGTACTTCATATTCAAGAGGATTTTATCCAACAATGATTAGCAAAGAAGAAATAGAAAGAGATATAGACCGATGCATATCATGCCTGGATAAAGCGAATAGTTTAGAAGAAGTAACACAACTGGAGGAACAACTCAAGAAGAGAAGATACAGAAGGAGAAACTGCTGAGAAAAGGATCCCAAGAATTGGAGGAGAAGAATACGTTGAGGCCAAGGAAAGAGAGAAAATTAAGAAGATGATGGAAGATGATATTTCGAGGACAGAACTTAGAATATAACCTTTTGAAGAATACTGATATGTCAACAACAGGAAAGAACAGGACCAAGAAACTCAGAAAACTCAATCAAATACAACTGGTGGAGAAGAAGAAGGAGAATAAACGAGCTTTGGTTATGAAGAATCAGAGTGAACCAAATCAACAATCACTGCTACAGCTTCAACTGAACAAGGTCAAATGCAATTGTATCAGCCACCAATAGCGGTACAAGTTGTTCCATATCCACAGCCAGTTTCTGGACAGACACAGAATTGGAGAGGAAGAGGACGAGAAGGCTTAGAAGGAGGAGGAAGGTTTCAGCTACACTTCCAGCAACTTTCAGAAGAGTGTTATAATTGTGGACAGGTTGGTTACGTTACCTGTGTTTGCAATGCGCCAGGAGGAAACAACAGATGACATTTCTGAGGAAGATAAAGGAGCAAGTGAAAATCACCTGTTCTCCAGGTGAACCCTTAAAGGAGCAAGGATTCTAGAGTGCCTAGAAGATCCGAAGGGGGGTGTCAGATGATAGCACCGATTAGGAAAAAAAAAAATCCAACAATTGAAGTGAAAATAAAAAGGACTAGGTGTCACGCCCTGGCTCTGGGGACTCTGAAATGTTGAGCCAGGGTGTGGATTTTCTATGTTTAGTTTCACGGGGTAGCTTCTATGTTGTGTTTTCTATGTTTTGGGTTTTGTTCTAGATCATATAGATCTATGTTGGTCAGGGTGGTTCTCAATCAGAGGCAGCTGTTGCTCGTTATCTCTGATTGGGAGCCATACTTAGGTAGGCTGTTTTCAGCTATTCTTTGTGGGATCTTGTTCTGATTTGGTTTGTGTTATACCGTAGACGTCACGTTATCGTTGTTGTTTTGATCGTGTGATCATTCTAAATAAATAATATGTTCACCTTCAACGCTGCGCCTTGGTCCGCTTCATCATGTGTCAACGATCGTGACAGAAGATCCCACCTTGACTGGATCAAGCAGCGTGACGAGGAGAGAGGATGGACGTGGGAGGAGATGAGTGCGAAGTCTGGCAAGAGGGATGGAGGCCTTGGCCACGGGTAGGAGTGAAGCCCATACATTTTTTAGGGGGGGGCTGACGCCGTGGACGACGGGGCAGCAGGAGGACGCCAGGTTACGGGAGTCACTGGTCACCAGGGGGAAGGAGGTTGTAGAGGCACGGCGAGAGGTACTGGTGTGTGTTGCCAGTCCGGTCCGGCCTGTTCCTGATCCCCACGTAGGGCCAGTGGTGTGTGTTCCCAGTACGGTCCGGCCTGTTCCTGCCACTCGCACCAAGTCTACGGTGCGCGTCGCCAGCCCAGTCCGGCCCATTCCTGCTCCCCGCACCAAGTTAGGGGTGTGCTTCGACAGCCCGGCTCGGCCCGTTCCTGCTCCCCGCACCAAGTCAGTGGTGCGCTTCGTCAGCCCGGCTCGGCCCGTTCCTGCTCCCCGCACCAAGTCAGTGGTGCGCCCGTCAGCCCGGCTCGGCCCGTTCCTGCTCCCCGCACCAAGTCAGTGGTGCGCCCGTCAGCCCGGCTCGGCCCGTTCCTGCTCCCCGCACCAAGTCAGGGGTGCGCTTCGACAGCCCGGCTCGGCCCGCTCCTGCTCCCCACACCAAGCCAGTGGTGTGCGTCGTCAGTCCGGCACGGCCCGTGCCTGTTCCACCGGTGGCTGGTCCGGCACCGGTCAGATGCTTCACGTCGGAGCTAGAGCAATCCGCTCCACCAGTGTTCAGTCCAGCTCCGGCCAGCAGGACCGGACCAGGGGTACTGTGGGGGGTTGGAGAGGGAGTGGGGATCATGCCCAGAGCCGGATCCGCCGCCAAGGCGGAGTGCCCACCCGGTCCCTCCCCTGTGGTGTTCTGTTGCGCGGTCGGAGTCCGCGCCTTTGGGGGGGGGGTACTGTCACGCCCTGGCTCTGGGGACTCTGAAATGTTGAGCCAGGGTGTGGATTTTCTATGTTTAGTTTCACGGGGTAGCTTCTATGTTGTGTTTTCTATGTTTTGGGTTTTGTTCTAGATCATATAGATCTATGTTGGTCAGGGTGGTTCCCAATCAGAGGCAGCTGTTGCTCGTTATCTCTGATTGGGAGCCATACTTAGGTAGGCTGTTTTCAGCTATTCTTTGTGGGATCTTGTTCTGATTTGGTTTGTGTTATACCGTAGACGTCACGTTATCGTTGTTGTTTTGATCGTGTGATCATTCTAAATAAATAATATGTTCACCTTCAACGCTGCGCCTTGGTCCGCTTCATTATGTGTCAACGATCGTGACACTAGGAGAAGGAATAGAGAAAAAGCTTTTATCTGTGTTGAGCCTAAAGAGGTTAAACATCTCACTATGTAAAATGAACTAATTAGGATAGGGATTTGAGAAGGTAAAACAGTTGATTACTCTTAAGGAACCAATTGAGCTCTGCTATAAAAATCAAAGAGAAATTAAAATGCACATACTGGTATTAGAACATATACCTATTGCATTGTTGGGAAGAGATGCATTGTGTAAATTGAACTGTACAATAAGATGTACACTAGTTGGCTGTCTGGTAGAAGATTTTTAAAAAGTAGGGTTTTTGGGAATCATATTTGCTTGAAAATATAATATCATAGGAAGGATGACAATCTATTAGACTGCCTATTAGACAATATGTCTGGAAAATAAAGTTAAAAGGGGTGACTGTTATTCTTGGTTACATTCCTACACCAAGAGGTGCAAGAGATTTCAGACTAGGCTAAAAGATGTTTGATCGTTTGCCAAGTCTGTGTGTAAAGAAGTCAGAAGCAGGTGGGGATTACCCAATCACATATTCTAAAAATTGGTGGAAAAGGGATTTTGTGAATAAATCAGTGGAAAAGGTTTTAAAAGTTAGGAGAAAAGATTAGATTAAAAAAAGTTAGGAAAACTAGGGTTGAAGGAACTCTAAGACAGTAAGCTAAGTTTCAATGTTAGTAGGAAGAGAGAGTGAATGGAGAGAACTAGTGGTTATAGATGTAAATACAAGTAAGGAGTTAAAAGTCTTAGGGAGAATGGATGAAGTAACAACAAGGACATCAACACTTCAGCCTATTATAACAACAGTGAGAAGCAATTTAACTCTTTCAACATTGATAGTTATTAAAACCATAAATATATTGCATTTGATTGCAAGGGAGCCAATGGCTCCAGCACCAATTTTAGAGGAATTTCATAGTCTGGGAAGCCTATCATTGGAGGATAAGTCTAAGAGAGAAGTGGGGATTTTTCCATGGTATGGTATAAAATTTGGGAAGATCATATTGATAATATTACCTATACTTTGATTCCAGATAGTTCAGATAATATCACTAGTGTTATAGATGCATTGAAGAATATAAGGGATGCATTTGGTAGATCTGAAGGAGCTGGATGGTCAGCGAAGTCTTGGTTGCAAGATTAGTTAGGCCCAGTGGGAGCAGTGATGGTTTAGATTTAATAGCAGTTTTGAAAGCACTGTGTGTGAGGTTTTCTTTTGTAATTTGTTACTGACCTTTGAGAAAGCTATGATATTGAGATGGGTTGGAGTAGTGATGCCTGGAGACAACGCTCAGATGCCGTTGTTGACTGTTCCT
Organism: Coregonus clupeaformis; assembly: GCF_020615455.1. Classification (NCBI taxonomy): domain Eukaryota; kingdom Metazoa; phylum Chordata; class Actinopteri; order Salmoniformes; family Salmonidae; genus Coregonus; species Coregonus clupeaformis. The sequence continues at coordinate 540,548 of NC_059228.1, read as the reverse complement.
GATCTGGATGAAGAGGGACAAGTGGGACTGGATGGAATATTGATGGATAAATATCCTTTTTGATTATTTGATCATTTTTCTTTTTTTTTTTCAATATTAGTGTGATTGTAGTATGATGTTATGAATCAAAGGGGGGAAATAGGATAATGTGATTCATATATCATTTTATATCATTTTTTATATTCTTAGTTGATATTGATGTTTTAATTTGAAAGTGTTGTTTTGCAAAAGATACTGTTTGGTCTTTTCTTTTCTTCCAGAAGCATTTGGGGGAATATGTAGAGATTGAAATACTCAAACAAGGACAATATGAAGGGACAATATGAAAGGAGAATATGAAAGGAGGAGATGGAACAAGGAAGGTGTGGAAATGTTCCAATTCCATCATCGAAGATGCATTGGAAGAGGAGACTACGGGGGAGATGAAGTGTAGTGGACTACATTCCAGTGTCTGCAATGAAATATAGACATATTTGCATGTGTAATACATAATTTGTGTCATATTCTTAGGTATTAATTTTTGTAGAATGATATTTGATGTTATTGAATACATGTGGGGATCTTAGATGTTTTTGTTTATTTCGTGAATGCTTAGGGACATGGAGTCTAGGCAGGGATAGAGATCCACTGTAGGGTCCGATGGGTCGACCAGCCTTAGTGTGGATATTTTTTGGATAGTATTTTGTTTTCTGGGGCTTTCATGTGTATTTAATTGCATCATAGTTTCAAATGCATTGATAAAGATTTATGAATTGATCTGGAGTACCTAGGTGGTTGCCTGGGGCAGAGGGGCCGTGAGAGAATTTTACTGTCTTGATTGATGGATGGATATTTGAAAAGAAGGCTGCCAGACAGGTTTTTCGCTCTCAACCTCCATAAAGATTTGTTCATATTTCATAGTAATGTATTCACACTCCATAAAGATTTGTTCATATTTCATAGTAATGTATTCACACTCCATAAAGATTTGTTCATATTTCATAGAAAGGTATTTACACTCCAGAGGGAAATGTTTTTGGTTTATTGTTAAAGATACTCAATAAGATAAATTGTTACTTGTCATAATCCTATTTTGTTTGTTTTCGAGACTTTTAGTTAGTCTCGAAGGGGGGAAATGTAGTGTATTAAGATTATGACTTTGTTAATGGTTTTAAGTGGAACTTGAGAGGATGTTTATTTAGTGTCAAAGGGAATGGTTTTAGTGTGACGCCACATAGGACAGAGACGTCTGTGGGTTGTAGACAGGGGATTGGACAGTAGAGGGAGCAGCCCATATTTTGGGGAAGATTATAAGTATAGGCTAGAGACAAAAATGGCAGAGCAGACATTGCAATTTGGGAACTGCTCTCCGGGTGATCTGGACATCCGTAAACTCATGCTGAAATCTTGTGATATGAATAAACCTCATGATCAAAGTTCAGTATAATATAATAATAATAATAATATGCCATTTAGCAGACACTTTTATCCAAAGCAATTTACAGTCATGCGTGCATACATTTTTGTGTATGTGTGGTCCCGGGGATCGAACCCACTACCTTGGCGTTACAAGCGCCGTGCTCTACCAGTTGAGCTACAGAGGACCACATGAGCGGACTCCTTTGTTACAGCAATAACTAGCGACTTTAACTCGACACTACAACAGGTAACTAGCTGAGATTAGGAGCACACTCTTAAAGGGAGTGCTTCTAATCTCAGTTTGTTACCTGTATAAAAGACACCTGTCCACAGAAGCAATCAATCAATCAGATTCCAAACTCTCCACCATGGCAAAGACCAAAGAGCTCTCCAAGGATGTCAGGGACAAGATTGACCTACACAAGGCTGGAATGGGCTACAAGACCATCGCCAAGCAGCTTGGTGAGAAGGTGACAACAGTTGGTGCGATTATTCGCAAATGGAAGAAACACAAAAGACCTTTGACTAGACAAGACATTTAAATGTTTCCCCTTAAACCTCTCGAGTGGAAGAAACACAAAAGAACTGTCAATCTCCCTCGGCCTGGGGCTCCATGCAATATCTCACCTCGTGGAGTTGCAATGATCATGAGAACGGTGAGGAATCAGCCCAGAACTACACGGGAGGATCTTGTCAATGATCTCAAGGCAGCTGGGACCATAGTCACCAAGAAAACAATTGGTAACACACTACGCCGTGAAGGACTGACATCCTGCAGCGCCCGAAAGGTCCCCCTGCTCAGGAAAGCACATATACAGGTCCGTCTGAAGTTTTGAATGATTCAGAGGAGAACTGGGTGAAAGTGTTGTGGTCAGATGAGACCAAAATCAAGCTCTTTGGCATAAACTCAACTCGCCGTGTTTGGAGGAGGAGGAATGCTGCCTATGAACCCAAGAACACCATCTCCACCGTCAAACATGGAAGTGGAAACATTATGCTTTCGGGGGGGTGTTTTTCTGCTAAGGGGACAGGACAACTTCACCACATCAAAGGGACGATGGACGGGGCCATGTACCGTCAAATCTTGGGTGAGAACCTCCTTCCCTCAGCCAGGGCATTGAAAATGGGTAGTGGATGGGTATTCCAGCATGACAATGACCCAAAGCACATGGCCAAGGCAACAAAGGAGTGGCTTAAGAAGAAGCACATTAAGGTCCTGGAGTGGCCTAGAAAATCTGTGGAGGGAGCTGAAGGTTCGAGTTGCCAAACGTCAGCCTCAAACCTTAATGACTTGGAGAAGATCTGCAAAGAAGAGTGGAACAAAATCCCTCCTGAGATGTGTGCAAACCTGGTGGCCAACTACAAGAAAGGTCTGACCTCTGTGATTGCCAAAAAGGGTTTTGCCACCAAGTACTAAGTCATGTTTTGCAGAGGGGTCCCCCATTAAAATGCAAATCAATTTATAACATTTTTGACATGCGTTTTTCTGGATTTTTGTTGTTGTTATTTTGTCTCTCACTGTTCAAATAAACCTACCATTAAAATTATAGACTGATCATGTCTTTGTCCGTGGGCAAACGTAGAAAATCAGCAGGGGATCAAATACTTTTTTCCCTCACTGTATGAGTCCCTGGATGGAACCCCTACAACATTTACATTTACATTTATGTCATTTAGCAGACGCTCTTATCCAGGCTCTTCGCACTCTGGGAGGAGGACACAACGGAGTTGTCAACCGTGATGGCGAGATCATGGAACGGGTAGTCCTTACAAAGATTCTAAACAAATGTTGAACTGAAAAACCACTATTTCCATTGATCATTAATTCCCTCTTGACCTCTAGTCCTCTATTGACCACAGGTCCTCTGTGTTGTGTGAATTTATCTTTGAATATTCTTACGACGAATTTGGTTTGGGCAAAAAATTGTCTGCCGACCCTAATTCTAATGACCTTCTCAAAAATCCGGTATAGTGGTTCTCGGTAACGGCAGGACGGATCATGACGAGAGGCGGAAAGTGTGTGTCATATTGGCTTAGATATGATGATAGGGAGATTAGAATTTAACATTGACCTTCAATGTGTGACTATTACTGTATTCTAGTCATGGTTAATTTTAGTTCACTTTAACTGTAAGTCGCTCTGGATAAGAACGTCTGCTAAATGACAAAAAAAAATAATAATGTATTTGTGTTCAGAAAGTGCCTTCAGAAAGTATTCACACCCCTTTACATTTTCCACATTGTGTTGTGTTACAGCCTGAATTTAAAATGGATACAATTTAGATTTTGAGTCACTGACCTAGACACAATACCTCAATGTCAAAGTGGAATTATGTTTTTGGAAATTTTTACAAATTAATTAAAAAACGAAAAGCTGAAAAGTCTTGAGTCAATAAATATTCAACACATTTGTTATGGCAAGCCTAAATAAGTTCAGGAGTAAAACGTTGCTTAACTTCTCACATAATAAATTGCATGGACTCACTCTTGGGTGCAATAATAGTGTATAACATGATTTTTGAATGAACACCTCATCGCTGTACCCCACACATACAATTATCTGTAAGGTCCCTCAGTCAAGCAGTGAATTCAAACACAGATTCAACCACAAAGACCAGGTAGGTTTTCCAATGCCTCACAAAGAAGGCATCTATTGGTTGATGGGGTAAGCAAAAAGTTAATTACACTTTGGATGGTACACCCAGTCACTACAAATATATAGGCATCCTTCCTCACTCAGTTGACGGACAGGAAGGAAACCGCTCAGGGATTTCACCATGAGGCCAATGGTGACTTTGAAACAATTAGAGTTTAATGGCTGTGATAGGAGAAAACTGACGATGGATAAATAACATTGTAGTTACTCCACAATGTTAACCTAAATGACAGACTGAATAGAAGGAAGCCTGTACAGAATAAAAATATGCCAAAACATGCCTGTTTGCAATAAGGCACTAAAGTAAAACTGCTAAATAAATTGGCAAAGAAATACTATGTCATGAATACAAAGCGTTATCTTTGGGGCAAATCCAACACAACACATTGCTGAGTACCACTCTTCATATTTTCAAGCATGGTGATGGCTGCATCATGTTATAGGTATGCTTTACATCGGCAAGGACTAGGGTGTTTTTTAAGAAATAAAATGAATGGAATAGAGCTAAGCACAGGCAAAGTCCTAGGGGAAAACCTGGTTCAGTCAGCTTTTCAACAGACAATAGGAGACAAATTCACCTTTCAGCAGGACAGTAACCTAAAACACATAGCAAAATATACTTTGGAGTTGATTGTTAAGACAACATTGAATGTTCCTGAGTGACCTAGTTACAGTTTTGACCTAAATCGACTTGAAGATCTATGGCAAGACTTGAAAATGCATGTCTAGCAATGATCAACAATCAACTTGACAGAGCTTACAGAATTTTTTAAATAATAATGTTGTCACGGATCCCCCCGGTACTGCTGCTCATTTCGTTCACCAGCTCTGGAGGTCTACGTCACTGGTCTTCTAGGCGTCACTGACCTGGATCATTACCACCAACCCCGGACTGTCTTGTCTCATTACGCACACCTGTTTCCCATTTCCCCTGATTAGTATGTGTACATACAGTATGTGCCCTCTGTTCCCCATTGTCATTGTCGATTATTGTTCCATGTCCGTTGGTGTCATGAGTACTGTGTATTGTGTTCTTGTTATTACGGGTCTCGTCCCGTGTATTGTTTAGAGGTTTACACATCGCTCTTTTGTTTGGGAACCATCCCTGTGTTATCCGTCATTTTGTATGACGTACCCTGTGTTGGGTGGAGTAACAAAAAACCTAATACGTATTCCTGTGCCTTTCTTCTAATCATTATACAACGTGACAGAATAATCGACCCAGCAAAATGGAGACAGCGGTAAAGGCCGTTCTGGCGACCATCGTAGAGACAGTCCAGCATCATTAGGACAGTCTCTCCAGACTTGGCAGCACCATGGATAGCGTGCTGGCAACCATCCTGCGTTTGGAGAGGAATGTGCAGTCCCTCCAGTCTCCAGCACCGGTTCTGGCACCAGCCCCCACACCACCACTACCTGCCTCCGTCCCATCTGAGCTGGTCTGTGGAAAACCCCTGTCCCTCCCGGAGCGCTTCGATGGCAATGTGACCTGTACCTCCGGGAGAGACAGGGTTACCACAGTCATCTCGGCACTGACCGGAAGGGCCCTGGACTGGGGTGCCGCGGTCTGGAAAACGGGCGGACCCGAGGTCGAGTCCTTCGAGTGGTTCACCCTCCTCTTCCGCTTGGTGTTTGATCATACTCCGACTACGCCAGGGATCTAGGACCGCCTCGTAGTTCGCGCTGGAGGTCCGGAATATCGCGGCCTCCACCGGATGGAACAAGTCGACTCTGGTCACCGTTGTCCACAGCGGACTGCAGGAGGAGGTACAGAGGGAGTTAGCCTGCCGTGATGACAACCTGTCACTCGACCAGCTCATTAGCATGGCAGAATCCGGAGCCCATGGCTACACCTGCTCCATGGCCAGAGCCGATGGAGTTGGGCTCTGTATGTTTGCCCTAGGCGGAGTGTAGGAGAAGGAGGAATCTGGGCCTCTGCTCCTATTGTGGAGAAAGGGGTAATTTCTCCCCGACCTGCCCTCTATCCACTAATAGGCGAAGAGGTGACAAGCTAGGGAATTCCCCTGCTCCAACCCAGGTAGGATGCAAGATCTCCTCTCCTTTTTTGTCAACTCAACCAGTGACATTTTCCATTAAATTCCCTGAATACTCTAGCCCCTCACTCCCGTTATCTCTGATTGATTCCGGAGCTTCCGGGGATCTTTTAGTGCACTGGCCACTGCATTACGCATTCCTTTGGTTCCCCTACAGTCACCCATTCCTGTTAGAGCCCTGGATAATTGTCCAATAGGGACGGGGCTCGTACATCACATCACTGTTCCCATTTCTCTGCTGACCCATGACAATAATTTACAACAGATCAACATTTTTGATTATAGACACCCCCACGCACTCCGTTGTTTTAGAGGTCTCCCCTGGTTGAGTTGGCATAAGAGGAAACTGCTGGGTTGGTCGCAGGAGTGTCAGGGGAGGTGTATTGCGGTGTCTGTCAACACCACTACGGTGGAAAGTCTGGACCACGCCACTCAAGTGGATTTACCGGAGGAATACCAGGATCTGCACCGGTTTTTCTCTAAGACCCAGGCTAAACGCCTGCCTCCTCATCGCCCCTGGGACTGTGCCATTGACCAGCTGTTTGACGCAGCCCTCCCGAGAGGACACGTCTTACCCCTCTCCTATGCGGAGACCGAGGCCATGGAGACATACGTACAAGAGAGCCTCCAGCAGGGGTTTATCCGCCCTTCTATGTCACCAGCCTCCTCAAGCTTATTTTTTGTTAAGAAGAAAGATGGGGGACTGCGGCCCTTCATTGATTATCGGACACTGAATAAAGCCACCATTAAGTTCAGCTATCCTTTACCACTCATCTCAACCATCATCGAACAAATGCACAGGATCCAGTACTTCACGAAACTGGACTTGAGGAGCGCCTACAATCTGATGCGCATTCGTGCAGGCGACGAATGGAAAACAGCCTTTTCCACGACCACGGCATGTCAAATGCTCCTTCAGTCTTCCAGGTCTTTATTAACAAAGTGTTTCGGGACATGCTGGGACGGGGTGTAGTAGTTTATATAGACAACATATATTCTGCTGATGGAGCCCAGCATGTCTCATTAGTCAGGTCTGTGGTAGGAAGACTGTTGGAGCATAACCTATATGTTAAACAAGAAAGAAAAAAAAAATCCAGCGGTCCGTGTCCTTTTTGGGCTACCTCATATCCACGGAGGGAGTGGAGATGGAGGAGCAGCGCATCAGCGCAGTCAGGTTATGGCCCATCCCCAACGCCGTGAAAGCAGTCCAGTGATTCCTGGCGGTTCATCCAGGGCTTCAGCACGGTGGTCGCACCTCTTACCTACCTGCCGAGAGGAGGTCTCCAGCGGCTTCTTTGGACGGCGGAGGCGGAGAGGGCATTTGATACACTGAAGGCACGCTTCACCACTGCTCCTGTGCTGGGACATCCCGAACCCTCGCTTCCCTTCATCGTTGAGGTGGATGCCTCCGAAGTAGGAGTCGGGGCAGTGCTGTCCCAGCGAACCGGAACACCACCTTCTACTCCAAGCAGCTGTGCCCCGCCCAGAGGAACTACGACGTAGGGGACCAGGAACTCTTGGCGGTCAAGAAGGCTCTGAAGGCGTGGAGGCACTGGCTGGAGGGGTCCAAACACCCTTTCCTGGTGTGGACGGACCACCGCAACCTGGAGTACATCAGGGCAGTGAAGAGGCTAAACCCGAGACAGGCCAGGTGGGCTCTATTCTTCGCCAGGTTCCAATTCACGCTTTCCTATAGGCCAGGCTTGAAGAACGTGAAGGCGGACGCCCTGTCTCGGCTCTGTGACGCAGAGGAAAGGCAGGGAGAGGAGACCCCATCATCCCTCGATTCCGTATCATCGCGCCAGTGGTGTGGGACCTGGACGCCGACATACGGCAGGCCCTGCGTACGCAACCCGCACCTGCACAGTGCATATTAGTATGTGTATATATGTGCCCTCTGTTACCTATTGTCCTTGTAGATTATTGTCCCATGTCCGTTGGTCCCGTGAGTACTGTGTATTGTGCTCTTGTTATTACAGGTCTTGTCCCGTGTACTGTTTAGGGGTTTACACCTTGCTCTTTTGTTTGGGAACCATCCCTGTCTTATATACGTATTTACAGTGGGGGGAAAAGTATTTAGTCAGCCACCAATTGTGCAAGTTCTCCCACTTAAAATGATGAGAGAGGCCTGTAATTTTCATCATAGGTACACGTCAACTATGACAGACAAAATGTGAGAGAAAAAAATCCAGAAAATCAAATTGTAGGATTTTTTATGAATTTATTTGCAAATTATGGTGGAAAATAAGTATTTGGTCAATAACAAAAGTTTCTCAATACTTCGTTATATACCCTTTGTTGGCAATGACACAGGTCAAACGTTTTCTGTAAGTCTTCACAAGGTTTTCACACACTGTTGCTGGTATTTTGGCCCATTCCTCCATGCAGATCTCCTCTAGAGCAGTGATGTTTTAGTATAAAAATAATTATACCCCCCATGGGAAATGAACCCACAACCCTGGCGTTGCAAACGCCATGCTCTACCAATTGAGCTACATCCCTGCCGGCCATTCCCTCCCCTACCCTAGATCACACTGCGCCAATTGTGCGCCGCCCCATGGGTTTCCCGGTCGCGGCCGGCTACGACAGAGCCTGGATACGAACCAGGATCTCTAGTGGCACAGCTAGCACTGTAATGCAGTGCCTTAGACCACTGCGCCACTCGGGAGACACAAGGCGCTAGTCGATTCAGGCGCAGCTGGGAACTTTATTGACAGTTCATTTGCACGTAGATTAGGGATCCCTATTGTTCCTGTTGATTTGCCCTTCCCTGTACATGCCTTAGATAGTCGTCCTTTAGGGTCGGGCCTGATTAGGGAGGTCACAGCTCCACTATGGATGAAAACGCAGGAGGGTCATGAGGAGAGAATTAGTCTCTTCCTGATCAATTCTCCTGTGTTTCCTGTGGTGTTGGGGCTTCCCTGGTTGGCCTCTCATGACCCCACTATTTTGTGGCAACAGAGGGCTCTCAAGGGATGGTCACGTCAGTTTCAGCATGAAAATGCATTGCCCAATGTCGCAAGGATCTGTACACAATTCCTGGAAGCTGAAAATGTCCCAGTTCTTCCATGACCTGCTGTAGTGGGTGATTTTGGATGGAGTCAGGCGCAGGAGGGTAAATCACAGAATAAATGGTTTATTCGGCAATACAGCAGTAATCAGCAATGCTTAAAACACTCCAGTGCAGTGGAGAAAACAAGGCACACGGGTGAAAATGCCGGCGATACAAAATACAATATCGCTCCACCGAGCTATGGTGACCTCCACAATAAACAATCACACACAAAGACATGGGGGGCAGAGGGAATACTTATACATGTCTGATGAGGGATGTGTAACCCCCCCCTCCCCTTGATGCGCAGCTCCAGCGTGCAGACACCGGCCTCGCGGACGGCAAGGAGGACGCTGAGCAGGGCGAGCCGGATGGCGATGGTGGAAATCCCGTAATAGGGAGGGATCGAGGACATCCCTCACCGGGACCCAGCACCGCTCCTCCGGACCGTACCCCTCCCACTCCACAAGGTACTGAAGGCCCCCACCTGACGCCTCGAATCCAGGATGGAACGGACGGAGTATGCCGGGGCCCCCTAAATGTCCAGAGGTGGCAGAGGGACCTCCCGCACCTCAGACTCCTGGAGCAGACCAGCCACCACCGGCCTGAGGAGAGACACATGAAACGAGGGGTTGATACGGTAATCAGGAGGGAGTAGTAACCTATACGTAACCTTGTTTACTCTCCTCAGGACTTTGAACGGCCCCACAAACCGCGGGCTCAGCTTCTGGCAGGGCAGGCGGAGGGGCAGATTCCGGGTCGAGAGCCAGATCCAATCACCCGGTACAAAGAACAGGGCCTCACTGCGGTGGCGGTCAGCGTTGGCCTTCTGGTGATGCACGGCGCACTGGAGGTGGACGTCTCCTCCACGTGCTGGAACCAGTCATCCATCGCAGGAGCTTCGGTCTGGCTCTGATACCACGGCGCCAGGACAGGCTGACAAACTAAAACACATTGAAATGGAGATAAATTAGTGGAGGAGAGGTTGAGAGAGTTCTGGGCATATTCGGCCCATGGCAAAAACACCGACCACTCCCCCGGCTGGTCCTGGCTGTAGGACCGCAGGAACCTACCCACATCCTGATTCATACATTCCACCTGCCCATTAGACTCATGGTGAAACCCAGAGGTCAGGCTGACCGAGAAACCCAGACGTTCCATGAACGCCTTCCAGCCCCTGGATGTACACTGGGGACCACAGTCAGACACTATGTCCTCTGGCACCCCGTAGTGCCGGAAGACGTGAGAAAACAGGGCTTCCGCAGTTTGCAGGGCCGTGGGGAGACCGGGCAGAGGAAGGAGGCGGCAGGCTTTAGAAAAGCGGTCCACAACGACCAGGGTGGTGGTGTTACCCTGAGAGAGGGGAAGATCAGTGAGGAAGTCAATTGAAAAGTGGGACCATGGCCGTTGTGGAACTGGTAAGGGATGTACAGTGAGGGAAAAAAGTATTTGATCCCCTGCTGATTTTGTGCGTTTGCCCACTGTCAAAGACATGATCAGTCTATAATTTTAATGGTAGGTTTTTTTTAACAGTGAGAGACAGAATAACAACAACAAAATCCAGAAAAATGCATGTAAAAATTTTTATAAATTGATTTGCATTTTAATGAGGGAATTAAGTATTTGACCCCTCTGCAAAACATGACTTAGTACTTGGTGGCAAAACCCTTGTTGGCAATCAAAGAGGTCAGACATTTCTTGTAGTTGGCCACCAGGTTTGCACACATCTCAGGAGGGATTTTGTTCCACTCCTCTTTGCAGATCGTGCCCATGTACCGTCAAATCTTGGGTGAGTACCTCCTTCCCTCAGCCAGGGTATTGAAAATGGGTCGTGGATGGGTATTCCAGCATGACAATGACCCAAAACACACGGCCAAGGCAACAAAGGAGTGGCTCAAGAAGAAGCACATTAAGGTCCTGGAGTGGCCTAGCCAGTCTCTTTTTTCCCTCACTGTAACTTACCCGCTGGAAGGTGCCTAGGTGTTTTACTCTGGGCGCACACCGAGCAGGAGGAGACATACACCCTAATGTCCTTAGCCAAGGTAAGCCACAAGTACTTCCCGGTCAGGCAGCGCACTGTACGTGGTCAGGGCTCTGACAATAGCCAACAGCTCCCGATCACCAATGTCGTAGTTCTGCTCTGCCAGGCTGAGCTTCTTAGAGAAGGCACAGGGGCTGAGCTTGGGTGGCGGGCCCGAGCGTTGGGATAGGACAGCACCTATCCCTACCTCAGACGCATCCACCTCCACTACGAACGGTAATGATGGATCGGCATGTGCCAGTAGTAGGGCTGAGTTGAACAGAGCCCTCAGGTTACTGAAAGCCCTGTCAGCCTCAGCAGACCAGCGGAGCCGTGACAGCCCACCCTTCAACAGAGAGGTGATGGGAGCTGCGACCTTGCCAAAGCCCGGGATAAACCTCCAATAGTAATTGGCAAAGCCAATAAAGGATTCTGAAGCGGGTGATTTTGGACGGAGTCAGGCGCAGGAGGGTAAATCACAGAATAAATGGTTTATTCGGCAATACAGCGGTACGCAGCAATGCGTAAAACACTCCAGTGTGGTAATGAGGCGCACTGGCGAAAACAAGGCAAACGGGTGAATATCCCGGCGATACGAAATACCATATAGCTCAACCGAGTTATAGTGACCTCCACAATAAACAATCACACACAAAGACATGGGGGGGCAGAGGGAATACGTATACAGGTACTGATGAGGTGATATGAACCAGGTGTGTGTAATAAACAAGAAAAAACGAATGGAATGATGAGATGAGGAGCGGCAGTGGCTAGAAGGCCGGTGACGACAAACGCCGAAGACTGCCCGAACAAGGAGAGGAGGCAGCTTCGGAGGAAGTCGTGACACCTGCATGCTCACCAGACATGTCAGCCATTGAGCATGTAAGACAGCGTCTTCCAATTCCTGCCAATATACAGAACATTTCACAGCTATTGAAGAGGAGTGGGACAGCATTCCACAGGCCAAAATCAACAGCCTGATCAACTCTTGTTAAATGAATAAAAATGAATAAATAAAATATGCGAAGGAGATGTGTCGTGCTGCATGAAGCAAATGGTGTTCACACCAGATATTGACTGTTTTTTAAATCCACGCCCCTACTTTGTTTTTTAAAGGTATCTGTGACCAACAGATTCATATCTGGCCTGCCTTTCTAACCTCGAAGCTAATGCCGCTCTTATTAATTTAGCTCTTTCCTCACTCCCTTGCCTTTGTTCAACCATTTGACCTGGCTTATCAACCCTTCCCTCAAAGTATTTAATTTAGAAATGTGGGTGAAACTATTCAGTTTTTGAACTGGTACCGGGGGACATTCAGACGAGTCTTGTTTGGCCTGTGGGCGTCCTAGAGCAAAACGACATGAATGTGTTTGTGAGAGTCTCATCTTACCATAGAGTGGTCATATTAGTGTGTAGTCCAAACTGTTCAGACATTGATGATGGTTATTGGTAAGAATGGAGAGGGGCTATATCCGGGGGGTTAGGATGGTGACTGGGAGGGCATCAGACACTTCTGTGGTGTGCGTGGGGCCTCCACTCATCCCATTTCAGTCTCTCGGAGGATCCACTCACCCCAAGTAGACCCCCACCAGCCACTATACTTTAATTTAATTTATAAGGTAATACAAACCAACCACAGTACTTAAGTGTATTTTTTATGTACATGTATGTATCCACAGTTTTCTTTTGGTACATTAGGAGAGGAGTCGGAGCTAAAAAGCCCTAAAAAGTAATAGTGCCTCAAGTACAAAGAAGTACTTTGCTTCATGTATGTATTTTTAAAATGTTTTCTCAGCCCACATCCCCACACACTCTATATATGTAATGTATACAATAACTATGTATTTATACTATGATCCTCCCATTCTATGGAATGCCCACCGCCCTCATTTGTCATGTCTGCTAAAATCTTTTACTTGGTTCTTCAATGATAGATGGGACAGATAAGGTTAACTTTGATTCTATACAAGTTAAGAACAACAAAATCCAACTTATCACATGAAATGTGCACAGGCTTGATGATGGGGGAAAAAAGCATATGGTTCTCGAACACTTAAAGAGTTTGTCAGCAGATGTGTTTTTTTTTGCAAGAGTTGTATTAGAATTAGAAAATGTAACATTTAAAGAAGAGCTGGGTTGGAGATGCCTATGCTGCCACCTACTGTAGTAACAGCAGAGGTGTAGGCATCCTGATCAATAAGAATACACAATTTTCCCGTATATTCCAGCATATGGACCAAAAACGCTGTTTTTTATGTTGAATTGTACCTTACATGGTGAAAAATACATATTGATTTCATTGGGTATCTCACCAAGGGCAAATCTTGTATTTTAGATAGAATTCAAGCTATATTACATCAAATCCAGACAGCAACTATTATTTTAGCAGGTGATCTAAATCATACATTTTATGAGATTGACAGACATAGTAATAAAAAAGGCAAATTTAGGGAGCCACCAAAGAGGCTGAAGAATGTAATTTCTACACATAATTTACAGGATACCTGGAGATTATTATTCCCAACTACTGTGGTCCTCTGTAGCTCAGCTGGTAGAGCACGGCGCTTGTAACGCCAAGGTAGTGGGTTCGATCCCCGGGACCACCCATACACACAAAAAGAAAAATGTATGCACGCATGACTGTAAATCGCTTTGGATAAAAGCGTCTGCTAAATGGCATATTATTTATTATTATTACAAAAGACCAAGAATTGACTAAATTGTATTTCTTCCAAAAAATACACTCAACAATTTACTGGATGAAAAAAATTATGATATAGTGATATCGGATCATTCTGCGGGATCATGCTTAATTACACCAAAATAAAAAACACTTAGCGACAGAATTTGGAGAATGAACAGAGCGCATCTTCTGGACCCGAAATTTATAAAATATGTCAACAAAAAAAGAAAAACCTTTACCATTACAAACATGTTTGCTTATTTTTTTCTTTAAGCAATGGCTTTTTTCTGGCCACTCTTCCATAAAGCCCAGCTCTGTGGAGTGTACGGCTTAAAGTGGTCCTATGGACAGATACTCCAATCTCTGCTGTGGAGCTTTGCAGCTCCTTCAGGGTTATCTTTGGTGTCTTTTTTGCCTCTCTGATTAATGCCCTCCTTGCCTGCTCCGTGAGTTTTGGTGGGCAGCCCTCTCTTGGCAGGTTTGTTGTGGGGCCATATTCTTTCCATTTTTTAATAATGGATTAAATGGTGCTCCGTGGGATGTTCAAAGTTTCAGATATTTTTTTATAACCCAACCCTGATCTGTACTTCTCCACAACTTTGTCCCTGACCTGTTTGGAGAGCTCCTTGGTCTTCATGGTGCCGCTTGCTTGGTGGTGCCCCTTGCTTAGTGGTGTTGCAGACACTGAGATCATCTGACAGATCATGTGACACTTAGATTACACACAGGTGGACTTTATTTAACTAATTATGTGACTTCTGAAGGTAATTGGTTGCACCAGATCTTATTTAGGGGCTTCATAGCAAAGGGGGTGAATACATATGCACGTACCACTTTTCCGTTATTAAACTCCAAGGGGGATGAATACTTTTGCAAGGCACTGTAGGTAGCCATGAAGTGCTTTGAAGCTATCATGGTCCAAACACACCAAGACAGTCGTGAAGAGGGCACGACAACACCTTTTTCCCCTCAGGAGACTGAAAAGATTTGGCATGGGACCCCAGATCCTCAAAAAGTTATGCAGTTGCACCATCGAGAGCATCCTGACTGGTTGCATCACCACCTGGTATGGCACCTGCTCGGCATCCGACCGTAACGCGCTACAGAGGGTAGTGCGTACATCCCAGTATATCACTGGGGCCAAGCTTCCTGCCATCCAGGACCTACATACTAGGAGGAGGAAGGCCCAAAAAATTGTCATAGACTGTTCTCTCTGCTACCGCACGGCAAGCGGTACCGGAGTGCCAATGTCTAGGTCCAAAAGGCTCCTTAGCAGCTTCTACCCCCAAGTCATAAGACTGCTGAACAATGAATCAAATGGCCACCCGGACTATTGTTTTTACACTGCTGCTACTCGCTGTTTATTATCTGTGCATAGTCACTTTACTCCTACCTACTGGTACAAATTACCTCGACTTACCTGTACCCTCGCACATTGACTCGGTACCGGTACCCCCTGTATATACGCTCTTTATTGTTATTTTATTGTGTTACTTTTTATTACATTTTTTACTTTCGTTTATTTAGTAAATATTTTCTGAACTCCATTTGTTGAACTGCATTGTTGCTTAAGGGCTTGTAAGTAAGCATTTCACGGTAAGGTCTACAGCTGTTGTATTCAGCGCATGTGACATATAAAATGTGATTTGATTTGATTTTGAAATGTGCACATTGTTATATTAACAGAACACTGCTTCTATGGTATTATGTAAATGGTTGTTTTTTCTACATGGACATGTTACTACATTCGAAAGGTATCAAAAGACTTCATTTAGAATATCTACATAAATTCAGTAATTGCATTCTTCTCATATTAATCTGTAGGCTACTGACCTATTCAAAGCTTTCTCCAAAATCTCACCATACAGTGCATTCGGAAAGTATTCAGACCCCTTGACTTTTTCCACATTTTGTTACATTACAGCCTTATTCTAAAATTGATTAAATTGTTTTTTTCCCTCATCAATCTACACACAATACACCATAATGACAAAGCAAAAACAGGTTTTTAGAAATGTTTGCAAATGTATAAAAAATTAAAAAATGAAATATCACATTTACAAAAGTATTCAGACCCTTTACTCAGTACTTTGTTGAAGCACCTTTTGCAGCAATTACAGCCTTGAGTCTTCTTGGGTATGACGCTACAAGCTTGGCACACCTGTATTTGGGGAGTTTCTCACATTCTTCTCTGCAGATCCTCTCAAGCTCTGTCAGGTTGGATGGGGAGCGTCACAGCACAGCTATTTTCAGGTCTCTCCAGAGATGTTCGATCAGGTTCAAGTCCGGGCTCAGGCTGGGCCACTCAAAGGCATTCAGAGACTTGTCCCAAAGCCACTCCTCCGTTGTCTTGTCTGTGTGCTTAGGGTCATTGTCCTGTTGGAAGGTGAACCCTAGCCCCAGTCTGAGGTCCTGAGCAGTCTGGAGCAGGTTTTCATCAAGGATCTCTCTGTACATTGCTCCGTTCATCTTTGCCTCAATCCTGAATAGTCTCCTAGTCACTGCCGCTGAAACACTTTACCACAGCATGATGCTGCCACGACCAGCTTCACCGTAGGGATTGTTTCAGGTTTCCTCCAGACATGTCGCTTGGCATTCAGGCCAAAGAGTTTAATCTTGGTTTCATCCGAACAGAAACTCTTGTTTCTCATGTTCTGAGAGTCCTTTAGGTACCTTTTGGCAAACTCCAAGCGGGCTGTAATGTCCCTTTTACTGAGGAGTGACTTCTGTCTGTCCACTCTACCATAAAGATCTGATTGGTGGAGTGCTGCAGAGATGGTTGTCCTTCTGGAAAGTTCTCCCATCTCCACAGAGGAACTCTGGAGCTCTGCCAGAGTGACCATCAGGTTCTTGGTCACCTCCCTGACCAAGGCCCTTCTCCCCCGATTGCTCAGTTTGGCCGGGATGCCAGCTCTAGGAAGAGTCTTGGTGGTTCCAAACTTCTTCCATTTAAGAATGATTGAGGCTACTGTGTTCTTGGTAACCTTCAATACCACAAAAAAAAGTGCCTCGACACAATTCTGTCTCGGAGCTCTACTGGCAATACCTTCAACCTCATGGCTTGGTTTTTGCTCTGACATGCACTGTCAACTAATGGACCTTATATAGACAGGTGTGTGCCTTTCCAAATCATGTCCAATCAATTGAATTTACCACAGGTAGGGCTGTGGTGGTCACTGAATTTTGTCAGCTGGTGATTGTCAAGCAAATAACTGTCGGTCTCACGCTAATTTACAGTTAATTAACAAACACATTTTGCATCTCCTGGATTCCACACATAGCTTACAAGCCACTGATGCAGACCTTTGGAAGAGCTACAAGTCTAATAAATCCATGTAATATAGACTACAACTTCACGATAAATCCATAATTTATTTTAGACAGGTCTAAAGAAGCATGATTTGAAGAAAATGTAGTCTATTTCAGAAGAACAGAATAGCATACTCTGAGTTGTCCTTATGTTAGGTCCTGATCTGGCTATGCCAAATGGCTGTGGGCTACACTAGTTAATTTAGCAGACAAGATTTGCTTAGAATTCCATGGCATTATTTTATAGTATGAAGAATACAATTGAACAAAGCTGAATAAAATAGAAATGATATTTTCTCCAAACTATTTGAGGGTGTGCGCACATGCGGCTATTCTGTGTTGAGCGATTAACGAAGAAATAGGTATACCTATATACTTAATTTAGAGTAATTAATGTAACTTTAGTTGTTCAACAAACGTTGGGCAATATGTTGGATTTTTCGTACATTATAAGTCTGCATGATACGACTCTAATGATGATTTTGCGCAAGCTGTACACACTTCATCAATCACTCATTCACAATTTGACAAGCACTTGATAAGGCCTCAAATTTCATGGTGGCCGTAATGCACCCTAAAGAAAATCCATGCCTTTTGCGGCCAGTGGCCGTTGTTTCCTTCTCCCTGAGTGCTGCACGCTCCGAAGCACCTCTCACTCACATGGCTCTCCATCACCTGATCGGGTCTTTCTCACAGGCTACAATTGAAGACAGACACATCAGGGACGCAACTGCGAGCGTCCTTATTCAATTCCGAGGTGCATATTGAAGGTATTGGAGGAACTGTCCACATTTACTTTTCGTCAGCCAACAAGATGAGTAGGCCTAATTAACAGCAAAAGCACTAGCCTATGTCAATCTACTATCCCCCACAGTACAAAAGTCGACCTATTATATTCTGTGTGAGAAATAATATTCCAAACATAGTCTGGGACAGTTGTGGGATGCGATAGATCCCAAATTAATACAACCACTAGCATCAAAAAACCTTTTGTACGCAATGCGGCTGATGCAACAGATCATAATGTTTAGCTTAAAACGATTACGCTATTTCTTCACATTATAAGTGCAGAAATGCGCACATGGCAGTAGGCTATAAGCATAAATGTTCCATTAGTGGGAAAACACCATTATCAAAAGTGACCTCAAATGCAATTATGCATGTAATGCTTTTATTATAAAGGTGCATTTTTATGGTGAAAATTATCTTCCCCAAACTTGAAACTCACGTGCTGGTTATGTATGCCAGTTAGGCTCTACACCCCTTGTAAAGCAGATTAATGTGCATAATTTTAAGAAGTTATTTGGTCACTTTAGTTGTGATACAAACCTTATCAAAACATATAGGCCATTGGGCTAGGCTACATGAGGTGTGCGACTATGATTAGAAAAAGTCGCAAGAAAAAGGCATTGTTTCTTATGCTGGGCATCATTCACAAGTAATAATCTATAATTCACAAGTGATAGGCTAATATTGTCACCCATCAGACTATTCTTGATTTAATCTTGTCTTTACATACACTAAATATTATGTGTGTGAAATTTGTTTTCATTTAGAATGGACCATTACCATGCACCTGTATCGAAAAAATGTAATCTATGCACTTAAATAGCGAATGGAGGATGCTTTTCCCATGGTTCATTTTCATGACAGCTAGGTAGGCTATACTCCTGTTGTAAATACAAGCAATGTGCTTAATATTAGGAAAGTTGAGAAATAAATATAGTAGGCCTAGCCTACAGAAAGCTGATGGGATCCTTCTCTTTTTAGTAGAGGCCATCACTCTGTTTTCTCGCGCAATTGCATAGCCTATAGAAATGTTGCGCAACATGAGCTCATGGGCTCTCATAAAGTGTTTGATTTTCGTTTAAATTTGCATTGATGTCAGAGTGATTAGAGGGACAATAGAGTGTTGAGTAACAGGCAGTTAGCGAGTCTGGTAGGCTACTAATGACTATTAGCAGCATCAGAGCTTGGAGAAGCCGTGACTAAACGGTCACGTGGAATTTCACTGCCTTCATGACTCGTGACCGCCGGTGTGGTGGTAATACGGTCACCACAACAGCCGTAACCACAGGTGGACTCCAATCAAGTTGTAGAAACACCTCAAGGATGATCAATAGAACCAGGATGCACCTGAGCTCAATTCGAGTCTCATGTCAAAGGGTCTGAATACTTATGTAAATATGGTATAAAAAATATATATATATACATATATATATATACATTTGCAAAAAGTTATAAAAACCTGTTTTCGCTTTGCCATTGTGGGGTATTGTGTGTAGATTGATGAGGAAAAACATTTATTTAGTAAATTTTAGAATAAGGCTGTAACGTAACCACTTGTGGAAAAAGTCAAGGGGTCTAAATACTTTCCGAATGCACTGTATTTTAGACCATACCCCCAAATGTGCTAATGAGCACCCTCCAGCACATTGCCCCACCAACATTTCAAAGTGCAGTAATAAATGTACCATATATTGAATATATTGGGTAGAAAATGTATCATTATAATAGATTATCTGCACATGTACCCTAAAAGGTAACGAACAACCAGTACCATGTGAGTTCTTATGTGTACCTTTGACCTTTTCATACCCCAAGGAACAACCCTGTAGCCTAAACATACATTATTTTTGAGTGTGTGAATATATGTTCTTGGTAATAAGTATGTACCTGGTAGCACTGCAGAAATGACGATGTGCTCCCCACCAAGTGGTTGCAAGTTCAAATCCCCAGAGTATTCATGTCAAGGGTCCTTGAGCACTGCTATTTTTATGTTGGTGTTGTAAGATTGTAGTACAATTATTGACTTGATATTGGGCAACTTTTATCAAAGTGCAGAAATGTATTCTTGCCAATAGATCTGTGGCCAATCTCTGTCACACCCACAGATATGGTGGCGTAGCAGAACATTTCAGGTTTCTGGCAGCCAAGAGGTTGTAGAAGTTGAGTCCCAAGTGTGCTCACAGTACATACCTTTACAGGATTGTACTGTATCACTTAGCATGTAAAATTACAATAACTTACCAGCTTCTGAGTTGCAGTAAAAATAGGTAAGGGCTAAATGTTGTGGAGTTCACAAGGTAATGTATGTCATTTTACAGCAAAAACACCTTCAAGTTGTCATATATATATATACTGAACAGAAATATAAACGCAACATGTAAAGTGTTGGTCCCATGTTTCATGAGCTAAAATAAAACATTCCAGACATTTTCCATACACACAAAATGCTTATTTCTCTAAAATGTTGTGCGCAAATTTGTTTACATCCCTGTTAGTGAGTGTTTCCCCTTTGCCAAGATAATCCCTCCACCTGACAGGGGTGGCATATGAAGAAGCTGATTAAACAGCATGCTCATTACACAGGTGCACCTTGTGCTGGGGACAATAAAAGGCCACTCTAAAATGTGCATTTTTGTCACACAACACAACGCCACAGATGTCTCAACTTTTTAGGGAGCGTGCAGTTGTTATGATGACTGCAGGAACTTCCACTAGAGCTGTTGCCAGATAAATAAATGTTAATTTCTCTACCATAAGCCGCCTCCAACGTCGTTTTAGAGAATTTGACAGTACGTCCAACCAGCATTAGAACCGCAGACCACGTGTAACCATGCCAGCCCAGGACCTCCACATACAGCTTTTCACCTGCGGGATCGTCTGAGACCAACCAGACAGCTGATGAAACTGAGGAATATTTATGTTTGTAATAAAGCCCTTTTGTGGGGAAAAAACTATTTCTGATTGGCTGGGCCTGGCACCAAAGTGGGTGGGCCTATGCCCTCCTAGGAGTTCAAATCCTAAGTGAGGTACAGTCCCAATTAGTTACCACTCAGCAGCATACAGCAAAACCACCATAATTTAGCAGTAAAAACACAGTGACTTAACGTGTATTTTCCCAGAAACCTGTAGCCGGTAGTGTACCATAAAATTATAGGAAATGTTGGTAACACTTAATTTTAAGGGGTCTTTATTACAGTGTAATTATGTGTGTAATTACAGTGTAACAAGTATTGTAGTTAATTGTAATAACTCATACTTACACTGTAATAACAACATTTAACTGGTGATAATTGCAGTCTGTAATTACAGATGTGTAACAACAAATGCTTATAGGTCAACCTCACTGACTGGGGTCTACCATACAGGTTTCAACCCAGATAAAAATTTAAAAAACATAATTAATGTGGATGTTGCCCATTATGACAACCTGAACCTCCTTGAAACCTCCCATCCAAGTGGGAGGATAAACCCACTAGTACACCACAGGGTACATGTACTATCTGCATAAGTACAATGTGATTAGGGTAAGGGAATACCTAGTCAGTTGCACAACTGAATGCATTCATCTGAAATATGTCTTCTACATTTAAACCAACCGCTCTGAATGAGAGAGAGGTGCAGGGGGCTGCCTTAATTGAGGTCCTTAGCGCCCAGGAGTAGTTGTTAGGGGTTAACTGCCTTGCTCAAGGGCAGAATGACAGTTTTTTTCCACGTTACCAGCTCAGGGATTTGAACCAGCAACCCTTCGGCCCAACACTCTTAACCACAAGGCTACCTGCTGCCTGATTACTAGGTGTTACAAAGGTGTGTTTGCGCCCCCTCGGGCACGTTTGGTGGAGGAGATCGTCTTGGGCTATAGTCAGCCTTGTTTCATGGTAGTAAGTTGGTGGTCTGTTGATATCCCTCTAGTGGTGTGGGGGCTGTGCTTTGGCAAAGTGGGTGGGGTTATATCCTGTCTGGTTGGTCCTGTCCGGGAGTATTGTTGGATGGGGCCACAGTGTCCCCCCTGTCCCCCTCCAGTATCTATGATGCACTCATTTTAAGGCAAGCGCCATCCAAGTGGGAGGATAAACACACTAGTACGCCACACATGAAATATCTGCCTAAATACAACATAAATACTGGGTGTTACACAGGATTTAGCTTGTTAAAATGAAGTGTATCTTGTGGGGTACTTAATTGTATTAATTCTGTACCTACAGTTGAAGTCGAAAGTTTACATTATATTTCACTTATAATTCAATGTATCACAATTTCAGTGGGTCAGAAGTTTACATGCAACAAGTTGACTGTGCCTTTAAACAGCTTGGAAAACTCCAGAAAATGATGTCATTGCTTTAGAAGCTTCTGATAGGCTAATTGACATCATTTGAGTCAATTGGAAGTGTACCTGTAGATGTATTTCAAGGCCCACCTTCAAACTCAGTGCCTCTTTGCTTGACATCATGGGAAAATCAAAAGAAATCAGCCAAGACTTCAGAAAACATATTGTAGACCTCCACAAGTCTGGTTCACCCTTGGGAGCAATTTCCAAATGCCTGAAGGTACCACATTCATCTGTACAAAGAATAGTACGCAAGTATAAACACCATGGGACCACGCAGCCGTCATACTGCTCAGGAAGGAGACAAGTTCTATCTCCTAGAGATGAACGTACTTTGGTGCAAAAAGTGCAAATCAATCCCAGAACAACAGCAAAGGACCTTGTGAAGATGTTGGAGGAAACAGGTACAAACGTATCTATATCCACAGTAAAACGAGTCCTATATCGACATAACCTGAAAGGCCACTCAGCAAGGAAGAAGCCACTGCTCCAAAACCACCATAAAAAAGCCAGACTACGGTTTGCAACTGCACATGGCGACAAAGATTGTACTTTTTGGAGAAATGTCCTCTGGTCAGATGAAACAAAAATAGAACTGTTTGGCCATAATGACCATCTTTATGTTTGGAGGAAAAAGGGGGATGCTTGCAAGCCAAAGAACACCATCCCAATCGTGAAGCACGGGGGTGGCAGCATCATGCTGTGGGGGTGCTTTGCTGCAGGAGGGACTGGTGCACTTCAGAAAATAGATGGCATCATGAGGAAGGAAAATTATGTGGATATATTTAAGCAACATCTCAAGACATCAGTCAGGAAGTCAATGCTTGGTCGCAAATGGGTCTTCCAAATGGACAATGACCCCAAGCATACATCCAAAGTTGTGGCAAAATGGCTTAAGGACAACAAAGTCAAGGTATTGGAGTGGCCATCAAAAAGCCCTGACCTCAATCCTATAGAACATTTGTGGGCAGAACTGAAAAAGCGTGTGCGAGCAAGGAGGCCTACAAAACTGACTCAGTTACACCAGCTCTGTCAGGAGGAATGGGCCAAAATTCACCCAACTTATTGTGAGAAGCTTGTGGAA
Source organism: Coregonus clupeaformis (assembly GCF_020615455.1). Lineage (NCBI taxonomy): Eukaryota > Metazoa > Chordata > Actinopteri > Salmoniformes > Salmonidae > Coregonus > Coregonus clupeaformis. The sequence goes on along the minus strand of NC_059228.1, from coordinate 517,179 downwards.
GGCTTCCCGAAACGTCGACCCAAGTTAAACAATTTAAAGGCAATGCTACCAAATACTAATTGAGTGTATGTAAACTTCTGACCCCCTGGGAATGTGATTAACAAAATAAAAGCTGAAATAAATCATTCTCTCTACTATTATTCTGAGACTTCACATTCTTTAAATAAAGTGGTGATCCCAACTGACCTAAGACAGGGAATTTTTACTAGGATTAAATGTCAGGAATTGTGAAAAACTGAGTTTAAATGTATTTGGCTAAGGTGTATGTAAACTTCCGACTTCAACTGTATGTATCAATTGACCAATTCGGCACATTTGGGCAGACTTGATACAAAATAGTCCAGTATTGCAATGCTTCACTGGATCAATCTGAAACTTTGCACACACACTGCTTCCATCTAGTGGCTAAAATCTAAATTGTACCTAAACTGCAATATTACATTGTGGCCTTTCTCTTATATTTGAAAGATGATGGAACAAAAACAAAAATTGAAAACACATGTTTTGTTTGTATTATCTTTTACCAGATCTAATGTGTTATATTCTCCTACATTAATTTCACATTTCCGCTTCAGGTCCTGAGCTACAGTCAGTTAGATTTGGGGATGTCATTTTAGGAGAAAATTGGAAAAAAGGGTCAGATCCTTAAGAGGTTAAAGACATCATTTTCAGATCTATTAAAATACATTTGAAAAACATCTTATTACAATCAGTATACAACCTGACCAGTGACCACCAAGGCGTCACAAAAGATGTCAGCCTGATGTCATTGCAACCAGTTTTGCCCGCTTGGTAATTCCCTCACCTCGTTCAAAGTCACCTCGACTGACAACACCATGCCGTATTGCTGTGTAATCTTCTTAAAAAGCCCATATGAAATGTTCATTGGTTTACCAGGCCTTATCCGCCGAGAGCTGTAAATACCTGAGTCTCTTCAAATGTCAGACTTGAGAGTGCTGCTGTAAGCGTAGCAAAGCTGATGAAAAAAAAAAGAGAACAGCAAATCTATAAGAGGACAAATTGTGGTCTCATGCCAAAGATTTGGATGCTAAGTATGTCATAATCCAGGAGTTTGGAGGCTACCCCCACAAATCTCAGACTGACGTTGTTTTATAAAACATAAATCTCCACGTTTTTACAATGACATCTGGGATGATGACGATTTGATACGTTTTAAAAGTGTGTCCTCCTTTGGCACTTACTGTAAATGGAACAACATGAGTTACAAAAACAATGTGTATTCTTATGTATAAAACACACTCTTTGTGTCATATATTCACACTTTATTCATTATGCGCTCATTAATGTGTCATAAATCGTGACAACATATTATACATATTTTTTAGCTGATGTCATGAGTCTGTGTGAATCACAGTTCCTGTTTTGGTTCTCTGAAAGAGCTTGAGCTCACATAATTACAGATAGCCCTGAAAGATTTAACTGATTTTGACAGACCGCTTTCTATATTTTTGTTAGCAAGAGGGTATTGTCATGGAAATTCTAACCAGAAAGGAGAGACTTTGTCATTTCTTCGAACAATCATCTTTATTTAATAAGAATTGCAATAATGAAGCTGTTCGACCCCACACTCTTGAGTGTAGGACAGAGAGCTTAACAATACAACAAATGCAGAGGTCTTACATAGTAAACCTAGAAAATGCTTAGTCATGGCTGGTTCCACCCCTCCCCGGCAGATCAGGGCATCATGAGCTACCTTGTGTTCATCTTGTGGTTATGTGTATCGGGTGTTGTTTACAACAGGCCCACCCAATCAGGGTGGCTTAAAATTAAAATGCAGTATGTTCATGTTATCTATATGGTTATATCGCAATAATATGGTCAATATTGATTGAAATAGACTATAGCAGAAACAAACATAGGCAATTTATTCTGAAAATCACCAGTGTGACCTAGGCTATCATCTGTCACATCACTATGTCGTCACCGTTGACGACATATGGCAAAAAGTGTGCACGTTCAGGCCTTTCTATGCTTATTCTTCCATGCTTGTTTGTGCAATAATCTGTTTGCATCTGCATATTCCGGTGCTGAGCTGGTGTCCTGCTGATGCCCCGGCCATGGTCCTGAATCCACCAGTTGTGCCTGTACTGTATATTGCATGCTTTCAGTGGGAGTGGTCGATCTGATCTGATAATACGTTGATTATTTCATGATGTTTGATTACTGCCGGACTGATCACTTCATCCATTCTCCATATTTTGTGACAGTATAACTTTTCCAATTTTAGCACTGCACCTGTCCACTGTAGAATATCTCTATCTCTCTCTCTCTCTCTCTCTCTCTCTCTCTCTCTCTCTCTCTCTCTCTCTCTCTCTCTCTCTCTCTCTCTCTCTCTCTCTCTCTCTCTCTCTCTCTCTCTCTCTCTCTCTCTCTCTCTCTCCGAATATGTAGGTTATAGATATGTTGTGTATTTTATTATGCTTGTTCACTGTCGGACTCAGACAGTCGGCCTGTTTTTTTGTCAGCGGTACTTGGCAATAATAACGGGCTTGTTTGCCAAGGGATAGTTTTTTTATGTGTTAAATGATGCAATGAGATCACACTAATTTACACTTAAACATGTAAGGGTATTTTAGCTGGAAAATGTTGGCCTAGCCACTTTTACTTTGGCCTAGCCACACGACAGTTTCTGCCTACGCCACTGCACCCACCACTGTTTTTAGTAAACAGCTGAGGATGGGGCTGGAAAAATGTAACCACTCTCAAATTCATAGACAGAGCTATGGATGCAAGGACTGACCATCCATAACATCAAAATGACAGTTTTAAGCATGTTTTGAGGCTATACAGTGTTTGTTTACAAATACATTGTTATCAAACATAGAATCAATGGGTATATATAATTAATTTAAAAGTACAAAAATGTACAGTATTTAGCAATCACTGATTGCCCCATTAACAGCCATTTAAAGACATGCTCCAGAACTTTGACGACTACTAAGTATTTTTTAAACCTTCCGCTTTGGGCTGGATGTGTCAATGTGTAGCTCATACATGCATAATCTATGAGCAGAATTACTGTCTTACCTCAATTAGCCACGGAATCCTTAGTTTGAAAGCGACTGTTTTTCTGGAAGCTGTGTTGCACAATTTCCCCTACAGTTTCCCCCACGTGGGCCAGCCCCCAAGCAATCTGAGTTCTATCCAATGAACTTCAGGTCCCTCGCAATTTGAGTGACCGCTAGCAAGATGCACACACAGCAGAGCGAGAGAGAGAGCAATGACTGGTGCACATATCTGCACATATGTGACCGACCAGCTCGATTCGGTCTATGTAGCAACATTTAAAATTGTGTTCTTTACATTGGATAAAAGTTGAGACTCAGAGCAAAAAAATTGTATATCATACACTACAGTTGAGGAACAATGGGAAAGTAATTATGCATGGAAAGTTGATAAACTTGTAAACTCACTTTTGAGAAAATGGCCCTTTAATGTTTGGTACCTACTGGAGAGCGTTTCTTTGTCTACACCTATTCAGCATCGTTCACACCCTCTTCAGATTTAGCCCCACACATCTCTTTGGTTGTACTAAACAACCAAAGATTTCAAGGCTGGTTTATACTACGGTTGTGTTCATACATTTAATCTGGAGTGCCAGAGTGTGCTCTGGGCGTTCGTAAACTCAGAGCTTTGTCAGATTGTTCGTTCGTTAATTCGTAAATTCAGAGCATTTCGGTCTCGGAGCGTTCAGAGCGCACAATAGAAGTAAACACCGGTTTTAGGGGTAACGGGTAACCAGGCCCTGCAGAAACAATTTGTGTTCTATAGATAGGAGGTTAGAGTCCTCAAGGGGATATAAATATATAAACATATAAATATATCTTATACAACTTTTGAAGTTAATGTAATAATCTTCAAGTGAAAAAAACACTATTAAAAAGGGCGGGACAGCTGCTCCGGATGTGAACAGGAAAAATATATTAAATTCACTGTCTAGTGATATGAAGAACCATTTCAAAGTAGAGGAGTGTAGGCAGGAGCTAATAAATACATATTATATCATTGTTGACAAAGATGGAATATGGAATCTGTCTGATATACAAAAAGCTTGTGGGAAAATACAGAGAATCTCTAACTCACTGACAAAGACACGATGGTCTTTAACTGTATTAGCCAAAGTGAGAAAACAAGATAATTATTGCAGAGAGATAAAGAGAGTTTGAGGGCTCTTGGTGAACAGATTAAAACATTAAAAGGCGAAATTCAACAATTGCAGGATGCAAGGTTGGATAAGGCAGACTTGGCCCCCACCTGTGGGCTCTCTGTTCCCTCAATCTACCCTCATGCTGAGTTGCGCAAGGCAGATCGGGTTTCAAACATCTGGTCAGCACTTCCTGGCTTCGAGTCAACAGATTCTGACAGCGGTGACGCACGATGTCTTAGGCCAACCAGAACACAGGCCGTTAAAGGAAGTAAGGACAAACCCCCAGTAACAGTAATCGCACATAAATCAGCATCTCCAAAACAGTTGGATGAATGGTCAAAGACTTTGTAGCATCCACGAGACGTGGGTATGAAGACGTGAAACCATTTCAAGCGATATAAAAAACTCTACAATCTACATCCTTATGATGGGTTACAGATGTTAGTCTTTGTTGTGCAGGCTACTTACGTCGCTGTGTCGATGGTGGCATCGCTTGTTCTCAACCAACATCTTACCATCAAGTGTCCACATGCTGTTCATACTCTTTTAACAATGAATCGAGCTGCACAGGTCACAGCTGCTCGTTGGAACAAGTGGTCGACTGTGTTGGAGGCTCCTAACATCATCATAGAACGTGGCACACAATCTAATCCATCTACTCTGATGCTTCCTCCAGACACCACATTGCATGAACACAACTGTTGTGAGTTGGTTTTGGATCAGCTCTGATGGGTTTACTAAAAGTCATCTGTTGGAAAACCCTGAGTTTATCTTAAACACAGACGGTTCAAGCATTGTGGAGGGGGGTGAGAGCAAGGCAGGCTGGGCAGTTACTACAATGGACAACGTGATAGTGACAGGCACGTTACCTGCAGGAACATCAGCACAGGTGGCGGAATTGGTGGCTTTGACAGCAGCATGCAAACAGGCTGAAGGAAAAACAGCTAATATCTACACAGACTCAAGGTATGCTTTCGGCATTACCCATGATTTTAGAAAAATATGGAAAAACAGAGCATTCATCACATCACTGGGAGCTCCTGTGAAGAATGGACCAGAGGTGATGGCTCTACCGAATGCTCTCAGGTTGCCTGCACAAGTTGCAATTTTGAAAATGAAAGCACATGGAAAAATCTTTACAGACAAGAGTAAAGGTAATGACCTGGCTGACAGAGCTGCCAAGGCGGCTGCCAAGAGAACACCTCTGTCACCTAAACTGATTAGGAAATATACCTTGGATACATTGCAACACATTAGAGACATGCAGAGCAGTGCACCAAAAGATGAAGTCTCGGAATGGATGGCTGCAGGGTGCAAACTCAGTCAAGAAGGTGTGTGGAAATACAACCTGAGATGTGTAGCGCCAAATGCACTCTTACCCTACTTGGTGACACAGATCCACTCGTTGGGACACATTGGTGTGGACAAGATAATTTATCGCTTTGTGAGCAAATGGTGAATCCTTGTGTGTCGTGGCAAATTGCAAGTACAGACATGTCAGTTAGAATGCACAAATCGAGTTGTGAAAGAAAGATTTTCAAAGATGCATCAAGAAGGGATAGCATGGCCGGATGCATTGCCTATGGTCTTATGTGGTATACAGGCGACTCATAACAAAACCACAGGGTTGAGTCCGTTTGAAGTTGTCACAGGTCAACCCATGTCACTACCAGGCACGTTAGATTTGAGAAAGGAAGACGTACACTTTATGAGTGACACAAAGCTAAACTATTACATACAACTTTCTAATGCAGTAGGGTAAGCAGACAGACAAGTAAAAGAGGCGTGGAGAATAACTCCAGAGGGGAGAAATGACCTAGGGCCAGGACAGAGGGTGATGGTGAAAAAATACCTAACAGACACATTAGGGCTAAAATGGGAAGATCCTTATCAGGTTTTGCTCATAACGAGGTCAGCAGTGAAAGTCCATGGCAAATTACGATGGATACATGTCACTCATTGCAAGGTTGTTCATTTTGATGACAAAGCGGAGCCTGGAGAATAAAGAACTGATTGATTAGCAGTCGGGGGCCGATCTCGGGTGAAGAAGCATAGTAAGCCGATCAGAACCTGATAAGCTTCTATGTTGTACACCGCAGTCATCATATTAGGGATATCTAGGAGAAATATCCACCTTTTCCAGAAAATCGGGACATGCTTACTTTCATCCTCCGTTACAGGTTGAGAATCTACTGTCTGAAGCTGCAGCAATATCCCCTGACCCAAGGCCTGTACCTGAAACGATACAAGGTCACCGGTGAAGTGTTCGTTAGAGATGTCCTTATCAACCAGTGGAACGGAAGAAGTATTCCTCACTACCGGCAGGCTGTCAGAACATACTCTCAAATAGTTATCTACTGTATGTGGGACTGATACCGGTGTGGAACAGCTGGTCACTCTTAAAGGACTCTGTGAATGATTACCTTGCCAATAGGACGATTTAATATTATTGTCTTGCAGACAACTGAAAGACGTTTGAAATAAATGTTTTTGTGAGTTACCTCCTAATACAGGATGTAGGAATCGTAAGGGTCATCATCATTATACCTGTCACGACTTCCTCTGAAGCTTCCTCCTCTCCTTGTTCGGGCATGCTTCGGCATTCGCCGTCACCGGCCTTCTAGCCGCTGCCACTCCGCTCCTCATCTCATCATTTCATTTGTTTTGTCTTGTTTATTACACACACCTGGTTCATATCACCTCATTAATACCTGTATAAGTATTCCCTCTGCCCCCCCCTGTCTTTGTGTGTGATTGTTTATTGTGGAGGTTACATTAGCTCAGTGGAGCTATATTGTATTTTGTATCGCCGGGATATTTACCGGTGTGCCTTGTTGTCTCCAGTTCACTGTATTTACTGCACTGGAGTGTTTTACGCATTGCTGCGTACCGCGTATTGCCGAATAAACCATTTATTCTGTGATTTAGCCTCCTGCGCCTGACTCCATCCAAATCACCCTCTACAATACCTGTTAATACCTATTTTCTATAACTTTGTTTGAAATCTATTTCTTATTGCAACGGTAAGTACAATATGCCCTTTGTGTTTTATAGAAATGCAAGGTGCTTCAGATAAATTATTTTATGCTTACAGCTAATGTTTTTTTATACTGTCTATGTTTTCATGTTTTCTATTGTTTTCTAAAAATACATTTTAAGTATATATATATTTTTAATGGTCTAGGGGAGAGTGTAAGACTATTTAAAGATAAATGCATAACGCAGGGAATTAACGATCAATGGAAATAGTTGTTTTTCAGTTCAACATCTGTTTAGAATCTGTGTAGGGGTTCCAGTCTGGGACACATAGCTCCATGTGGCAAGTTCTCATTGGTCCAAATTGTCTATACATTGAGCCTGAAATGGGATACTTGGTATTTGGCCATTGGCCCAATTTTCTGCAAGGAATTCTAATTGGTCAACTACAGGCTAGGTTTGAGTATAAACTACATCCTGTAGGTGATTCGTTGAGAGCCCAACGAACAAGAAATGCTGACGTCTTATATAGTGGACCTAAAAATGCTTAGTCATGGCTGGTTCCACCCTTCTCCAGCAGATCAGGAGCTACCTTGTTTTCTTCTTTAGGCTATGTGTATCGTGTCATAGCGCACAAACAAGTGATAATGTTAGTTCTGATTTCACCTCATATCTCCACACAGCTGTGCCCTTGGAAGATAGTAAAAGTCAGGATGAACTGAAAAACTGTGGTCACTTTGAGGCTCTTTGTCTTATGCCGTGTGACCAGGTTACTCAGAAGCATAGAGAAATTGAAACAATAAAGGTCTATCTGTTTCTCAAGTTTATCTCTATCCCATTTCCTTGACTACACCCAGACCACCTGCAGGGAGCTAGAGGGAACCATCCTCATGAAAAGCACAGCATTGGTACTTAAGAAATGTCTCTACTACGACCTCCCGAGTGGCGCAGTGGGGCGGTGCACAATTGGCCCAGCGTCGTCCAGGGTAGGGGAGGGAATGGCCGGCAGGGATGTAGCTCAGTTGGCAGAGCATGGCGTTTGCAATGCCAGGGTTGTGGGTTCGATTCCCACGGGGGGCCAGAAAAATATAAAAATAATGTATGCACTCACTAACTGTAAGTCGCTCTGGATAAGAGTGTCTGCTAAATGACTAAAATGTACTATGGTTAAGCAAATCGGATAAATACGTGTTTTTCCTCCCACATTGCCCTCTTAGAAGATTCAATCTTCTATAAAATAATATGACAGATTCACACCATATGTAAAGATAAAAATAAACCTTCCAGATGTACCATATGACATGTATATAATCCTTATGAGGAACCTCCCTTCGGGTTACTGAGTCTCAAACATTTTACCTTCTACAAATACCATATTCAGTTCTAACTTGCAAGTGTCTGCTGATGATTAGGTATAACAAAGATAGCCAAGTGGATTCTTTCTCAGTAAAGTGTTTGCTCCCAGAGTGCGGCTGCTCAGGAGAGAACACCTGGCAATCACAGTGTCTCTGCATTCAGCCAATATTCCACTCCTACTGAGCTGACCTTGTGAGCAAACCTCTGTCTACAAGAGGTGCACTTCTAAGTATGCAACAGGTAAAACATCACTTACCTCAGACATTATTTAAAGATATTTCAAACATTTTGTGTACCAGGTTTACACTGGGTTCTTCAGTACATTTGTAATCAGGATAATGTACATGTGTGCAACCAAAACCCTGGCAACAGAAACTTCAGAAAATGTCATTTGTGTGCCCTTTAAGGAGTATCAATTGTGAAAAATGTGAAACATCCACTCAAACCTAAATAAAAAACACACAATAAATCTAACACGGTATTAATACAATTAACAAATATTCATAACATAAACATTTCATCAGTTTTCCCTTTGCTAAATCTTAATCAGTCCAAATCAATAACTTCACCTTCACATGGTGCAAAACATTCTTAAGGGAATCATTTAGACAATTAAAAAGTTATACAGAAGTAAACTCTTCACCTGTACAAGGAGGACAATCATCACGTTGATGCATCGAGCTCAGTCTTCTTATACAATGGGGCGGCTATTGTTTGCTGGACTCCTGTCCTGAGCCTGCAGTTGGCTCTAGCTGGAGCGGCTGTTATTTAGGTGCCACCGTGGGACTATGCTGGTATTCTTCAGTTGCATTATGGCCGCTTCTCCCAGGGCCCATACAACATCTGCAATGAGAAGACAGACCACGAAAGCAACAAACATAGAGTCCGGTCCTGGTCCTCCCATGGCCACTGGGGTCGCCTATGATGATTCTTCGGCTAATACATCTTTGTCTGGGTTGTGGGGCACCTTCCTGCAGTTGCTGGCATGAACCCATGTCAACCTCTCTGCAACCGTCAGGAGCACCTGGAATGGACCGGTCCAGCGCTGTTGGTGCCAAGTCTTCCTGCAGAGGTCTTTGATGATCACTCAATCTCCTGGCTGCAATTTGTGGAGCTGACCACCCTTTGGTTTAGGCAAAGACGCTTTTATCCTGGGGAAAATAGATTTCAGAACATTGTTAAGTGCAGCACAGTAGCTTACCATTTGATACCTGCAACCCATCAGTGTCAATCTGTTCTGTGGGAAAGGGGTTTACACATTTTGCAAATACAGGAAAATTCCCACGACTCCCCTCTTTGCTATATGGGAAACAGGACCTAGGCAAGGCAGGCAGGCCAGTACATTTTGTAGACTGCAGGTCAGTGTGATGAGGTGTGAATGACGGTGTCAGGCGCAGCAGGTAAAACACCGAAATCAAGAGTTTATTCAGTGTACAATAATGTAGTGCATATAGCGACAGAACGAAACTAGCACAAGGGAAAATCAACCTAGGCTGCATACAAGTAAAAAATAGCTCAATCGAGCTACTCACTCTCACAACGAACAATCACTCACAAAGGACAAGGGGCAGAGGTAACACTTATACACAGACTAATGAGGGAATGAGTACCAGGTGTGTGTGTGTGTGATTGACAAGACAAGACAAGACAAATGGAGTGATGATAAATGGGGCGGTAGTGGCTAATAAGCCGGTGACGATGAACGCCGAAACCTGCCCGAGCAAGGAGGAGGGGCAGCCTCGACTGAATTCGTGACAGTACCCCTTGACGCGCAGCTCCAGCAGCGCGCCGACACCGGCCTTGGGGACGGCCAGGAGGACGCGGAGCAGGGCGACGATGGAAGTCCCTCAGCAGAGAGGGATCGAGGATATCCCTCACCGGGACACAGCACCGTTCCTCTGGACCGTACCCTTCCCACTCCACGAGGTACTGAAGGCCCCCCACACCGCGCCTAGAATCCAGGATGGACCGGACAGAGTACGCCGGTGCCCCCTCGATGTCCAAAGGAGGTGGAGGGACATCCCGCACCTCAGACGCATGGAGCCGATCCCCTGGTACAAAGACGGGGGCATCACTGCGGTGACGGTCAGTGTTGGCCTTCTGACGACGCATGGCGCGTTGGAGGTGAACATGGGCACGTCTCCTCCGCGCGCAGAAACGAGTCATCCACCGCAGGAGCTTCGGTCTGGCTCTGGTGCCACGGTGCCAGAACCGGTTGATAACCGAAAACACACTGAAATGTTTGTAGAGGAGTGGCGGAGAGAGTTCTGGGCATATTTTGCCCATGGCAGGAACACTGACCACTCCCCCGGCCGGTCCTGGCAATAGGACCTCAGGAACCTACCCACATCCTGATTAACCCTTTCCACCTGCCCATTACTCTCAGGGTGGAACCCAGAGGTCAGGCTGACCGAGACTCCCAGACATTCCATGAATGCCTTCCAGACTTTTGACGTGAACTGGGGACCTCAGTCAGACACTATATCCTCTGGTACCCCGTAGTGCCGGAAGACGTGTGTAAACAGGGCCCCCATAGTTTGCAGAGCCGTGGGGAGACCGGGCAGAGGAAGGAGGCGGCAGGCCTTCGAAAAGCGGTCCACAACGACCAGGATGGTGGTGTTCCCTTGTGAGAGAGGCAGATCAGTAAAAAAAATCAACACTCAAATGAGACCATGGTCGTTGTGGAACTGGTAAAGGTTTTAACTTACCCGCTGGGAGGTGCCTAGGTGCCTTACTCTGGGTGCACACTGAGCAGAAGGAAACATACACCCTCATGTCCTTAGCCAAGGTAGGCCACCAGTACTTTTCGGTTAGGCAGCGCACTGTACGACCGATACCTGGGTGACCAGAGGAGGGTAATGTGTGTGCCCAGTAGATCAGACGATCACGGATAAGCGCAGGCACGTACTGCAGCCCAGCTGGACACTGCGGTGGAGGTGGATCTGTGCGTAATGCCTGCGCTATAGCCACGTCCATCGCCCATACTACCGGCGCCACAATGCAGGAGTCTGGCAGTATGGGGGATTGTCTCTGGGCCTCTCCTCTGTATCATACAGCCGGGACAGTGCGTCTGCCTTCACGTTCTTCGTACCCGGAATGTATAACAGTGTGAAATCAGCCTCCTCGCTGCCCGGATGTACTCCAGGTTACGGTGGTCCGTCCAGACGAGGAATGGGTGGCGTGCCCGAGCGTTGAGACAGGACTGCTCCCATCCCAACCTCAGACGCATCCACCTCCACTACAAACGGTACCACTCGGGCACGCCACCCAGAGCAACTCTCATGTGATCAGGGAAGTATATGGGTATAGTGCAGTGCTCAGCAGAGGGCTCTGAACAAGAGTGGGTGCTCAATACCTGGGGTGATGCGAGAGTGCCCTGCTGGCCGCCTCCTGACTGGCGCTGTCGCCCTCCGCTCTCTCGGTGCGCTGTACCACCCAGCTCCATGAGCTCTGGATCCGCGTCGGTCGGGGCGGGAACGGGCAGATCTCCTCCAGGACGTCCTCTGGTTGCCAGCAGGTTATCAAGACGAATGGCCATGTCCACCAGTTCGGTAAAAGACAAACTGGTGTCACGGCAGGCTAGCTCCCATCGGACGTCCTCTCGTAGATGGCACCGGAACTGGTTGATCAGGGCCCGCTCGTTCCACCCGGACCCTGCTGCCAGGATCCGGAACTCCAGCGCGAACCCCTGTACTGTCCTCGTCCCCTGCCTCAAGTGGACCAGTTGCTCACCCGCCTCTCGACCCTCGGGCGGGTGATCGAAAACTGCCCGAAAGAGGCAGGCGAACTCCCTGTAGTCCTCCAACGCGGCTCCTCCTTCTCTCCAAACCGCATTGGCCCACTCCAGGGCTTTCCCCGAGAGGCAGGAAATGAGGACGGACACCTGCTCTCAATCTGATGGCGACGGCCTGACACTGGAGCAGTACAGCTCCAGTTGGAGAAGGAATCCCTGACATAGAACCGGCGTCCCATCGAACGCCCGAGGTCGGGATATCTGGATCCCTCCGGGTGCTGTGATGTAGGTGGCTGGATCCGGTTAGCCAGCTGGTCTCGACAGATCGGTTCCTCTTCTCTCCAGGCGTTCGACGACCTGAAGAACCCGATCTATCGCTTCCCCTAAGCTGGCCAGCATCGTGGAATGCTCCTGGACCCTTGCCACGATTCCAGGTGAGCGCTCTTCTCCCGCTGACTCCATAGCTGGTGAGTGATTCTGTGATGAGGTGTGAATGACGGAGTCAGGCGCAGGAGGTAAAACACAGAAATCAAGAGTTTATTATGTGTACAATAATGTAGCGCATATAGCGACAGAACGAAACTAGCACAAGGGAAAATCAACCTTGGCTGCATACAAGTAAAGTTCAACCGAGCTACTCACTCTCACAACGAACAATCACTCACAAAGGACAAGGGGGCAGAGGGAACACTTATACACAGACTAATGAGGGAATGAGTACCAGGTGTGTGTGTGTGATTGACAAGACAAGACAAGACAAGACAGAGTGATGATAAATGGAGCGGTAGTGGCTAGTAAGCCGGTGACGACAAAGGCCGAAACCTGCCCGAGCAAGGAGGAGGGGCAGCCTTGGCTGAATTCGTGACAGTCAGACACATCCTGTAAAGAAGACATGTTTTTAAGAGAGACAGGAAGTGCAACAAAATAGCCTCCAACAAGTTTTCAACAAATTTAGAATGTGACATTTTCTTACCAGATGAGGTGAGGAACCCACGTTGATTCCAGAGCGTACCGAAGTCATGCACGACCCCAAATGCATACCTGCTGTCAGTATGAATCATAGCAGTTCTATCCTTAGCCAAAATAAATGCTCTAGTAAGAGCAAACAATTATTCAGCCTGAGCTAACAGATGGGGTGGTATTTGAGCACATTCTAATGTAGTGGCAGCTGTAGTTACTGCATAAGCCACTAATGGTTCGCCTTGAGGTGATTTTTGAGCTGAACCATCAACAAATATTTCCAAATCAGTGTTCATTAAAGGCACATCCGATAAATCGGGGAGTGGTCAACTAGGACACTTCATCGTCAGTTGGTAGGGACATGTCACATTGACATTTCTACAGCTCTGAGGCAACGCATCAACCCTCTCACCACACTGTCAAGTCTCTTAGAGTAGTATGCAACGGGCCTCTGCTTCCCACTGTGATCCTGTATAAGGACAGATGACATAAAACCATTTTTTTTCAAACACCAATAGATTAAATGGTTTAGAATGATCCGGCAAACCTAAACAAGGAGAAAAGGTTAGCAACTGTGTCAAATTTTGGCAACTGCCTGCAAACCCTCAGGAGTCCACTTTATCTTGTCCTTCATCACCATCTTGTGGCCATGGGTGAGATCAGAAAATGGTTGAGTGATTTCAGCCATTTCTGTAAGTGTCAACATATGTTAAACAGTTCAAACAGTTCATCATTATGCAATAATTATGTTATTGTGTGCATCCATACATTAATTCATGGTGGTACCCCTTCTTATTTGTTTAGTGTTTTAACAGTATCGCCATTTCTTAACAGCAGTCCTCTCTTAGATCAATCAGTTAACTCAATTTTTATTTTATTTTTGTCATTTAGCAGACGCTCTTATCCAGAGCGACTTACAGTTAGTGAGTGCATACATTATTAATTTTTTCATACATTGTGCGCCGCCCCATGGGTCTCCCGGTCGCGGCCAGCTACGACAGAGCCTGGATTCGAAGATGATACGAGTACTAAGAATACCTGTATTTTCGGGAACAGAATTAAAGTTGTGAGAATTGTGTAGACTGACTTTTGGAATTGATTTTAAGTGAACAAAATGTAATTTAAAATAGGCCACCTCCCGAGTGGCGCAGTGCCTTAGACCACTGCGCCACTCGGGAGGTGGCCTATTTTAAATTACATTTCGTTCACTTAAAATCAATTCCAAAAGTCAGTCTACACAATTCTCACAACTTTAATTCTGTTCCCGAAAATACAGGTATTCTTAGTACTCGTATCATCTCACTTGAAAACCTGTAATCGGTTACATCAAAATTTGTACACAAGCCTTCTCTACACAAGACTCAAAGCGTTTAACTTTTAAAACTTAGACTTTTAACCCTTGTGCTTTGCTGGAAAAAAATGACATCCATTATGTTACGGGTCAAATTGACCCGCACAGTTTAAACACACTCAAGACAGTCAAAGAATTAAGTAAAAACAGAAACAACTTTATTTTGTCTTATCAGACATTTCAGAAAGAAGAAATACAATACTTTTTATTTTTTTTAAACAATATTTAAGAACTATTTGTTAAACATATTTCCTTTCTCACAAACAAGATTTTTCAGTTTCCCCAAGTAGGTTTTTTCCCCCCTATTGGTCCATATTATCCCTTCAGTCTTTCTCTCTACATGTTGAACACAATGTGTGTGTGTGCTTTCTGCAGATGTATTTATTGCATTCTACACAAGTGGTGCTTGTTTTACTGTCTTGTCGAGGGGGCAGAGCTGGCATCTTTTCCGTTTCTTGCCACTGCCTGTATCCACTGGATCCATTTCTGGTTGATTGGAGGCATGTGTTGATGGTCCAGCTTGAATTTTCTGGACGGCAGATGCAGCTGCTGTCGACCGAGGAGGCCGGACTCTCCTCTGGATCTTGGGAGTGATGAGAGCTTTGCCGAGCTCCTCTAGGAAAAGCCGAGCGTCGGTACAATTTGCCACCATTCCATTGCTGGTTGATTTCAGTCCACAGGACATAGGCATTGTAAGCAGACACATCCACAATGTTGTAGAAAATCACCAAAGGCCAGCGGGCAGTCATGCGCTGACAACTATATGTTGCTGTGACTTTATCCAAATTGTCAACTCCTCCTTTGGTGGAATTGTAGTCCAGTATTATTTGTGGCTTGATGTCCTCTCTTGCACTCAGCGATGCATCTTTGTGCATTGTGCTCATTACAAGAACATTCTTGTTCTTCTTTGGGCAGTATGAAACAACAGTTGCATTTTCAGAGAAAGCAAATTTAGAGGAATGCACAGTTCTGCCCTGCATTTTCAGAAGCTCACTGGGAAGTTCAGGTTTGTTTTTTCTGATTGTTCCAACCATGGTCAGCTTTCTCTTCTGTAGTTCAACACCAAGGCGGTAGGATGTGAAGAAGTTGTCACACGTGATGTTATGACCTTGCAGCCCTTCACTCATGTCCAGCACCACCCGCATCCCCTGGTTTTTCTCAGGCACTCCGCCGGGTGGCTTCCCAGTGTAAACTTGCATATTCCATGCATAGCTTGATGTGGCATCACATGCTGCCCATATTTTGATGCCATATTTTGCAGGCTTGTTTGGCATATACTGTCTGAAGGGACAACGTCCTCTGAATGGAACAAGGCGTTCATCAACTGTAACATGAGGACTGGGATTGTACAGTAACGGTAGAATTTCCACCCATTTATCCCATACATCTCTGATTGCAGCTAGTTTGTCTCTTTCACGTCGACCCGGTCTGGTATCACGGTTATCAAAGCGAATCACCCGAGAAATTATGTGGAATTCTTGTAGAGACATTGTTGCCCGAAATATTGGCCTTCCATTCTCTTCATTCCACAGGCTGGCCGTTGCTTCTCCGTTTGACCGGTAGACTCCAGCTAATATGAGCAATCCAATGTATGCATGCAAGTCAATCCGATCCAGTGGCTTCCAGTTCTCTTGAAACACACGGCTCCCCTCCAAGTTGGTCATGTCCAGAACAATCTTCTCTATTGCTTGGGGTAAAAAGAGCTCAAAAGCTGATTGTATGTCATGGACTCGAGTGACAGCAAATCGTGTAGGTCCTGGAACCATTTTTATTACATTGGAAGCTGAGAGTCTACCTTGACCTCGTTGTGGTGACGGTGACCATTCAATATGACCATCTTTAGACTTCCATGTCTTCTCTTCTCTTGATGATGCTTGTTGCATGCTCTGTCTCTCATCTGATGTAGGGGATGGTACGGCAGACTCCTCCTCTGAATCCTCTTCAATGAAGACAAAATCTGGATCATCAACAGCATTGTCCTCTATCTCTGAAATATCCTCTGTCTCTGAAACCTCTTCTTCTTTTTCACTGTCACAGTCCAGAATTTGTGATAAGACTTCATTGATTGAAAATCTTTTGGAGCTCATTTTTGAGTGTCTGTGTCAGGGACCTGCTGCTCTCACACTGAGGAGAAGCTTGGGAAAGCCCTTTTTAACCCAAACACAATTCTAAAAGTGCAACCAGGACCAGTCAAAACAAAATACATCAAAGACACTTTTTTGTTTTGCACCTGTGCAAATATATATACACATGAAAGCCTCCGGGTCAAAATGACCCACAACATCATGTTTGTATACAAAATGTACACAGACATTCCACAACACATCAGTGTGTCCACATTTTGCAGTTAGGTTCATGACCCTAAATGAGGAAAAGTCATGTAATTTCATGGCGAAAAAGAGTGGTTAACTAGTATTTTAGACAACGCAAAAGTGGAAACGGGTCAAATTGACCCACAACATAACAGGAGGGTTAAAGTTTTCACCGGTAGTGCTATGAAAGCAAAGGTTAGCGGTTACAACACTGCTACAATTAGCAGGCAGACAGAAAATGGTATTGTTGGAAATCAGTCATAACTCCTTCAGTCAGTAGCTTAGGAAGGTCTAAAGGAGTCCACTGAGCTACAACAGTTCTCTTATTCATTCCAATACCAAATTAATTCCCCTTAAACAAATTTCATATATTTCAACGCTAATTTTCTAATAGCCTTCAAACGTATAATTTCAAAACAATTCAAAGAAAAAAAAGAATCCATCAATCTTAAATAAAAACAACAGCAGTAAATGCTTTTCAAGCAGTACATTTCCCTTACAAAACAATCATGAAAATAAATCACATCTATAGCAACCTTAAAAAACTATAAAACGCTAATTTAACCCACAAATCATTTCCCAACCACAGTCATTACTGCACCAAGCTGTTAATGGTAATTCTTCTACATACCTTCGCCATTATTTTTTCAGTCAGGAACTTGGGGAAGGATGGTCACAACGCCCACACGCTTTTTGCGTTTCCTAAACTTCACTTAATCCAGCCAATTCAGTCTGTCATCTTCTAATTGTAAATGGATGTCCACACGCGAGCCTAGTTAATGAGATATCCGTCTTCAGCTTTCAGCCTCATGTCCTTGTGTCGTTAATAATTCAAAGTCCATCTTTCTCTCGGCAACTTCCACTGACAGCGGTTTCTTATTTTCCATGTATTAGGCTAACCAGCACTCTTCCTCGCTCATCATGCAACAGTATAGCCCAAATAATTATGTTTTAGGCAAATCCATACTATCTACATTATTTTCTCTTTTCGCACGTTCCACTCCCAGAGTAGTTTTAGATTTTTTTTACGCCACAATTTATGTCAGTAATTTACTTCATACTTTTAGAATGTCCTTCAACCAACTTCCGCGTACCATCAATGTCATTATTTTTTCATTCGTCCAGTAGTCTTCAGGCTTCGTATTCTAAGAGTTCAGTTATCCTTCCCCTTTTCTTACAGACATTATTTGAGTATTTTTCTTCAACCGGAAGGTCGGCGTCTTTTCTTGTCTATCTTACTACGACGTTCTTATTTAAGTTCCTTTACAATCATTCAATTTATTTCATTATTTGTATTTCAACAATGTTGTTCAAAGCATTTTTAAAGTCTTACTTAAATCCTACCTAACTTTTTCTATGAAAACAAAACACTTCACTCAGTCACCAGCCTATCTCATTTTACACATAATTATCCCATTTTTTTTTTACTTACAGTTGAAGTCGGAAGTTTACATACACTTAGGTTGGAGTCATTAAAACTCGTTTTTCAACCACTCCACAAATTTCTTGTTAACAAACTATAGTTTTAGCAAGTTGATTAGGACATCTACTTTGTGCATGACACAAGTAATTTTTCCAACAATTGTTTACAGACAGATTATTTCACTTATAATTCACTGTATCACAATTCCAGTGGGTCAGAAGTTTACATATACTAAGTTGACTGTTCATTTAAACAGCTAGGAATATTCCAGAACATGATGTCATGGCTTTAGAAGCTTCTGATAGGCTAATTGACATCATTTGAGTCAATTGGAGGCGTACCTGTGGATGTATTTCAAGGCCTACCTTCAAACTCAGTGCATCTTTGCTTGAAATCATGGGAAAATCAAAAGAAATCAGCCAAGACCTCAGAAAAACCTTTGTAGACCTTCACAAGTCTGGTTCATCATTGGGAGCAATTTCTAAACACCTGAAGGTGCCACGTTCATCTGTACAAACAATAGTACACAAGTATATATACACCAGGGGACCACGCAGCCATCATACCGCTCAGGAAGGAAACGCATTCTGTCTCCTAGAGATGAACGTACTTTGGTGTGAAAAGTGAAATCTATCAAAGCACAACAGTATCCAGGCTCTGTCGTAGCCGGCCGCGACCGGGAGACCCATGGGGCGGCGCACAATTGGCCCAGCGTCGTCTAGGGTAGGGGAGGGAATGGCCGGCAGGGGATGAAGCTCAGTTTGTAGAGCATGGCGTTTGCAACGCCAGGGTTGTGGGTTCGATTCCCACCGGGGGTATTAAAAAAAAGGGATGTATGCACTAACTGTAAGTCGCTCTGGATAAGAGCGTCTGCTAAATGACTTAAATGTAAATGTAAATGTATCTATATCCACAGTAAAACTAGTCCTATATCGACATAACCTGAAAGGCCGCTCAGCAAGGAAGAAGCCACTGCTCCAAAACCGCCATAAAAAAGCCAGACTACGGTTTGCAACTGCACATGGGGACAAAGATTGTACTTTTTGGAGAAATGTCCTCTGCTCTGATGAAACAAAAATAGAACTGTTTGGCCATAATTACCATTGTTATGATTGGAGGAAAAAGGGGGTGGCTTGCAAGCCAAAGAACACCATCCCAACCGTGAAGCACGGGGGTGGCAGCATCATGCTGTAAGGGTGCTTTGCTGCAGGAGGGGCTGGTACACTTCACAAAATAGATGGCATCATGAAGGAAAATATTGTGGATATATTGAAGCAACATCTCAAGACATCAGTCAGGAAGTTAAAGCTTGGTCGCAAATGGGTCTTCCAAGTGGACAATGACCCCAAGCATACTTCCAAAGTTGTGGTAAAATGGTTTAATGACAGCAAAGTCAAGGTATTGGAGTGGCCATCACAAAGCCCTGACCTCAATCCTATAGAATATTTGTGGGCAGAAATGAAAAAGCATTTGTGAGCAAGGAGGCCTACAAACCTGACTCAGTTACACCAGCTCTGACAGGAGGAATAGGCCAACATTCACCCAACTTATTGTGGGAAGCTTGTGGAAGGCTACCCGAAACGTTTGACCCAAGTTAAACAATTAAACGCAATGCTACCAAATACTAATTGAGTGTATGTAAACTTCTGACCCACTGGGAATGTGATGAAAGACATAAAAGCTGAAATAAATCATTCTCTCTACTATTATTCTGACATTTCACATTCTAAAAAAAAAGTGGTGATCCTAACTGACCTAAGACAGGGAATTTTTACTAGGATTAAATGTCAGGAATTGTGAAAAACTGAGTTTAAATGTATTTGGTTAAGGTGTATGTAAATATCCGACTTCAACTGTAGTTGCCCTCATATTTACACCTACCGTTAATCTGTCACGGTTCTATCTTCAATACACACACTCCTTTTATTTGTTATTAATTTGATCATTTCCAGTCTAAGAATTAACAATCCACACTCTCCTCATTCACACGGGAGGCTATTCCTCCTGTCAGAAAGGTTAGTCATTCACACTTATTCTCTCATACATGCATGTTCAACACACCACTGTACAGTATTCAACTCTCACTTCTCTATACTCATTGCTCTCAGGCTACATTGACATTTATCCTATGCCTACAAACTGTACTGCCAACGCCAAATCCTCTCTCTGGGATTTAGGATCCTTGTCACTACTTTTATTTTCACTTAAATAGGTTTTTAAATTGACTTACTGAAATTCAGTGGGTTGTCCTGTTCAGATTCGTGAATGTGGTGTGTTCCCCCAGGCAGTCATCAGTGGAGGTCTGGTCAGGGCGGGTCCACGTCGTCTTTGGTCGGACAGGAATTTCCCTCACTCTCCCATGGAAAGTGCCACATTGTCTCCTTCGCAGACCTTCACTGATGCTCTCACCAGACATAATCACACATCCTTTTTCGTGACGCTATTAAACTCAGCCCATCCGCATCGCACTACACGGTAGAGCATCCCCCTTCTGAAACCAATCCCATCTTGAGTTCCTATCTCACTCATACTCACACACACACACACACAAAATAGAGGAGTGATCAGTTCCTACAACCTAAATCATGTAATTGCATGGCTGCTAAAATATTGCCTAATTCGTAGTTGAACCACTGGAAAACTAATCCAAATGGGTCCTGTCGGGACCCCAAGTAATTATTTTACCTTTCTATCTATGACAGCTCCCCTTAGGACTTCATAGTTCTTAACGACAGTCTCCGTAAGACTTCATCCTTCTAATACATTCTTAATGACAGTCTCAGTAAGACTTTGTCTTTCTTAATTGAGTGGCAGTCCCCTTAGAACCCCAAACAATTATTCTAACTATCAATGACAGCTCCCTTTAGGACTACATAGATTCTTGACGTCAGTCTCCGTAAGACTTCGTTTTTCTTTAATTAAGTGGCGGTAACCTTAGGACCTCAAACAATTCTCTATGATGGCACCCCGTAGGTCCACATTGATTCATAGCAGCCCCTTTAGGACCCTGTGAGTTCTTTATCAATTATTTCTAAGAAATGTTAGTCTCACTTTTTATATATCTATGTTCGAGATCCCGTATTCACCCGCCAACGCCCCTCTCCTTGAACCTTAGGCAGGTATCAGCTTCTCCTCAGTGGAGTGTGAGTTTCCTTGAGTCACTTTGGTGTAACCCCTGTGCACAGTTTAACCCAGGTCCTCAGGAGTGGTCAGCAGGTGAAGGTTGGGATCCCCCCTCCTCTTCGCCAAGAATGTTGTGGAAATTCTAATCAAGTGAGAGAGACTTTGTCATTTCTTCAAACAATCAATCTTTATTTGATATTGATTAATTATTGCAATAATGGAGCTGGTCAACAACCCACCCATAGGTGATTCGTTGAGAGCCCAACTAACAAGAAATGCTGACGTCTTATATAGTGGACCTAAAAATGCTTAGTCATGGCTAGTTCCACCCCTCCCCGGCAGATCAGGAGCTACCTTGTTTTCTTCTTTTGGCTATGTGTATCGGGTCATAGCGCACAAACAAGTGATCATGTTAGTTCCGATTTCACCTCATATCTCCACACAGCTGTGCCCTTCGAAGATAGTAAAAGTCAGGATGAACTGAAAAACTGTGGTCACTCTGAGGCTCTTTGTCTTATGCTATGTGACCATTTTACTCAGAAGCAAATAGAAATTGAAACAATACAGGTCTATCTGTTCCTCAAGTTTATCTCTATCCCATGTCCTTGACTACATCCAGACCAGCTGCAGGGAGCTAGAAGGAACCATCCTTATGAAAAGCAAAGTATTGGTAGTTAAGAAATGTCTCTACTATGGTTAAGCATATTAATTGTTAAATATTAATATTAAACAAATCTGGTATATACGTGATTTTTCTCCCACATTCGGACAAAATTAGAAACATGTAATACAGTTGAAGTCGGAAGTTTACATACACCTTAGCCAAATACATTTAAACTCAGTTTTTCACAATTCCTGACATTTAATCCTAGTAAAAATTCCCTGTCTTAGGTCAGTTAGGATCACCACTTTATTTTAAGAATGTGAAATGTCAGAATAATAGTGGAGAGAATGATTTATTTAAGCTTTTATGTATTTCATCACATTCCCAGTGGGTCAGACGTTTACAGACACTCAATTAGTATTTGGTAGCATTGCCTTTAAATTGTTTAACTTGGGCCAAACGTTTCGGGTAGCCTTCCACAAGCTTCCCACAATAAATTGCGTACATTTTGGCCAATTCCTCCTGACAGAGCTGGTGTAACTGAATCAGGTTTGTAGGCCTCTTTGCTCGCACACGCTTTTTCAGTTCTGCACACACAATTTCTATAGGATTGAGGTCAGGGCTTTGTGATGGCCACTCCAATACCTTGACTTTGCTGTCCTTACACCATTTTGCCACAACTTTGGAAGTATGCTTGGGGTCATTGTCCATTTGGAAGACCCATTTGCGACCAAGCATTAACTTCCTGACTGATGTCTTGAGATGTTGCTTCAATACATCCACATAATATTCCTTCCTCATGATGCCATCTATTTTGTGAAGAGCACCAGTCCCTCCTGCAGCAAGTCACCCCCACAGCATGATGCTGCCACACCCGTGCTTCACGGTTGGGATGGTGTTCTTCGGCTTGCAAGCCTACACCTTTTTCCTCCAAACATAAAGATGGTCATTATGGCCAAACAGATCTATTTTTTGTTTCATCAGACCAGAGGACATTTCTCCAAAAAGTATGATCTTTGTCCCCATGTGCAGTTGCAAACCGTAGTCTGGCTTTTTTATGGCGGTTTTGGAGCAGTGTCTTCTCTCCTTGCTGAGCGGCCTTTCAGGTTATGTCGATATAGGACTTGTTATACTGTGGATATAGATACTTTTGTACCTGTTTCCTCCAGCATCTTCACAAGGTCCTTTGCTGTTGTTTTGGGATTGATTTGGAATATTCGCACCAAAGTACGTTCATCTCTAGGAGACAGAACGCATCTCCTTCCTGAGCGGTATGACGGCTGCGTGGTCCCATGGTGTACTTATACTTGTGTACTTTTGTTTGTACAGATAAACGTGGTACCTTCAGTCGTTTGAAAATTGCTCCAAAGGATCTACCAGACTTGTGGAGGTCTACAATTTATTTTCTGAGGTTTTGGCTGATTTCTTTTGATTTTCCCGTGATGACAAGCAAAGAGGCACTGAGTTTGAAGGTAGGCCTTGAAATACATCCACAGGTACACCTCCAATTGACTCAAAATGATGTAAATTAGCCTATCAGAAGCTTCTAAAGCCATGACATAATTTTCTGGAATTTTCCAAGCTGTTTAAAGGCACAGTCAACTTAGTGTATGTAAACTTCTGACCCACTGGAATTGTGATACAGTGAATTATAAGTGAAATAATCTGTCTGTAAACAATTGTTGGAAAGATTACTTGTGTCATGCACAAAGTAGATGTCCTAACCGACTTGCCAAAATATAGTTTGTTAACAAGAAATGTGTGGAGAGGTTGAAAAACGAGTTTTAATGACTCCAGCCTAAGTATATGTAAACTTCCGACTTCAACTGTATTTGAAAATGTAGCTAGCTAGACTATATTACCTGTATACATGGATGGACGCTTCTCCCTCTGTCACGGATGCCATGGTTGCCCTTAGTTTGAAGATGAAATCCGGAGACAGGTGTTTTATCCAATAGCCTTCTGTGTGTTCTCTTTTCGACTCTGTCCGCATATTTACAATCAAACACCAGAATTTTCTCTATCTCCTTAGCTATCATAATCTAATTCCACTGATTTCAAAACTCGGTCCTCCAGAAAGTGGAGAGCAACATTTATGCAGTTCTACTACGTGATATATATATTTTTTAAAGACGCGTTAGAAAGGATTACCTACACATGCTGACCAGCTCATGTTATGGACAGACCAATCCGAACTCATCTCTTGGCATGTCTAGCTCAGTCATTATCTCAGCCAATCATGGCTAGCGGGAAGGTTGCTGTCTTTTTCCATGGCTAAACCATCTAGGCTCTTAATTGAATACTTTTATTCGTATTTACAGATAAGTTTGTTATTAAGGCACATGAAAGTTCACATGTTCCAGAAGGCATTTCTCATTTTTAAAAACAGTTTATGTTCAAATGGCACTCCTGTGAAGTAGTGACGCGCGAAATACGCCTAGGTTCCTGAAAAGAGTCACATATGTGGCATAGTACACACTTTTCTGGGAGCACTTTTGTCTCGTGAGCGCTACTTTCAGAACTACTGGCTAAAAATTATACAAAATATAAGGAGGTCATTAGTCCGACATGATTGTGTTCAAGTGCTTTTGAAGTCGGAACAATTCTTAAATCAATAAGATTTTAGCTAGCTAAATAAGCTGGCTAACATTGCTAATAATAAAGTTAGCTAGCTTGCTTAAATTTGACAATATGGTCAAACTAGCTACAGTATCCACATTGATACATTTGTAATTGTCAAAAACTGATTTGTTATCATCTTTTGGTTGAAAATGTGAAAGGCCTGAGGTGAATCGTCATAACTCTGCAACTCTGTAAAAAAATCAAAAAAAATCTGTGTTTCCCACTTGTAATTATGACTTTGAGGGTAGTTCAAGTGAAATTTCCCAGTTGGAGCTCCAAACGTACTGATAACTCAAATAGCACGTGAATGCCCTTTATTACCCTTCACTAAGCCCTGTCCCAAAATTTTGGCCAACCAATCGCCCTGGTGGATAGCAACAGTCACTTAAGAATGAAATACAATACATGATTTTTGCACGGTCTATTACATTTACATTTTAGTAGACGCTCTTATCCAGAGTGACTTACAGGAGCAATTAGGGTTAAGTGCCTTGCTCAAGGGCACATTGACAGATTTTTCACCTAGTCGGCTTGGGGATTAGAATCAGCGACCTTTTGGTTACTGGCACAACACTCTTAACCACTAAGCTACCTGCCGTTCTATCTAACCATCGGAGTACATCTCACATTTAACATATTCAGTCAAGCCAAATCATAATAAACTAGTAATCGGCACAGTATATACACATGGAGTCACCTCTGCGGCAGTACGATTGGACCAGAATCCATGTGTAGCGGGTTTCAGGGCTGGAGGGAGCTGTCCATTGATTTAGTGCTGACATGTAGAAAACCCACCGGAAATTCAGGTTGACCTTTTATTTGTCAAATAATTTTGATTGATAGTTATTAGGCCTCGTATGGGGGAGTTTGGAACAGTGAAATAAACGGTTTAACATAGTGGTATTTAAATTAGCCTAAATTATAGAAACATCTACACATAATGGCACCTTCACCTATCAGCCTGACGACACCTATCCATTATAACCATATCTAAGCTGCTTGCGAAAGTATCCACCCCCCTTGGCATTTTTTCTATTTTCTTGCCTTGCAACCTGGAATTAAAATGGATTTTTTGGGGGTTTGTATCATTTGATTTACACAACATGCCTACCACTTTGAAGATGCAAAATATGTTTTATTGTGAAACAAACAAGAAATAAGACAAAAAACCTAAACTTGAGCGTGCATAACAATTCACCCCCCAAAAGTCAATACTTTGTAGAGCCACCTTTTGCAGCAATTACAGCTGCAATTCTCTTGGGGTATGTCTCTATAAGCTTGGCACATCTAGCCACTGGGAGTTTTGTCCATTCTTCAAGGCAAAACTGCTCCAGCTCCTTCAAGTTGGATGGGTTCCGCTGGTGTACAGTAATCTTTAAGTCATACCACAGATTCTCAATTGGATTGAGGTCTGGGCTTTGACTAGGCCATTCCAAGACATTTAAATGTTTCCCCTTAAACCACTCGAGTGTTGCTTTAGCAGTATCCTTAGGTTCATTGTCCTGCTGGAAGGTGAACCTCAGTCCAAGTCTCAAATCTCTGGAAGACTGAAACTGGTTTCCCTCAAAAATTTCCCTGTATTTAGCGCCATCCATCGTTCCTTCAATTCTGACCAGTTTCCCAGTCCCTGCCGTTGAAAAACTTCCCCACAGCATGTTGCTGCCACCACCATGCTTCACTGTGGGGATGGTGTTCTCTGGGTGATGAGAGGTGTTGGGTTTACGCCAGACATAGCGTTTTCCATGATGGCCAAAAAGCTCAATTTTAGTCTCATCTGACCAGAGTACCTTCTTCCATATGTTTGGGGAGTATCCCACATGCCTTTTGGCGAACACCAAACGTGTTTGCTTATTTTTTTCTTTAAGTTATGGCTTTTTTCTGGCAACTCTTCCGTAAAACCCAGCTCTGTGGAGTGTACGGCTTAAAGTGGTCCTATGGACAGATACTCCAATCTCCCTTGTGGAGCTTTGCAGCTCCTTCAGGGTTATCTTTGGTCTCTTTGTTGCCTATGATTAATGCCCTCCTTGCCTGGTCCGTGAGTTTTGGTGGGCAGCCCTCTCTTGGCAGGTTTGTTGTGGTGCCATATTCTTTCAATGTTTTTATAATGGATTTAATGGTGCTCCGTGGGATGTTCAAAGTTTCAGATATTTTTTTATAACCCAACCCTGATCTGTACTTGTCCACAACTTTGTCCCTGACCTGTTTGGAGAACTCCTTGGTCTTCATGGTGCCGCTTGCTTGGTGGTGCCCCTTGCTTAGTGGTGTTGCAGACTCTGGGGCCTTTCAGAACAGGTGTACATATACTGAGATCATGTGACACTTAGATTGCACACAGGTGGACTTTATTTAACTAATTATGTGACTTCTGAAGGTAATTGGTTGCACCAGATCTTATTTAGGGGCTTCATAGCAAAGGGGTTGAATATATATGCACACACCACTTTTCTGTTATTTATTTTTTAGAAAACTTTTTAACAAGTTATTTTTTTCATTTCACTTCACCAATTTGGACCATTTTGTGTATGTCCATTACATGAAATCCAAATAAAAATCAATTTCAATAACACGTTGTAATGCAACAAAATGGGAAAAACGCCAAGTGGGATGAATACTTTTGCAAGGCATTGAAACTATTTCTCTGTCAGAAATGGATCCTGTGTAGAGGGTGAATCAAATATAACTGTGATGATGTCCCTGTGAGGCCATATTGTAAACTGACCTAGCCTGTCTTACATAAAATCTACCCAGGAATTGAATAAAGTGCTGACACTTTGTAAGTCCACATAAAATTTGAAAGCCAGATCTTTCAGGTCAAAATTTTGACTGAGTTTCATCAGCACAAGTAGAAACTACTGACGCAGGGGCATCTGTTGAATCTGCCTATCTGGCGCATTTTCCGTCTGGCGCCTGCATTGCCTTCATTGCCTTCATTGTTGTTTTCCTTACTAATAATAACTTTGGACATGTGTGCATTCCTGTAAAGGTAATTGCCTTATTACGTTATCATAATAGTTTCTGTATATTGTGTTATGTCATTTCTAGTGAGGCACACCGTATGTATGTATGTATGTATGTATGTATGTATGTATGTATGTATGTATGTATGTATGTATGTATGTATGGAGCATAATGTATTCTGTGTGCATTCTTTTATAACCGCGGACACACAAGGTACTCATTTCATAATCTTTATGGTGATGCTCAATTGTGTTGATGTATCTAGCTGGTGTCAGAGAAGTATTAGCTTATGTTGAATCCTTTGAGCTGCCCTGGCCTTATCATGACCTTGGCCTGTGTATTCATTTGGCCTGTTTAGCATAGCTGTGCTCTACTCTGCCCTGTCCTGCCCCCTTGTGGAACACTTGTGGAGCTCTTCAGCTACTGTTCCTTATGTATATATTTTAATTGTCAATGCAACTTATTAAAATTACTAAAAATAGTAATTGTTCTTTATTCTGTACTTTCAGAAACCACACGCACATACAGTTTTGAACATTATTTGCCAACATCATAACTGGAACTGGAAATATTTTTGGCCGAAGATTAAGGCCAGCTTTTGTATGCTAGCAACACAACTATCTGAATGTACACTCCTTTACAGTTTTACTGGAGGAAACAACAGCAAGAAAATAAAGGCCTATATGTATTATATGGTTGTCTATTTTATTGAAGTATTTGTAGTGGTTGAACAACAAAAACAAAAACTAGTTTTAAATATGCATAACCCATATTTCAATATTAATGTAGTGATTGAACAACAACAACTGCACTGGGGAGAGGGAGTGGGGAGGATGAGGGATTGGGTAGGTAGGTGAGATATTGTTAATATATTTGCATAATGGAACTGTAGGTGAAAAAAATACCTTGTTCAGCAATGATCTCACCTATTAGCTGGCGGTAAACAGTTTGGCCATTGAGGACAGCAATGTCGATCAAATGGAAAAATATATTCTTATACCACTTGGTAGTTTTCTGAGCGAATTCCGCAAAGCTGTTTATCATGTCCGCCTTATCCACTGACCCCAGGTTATAGTCAAGCACAAAGTATAGTTTGATCTTTCTCTCTCCCGTCAGGTGGTCCACTTTCCCTGTGGCTATCGTGGTTGCTGTATGGACAGTGGAGAGTACAGTGAGGGAAAAAAGTATTTGATCCCTTGCTGATTGTGTACGTTTGCCCACTGACAAAGACATGATCAGTCTATAATTTTAATGGTAGGTTTATTTGAATAGTGAGAGACAGAATAATAACAAATAAATCCAGAAAAACGCATGTCAAAAATGTTATAAATTGATTAGCATTTTAATGAGGGAAATAAGTATTTGACCCCTCTGCTAAACATGACTTAGTACTTGGTGGCAAAACCCATGTTGGCAATCACAGAGGTCAGACGTTTCTTGTAGTTGGCCACCAGGTTTGCACACATCTCAGGAGGGATTTTGTCCCACTCCTCTTTGCAGATCTTCTCCAAGTCATTAAGGTTTTGAGGCTGACGTTTGGCAACTCGAACCTTCAGCTCCCTCCACATATTTTCTATGGGATTAAGGTCTGGAGACTGGCTAGGCCACTCCAGGACCTTAATGTGCTTCTTCTTGAGCCACTCCTTTGTTGCCTTGGCCGTTTGTTTTGGGTCATTGTCATGCTGGAATACCCATCCACGACCCATTTTCAATGCCCTGGTTGAGGGAAGGAGGTTCTCACCCAAGATTTGACGGTACATGGCCCCCTCCATCGTCCCTTTGATGCGGTGAAGTTGTCCTGTCCCTTTAGCAGAAAAACACCCCCAAAGCATGATGTTTCCACCTCCATGTTTTACGGTGGGGATAGTGTTCTTGGGGTCATAGGCAGCATTCCTCCTCCTCCAAACATGGCGAGTTGAGTTGATGCCAAAGAGCTCGATTTTGGTCTCATCTGACCACAACACTTTCACCCAGTTCTCCTCTGAATCATTCAATGCTCATTGGCAAACTTCAGACGGGCATGTATATGTGCTTTCTTGAGCAGGGGGACCTTGCGGGCACTGCAGGATTTCAGTCCTTCACGGCGTAGTGTGTTACCAATTGTTTTCTTGGTGACTATGGTCCCAGCTGCCTTGAGATCATTGACAAGATCCTCCCGTGTAATTCTGGGCTGATTCGTCACCGTTCTAATGATCATTGCAACTCCACGAGGTGAGATCTTGCATGGAGCCCCAGGCCGAGGGAGATTGACAGTTATTTTGTGTTTCTTCCATTTGCAAATAATCTCACCAACTGTTGTCACCTTCTCACCAAGCTGCTTGGCGATGGTCTTGTAGCCCATTCCAGCCTTGTGTAGGTCTACAATCTTGTCCATGACATCCTTGGAGAGCTCTTTGGTATTGGCCATGGTGGAGAGTTTGGAATCTGATTGATTGATTGCTTCTGTGGACAGGTGTCTTTTATACAGGTAACAAACTGAGATTAGGAGCACTCCCTTTAAGAGTGTGCTCCTAATCTCAGCTCGTTACCTCTATAAAAGACACCTGGGAGCCAGACATTTTTCTGATTGAGAGGGGGTCAAATACTTATTTCCCTCATTAAAATGCAAATCAATTTATAACATTTTTGCCATGCGTTTTTCTGGATTTATTTGTTGTTATTCTGTCTCTCAATGTTCAAATAAACCTACCATTAAAATTATAGACTGATCATTTCTTTGTCAGTGGGCAAACGTACAAAATCAGCAGGGGATCAAATACTTTTTTCCCTCACTGTACATGGTATTCTCATTTGTCTTGCCACTTTACTGCCAGCTGTTGACCGTTCTCCTTGAACTCCATCTCCCCCCTCTGCATCTTCTGAATGCCGGCATCCCCTTCCTGTTCAACCGGACTGTGCCACAGGCCCCTGTGCTGTTGGAGAGCAGAAGCTGGAAAAGTATGGGACTACTGCACCAATTGTCCACATACAAAGGGTGGCTCTTCCAAGATGAGGAGCCAGCATGTTCATCATGGACTCGGACACTCCAAGCCCCTTATAATGTTGGATGTCAGTGGTGGACCCTGTGTAGACTATAATGTCCTGGACAAATATTGTCTTCACAAATCAAATGTTATTTCCCATGCAGCTGGGGATCCGAAGTCCCTTGTGAGAGAGAGACAGATTGAGATCGCCAGAGTTCAAGTGGGGCAGAAAATGTCCTGTGCTGAGGCAGTGAAGAGAGTAGAGGATAGCCCAAGGGTGAGTTAGTCGACTGTTAGGCCCCCAGTGAGTAGTCCGGAAGAGAGAGAGACACAGAGGATGAGTTTTAGTCAAGTTGGATTTCTTGCATTTATAGACATGGTGATCAACTGCACTGCACTGATGGAGCGTAAATCACAGAAGATAGATGTGGTAGTTGTAGCAGCAGAGAAATATTTAGGTGTGAGAGATTTTAGCGCAGAACATCTACAGGAAGTTTTGAGAGAAGGGGCTCCATCCTCCCAGGCCGACGGCCTGGTGTAGGATCATTTAGGGCAAAGTAGTGAGATGGGGTGGTGGGTTTTGGGGGATAGTGTATAGGTGCAGGGTTAGATGGTGGTGCAATTTAAGTTTTTCCCATTCACCTTTTCCCTTTTGTTTTGGTGACCAAAATGTGCAAACCGCACTCCGACCTGCGAAAGGCAGCAATACACAACACAGCGTATATTCTGCCGGAAAGCCACGCAAAGAAGAAGGCACACTGCTTCTAAGGCAGCTGCTTAGCGATTTTGACGAATGCCTCAGAACTCTGGTATCAAATGTAACATCACTACTAACTAGCTATTATGTTAAGGTAAGAATTCTCTAAGGTAAAAAGTTGTTGCTTTGTTGAAACTGTCTCTGGACAGTGTTTGTTGTTAACGTTAGTTAAAACAGACCAAAGGGGGTTAGTTAGCTAATAGACCTTGCTTGGTTGCCTTTTGTGTAGATCATTCTATGCATCGTTCTGCTTGAGTCTAGTTAACAATGTTAAACATTGGACATAGTGGTACTAGCTAGCCACCTAGCTAGCTAATGTTAGCTACGTTAGCTAGATAGCTATCTAGGTTGGGTAACGTTTGAACATTAATAGCTAGCTTACTAGCACACTATTCCCCCCCCCGTAAGATACACAGCTAGCTAGTTTGACAGGGCCTTCATTCATTGTAACCAAATAAGTCATTGTATTCCCTTTTTATCTACATTAACGTTGTAGCTAATTAAGTTAGCGAATGGTGCCATTGTATCGCCAATATTAATGGACACTACCTTTAGCTTTTTAGCTAACGTTAACTAGCTAGCTAGCAAATTATCTAACCATCTAGTTAGCTAACGTTAGGTCACAGACAACCAAACTCGCCAAGTTGTCTCACTACCTGGCTAGCTAGCGAGCTACAGGTTTGCTAGTTACCGTTACATTCCTCCTGCTAGTAGCCTCTTTGCTCCGGGAGACCTGTGCACATTGGATACACCAATGTGTAACTTACAGGTCTCCTGGAGCGAAAAGGCTATCCTGTTAGCTGAAGTTACCAATAATAGTTTTTCAGCGAACATGTCTAGGTCCGAAAAGTTATGACTTTAGCTACCTAGCCAGTTATTTAGCTAGCTAGCTATTTATGACTATCCCAGAAATACTAATACACTACATGACCAAAGGTATGTGGACACCTGCTTGTCGAACATCTCATTGCAAAATCATGGGAATTAATATGGAGATGGTCCGCCCTTTGCTGCTATAACAGCCTCCACTCTTCTGGGAAGGCTTTCCATTAGATGTTGGAACATTGCTGGGGGAATTATCTTCCATTCAGCCACAAGCGATTAGTGAGGTCGGGCAATGATGTTGGGTGATTAGGCCTGGCTCGCAGTCAGCGTTCCAATTCATCCCAAAGGTGTTCGATAGGGTTGAGGTCAGGGCTCTGTGCCGGCCAGTCAAGTTCTTCCAACCGATCTCGACAAACCATTTCTGTATGGACCTCGCTTTATGCATGGGGGCATTGTCATGCTGAAACAGGAAATGGCCTTCCCCAAACTGTTGACACAAAGTTGGAAGCACAAAATCGTCTAGAATGTCATTGTATGCTATAGCTTTAAGATTTTCCTTCATTGGAATTAAGGAGCCTAGCCCGAACTATGTAAAACAGCCCCAGACCATTATTCCTCCTCCTTCACCAAACTTTACAGTTGGCACTATATGCATTGGGGCAGGTAGCATTCTCTTGACATCCGCCAAACCCAGATTCGTCCATCGGACTGCCAGATGGTGAAGTGTGATTAATCACTCCAGAGAATGCATTTCCACTTCCTCCAGAGTGCAATGGTGTCAAGGTTTACACAGCTTAGGCTTGGTGTGGCTGCTCGGCCATGGAAACCCATTTCATGAAGCTCTCGACAAACAGTTTTGAGCTGACGTTGCTCCCAGAGGCAGTTTGGAACTCTGTAGTGAGTGTTGTATTATTATTGTAGCCATTTTCTGTAGCCTGTCAACTATGCCTCTGTCTATCCCTGTTCTCTCCTCTCCGCACAGTCTATACAAACGCCTCACACCGCGTGGCTGCTGCCTCTGTAACCTGGTGGTCCCTGCACGCACCACCCACGTGGAGTTCCAGGTCTCAGGCAGCCTCTGGAACTGCCGTTCTGCTGCCAACAAGGCAGAGTTCATCTCAGCCTATGCTACCCTCCAGTCCCTCGACTTCTTGGCGCTGACGGAAACATGGATTACCACTGAAAACACTGCTACTCCTACTGCTCTCTCCTCGTCTGACCATGTGTTCTCGAATACCCCGAGAGCATCTGATCAGCACAGGAATCCTCATCTCTCCCAAGTGGACATTCTCTCTTTTTCCCCTGACCCATCTGTCTATCTCCTCATTTTAATTCCATGCTGTCACAGTCACTAGCCCATTCAAGCTTAACATCCTTGTCATTTATCGCCCTCCAGGTTCCCTTGGAGAGTTCATCAATGAGCTTGACGCCTTGATAAGTTCCTTTCCTGAGGATGGCTCACCCCTCACAGTTCTGGGTGACTTCAACCTCCCTACATCTACCTTTGACTCATTTCTCTCTGCCTCCTTCTTTCCACTCCTCTCCTCTTTTGACCTCACCCTTTCACCGTCCCCCCCCTACTCACAAGGCAGGCAATATGCTTGACCTCATCTTTACTAGATGCTGTTTTTCTACTAATCTCACTGCAACTCCCCTCCATGTCTCCGACCAATACTTTGTATCCTTTTCTCTCTCGCTCTCCTCCAACACTACTCACTCTGCCCCTACTCAGATGGTAATGCGCCGTCACAACCTTTGCTCTCTCTCTTCCGCTACTCTCTCCTCTTCCATCTTATCATCTCTTCCCTCTGCTCAATCCTTCTCCCTCCAATCTCCTGATTCTGCCTCCTCAACCCTCTCCTCCCTTTCTGCATCCTTTGACTCTCTATGTCCCCTATCCTCCCGGCCTGCTCGGTCCTCCCCTCCTGCTCCGTGGCTTGATGACTCATTGCGAGCTCACAGAACAGGGCTCCGGGCAGCCGAGCGGAAATGGAGGAAAACTAGACTCCCTGCGGACCTGGCATCTTTTCACTCCCTCCTCTCTACATTTTCTAAATGACGTAAATGTAAATGTAAAATGTGTTGCAACCGAGGAGAGACAATTTTTACGAGCTACACACTTCAGCACTCTGCGGTCCCATTCTGTGAGCTTGTGTGGCCTACCACTTCGCGGCTGAGCCGTTGTTGCTCCTAGATGCTTCCACTTCACAATAACAGCATTTACAGTTGACCGGAGCAGCTCTAGCAGGGCAGAAAGTTGACGAACTGACTTGTTGGAAAGGTGGCATCCTATGACGGTGCCACATTGAAAGTCACTGAGCTCTTCAGTAAGGTCATTTTACTGTCAATGTTTGTCTATGGAAATTGCATGGCTGTTTGCTCGATTTTATACACCAGTCAGCAACGGGTGTTGCTGAAATAGCCAAATCCACTATTTGAAGGGGTCTCCACATACTTTTGTATATATAGTGTATATGGCTATACATTGCTTTGACCTATCTAGTTAATGTTATCAACCAGAGAGACATTCAAGTCTTAGCTACGATTCCTAGCTAGTTGTCTAATGCTAGCTGTAAACAGCCGAGTTGACTTCCTATTTTAAAAGGTCTTGTTGAGTAGAATAACTAGCTAACTAGCTAATTAACGTTAGTATTTGAAACTATCCAGTCCTATGATTAAATGTCTATAATTTACAAAGCGTTATTTGTTTCAGTGTACATCAGTGTAGATCTGGGTAAGATGGCGCCGTACTGGATGGCCGCTGTTTTGCAAGCTCCGACCCAACTTTGCTATTTTGTGATTCTTTTGTCGTTTACTTGTACTTTATTTTCTCTAAATGTATCCGCTATCATTTCTTACAACCGACAAGAACTTTGAACATCAGATCAGCAGTTCCTTACCTCAATTCCGGCTTCAACTTCGACTCATCTGCCCTGGGCTCTCTGTAATTCCGATACACTCACAGGGCCCTACACACTACGATGCTGTTACACTGTTTATCATATATCCTGATGCCTAGTCACCTTACCCCTATACATATTTACCTCTATTGTTCCAGTATCCCTGCACATTGTAAATATGGTACTGGAACTGACCTTGTATATAGTATGCTTACTTACTTTATCGCGTTCTTCTTCTTTCTTCTTTTCATATGTTATGTGTTTTTGTTCTACCTTGTTATTTTTAGTATTATGTTGTTATTGATTACTGCATTGTTGGGGTTAAAGATTGCAAGAAAGGAATTTCACTGTACTTGTGCATGTGACATAAAACACTTGAAACTTTATATTACGTTTTTTTTTTACCCCATTTTCTAGATCAAGGATATCCACCTGTAATCCTTCAACACATTTGAAAGTACAGTACAACCCCAATCGGTAAAACTTTACTTGACACTGTCATAACCCAGTCATCAGCAACAGATCATTGTGGTACGTGCACATTCGACATCAATGTGTGCGCAATTACAATGATAATTGAATATGGTCAATTTCAGAAAATATTATATAACATAAAAATACTGTTGACAAGTAGGCTATGGTGTAATGGAATGTTTTTGCCTTGTGTGGTAGGTGTTGTGGGTTTTGACACTCTTATGTAGGTGTCATAACCAGCCATTAAAATACTGTAACAACCATGATAGGTTTTGTAGGTTTTGACTCTCTTCTGTAGGTGTCATAACTAGCCTAAAATAATGCAATATGTCACAACAGGTCTAAATATGATATATATTATGACAGGTTATGACAAGTTATGTCAGCTGTTATGACATATTATGACATGGTTATGACTTGAAACCTGTCTTTTTCTACGTACATGGGCTTGTGTAATAATGTGTACATCTCCCTCCAATGCGACACCCCCATGTGTGAGCCCGCTTTGAGAAGGAGGTGACCCGCTTCACCCCTAACTACATTCCTAATTACTGATCGGTTTGTTAATTGTTTCCATGTAGTGTTGGTGTATGGTTGAGTTACAGTTGTGTGTGTGTGTGTGTGTGTGTGTGTGTGTGTGTGTGTGTGTGTGTGTGTGTGTGTGTGTGTGTGTGTGTGTGTGTGTGAATGGATGCACTCACAGACACGACACAGCGATCAGCTTGTTGAGGGTGAACTGGGAGTACAGTGCTGTAGCGGTGGGACAGAGGAGACGGCAACAGAGAGGGCTTCGTCCTGAGCCCTATACTACAAATCGTGTTTGAGGAGTTGAATTGCATTGAATTCTACATTGGGCATACATGAACATTTGGATCTGGATATATTTTTATCTTGTGCGCATTGGGTGATAGAAATCTGAATGCACTACCAGTGCTTTGAAAAGTTGATGGAATTATACTTTCCATATATATATATTGTCTTACATTCCTACATTCCTACCTTCAAAAGGAGTGAGAAAAAGGTGCTAATGCATCGATAAGCACACCAAAGACGGTATTGACGATAACTAATAAGATAAAGACGGCACTTCTAAAAGCCTATTTCACACCATAGCCTGCTGAATTTGCAAGATAACGTTTCTTTCATTTTGATTTCGTCACAAATGAAAATGTAGCACTGACTCGCCCATGGATTAATGTTTCAGGATTGTCTCAATGAAGAGTTCGGCATTCGACAAGCGACATGTACACGCAGTTACAATCCTGCTACAGTTAGCAGCAGGCGGGGGAGAAATTTCCACCGTCATAGTACGGATGAAGCCTGACCTGGAATATAAAGCTAACTGAAGCTGGCTAGCTTTATAAAAGCCTGAGTAGTATACCACTCTGGTGATACAGTGAGACACACACTGTGTCATTCACAGGTCATTCACTAGGTCCCCCATTCCCTTGTATCTCTCTGTTAGTCTAATTGCTGGTGTTAGTCTAATAGCTGGTATGCCAGTGAGATGTTTAACTAAGAGACATACTGAGTCAACACAACCTATGACTTCCTTTCCATGTACACGTGAGTATTGTCCCCTCAGCTCCTATATGGCTCCTCAATGGTTTTTTTTGAAGGGTTAGTAATGCATTAATTGCCTCACCAAGCACCCCATTTCCAGCCAGAATACCTGTATTTATACTGGAATGCCTTACTGATAAGACCATGCCAATTTTCTATCCTTCCCATCTATCCCGCTCTCCCCCCTCGGTGTTCCTCTGGAGAGACCTGCCTTGGATGAATGAGACCGACGGCAACACCCCGTACCACCACCTCGTCTCACTGAAGAACGATGAAGACAAGACTGAGGAGTACAAATACAGTACCATGGTCTAGGAGAGAGGCGAAATGAATGAGTAGTACCGAGGGCAGGTGGGTCACGAGAGGAATGACAGACATACAGTTGAAGTCGGAAGTTTACATAGACTTAGGTTGGAGTCATTAAAACTCGTTTTTCAACCACTCCACACATTTCTTGTTAACAAACTATAGTTTTGGCAAGTCAGTTACGACATATACTTTGTGCATGACACAAGTAATTTTTACAACAATTGTTTACAGACAGATTATTTCACTTATAATTCACTGTATCACAATTCCAGTGGGTCAGAAGCTTACATACACAAAGTTGACTGGGCCTTTAAACAGCTTGGAAAATTCCAGAAAATTATGTCATGGCTTTAGAAGCTTCTGATAGGCTAATTGACATAATTTGAGTCAATTGGAGGTGTACCTGTGGATGTATTTCAAGGCCTACCTTCAAACTCAGTGCCTCTTTGCTTGACATCATGGGAAAATCAAAAGAAATCAAAAAGATTGTAGACCTCCACAAGTCTGGGTCATCCTTGGGAGCAATTTCCAAATGCCTGAAAGTATCACGTTCATCTGTACAAACAATAGTACGCAAGTATAAACACCATGGGGCCACGCAGCCATCATACCGCTCAGGAAGGAGACGTGTTCTGTATCCTAGAGATGAACGTACTTTGGTTCAAAAAGTGCATATCAATCCCAGAACAACAGCAAAGGACCTTGTGAAGATGCTGGAGGAAACAGGTACAAAAGTATCTATAGTCCTATATCGACATAACCTGAAAGGCCGCTCAGCAAGGAAGAAGCCACTGCTCCAAAACCGGCAAAAAAATTACAGATTACGGTTTCAACTGCACATGGGGACAAAGATCGTACTTTTTGGAGAAATGTCCTCTGGATAAAGATGGATAAGATGGACAAACAAATATTTCTCTGTCGTTAATGGATCCTGTGTAGAGGGTTGATGTAAATATAACTGAGCCGTGTGGATCACATATTTTCAGAGACTTCAATGTGTTGGTAAACTTGTAGTCGGAATAAATTAGTCTGCTGCTGTTACTGCAAAGAACAACACATTGAAGTCTCTGATAATATGTGATCCACGTGCCTCAGTTATGTTTGCATCCACCCTCTACACAGGATCCATTTCTGACAGAGACATATTTAAACCGTGTAATATCACAGAGTTACTGCAAAGTCTGCTTCAATGTGGATACCTTAAGAGAGGTGATGGGCTCATGGCAGACGGGGGGGGTTCTCATTGAGAAAACTGTGTAGGAAATTGACCTTAGATTGAACATTTATCCCTTTGCAAAGTCCAACCTACAAATGCCAGAACCAGATTGAAGCAGCGACCTTCTGCACAACAGGGAGAATAGATCCTCCAAACACACACACACACACACAAATACACACAGACAGACAATCATTTTATGACTATATAACTAGCATTTGTAATCCTGCTGTAGATTTACTGGAACATCCTGTTGTACTCTTCTTTGTAATCTTGTGTATTAGTAATGCTATCGGTGAATATGCTTGTTTTCTTTTAATAGTATTTATGAAAAAACTATATATTGTTGATCTAAAAAAAAGTTTCCTGAATTGCTTTATCTGGTAGCTCAAGCCACTGCCTACTTCTCCTCACCTACTGCTACTTCTAATGGGGGCATGTTAGCAATGTAGCTCATAGGTGTGCCTGACATTTCTTTCAGTAAGTTTAAATCTTCATCTGTTACTTCTTGACACTGTCCTGAGAACATAAACATACAAACATGGAGGTGGAAACATCTGTTGATGACATCTGTTTCTGCATTCCCTACTGTTTCTGCTGCTAACCTTAAATTTGTGCCTGTACAGTAAGTACCTGCCCAGGTCTAAAACATGGGTTTCTTTGATATGTAACAGTTGAAGATATAATGGACTTTCCTCTATGTTATATTACCCTCTTGTGGTTGAATTGGTTATTACATGCATTAGATGTAAACGACGCATTTACGTGTAGCTCACCTGTCAAAGTTGTAACTGCAGTAGACTGGTCTTCTCTTTGGACTCACTTTTGCCTTTGCCTCCACGACCGCTGTAATTGGCTTGATATCAATCTTCTTGCCTCTTGGCTTATGCCACTCTTGTGGCAAGCTTGTAGTGGACAATTCATCTTGGGCTCTCCAGAGGTCCAGGGTGTGAATCAGCCCGACAACATGCGAGCAGTAACCTGTGGAGCAAGAATAGCACGGTATGTTTGTTGGGGCACGGGCATTGGTTGTTTATGTTAGCATAACCGCTAGCTACAGCTGATATTGTACACAATGTAGTATGTGTTTGATTTTTAAATGATTGGGATACCTACCTGCAGTGCTGGAACAATGTTTCTCCTTTATTTCATCCACTTCTCCCTCTTACACTGGGAACGGTAGGCTTTTGCGTCTATCCTAGTCCTCCTGCTTG
This sequence comes from Coregonus clupeaformis, assembly GCF_020615455.1. Classification (NCBI taxonomy): domain Eukaryota; kingdom Metazoa; phylum Chordata; class Actinopteri; order Salmoniformes; family Salmonidae; genus Coregonus; species Coregonus clupeaformis. The sequence continues at coordinate 477,372 of NC_059228.1, read as the reverse complement.
TTGTGTTGTGAATATAACCTTCAAAGGCATATTAAAGGCCCTTTTGTCTGATCCTATGTGATATAAGTGATGGTTGTCTCCAAAGGTTACTGAGTACCTCTTTTGGGAGTTCCCTTAGGGTTATACTATGAGTTTCTCCTTATTCGTGGGACGATAAAATGCAAAACTTGTCCGAGTTAGCAACAGTAAATAAATTCTAATCAAATGTTACTGTTCGCAAACACATACTGTACCAGTCAAAAGTTTGGACAAACCTACTCATTAAAGGGTTTTTCTTTATTTTTACAATTTTTTAATATTGTAGAATAATATTGAAGACATCAAAACTATGAAATAACACATATGGAATCATGTAGTAACCAAAAAAGTGTTAAACAAATGAAAATATATTTTATATTTGAGATTCTTCAAATAGCCACCCTTTGCCTTGATGATAGCTTTGCACACTCTTGGCATTGTCTCAACCAGCTTCACCTGGAATGCTTTTCAAACAGTCTTGAATGAGTTCCCACATATGCTGAGCACTTGTTGTCTGCTTTTCCTTCACTCTGCCGTCTGATTCATTCCAAACCATCTCAATTGGGTTGAGGTCGGGGGATTTGTATTTGTATTTGTATTTATTATGGATCCCCATTAGCTGCTACCAAGGCAGTAGCTACTCTTCCAGGGGTCCAGCAAAATTAAGGTAGTTCATAAAATTTTAAAAACATGACAATACATTCACAGATTTCACAACACACTGTGTGCCTTTAGGCCCCTACTCCACCACTACCACCTATCTACAGTACAAAATCCATGTGTACGTGTGTGTATAGTGCATATGTTATCGTGTGTGTGTACGCATGTGTCTGTGCCTATGTTTGTGTTGCTTCACTGTCCCCGCTCTTCCATAAGGTGTTTTTTAAATCTAATTTTAATACTTGCATCAGTTACTTTAGTAGAGGACGAATTTGTTGGGGAGTTGTCAAAACGGCAGTTCTTTATAATAACGTTTGGGGGAAATTTGTTAATGCAGTTACTGAAACATCTTTATCGTTAGGTCCGTATCAGATTATTTTGTTCTGCGAACAGATTTGAATAGCAGAGAAGTAGATGAAGATGTCATACCTCTAACTTTTTGTATAACTTGTTGGGGAAGTGGTCAACATCTCAGTTGTTTATAACATTTCATATGCTCTAACTTTTTGTCTGTTGTTAACAAAGTGGTCAAAGTACCGTATTTTCCGCACTATAAGGCGCACCGGATTATAAGGCGCACCTTCAATGAATGGCCTATTTTAGAACTGTTTTCATATATAGGGCGCACCGGATTATAAGGCGCATAGAATAGAAGATACTGTAGTCAAACGAATTGACTGGGGTTGCGTTATGCATCCACTAGATGGAGCTGTGCTAAAAGGAATGTCAACAAAACAGTCAGATAAAGTCAAACTTTATTAAGCGTTCTGACAACTCCGTTCACTCCCATGGTAATGTTGTTCAAACGTTAATGTGCATATTAACAATATCTCCCAGCCTTGCTCACTCTTCTCCCAAACGTGGAGGGGAACCTTTCCCTGATTCAGTAAACACGTAGTAAAAGAAACAGTCTGATACCACTAAATCAAACGTTAGTGCATAACTCAACATTGTTCAGTTACATATAACACGTAAAGCTCACTTTTTCAGTTCATTCCCCATCCACGAACCCCTCGAATTCTTCTTCTTCAGTGTCCGAATTGAACAGTTGGGCGACTACGGCATCCAACCTGCCCGGCTCCTCTCGTCATTATCCGAGTCAGTGTCGCTGCTGTTGCCTGGCAGTTCAGATATTATTCCTGCCTTCGTGAAAGCTTTGACCACAGTTGAGACCGATATATCAGCCCAGGCATCCACGATCCATTGGCAGATAGTGGCGTAAGTCGCCCGGCGCTGTCTCCCCGTCTTGGTGAACGTGTGTTCGCCTTCTGTCATCCACTGCTCCCACGCAGCTCGCAGTCTAGCTTTGAACGCCCTGTTGACACCAATATCTAGCGGCTGGAGTTCTTTAGTTAATCCACCCGGAATGACGGCAAGCTCCGAATTAGTTTGCTTCACTTGTTTTTTGACAGCATCGGTGATATGGGCGCGCATTGAGTCGTAGATCAATAGGGACGGAGCTGTGTGGAAAAAGCCACCCGGTCTCTTGACGTAAATTTCTCTCAGCCACTCACTCATCTTTTCCTCATCCATCCATCCCTTCGGGCTAGCTTTGATGACGACGCCGGCTGGAAAGTTCTCTTTTGGCAAGGTCTTCCTCTTGAAAATAATCATGGGTGGAAGTTTCTGGCCATTAGCCTGGCAGGCGAGAACTACAGTGAAGGATGACTTCTCATTCCCTGTGGTACGTACAGACACCGTACTGGTCCCCGCTTTCTCCACAGTGCGGTTCACGGGAATATCAAAGGTGAGTGGAACCTCGTCCATGTTGGTGATGTGCTCTGGCCGGATCTTCTTTTCAGTGATCTTATTTTTTGCAGTATGCGCGGAAAGTGACCAGCTTTTCTTGGTAATCTTTTGGCAGTTGCTGCGAGACGGTAGTTCGTGTGCGGATGGAGAGATTACGTCTTTTTCATAAAACGAAAGCACCAAGAAGGACCGCCTCGAAATTCATCGATTGTCATGTCCCGTGCTAGCGCTGTTGCCTTCATTCGAATAGTGACTGTAGAGACGCTTCTACTTGCTGCTCTCTGTTCAACAACCCACTGTTCGAGTTTGTCCTCTAACTGTGGCCATCTCGCTTTGTTCCCGCGGGAAACTCTGTTTAGTCTTCTTTACTTGGCGCAGGTCATCTTCTTGCTTCCTCCACTTCCGTACCATTGATTCATTAATGTTGAATTCTCTCGCTGCTGCTCTATTCCTATATTCTACTGCATGACCGACAGCCTTGAGCTTGAACTCTGCGTCGTAAGCGTGTCTCTTGAAAGGTGCCATTTTGGGGTCTTTATACACACACAAGTGGTGTGGGACTGTGAGTAAGCACAATACCGGTGTGTACTGGCTACCGTAATGCTGCAAGTGGTGCGGCTTTGTAGTTTACCAGTCGTACTGAAACATTTCATTATTATTAAATTGTTTTTATTGGTTTTTCATACTGAAACATTTTGACAGAGCACCTTGAGCGCCGTGTACAACCAGTATGGATCAACCAATTAACCAATTGATCCATACATAAGGCGCTCCGGATTATAAGGCGCACTGTCGTTTTTTGAGAAAATGAAAGGCTTTTAAGTGCGCCTTATAGTGCGGAAAATACGGTAGACGATTTCTGTAAAAAGTTGCATTGTTGTAGTTACAGTGCATGTAATGTTGGTAGTGATGATGTCACAATGGGGAGATTTAGAATGTTGAGGAAATCCCATTAAAGTGGATGGAGGACGAAAATATCAGCTGTAGCTAGCGGTTATGCTAACATAAACAACCAACGCCCGCGGCCCAACAAACATACCGTGCTATTCTTGCTCCACAGGTTACTGCTCGCATGTTGTCGGGCTGATTCACACCCTGGACCTCTGGAGAGCCCAAGATGAATTGTCCACTACAAGCTTGCCACAAGAGTGGCATAAGCCAAGAGGCAAGAAGATTGATGCCAAGCCTATTACAGCGGTCGTGGAGGCAAAGGCAAAAGTGAGTCCAAAGAGAAGACCAGTCTACTGCAGTTACAACTTTGACAGGTGAGCTACACGTGAATGTGTTGTTTACATCTAATGTATGTAATAACCAATTCAACCACAAGATAAATCAGAGGAAAGTCCAATTATATCTTTAACTGTTACGTATTAAAGAAACCCATGTTTTAGACCTGGGCAGGTACTTACTGTATAGGCACACATTTAAGGTTAGCAGCAGAAACAGTAGGGAATGCAGAAATAATGTAGAATAAAAGTGAAGACATAAAAACTATGAAATAACACATTTGGAATCATGTAGTAACCAAAAAAGTGTTAAACAAATCAAAATATATTTTAGATTTTAGATTCTTCAAAGAAGCCACCCTTTGCCTTGATGACAGCTTTGCACACGTTTGGCATTCTCTCAACCAGCTTCATGAGGTAGTCATCTGGAATGATTTTCCAACAGTCTTGAAGGAGTTCCCACATACAGTGGGGGAAAAAAGTATTTGATCCCCTGCTGATTTGGTAGGTTTGCCCACTGACAAAGAAATGATCAGTCTATAATTTTAATGGTAGGTTTATTTGAACAGTGAGAGACAGAATAACAAAAAAAAAATCCAGAAAAACGCATGTCAAAAATGTTATAAATTGATTGCATTTTAATGAGGGAAATAAGTATTTGACCCCCTCTCAATCAGAAAGATTTCTGGTTCCCAGGTGTCTTTTATAAAGGTAACAAGCTGAGATTAGGAGCACACTCTTAAAGGGAGTGCTCCTAATCTCAGTTTGTTACCTGTATAAAAAAACACCTGTCCACAGAAGCAATCAATCAATCAGATTCCAAACTCTCCACCATGGCCAATTCCAAAGAGCTCTCAAAGGATGTCAGGGACAAGATTGTAGACCTACAGAAGGCTGGAATGGGGTACAAGACCATCGCCAAGCAGCTTGGTGAGAAGGTGACAACAGTTGGTGAGATTATTTGCAAATGGAAGAAACACAAAAGAACTGTCAATCTCCCTCGGCCTGGGGCTCCATGCAAGACTCACCTCGTGGAGTAGCAATGATCATGAGAACGGTGAGGAATCAGCCCAGAACTACACGGGAGGATCTAGTCAATGATCTCAAGGCAGCTGGGACCATAGTCACCAAGAAAACAATTGGTAACACAGTACGCCGTGAAGGACTGAAATCCTGCAGCGCCTGCAAGGTCCCCCTGCTCAAGAAAGCACATATACAGGGCCGTCTGAAGTTTGCCAATGAACATCTGAATGATTCAGAGGAGAACTGGGTGAAAGTGTTGTGGTCAAATGAGACCAAAATCGAGCTCTTTGGCATCAACTCAACTCGCCGTGTTTGGAGGAGGAGGAATGCTGCGTATGACCCCAAGAACACCATCCCCACCGTCAAACATGGAGGTGGAAACATTATGCTTTGGGGGTGTCTTTCTGCTAAGGAGACAGGACAACTTCACCGCATCAAAGGGACGATGGACGGGGCCATGTACTGTCAAATCTTGGGTGAGAACCTCCTTCCCTCAGCCAGGGCATTGAAAATAGGTCGTGGATGGGTATTCCAGCATGACAATGACCCAAAACACACGGCCAAGGCAACAAAGGAGTGGCTCAAGAAGAAGCACATTAAGGTCCTGGAGTGACCTAGCCAGTCTTCAGACCTTAGTCCCATAGAAAATCTGTGGAGGGAGCTGAAGGTTCGAGTTGCCAAACGTCTGGCTCGAAACGTTAATGACTTGGAGAAGATCTGCAAAGAGGAATGGGACAAGATCCCTCCTGAGATGTGTGCAAACCTGGTGGCCAACTACAAGAAACATTTGACATCTGTGATTGCCAACAAAGGTTTTGCCACCAAGTACTAAGTACTAAGTCATGTTTTCCCATCACCTCTCTGTTGAAGGGTGGGCTGTCACGGCTCCGCTGGTCTGCTGAGGCTGACAGGGCTTTCAGTAACCTGAGGGCTCTGTTCAACTCAGCCCTACTACTGGCACATGCTGATCCATCATTACCGTTCGTAGTGGAGGTGGATGCGTCTGAGGTAGGGATATGTGCTGTCCTATGCCAACGCTCGGGCACGCCACCCAAGCTCAGCCCCTGTGCCTTCTCTAAGAAGCTCAGCCTGGCAGAGCAGAACTCCGACGTTGGTGATCGGGAGCTGTTGGCTATTGTCAGAGCCCTGACCACGTGGAGGCACTGGCCTGAGGGGGCAAAACACCCTTTCCTCGTCTGGACTGACCACCGTAACCTGGAGTACATCCGGGCAGCGAGGAGGCTGAACCTTCGCAAGGCCAGGTGGGCCTTGTTCTTCACCCGGTTTGATTTCATGTTGTCATACATAACAGGTACTAAGAACATGAAGGCAGATGCACTGTCATGGCTGTACGACACAGAGGAGAGGCCCATAGACAACACCCCCATACTCCCGGCCTCCTGCATTGTGGCGGCGGTGGACGCGGACATAGAGTGGGCGTTACGCACAGAGCCATCTCCACCTCAGTGCCCAGCTGGGCTGCGGTACGTGCCGTCTCTTGTCCTTGATCGTCTTATCAATTGGGCACACACGTCCCCCTCCTCTGGTCACTCAGGTATTGGCCGTGCAGTGCGCTGCCTGACCGGGAAGTACTTGTGGCTTACCTTGGCTAAGGACATTAGGGTGTATGTCTCCTCCTGCTCGGTGTGCGCCCAGAGTAAAAACCTAGGCGCCTTCCAGCGGGTAAGTTACAGTGAGGGAAAAAAGAGACTGGCTAGGCCACTCCAGGACCTTAATGTGCTTCTTCTTGAGCCACTCCTTTGTTGCCTTGGCCGTGTGTTTTGGGTCATTGTCATGCTGGAATACCCATCCACGACCCATTTTCAATACCCTGGCTGAGGGAAGGAGGTACTCACCCAAGATTTGACGGTACATGGCCACGATCTGCAAAGTGGAGTGGAACAAAAATCCCTCCTGAGATGTGTGCAAACCTGGTGGCCAACAACAAGAAATGTCTGACCTCTTTGATTGCCAACAAGGGTTTTGCCACCAAGTACTAAGTCATGTTTTGCAGAGGGGTCAAATACTTATTTCCCTCATTAAAATGCTAATCAATTCATAACATTTTTGATTTGCGTTTTTCTGGATTTTTTTGTTGTTATTATGTCTCTCACTGTTCAAATAAACCTACCATTAAAATTATAGACTGATCATGTCTTTGTCAGTGGGCAAACATACAAAATCAGCAGGGGATCAAATACTTTTTTCCCTCACTGTATGTTGAGCACTTGTTGGCTGCTTTTCCTTAACTCTGCGGTCCAACTCATCCCAAACCATCTCAATTGGGTTGAGGTCGGGTGATTGTGGAGGCCATGTCATCTGATGCAGCACTCCATCACTCTCCTTCTTGGAGGAGTGTTTTGGGTCATTTTCCTGTTGAAAAAAAAATAATAGTCCCGCTAAGCGCAAACCAGATGGGATGACGTATCGCTGCAGAATGCTGTGGTAGCCATGCTGGTTAAGTATTCCTTGAATTCTAAATAAATCACCAACAGTGTCACCAGCAAAGCACACCCACTCCATCACACCTCCTCCTCCATGCTTCAAGGTGGGACCACACATGCGGAGATCAATCATCCATTTACCTACTCTGCGTCTCACAAAGACACGGCGGTTGGAACCAGAAATCTCAAATTTGGACTCATCAGACCAAAGGACAGATTTCCACCGGTCTAATGTCCATTGCTGTTGTTTCTTGGCCCAAGCAAGTCTCTTCTTATTATTGGTGTCCTTCAGTAGTGGTTTCTTTGCAGCAATTCGAACATGAATGCCTGATTTACGCAGTCTCCTCTGAACAGCTGATGTTGAGATGTGTCTGTTACTTGAACACTGCGAAGCATTTATTTGGGATGCAATCTGAGGTGCAGTTAACTCTAATGAACTTATCCACTGCAGCAGAGGTATCTCTGGGTCTTCCTTTCCTGTGGTGGTCCTTATGAGAGCCAGTTTCATCATAGCGCTTGATGGTTTTTGCGACTGCACTTGAACTTGAAAGTTCTTGAAATGTTCCGGATTGACTGACCTTCATGTCTGAAAGTATTGATGGACTGTTGTTCTCTTTGCTTATTTGAGCTGTTCTTGCCATAATATGGACTTGGTCTTTTGCCAAATAGGGATATCTTCTGTATCAAATCAAATCAAATTTGAGCTGTTCAGGAGTCTTATGGCTTGGGGGTAGAAGCTGTTGGCCCCAGTGATGAATTGGGCCATATGCACTACCCTCTGTAGTTCCTTGCGGTCGTGATGCAACCAGTCAGGATGCTCTCGATGGTGCAGCTGTATAACTTTTTTAAGGATCTGAGGACCCATGCCAAATCTTTTCAATCTCCTGAGGGGGAATAGGCTTTGTTGTGCCCTCTTCACTACTGTCTTGGTGTGTTTGGACCATGATAGTTTGTTGGTGATGTGGACACCAAGGAACTTGAAGCTCTCAACCTGCTCCACTACAGCCCATTCGATGAGAATGGGGGGCGTACTCGGTCCTCCTTTTCCTGTAGTCCACAATCATCTCCTTTATCTTGATCACGTTGAGGGAGAGGTTGTTATCCTGGCACCACACGGCCAGGTCTCTGACCTCCTCCCTATAGACTGTCTCATCGTTGTCGGTGATCAGGCGGTGTATGTAAACTTCTGACTTTAACGGTACACTAATGCATGATCACACACAAACGTGTAACAGAATTAAGAACGTGCAGTAATCTCACTCCACAGCTAGCTTGTAATGTTGCAGATGGAGCCATCCAATTGGTACCTTTTGGGTGGCTCACACCGTTGGTACATTGTCAAGGTGGATGGTCACGTGTGTTTTTGCGAGCAGAGGATCAGTGGTTCGAGCCCAGTGTGGGACAGGGACAGTGGAGGAAGATATACTGTTTTTGCATTAGCACTACACACCTGATTCAAATCACCAACACTTGATGATAAGTTGATCATTTGAATCAGCTGTGTAGGGCTAGGGCAAAATCTAAAATGTGCACCCCTTTGGGTCCCCAGGACCAGGATTAAGAAACACAGTTATATCTAGACTAATCACGTTCCCCACCTGACCTCTCCCTGGCTACCATATGTAAACATGATCCAACTCTGGGAACCCATTGACTATACTTCAATTAATGTTTGTTATGTGTACCTGTTTGCCTTCTTTGCCAACCACAAGCATGTAGGTTAGATATCAGAGAATTGCTTGGTTTCAGTGTTGCTACAGTTTGCAAACAAAGTAATTGTAACACTATTTATGTTTTTCAGGTGATTCTCTAGAGGACTAGTCCTCAGAATTAAATTTGTTTTATCAGGTGTGTCAGCTGGGGCTGGGGAAAAAGTGTGACACTAATCAGGCCCCCGAGTGCTGGAGTACCACGATGAGATTGAACAGATCAAGATGGAATCAATAGACTCGACGCAAGATCCAGCTTGATCTGATACAGGGCTCTCCGGGAGAGTTACCGTCTTGTAGGTTTTCTCCAACCCTAATCTAATAACTAACTGGTTGATAAGATACAGGAGGGCAACTCTCCATGAGATCTGAACCTCCACCTAGTCCCCCCACCCTTTTCTCTTGTAACCTCTCTCCCTCTGCTATAGCCGTCTTTGGTGACTGGACTGAGAGGGATGTAAACACGGACAGCTTGCAGCTACCACATTTAACAATGTGTGATTCATTCACCATTACATCATTATTTAAAATAAAGTGAATCATCTTTGTTTCATATTCTTGTTTGTGCTAAGGAGATCCAGTAGGTTAATATGAATGGTACTGTATTACAATCATGCTGGTCAGGTTGACTTGAGTGAAATATTATGTTTTTTTTTGTATGTTTTGGTATTGTAATACTTTCTGTAACTGGTCTCATCACCTGTTGCTTGCATTTCAATAGCTATGTTGTTTATGAATTACACACAGCGACATCTCTAGCCTTTTGGGGGTCCTTAGCGAGATTTTACATTTTAGTCATTTAGTGGACGCTCTTATCCAGAGTGACATACAGGAGCAATTAGGGTTGTGCCTTGCTCAAGGGCACATCGACAGATTATTCACCGGGCCCCCTGGAGGTCAGGGCCCCTGGGCACGTGCCCAGCATTCCCAGTTGGTATTCGTTCATGATAGCTGCTAGACTAACTACCAATCTAACAATTGTTAGCTGACATTGCTAATTGAGTGACAGACATAACATCTACAATTCTTACTGGGGGCGGACTGTCAGGAAGTCCAGGATCCAGTTGCAGAGGGAGGTGTTTAGTCCCAGGGTCCTTAGCTTAGTGATGAGCTTTGAGGGCACTATGGTGTTGAACACTGAGCTTTAGTCAATGAATAGCATTCTCACGTCGGTGTTCCTTTTGTCCAGGTGGGTAAGGGCAGTGTGGAGTGCAATAGAGATTGCATCATCTGTGGATCTGTTGGGGCGGTATGCAAATTGGAGTGGGTCTAGGGTTTCTGGGATTATGGTGTTGATGTATGCCATGACCAGCCTTTCAAAGCACTTCATGGCTACAGACGTGAGGGATACGGGTCTGTAGTCATTTAGGCAGGTTACCTTAGTGTTCTTGGGCACAGGGACTATGGTGGTCTGCTTGAAACATGTTGGTATTACAGACTCAGTCAGGGACAGGTTAAAAATGGCAGTGAAGACACTTGCAAGTTGTCCAGCACATGCTCGGAGTACACATGCTGGTAATCCATCTGGCCCTACGGCCTTGTGAATGTTGAACTGTTTAAAGATCTTACTCACATCGACTACGGAGAGCGTGATCACACAGTCATCCGGAACAGCTGATGCTCTCATGCATGCTTCAGTTTTGCTTGCCTCGAAGCGAGCATAGAAATAATTTAGCTCGTCTGGTAGGCTCGTGTCACTGGGCAGCTCGCGGCTGTCCTTCCCTTTGTAGTCTGTAATAGTTTGCAAGTCCTGACATATCCAACGAGCATCAGAGCCGGTGTAGTACGATTCTTAGTCCTGTATTGACGCTTTGCCTGTTTGATGATTCGTCAGAGGGTCCCTCTCCTTGAAAGCGGCAGCCCTACCCTTTAGCTCAGTGCGGATGTTGCCTGTAATCCATGGCTTTTGGTTGGGGTACGTACGGTCACTATGGGTACGATGTCATCAATGCACTTATTGATGAAGCCAGTGACTGATGTGGTGTACTCCTCAATGCCATCGGAAGAATCCTGGAACATATTCCAGTCTGTGCTAGCAAAACAGTCCTGTTGCTTAGCATCTGCGTCATCTGACCCATTCTTTATTGACCGAGTCACTGGTGCTTCCTGATTTAGTTTTTGCTTGTAAGCAGGAATCATGAGGATAGAGTTATGGTCAGATTTGCCAAATGGAGGGCAAGGGAGAGCTTTGTACGCATCATTAGTTAATGTAAATGTCATTAGTTTTGTGGTTCAGTAGCTGTGTGATCAGTGGTTGTGGGCAGTATTTGTGTGGTTGTTCTTAGAAGTTGTGTTCAGTAGTTGTGGTCAGTAGTGGTAGGTTGTTTCGTGGTAGGTAGTTGTGGTTTAGTAGTTGTAGTCAGTAGTTATGGTCTCTATTTGTGTTGTTGTGTTCAGTAGCTGTGGTCATAATTTGTGTGGACATTAGTTGTGTGGTTGTGGTAAGTAATTGTGGTCAGTAGTTGTGGTGCTCATTGACCCTGGTGCTCATGCCGATGAGCTCCAGCAGATGTCCATCCCTGAGAACCTGAATGCACGGTTTGAAAGGCCACCAAAAGCTGAAGCGGTTGAGAGACACGTCTCCTGATTCAGTCAAGGGGGATCTGAATCCTGTTGTGTCGTCGACAAACTTAATGATGGTGTTGGTGTTATGCCTGGTCATGAAGTCATGGTAGGTGTTGGTGGTTCCTGGGGGTTCCTGGGCAGGAGGAACCGGGCGGTGATACTTTCATGTTTCGTCCCCCTCATCCGCCAATAGTTTCCCGACGCTGAAGGAGTCTACATGAAGGACAATATGCTCACCAATTGTACTGATTTTGAAAGAACACTTTTTTTTGTTGAAAATAGTACCTACCCTCACTTGTTGTCGCTTACATTTCTTCATCTGAAGACATGCAAACCACATCATCCTATTAAGTGATGAGTGACAGGTTGCTTAGAGGTATATTTTACATTTTAATATGGCGTACATATTGACAGTGAGGTGCTCGCTGAAGATGTAGTTGTGGTCAGTAGTTGTGTGGTTGTGGTCAGTAGATGTGGCCAGTAGTTATGGTCAGTACCCGTCAGTTGTTTTCAACTCTGCGCTCTACGTTTTCTGCAAGCGTTAGAGTCGTCTTCACTCAATGTAGTAGTTTTTGCTAGCTAACTAGCTCGCTAACGTTAGGTAGCGAGCTAGCTAGCTGGAATTACATGCAGTAACGTTAGCTAGCTAGCCAATCTCTGCTTCAGCTATAGATGGCGTTGGCTTACTTGAGTAGACCGTCTGACAATATTCAATTACTTGGGTTATTGAAACTTGAAACTTACCTGTGATTGATTTCCCTCCGTCATGTTCCAAGCAGATGAGGGCCAGAGGTTTGTGCTACCTGGGAGGTTTGTCTGGCAAATGTAAAGGAGTCGTCACTAGTTACCACATTCACAAAGTCATATTTATAGCTAAACACCGCCTATTTCTACAGTTTATCTTCTTAAAATTTGATTTTAAACCTAATCTTAACCTTCACCCTAACCACACGGCTAACATTATGATTAACCTTATGCCTTATGCCTAACCTTAAGCCTATTTTTGTTTTCATGATGTTTTATAATATAGCCAATTTTTACTATGTGGCTGTGGTAACTAGTGACAGCCGCTGAGCCGATCGCAGGAAGGAAAACACGTTTATTGTTTTAAAAAAAGTCCTGACCTGTCTTGTAAACTCTGTGAATGAATAATAAACCGAAGAATAATGGACAATTTAAAAATGTATAAACATAAATCATACTACTTATCAAACTAATGTATTTATACAAGTACTTAGGTGATACTGCACAGTGAGGGAAAAAAGTATTTGATCCCCTGCTGATTTTGTACGTTTGCTCCACTGTCCCTGTCCCACACTGGGCTCGAACCACTGATCCTCTGCTCGCAAAAACACACGTGACCATCCACCTTGACAATGTACCAACGGTGTGAGCCACCCAAAAGGTACCAATTGGATGGCTCCATCTGCAACATTTCAAGCTAGCTGTGGAGTGAGATTACTGCACGTTCTTAATTCTGTTACACGTTTGTGTGTGATCATGCATTAGTGTACCGTTAAAGTCAGAAGTTTACATACACCGCCTGATCACCGACAACGATGAGACAGTCTATAGGGAGGAGGTCAGAGACCTGGCCGTGTGGTGCCAGGATAACAACCTCTCCCTCAACGTGATCAAGATAAAGGAGATGATTGTGGACTACAGGAAAAGGAGGACCGAGTACGCCCCCATTCTCATCGAATGGGCTGTAGTGGAGCAGGTTGAGAGCTTCAAGTTCCTTGGTGTCCACATCACCAACAAACTATCATGGTCCAAACACACCAAGACAGTAGTGAAGAGGGCACGACAAAGCCTATTCCCCCTCAGGAGATTGAAAAGATTTGGCATGGGTCCTCAGATCCTTAAAAAGTTATACAGCTGCACCATCGAGAGCATCCTGACTGGTTGCATCACGACCGCAAGGAACTACAGAGGGTAGTGCATATGGCCCAATTCATCACTGGGGCCAACAGCTTCTACCCCCAAGCCATAAGACTCCTGAACAGCTCAAATTTGATTTGATTTGATACAGAAGATATCCCTATTTGGCAAAAGACCAAGTCCATATTATGGCAAGAACAGCTCAAATAAGCAAAGAGAACAACAGTCCATCAATACTTTCAGACATGAAGGTCAGTCAATCCGGAACATTTCAAGAACTTTCAAGTTCAAGTGCAGTCGCAAAACCATCAAGCGCTATGATGAAACTGGCTCTCATAAGGACCACCACAGGAAAGGAAGACCCAGAGATACCTCTGCTGCAGTGGATAAGTTCATTAGAGTTAACTGCACCTCAGATTGCATCCCAAATAAATGCTTCGCAGTGTTCAAGTAACAGACACATCTCAACATCAGCTGTTCAGAGGAGACTGCGTAAATCAGGCATTCATGTTCGAATTGCTGCAAAGAAACCACTACTGAAGGACACCAATAATAAGAAGAGACTTGCTTGGGCCAAGAAACAACAGCAATGGACATTAGACCGGTGGAAATCTGTCCTTTGGTCTGATGAGTCCAAATTTGAGATTTCTGGTTCCAACCGCCGTGTCTTTGTGAGACGCAGAGTAGGTAAATGGATGATTGATCTCCGCATGTGTGGTTCCCACCTTGAAGCATGGAGGAGGAGGTGTGATGGAGTGGGTGTGCTTTGCTGGTGACACTGTTGGTGATTTATTTAGAATTCAAGGAATACTTAACCAGCATGGCTACCACAGCATTCTGCAGCGATACGTCATCCCATCTGGTTTGCGCTTAGCGGGACTATTATTTTTTTTTCAACAGGAAAATGACCCAAAACACTCCTCCAAGAAGGAGAGTGATGGAGTGCTGCATCAGATGACATGGCCTCCACAATCACCCGACCTCAACCCAATTGAGATGGTTTGGGATGAGTTGGACCGCAGAGTTAAGGAAAAGCAGCCAACAAGTGCTCAACATACAGTGAGGGAAAAAAGTATTTGATCCCCTGCTGATTTTGTATGTTTGCCTACTGACAAAGACATGATCAGTCTATAATTTTAATGGTAGGTTTATTTGAACAGTGAGAGACATAATAACAACAAAAAAATCCAGAAAAACGCATGTCAAAAATGTTATACATTGATTTGCATTTTAATGAGGGAAATAAGTATTTGACCCCTCTGCAAAACATTACTTAGTATTTGGTGGCAAAACCATTGTTGGCAATCACAGAGGTCAGACGTTTCTTGTAGTTGGCCACCAGGTTTGCACATATCTCAGGAGGGATTTTGTTCCACTCCTCTTTGCAGATCTTCTCCAAGTCATTAAGGTTTCGAGGCTGACGTTTGGCATTTCAAACCTTCAGCTCCCTCCACAGATGTTCTATGGGATTAATATCTGGAGACTGGCTAGGCCACTCCAGGACTTTAATGTGCCTCTTCTTGAGCCACTCCTTTGTTGCCTTGGCCGTGTGTTTTGCTGGAATACCCATCCACAATGCCCTGGCTGAAGGAAGGAGGTTCTCACCCAAGATTTGATGGTGCATGGCCCCGTCCATCGTCCCTTTGATGCGGTGAAGTTGTCCTGTCCCCTTAACAGAAAAACACCCCCAAAGCATAATGTTTCCACCTCCATGTTTGATGGTGGGGATGGTGTTCTTGGGGTCATAGGCAGCATTCCTCCTCCTCCAAACACGGCGAGTTGAGTTGATGCCAAAGAGCTCCATTTTGGTCTCATCTGACCACAACACTTTCACCCATTTCATTTTACATTTACATTTTAGTCATTTAGCAGACGCTCTTATCCAGAGCGACTTACAGGAGCAATTAGGGTTAAGTGCCTTGCTCAAGGGCACATTTACGTCATTTAGCAGACGCTCTTATCCAGAGCGACTACAAATTGGTGCATTCACCCTATAGCCAGTGGGATAACCACTTTACAATTATACTTTTTTTTTTTTGGGGGGGGGGTAGAAGGATTACTTTATCCTATCCCAGGTGTTCCTTAAAGAGGTGGGGTTTCAAATGTCTCCGGAAGGTGGTGAGTGACTCCGCTGTCCTGGCGTCGTGAGGGAGCTTGTTCCACCATTGGGGTGCCAGAGCAGCGAACAGCTTTGACTGGGCTGAGCGGGAACTATGCTTCCGCAGAGGAAGGGAGCCAGCAGGCCAGAGGTGGATGAACGCAATGCCCTCGCCTGGGTGTAGGGACTGATCAGAGCCTGAAGGTACGGAGGTGCCGTTCCCCTCACTGCTCCATAGGCAAGCACCATGGTCTTGTAACGGATGCGAGCTTCAACTGGAAGCCAGTGGAGTGTGCGGAGGAGGGGGTGACGTGAGAGAACTTGGGAAGGTTGAACACCAGACGGGCTGCGGCATTCTGGATGAGTTGTAGGGGTTTAATGGCACAGGCAGGGAGCCCAGCCAACAGCGAGTTGCAGTAATCCAGACGGGAGATGACAAGTGCCTGGATTAGGACCTGTGCCGCTTCCTGTGTAAGGCAGGGTCGTACTCTCCGAATGTTGTAGAGCATGAACCTGCAGGATCGGGTCACCGCCTTGATGTTAGCGGAGAACGACAGGGTGTTGTCCAGGGTCACGCCAAGGCTCTTCGCACTCTGGGAGGAGGACACAACGGAGTTGTCAACCGTGATGGCGAGATCATGGAACGGGCAGTCCTTCCCCGGGAGGAAGAGCAGCTCCGTCTTGCCAGGGTTCAGCTTGAGGTGGTGATCCGTCATCCATACTGATATGTCGGCCAGACATGCAGAGATGCGATTCGCCACCTGGTTATCAGAAGGGGGGATCTTGTCAATGATCTCAAGGCAGCTGGGACCATAGTCACCAAGAAAACAATTGGTAACACACTACACCATGAAGGACTGAAATCCTTCATTCAGATGTTCATTGGCAAACTTCAGATGGCCCTGTATATGTGCTTTCTTGAGCAGGGGGACCTTGCGGGCGCTGCAGGATTTCAGTCCTTCATGGTGTAGTGTGTTACCAATTGTTTTCTTGGTGACTATGGTCCCAGCTGCCTTGAGATCATTGACAAGATCCTCCCATGTAGTTCTGGGCTGATTCCTCACCGTTCTCATGATCATTGCAACTCCACAAGGTGAGATCTCGCATGGAGCCCCAGGCCGAGGGAGATTGACAGTTCTTTTGTGTTTCTTCCATTTGCGAATAATCACACCAACTGTTGTCACCTTCTCACCAAGCTGCTTGGCGATGGTCTTGCACCCCATTCCAGCCTTGTGTAGGTCTACAATCTTGTCCCTGACATCCTTGGAGAGCTCTTTGGCCATGGTGGAGAGTTTGGAATCTGATTGATTGATTGCTTCTGTGGACAGGTGTCTTTTATATAGGTAACAAACCTGAGATTAGGAGCACTCCCTTTAAGAGTGTGCTCCTAATCTCAGCTCGTTACCTGTATAAAAGACACCTGGGAGCCAGAAATCTTTCTGATTGAGAGGGGGTCAAATACTTATTTCCTTCATTAAAATGCAAATCAATTTATAACATTTTTGACATGTGTTTGTTGTTGTTATTCTTTCTCTCACTGTTCAAATAAACCTACCATTAAAATTATAGACTGATCATTTCTTTGTCAGTGGGCAAACGTACAAAATCAGCAGGGGATCAAATACTTTTTTCCCTCACTATAGATGCTCCAACTATGAACAAACTATCAACTGCGAGTCAAACAAGGCAGCATCATTTACACTTTTAAACAACACTGTTAGTGGTAGCTTTCTCAAAATAAAGTGCATTCCAACCAAACCACAAAATGGCCTACAAATCAAATTGTATTTGTCACATGCTTCATAAACAACAGGTGTAGACTAAATAAATATTAATCTGCACAAACTTATCAGTAAAACGCAACTCACAAATATGTGAGGCCACTCACAAATATGTGGAGAAGCTCACAAATATGTGTAGCAACTCACAAATCTTAGGCAACTAAAAAATGTAATGTAAGTCAGAAATATGTAAAATGCAGGTCATAAATGTAATCTGTGTAGTCACAAATGTTGTTGCATTCACAAAAACATATTTGACCGCTGTTGTATTTGCAAAGCAATAAATATATTTGTAAAATATGCAGTGTTAATGAGCAAAAAACTATCAAAACCAGTCTTATTTGCCAATCATCATTTGCTTTTGTTAATGATGACTCATTTGCTTTTGGATCATGAGATATGTTTATGAAACTATATGGGCATATATGCAGACTGGTTTTTATTTGCAAGTTGCATTCTGTATTCGCACAACACCTCTTCTGTTTGTGACTTACTACTTAGATTTCTATCAAAATGTTGTAAATACACTGCTCAAAAAAATAAAGGGAATTCTTAAACAACACAATGTAACTCCAAGTCAATCACACTTCTGTGAAATCAAACTGTCCACTTAGGAAGCAACACTGGTTGACAATACATTTCATATTCGGTTGTGCAAATGGAATAGACAACAGGTGGAAATTATAGGCAATTAGCAAGACACCCCCAATAAAGAAATGGTTCTGCAGGTGGTGACCACAGACCAATTCTCAGTTCCTATGCTTCCTGGCTGATGTTTTGGTCACTTTTGAATGCTGGCGATGCTTTCACTCTAGTGGTGGCATGAGATGGAGTCTACAACCCTCACAAGTGGCTCAGGTAGTGCAGCTCATCCAGGATGGCACATCAATGCGAGCTGTGGCAAGAAGGTTTGCTGTGTCTGTCAGCGTAGTTTCCAGAGCATGGAGGCGCTACCAGGAGACAGGCCAGTACATCAGGAGACGTGGAGGAGGCCGTAGGAGGGCAACAACCCAGCAGCAGGACCGCTACCTCCGCCTTTGTGCAAGGAGGAGCAGGAGGAGCACTGCCAGAGCCCTGCCAAATGACCTCCAGCAGGCCACAAATGTGCATGTGTCTGCTCAAATGGTCAGAAACAGACTCCATGAGGGTGGTATGAGGGCCCGACGTCCACAGGTGGGGGTTGTGCTTACAGCCCAACACTGTGCAGGACGTTTGCATTTGCCAGAGAACACCAAAATTGGCAAATTCACCACTGGCGCCCTGTGCTCTTCACAGATGAAAGCAGGTTCACACTGAGCACATGTGACAGACGTGACAGAGTCTGGAGACGCCGTGGAGAACGTTCTGCTGCCTGCAACATCCTCCAGCATGACCGGTTTGGCGGTGGGTCAGTCATGGTGTGGTGGCATTTCTTTGGGGGGCCGCACAGCCCTCCATGTGCTCGCCAGAGGTAGCCTGACTGCCATTAGGTACCGAGATGAGATCCTCAGACCCCTTGTGAGACCATATACTGGTGCGGTTGGCCCTGGGTTCCTCCTAATGCAAGACAATGCTAGACCTCATGTGGCTGGAGTGTGTCAGCTGTTCCTGCAAGAGGAAGGCATTGATGCTATGGACTGGCCCGCCCGTTCCCCAGACCTGAATCCAATTGAGCACATCTGGGACATCATGTCTCGCTCCATCCACCAACGCCACATTGCACCACAGACTGTCCAGGAGTTGGCGGATGCTTTAGTCCAGGTCTGGGAGGAGATCCCTCAGGAGACCATCCGCCACCTCATCAGGAGCATGCCCAGGCGTTGTAGGGAGGTCATACAGGCACGTGGATGCCACACACACTACTGAGCCTCATTTTGACTTGTTTTAAGGACATTACATCAAAGTTGGATCAGCCTGTAGTGTGGTTTTCCACTTTAATTTTGAGGGTGACTCCAAATCCAGACCTCCATGGGTTGATAAATTTGATTTCCATTGATAATTTTTGTGTGATTTTGTTGTCAGCACATTCAACTATGTAAAGAAAGGAGTATTTAATAAGATTATTTCATTCATTCAGATCTAGGATGTGTTGTTTAAGTGTTCCCTTTATTTTTTTGAGCAGTGTATATATATCCATATCCCAATAATTTGTTGAGCATGCAAATCCTAGAATCTCCGCCTATGCCAAAATTTAGGTAGAAATGTATGCACGGTTGATAAATGAGGCTCCTGGACACAGAACTGGTGAAAAAGACTCCAGATACCATAATTATAAGTCTACACCCCACATTTTTACAATTGCAAAACAGATCATCTTAGTTTCTCCTGAATCAGTTATCATTCATTATACAACAGGAAGGTCGAATGCTGGATACTGATTGGTTAAAACCACATTCCAGCCGGTGTCTATTCCAGAAGTTATCACCGGCTATGAGGTTGAAATGCCTATTTCCTGTTCCATTTCACTGTGCAATCCACTGTCTCATCAGCCCAACCAGGGAATTTATAAACTTGATCTCCACTGTAGAAAAGCATCTAGACATTATTTCCCCTTTCTTTTAGACTAGCATTTGGTTTTCATCAGTGGAGATTTGTATAAACATTGCTGTCTGTCTCTCCGACCTTTACAACATCATTTCAATATTGAAAGTCAATCTCCACTGTCCCAATTGAGGATTAACGCGTCAGGACGAGACAGAGCTTTTCACAGCCAAAATCATGAATCAGCATAATGTTTATGGATATACAGTATACAAAGAAATGTCAATAGAAAAACAGTTAAAATGAAACGAAATGCAGCTAGTTTGCTGTCTTTCCAGATTCAGTTTGAAGTAATTATGTTAGCTGTGTAGTTGGTTAGCTCCTCTGAACAGTGTCCTGATGAGAGAGCACATTTTCATAGGTCCTGTGTGGCTCAGTTGGAAGGGCATGGCGCTTGCAACGTCAGGTTGTGGGTTCGATTCCCACGGGGGACCAGCATGATAAAAATGTATGCACTCTACTGTAAGTCGCTCTGGATAATGTCTATTATGTCAGGTGAAATCGCACATCATTAGCCCATTGTTATGGATGTAGGCCTATCAAAATAAATGTCACTAGCAAGAGCCGCTAGCAAGCAAGGGATAAGAACTTTGCCAGCCAGCATGGTAACGATACATTAAGAGCGAACGTTCATAGATATAGAACAAAAACACTTCACGCCTGGGTCACATCTCTAGCAACCTAACCGATATAATGAACGACCAGGCAGCTTGGGTAACAACCCTAGACTTGTATCGGGACTATATCTCGTGGAAGGATGAAATATGTTTTTATTTAAAATATGTTAATTATTATTTGAATATGTTGGAAATCCGTTGTATAAAAGTGATAAGGCCCTCAAAGCCAGTGTTTGGAGGATATATTGGCACGACTTCATCTCGGGCCTAACAACACCCGTGCCAATATATCCTCCAAACACCAGCTTCTCAGGCATTATCACTTAATTGTAAGACTTGTCATTAACATGTATGATCCCTTATAATGTCTTGTTATCGTCACATAATAATATTGACTAGAAAACACCCATTTTGAATCAGTTGAAAGGCTGATAAAGAGATCATATTATAAGACATTAGAAAGGCTCATACATGCTTATAGTATGTTATAAAGCAGGCTTTAAGTAAAGTGTTACCACTGTATCAATGGAATCAACTTGTATATCTTATTACCTGGTCATTGTTATTCTTTATTGTAGCTATCTGATCTCCCTTACTATTTGATCTCTCTTATGAAAGTATTGTGTGCATTCTTACTTTTCCGAGCATCAACCATCAGTAACGGTATATTGATTATATGATAAATCAGTTTTGTTATATTATGTTCCTTAGACCTATGGACCCAACATGTTCTTACAATGACACCTGAGTAACACTGAAAACTACTGTGCCATTTTACTACAATATTGAGGTAATAATGTTAACCGATGCTGGTTGCTATCCTGTACTGTGCTCTCCACGTAAACTGAATCATACATACAGTACAAATCTAGGAGTTGGGTGGAATTAATAGGTCTCAAACACTACCTTTTGCTCTTTCATTAAAATCAATTAATGTCAAGGAACATCATCTCAGTAACATAACCTTAATCAATGCCATGTGTGATTGTCTAATGCCACATTTGGCATATCATAATCAAGGTGATTGCTTACTTTCACTGACCAGTTATAACTTGTGCAACCAGTTATAACGTATCAACAATTAAAATCTGTATTTCTATTTTAGTAGTTTACTTTCTAAAATGAATGATGTGATAACAAAACAAAGACTTTACGTGAAAAAGTAGACCATTTTTTATTTCTGGCTTTGAAGCTAAGCCTGGAGGTGAGAAGAGCACGTACAATAAATCTCTTTCTTTCCTATAATATCGGCTGGCTGATGGGATGTGTTTTCATGAAAAACACCATTGTTTGTAGGATTAAAGCCTACAAAGCCAGATTGGAATGCCCAATCTATGGATGACCATTAAATAGCTTACATTGGGACTAGAGCTAATAAGGGATTTCTATCTGGCAATTTCTAATCTTTCCATTAACTTATCCAGCTTCAAAGGAATGCAATGTAGTATCATGTTTGATTAATAAAAAGATTGGTAACAATACGCTTAAAGCCAGCAAGTATGATGCATTTTGATGTGGTTATAATGTATTGTTAGAGCAAGAGTTGTTATACGCATGTACAGTATGACCCATTATAATCAGTGCTTGACTTGGGCCGGAGCTCACCGGAGTTGAGTACCGGCACCTCAAATGTTTTACTGCTTGAGTTCCTTCAACTCTTATAGAAAGTCAAGCACTGATTATGTCTTATTACCATCTCATAATACTAAATAACAGAGACATAATGTATTATAAGTCTTATAATAAGACATCATAAAGGCTTGTACATGCTCATAACAAGTGATTAAGCATTACACCAATCTATTTTATTCCATGGAGAGGAAATACGTTCTAGGCTATTTACGCTGGACGGGAATGACTCATTATACCTGCAGACTTAAGTAAAGTGTTACCAAATGATCTTTTTCAGTCCATGGAGATTAAATATGTTCTAGGCTATTTTAGCTGGACAGGAATTCATCATTTATCTAATAATATCAAATATTAATATCTAATTTCTAATAATATATTTTTTGCCTCAGTCTGACAATAGGCTTGAAATGTAATAACTGTAACAACTGCTTATCATTTAAAGCTTAACATTTTCACAACATTGGACAACAAAGGAGCCGTGGGTATGGCATGTCTACTACAAACAGCCCATCCTAAACTAGAGTGTGAACATAAAATACATCCCAATGTAACAACAAACACATCACTCCACGTTAACCCCTGACTAAAATGTAACTTACACACATGCACACACACACGCAGACACACACAAACATACAAACACAATAAAGAGAAGTCCAAGTCCATTGACATGAACGAATCCACGACAAGTTCGTACCTGTCAGAAAACCACAAGGATAGTTTGTGTGTGTGTGATTATCGCATGCTTAGTTCATTTGGACTTGTTTTCAATTTTAGGCACTTCAATCTTTTCCCCAGTGAGGAATTGCCAGATGCCTCCTCTGTAGTTCTCATTGCCCAGGGCGTACAGGAAAACGTTGAACGTGGGAGAGGTCTTTGCCAGAATAGGAGCCAGCTACAAACACAAAGACAAACAGAGCAATGTAAATGTCTCAGTACTAGCAAGTTCAAAAAGGTGGTACATTTGTGTCAAAGTACGGTACAGCAAGTTTTATAAAATACAGATACAGTTGAAGTCGGAAGTTTACATACACCTTAGCCAAATACATTGAAACTTAGTTTTTCACAATTCCTGACATTTAATCCTAGTAAAAATTCCCTGTCTTAGGTCAGTTAGGATTACCACTTTATTTTAAGAACGTGAAATGTCAGAATAATAGTAGTAATTTATTTCAGCTTTTATTTCTTTCACCACATTCCCAGTGGGTCAGAGGTTTACATACACTCAATTAGTATTTGGTAGCATTGCCTTTAAATTGTTTAACTTGGGTCAAACGTTTCGGGTAGCCTTCCACAAGCTTCCCACAATAAGTTGGGTGAATTTTGGCCCATTCCTCCTGACAGAGTTGGTGTAACTGAGTCAGGTTTGTAGGCCTCCTTGCTCGCACACGCTTTTTCAGTTCTGCCCACAAATGTTCTATAGGATTGAGGTCAGGGCTTTGTGATGGTCACTCCAATACCTTGACTTTGTTGTCCTTAAGCCATTTTGCCACAACTTTGGAAGTATGATTGGGGTCATTGTCCATTTGGAAGACCAATTTGCGACCCAGCTTTAACTTTCTCACTGATGTCTTGAGATGTTGCTTCAATATATCCACATACTTTTCCTTCCTCATGATGCCATCTATTTTGTGAAGTGCACAAGTCCCTCCTGCAGCAAAACACCCCCAAAGCATGATGCTGCCACCCCCGTGCTTCACGGTTGGGATGGTATTCTTCGGCTTGCAAGCTACCCCCTTTTTCCTCCAAACATAACAATGGTCATTATGGCCAAACAGTTCTATTTTTGTTTCATCAGACTAGAGGACATTTCTCCAAAAAGTACGATCTTTGTCCCCATGTGCAGTTGCAAACCGTAGTCTGGCTTTTTTATGGCGGTTTTGGAGCAGTGGTTTCTTCCTTGCTGAGCGGCCTTTCAGGTTATGCCGATATAGGACTCGTTTTACTGTGGATATAGATACTTTTGTACCTGTTTCCTCCAGCATCTTCACAAGGTCCTTTGCTGTTGTTCTGGGATTGATTTGCACTTTTCGCACCAAAGTACGTTCATCTCTAGGAGACAGAACGCATCTCTTTCCTGAGCGGTATGAACGCTGTGTGGTCCCATGGTGTTTATACTTGCGTACTGTTGTTTGTACAGATGAACGTGGTACCTTCAGGCGTTTGGAAATTGCTCCCAAGGATGAACCAGACTTATGGAGGTCTACCAATCTTTTTCTGAGGGCTTGGCTGATTTCTTTTGATTTTCCCATGATGTCAAGCAAAGAAGCACTGAGTATGAAGGTAGCCCTTGAAATACATCCACAGGTACACCTCCAATTGACTCAAATGATGTCAATTAGCCTATCAGAAGCTTCTAAAGCCATGACATCATTTTCTGGAATTTTCCAAGCTGTTTAAAGGCACAGTCAACTTAGTGTATGTAAACTTCTGACCCACTGGAATTGTGATACAGTGAATTATAAGTGAAATAATCTGTCTGTAAACAATTGTTGGAAAAATGACTTGTCACGCACAAAGTAGATGTCCTAACCGACTTGCCAAAACTATAGTTTGTTAACAAGAAATGTGTGGCGTGGTTGAAAAATGAGTTTTAATGACTCCAACCTAAGTGTATGTAAACTTCCGACTTAAACTGTATACATAGACTCAGTTGGTTGGAGTATGAAATTTGGCACACCAGTGTTGTGAGCTTGACTCCTGCATGTGCCATTACACTACACAAGTATGTGTTAAATGTACATTGCTTTGGGGACCAAAGGACCATTAGTTATATCATCAAGCAGTGCGATTAATGGCTACTATATTACACAGAAACCCTAAGTATTGTATTTGTGTATTTGGTAAATGGTGTAAAAGATCTTTGGCATACACAAAGTAATATGACCTTGAGAAATCTATATGATGTCTACTGTTAGATTAGATGCAGTGTGTGTGTGTGTGTGTGTGTGTGTGTGCACGCATGTGTGTGTGTGCACGTGTGTGTGTGTGTGCATGTCTGTGTATGCGCATGTGTGTGTTGTCCTCACCATCCTTATCTTGGGAGAGACCAGGTTGGCATTCTTAACAGCAGCGTAAAAGGTCAGGACTCCATAGGGTCCCCAGCAGAACAAAAATGTCTTCAGGGGAGTGGCAGTGTTGAACTGTAGAGAGAGGGACAGTATTATGACTTATTTCCATCCCCATTGATTGAATATGTTCCTCTATGTTTGCTTTGGTAATGTATGAGGTTACACTCGCCATTCAAATAAATTAAATTGAGAGAGAGAGAGAGAGAGAGAGAGAGAGAGAGAGAGAGAGAGACAGAGAGAGGGTGAGAGAGAGAGAGAGAGAGAGAGAGAGAGAGAGAGAGAGAGAGAGAGAAAGAGAAGGGATTGTTACTGTTCGACCATGAATAGTGGAAAAACGTCTCGGGTCATGGGGCTGCATGTGACGGCCTTGTCACAAGCCTGGGATAACGGTTGGGACAAAAACACAATATCTGGCTTACCATCATTTCATAATCGACTAAACTCAGACAATGCACCAAAACAGGCACACAGTAAAACATTGTTCACTGACCATTCATAGTAATCCCATGTTTTATACTCATAATACACTATACTTAGGGATAACAGTTTTGTTTGAGAATGTGTTATTTTTGAGTACACATGACACAAAGACTGCAATGCCACTTACCATGTATACAACCTTTGTATCCATACAGGAATGTTAATGAAGTAGTTGTTTACAGTTTTGTAGACATTCCTAGCAGAAACCCAACACTGGGGCATCTGAGAGGAGAGGGGGCTTTGCTTTCTGTGTTTTGTGTTTCCAAAGTAATAATGATGCATTTGAGGTATTGGACACTCTTTGAAAGTGCGGCCGTGTGTGTGTGTGCATGAGAGAGAGCAAAAGAGAGAGAGACAGAGAGAGACAAAGAGAGAACATATATGTTTTCCCCTTTCTGTAATCACTATTACTGTTATTGTTGATGTCATTATCTCACTTCGCTTTAGCAACAGTGGTCTTATCATTCATGCTAATAAAGCTTATCTCAGAGAGAGAGAGAGAGAGAGAGAGAGAGCATGTCTGTCTGTGTGGTGCTATTTGAAGGTTAGATAACAGTAACAGTGCTGCCTTAGTGAAAGGAGCTCATTGTTTCCAGCAGCATAGACGCCTTTGTGCTCCGGCTAGCACAGCGTAAGCCCTAGCTACACAACCGCGAGTAATTGGCTTATGCAACATATAGAGGGAGAGGCAACCTGATTCAGTCCCTCCAGTCACGTGGGACCTAGGGATGTTACGGTGACCGTATTACCACTACACCGGCAGTCACGAGTCATGATCACAGTCAAATTCCACGTGACCGTTTAGTCAAGCTCTGATGTTGCTGATGGTCATTAGTAGCCTACCAAACTTGCTAACTTCCTGGTACTCAGCACTCTATTGTCCCTCTAATCACTCTGACATCAATGCAAAGTTGTCAAAAATCAATCATTTGCGCTTATAGACTACTGCCGTGTGTGCATTGCTGCGCTTATAATGTGAAGAAATAGCATAATAGTTTATCAACATTTTAAGCTAAACGTTCTGATCTGTTGCATCAGCCTCATTGCGTTAAAAAAATGTTTGATGCGAGTGGTTGTATTAATTTGGGATCTATCGCATCCCACAACTGACCCAGAGTATGTTTGGAACATTTATTTCTCGCACAGAAGGTCAAGTTGACCAATAGAATAGGTCAACTTTTGTACAATGGGGGATAGTAGATTGACATAGGCTAGAGCATTTGCTGTTCGTTAGGCCTATTCATCTTGTTGGCTGAAAAAAAGTACATGTGGACAATTTTTCTAACATCTTCAATATGTGCCTCAGAATTCAATAAGAAGGACCCACGCAGTCCCTGATGTGTCTGTCTTCACTTGTAACCTACTTCGGAGCTGAGAGGCCTGTGAGAAGGACCCGATCACGTGACGGGCATTGGCTAATAAGAATTGAGATATCCGAGAGAGCCACCTGAGTGAGAAGTGCTTCGGAGCACGGTGATTGGCAGCTGGGAGAAGGGAATTATAATTATTATATTCAGCCCAAGGGCACAACAGCCACTTTGGCCACAAAGGCATGGATGTTTTTAGGGGGCATTACGGCTACACAAGGGGGATGCTGCCGGGAAATTCGAGGCCTGGTTAGAATATTATCAAGTGCTTATCAAATTGTGAATGAGAGACTGATGAAGTGTGTGCAGCCTGCACAAGAAACAAAGCAGAGCTCATACCTTTCATGCAACTTTTTTTCAAAACATCATTAGAGTTGCATCATGCAGCCTTAGAATGTTTTAAAAATCTAAACATATAGCCCAACATTTGTATCACAACTAACGTTGCATAAATAACTCTAAATTAAGCATATAGGAGGACCTGTTTTTTTGTTAACTGCTCAACACAGAATAGCCGCGTGTGTGCACTCCCTCTGAAATCGTTTGGAGAAAATATCATTTTTATTTTATTCAGCTATTTTCAATTGTATTCTTCATACTATAAAATAATGCCACGGAATTCTAAGCAAATCTTGTCTGCTAAATGAACTAGTGTAGTCCACAGCCATATGGCATAGCCAGATCAGGGCCTAACATAAGGACAACTCAGAGTATGCTATTCTGTTCTTCTGAAATATACCACATTTTATTCATATCATGTTTCTTTAGACCTGTCTAAATTAACTAATGGATTTACTGTGATGGTGTAGGCTATATTAAATTGATTTATTAGACTTCTTAAAATATAGATGTTCCAAATGTCTGCATTAGTGGCTTGTAGGCTATGCCGAGGAAGCCAGAAGATGCTAAACGTGTTTATGTTAATTAACGGTCAATTACCGTGAGACCGGCAGTTATTTGCTTGACGATCACTGGCTGACATTTATTGACCGCCACAGCCCTAGTGGGACCTACAGTATACTCTACTAATCTACTGTGTCTATTCAACAGTACAGTTTCCTTTAAGGTACAGTGGCTGCATTCCAAACCATGGGGCCTTGATGGTCTACACCTTGCAGGACTGAAAAGACTAAATAGATGAACATTAGCACTATAGGGGTTGTTTCTCCTCCCTAGTCCTCAAATAAGCAGTGGTCAGTCATAGAAAGATAGGGGGAACATTTTGGGTTTGGAACTGAGTGCATCCTTTTGAAATGCAGCCATCTTTGAAGGTATCACTGATTTGACATTACTGGTTCTGTGAAATCTGGAAATATAATCTATGAATCACTTGCATTCCCCTATCAAGTCATGTTAGATCAGGGATTACTTCAAGGTAGCAAGGAGGGAAGGGTGCATGTTGACAGTATTGGAACAGGGCCATGTATGACAATAATAGTTGACATTATTCTTACCCTGGGGTTTCCGGTCTTCTTGAATTTCTGGCCGATGGAATTGTAGGAGGACATGACAACAAAAGTCTGGACGGCCATGTTGAATATGGCCATGGGGATCAAGTAGGACACATAGTTCCTGTTCAAGAAAAGAAAGAACACAGTGCATCTGGGGAGCCAATATGGATGTTTTACACTACAGAAAGTGTTACCTGTCTCCCTTGTTGTAGGCCAGGTTTTTTGTGTATTTTTGTGTGCATTTGAGTGTGTGTGTGTGTGTGTGTGTGTCTGCCCATCGGTCTGTCTTTTTGCCATGTGTGAAGATGTGTGTGTGTGTGTCATCTGTCTCCCTTGCTGTAGTCCATGTGTGTGCGCATGTGAATGTGCATACGTGTGCAGGTATGTGAGTGTGTTCGTTACCTGTCTCCTTTGCTGTAGTCCAGGGTACAGCAGGTTCTGAGGGGTTCGTAGTCATACTCTCCCCAGCCGATGAGGGGCATGGCGGACCAGAAGGCGGTGAACAGCCAGATGAAGATAGTCAGAGTGATGGCACTGCTCCACTGTAGCTTTGTCCCTGATGAGAAGCACAACCATAGAAATACAATGATTAGAATATATTCTATTTCAAGAATTTCTATTTCCCATTGGAATGGAGAGGGAGAGTAAAGGTGTGTGCTGTGCTCTTAGAAATCAATTCGGATTATTATATTTCTATGAGCACAACACACACTGTTACTCTCCACCATTTCAATGTAAAGTGAAATATCCCCTCAGCCCCATTGCTTTCCAGGGCCAGACAGATATACAACACATTCATAAAATTAACAAATTCGAATAACGTTTGTGTCATGTCACATTTTAAATGTATTTAGGAACTAAACATGTACTTAAAACTAGCTGTGAACGCACAATAAAATGTGTTATTGTGTAATTATTGTATTATTGTGTTTTTAACATATACATTTTTGGTAGGGCAGGACCAGAGGGAATCTGTGAGAAAGTGTTCATATTAAAACATTTAAGGGTTGTCTTCATATTTCCTCAATTGTAGCAGTATTTTGTTTTATTGATTGTAATGCCACATATTTTATGGT
The DNA here is from genome assembly GCF_020615455.1 of Coregonus clupeaformis. Taxonomy (NCBI): domain Eukaryota; kingdom Metazoa; phylum Chordata; class Actinopteri; order Salmoniformes; family Salmonidae; genus Coregonus; species Coregonus clupeaformis. Next base: position 448,004 of record NC_059228.1, on the reverse strand, counting down.
TTCAAATCACAGATTCCATCTGCGACATACCCAAAGAATGAGAAGAGATAAGGGGAGTAATATAATCCATTTCATGTTGTTATGTTGATCCTTGTCTTGAAGTAGGCCTAAGCTCAACATGGTTAATGTTGGTTTACTATTTGGTTGAAATACTACAAAACAAAATGCTTCCCATTGGCCAGTTGTTGGCCATGTTCAGGGCCTAATTAATGCAGGTGCTTACCGGGGCTGAAAGTAAAACAAATATAATAATAATGGAAATATATACACCATATATTATATATACACAGTATATATATGTAGTGTATATATATATATATATATTTTTTTTACTGCAACTGCCAACCACAGGACTCAGGAGCCTGCTCTCAAAGAGTGTAGACAGCCAGCTGCAGCCTGCTGCCGCTTTGCTAATCATCAGATGGGGGAGGAGAGGAGGTAGGGGGCCCACGTGGGTAATTGGGGGGCCCTGCCTTGATTGGGTAACTGATTAATAAAAAAGTACAAATAAACTGCATAATAAATAAATGCAACTGGTCAATTGTGTAAGTTGTTAACTCAAAATGACAAAACGACTAGGTTCCAGTTTAACTATGTTTACTTCACCATATTTCCACAATACATAGTTGCCATTGCATTCAGGCCAGGTCCATCTACCCTGAGACTACGGCGCAGGGGTAGTAATAACAGAGTGATAGCACCGTAATAACAGAAATATAGGGATACTTAAAATATGAGCTTAACAATCTCCCACTTTTCTTTAAAGACAATCAAAAAATAATGAAATGTCCCCAGTATTATTTAAATTACCCATTACAAATGGGTTGTGTGACAAAGTTTTTATTTTGTATTACTCAAGCTGCCACTTTCCATTACTGAGTGCCTTTAGGAGCACAAGACCGGATGCTGCCTTTTTAGTCAGACTGTTCTTTTTAGCAAGCTGTTCCTTTGTGGCCGACCACAGAATCCGCCGGATTCTCTGTGCTTGAATAACTTCCTTGATGCTGCTAATCTCAAGACAAAGTATTTTCTCTGTGACAGACTTGGTTGACTTAACAGCATCAACTAAGGAGTAGTTGTCAGTGACACAAAATACAGGTAGAATGTGTTGTTTTGTCAGAAAGATGGCTTTGTCAATTCCATCCACAAGAGCAAGGGATTCTCCAGCAAGTGTGCTTTGGACAACCCTTCTGATCCTTTTTGACTGCCAACAGATAAGCGAGAATCTTCCTTCTTCACCCATTAACACGTGTAGCTCAGTTGGTAGAGCATGGCGCTTTCAATGCCAGGGTTGTGGGTTCGATTCCCACGGGGGGCCAGTATGAAAATGTATGTACTCACTAACTGTAAGTCGCTCTGGATAAGAGCGTCTGCTAAATGACTAAAATGTAAATGTAAAATGATTAGATGTCCACCTTGTGTGCCTCCTTCTGTAAGGTTCCCTAGGGAAGCATCACTGAAGACAACTAGTTTCAGAGAGTCATCTTTTCCAACATGCTGAAACTTTAGAGTCACTTGTTGTGATTTCAGTTTACGAACAACTTTGTTTGCCTCATGAATGGTTTGTACAGTGGCGTGTTTTGTGTTGGATACCAAGTTGCAACCATCAAACATTACATCAGGTCTACTCTGTCTATCAACCCATATAATTTGACCTAATTTTGACCTCAATTGATCAGCTTCAATTCCGCAGAGAGGGGAATTCCTTTGTACGGCTCTTGAAGAATCCATGTGGATGGGTTGAAGATTCTTGATATAGCTTTCCTGTTGTGTCAGTATTGTTCTGTCAACTGTAATAAACTCTATGCCAACATAGCAAAAACTATCATGCTCCTCACGGCCGACTGGGAAAACAGCTTTGAGGTGTGGAATCACAGTTGTAGCAAAGGACTGTGAGCCACCCCAGATGAAGTCATCAACATGACAGGCAAGTACTCGTCACATTGCAGTCTTGATCAAGCCAATAGAAGACTGCAGGATCCACTTGTGACATTTTTCCACCTGTACTCAGCATTGTTGCCTTGACTTTGTTGTACCAGTAGAGTGATGCATCTGCCAGGCCATACACACACTTTTTTAGTTTCTACAGTGTTCCTTCGCTCTTAGCTTCAGGCGGAGGTCGTGAATGTCCCTTGACAGCTTTGTTCCCTGCAAAAATGCAGATTTGATGTCTATGGAATGAAGTTTCCATTTTTTCTGGCAGATCACTGTCAGCAGCAATCTGAGTGACTCCGAGGTGCATGCCGATGAGTCTTTTGGGAGTTCTTTAGCAGCCAGCTCCTCAAAACCTGCTTTTAGACATGCTTTTGGCACTATTCCAGTTAAGGATTCTTTAAGGGTACACACCCACCTTGTTGAGACACATTTTTGGCCAATGTCTTTGACTTCCTCAAACACGTCCTTTTTACTCCAATTACTGGTACTGAGCTCATCTAGTTTAGCTGAGTCAAATGACACGTCCTTTGTTTCAAGTACATCATCATTTTGAATGTCATTCTGTTTTTCCATTGGTTCAATTCTGAGATTATCTACAAGTGACAGGTCAGCTGACCCGGATGTACCAGAAAGTGTAGCTGGTTCAGAGTACTGCAAGTTGTACCAGTTCTGGTGTTTTCCTTTGGCTTTTCCTGCTCGTCCAATGCCGATTGCTGTGTGTGGAATACCACGATCTCTGTCCATGTATTTAACAGTTTGCCTAGTTTTCAGATTGGAACAACCATGTTGTCTTAACACATGTGGCTGTTGTTGAACGTTTTCCTCATTTGGACCATCACAAGTATTACCTGTGTCATGGTTGAAGGTCTATGCTCCATTTCCTGTGTCAGTTTCAGTGTCCATATCATTGGATGCGACATCTGGTAGGTTTGTGTCAATGTATCCTTTTTGTCATTATCAGTAGGAGGCTGATTCTCAGCAACAGCCCCTCCATCTTGTTGATCATTTACTTTCCGCCATCTTGAATGATGCACCCTGAAAAATATCACCATACCATCTTGGCCAATGACTACTCCCGGTCCTTTCCACTCTTGACAGTCAACTCGTTTGTAGTACACTTTGTTTCCAGTCTCGTACTTCTCATCGGTGGGTAGAAGCTGTTTACACAGAGCCCTGTGAATTCTCTCTGAACACTCTGCTTCAGTGAACACTTTTATTGCTGCATGTAGTGCTGAAAGGTGCTGTCCCACCCATGCACACTGGTCCCTTCTAGTGCTGGTGGCTTGTCAACCAGTAGAGGGAAGATTAGGGTTCTGCCCAAACACTAGTTGATATGGTCTGTAGCCATGAACATTATGCATTTAGTTTTTTTGCCATCAAAGCCCAATCTAGGGCTGTTTTCCAGTCACATCCATTGTCTTGCTTCACTTTCAGCATGATCTCTGTGAGTGTTTGATTATGTCTCTCCAGAAGTCCATTGCTCCATGGACTGTATGTAGCAGTTGTCTTTACCTCCATGTTGAATTTCTCAGCCATTTCTCTTATTTTATTATTATTTAATTATCCTCCTGGGTTTCTTTGTATTCACAATGCTTCAAGCACTGAAGCGTGTGAAGTGGTTGATTATGTGAAGAAGGTACCACACACTTGGTCCTAGCTCATGTAGATGTACAGCCACTTTCATTGTACTTAGAAGCCAGTGTCAAACCAACAGCTGGTCTGGGCTTAGGTTTGCTGTATTTCTGGCATGTCTCACAACTGTTAACTATCTGCCGTAGAATGGAAATACTCTCATCATCATTATTCCCAGAAGTGAAGTTTTAACAATACTTTGTGTTTTTCCTCTGTGTTCATGTTCTCTGTGACTGTCAGAATCTCCATGTGCTCTGTGTCTGTCAGAATCTAATTTCTACATGGACTCTGTGTGATGTCTTTGTCTAAAATGTTTACACAATAGTGGCCTGAGTCTTGCTAGCTAGCCTGCCTACTGAAAATTGTGGGAAAAAGTGAGAGTGGAGCCCAGAAAATAAAATTACTGAAAAATAAAACAACAGCAGAAGCAAGGAATTAACTAACTGGTTATTTTTCTGCGCAACACAAAGACACAAAGGACAACGACAACCAAAGGCCTGCAATCAAGCATACGAGAGATCAACCCCATTGGCAGAGTGGCTGCCTTGCACTGCACATACTCTGAATTCGGCAGATTATTATATCAGGTTTACAACCAAATGAAAACAGTTGAATTGAAACCCTCAAATCTCTTTCTGTTACAAGGTGGTCTGCCCATGCACAAGCCACAAAAGCATTATGCCTCAGAAGTATCTGAGGACAAAAATCTAACTCTGGCCACGCATAATGAGGCTCTAGCACTCTATACCCAAATGGATAAACTTGAGATTGCTTTTCTCTGTAACTTGTGGAACACAATACTCCAACGTTTTCAGAATACAAGCACTGCACTTCAGGCAGTCGAACTGGAGCTGTCTAACACTGTTCGTTTGGTGGCCTCCTAAAGAGACTTTGTGGCTGGGTTCCGGGATCAGTTTGATAGCTTTGAGGCAAAAGGAAAGAACATGTCCCCAAGCGTTTTAACGCTTTACAAACCTGACACGCAAGAAGAAGAAAAAAACATGCTAACGAGTCATCAGAGGCAGAGCCTGACTGTTGTTTATCAATGACAGGTCAGCAGATATTTCCTGTCGGTGTGTTCACTGTTGTAATTGACACATTTATTGCCGAGTTGGATAGGAAGTATGACTCATACAATGAGCTAAACAACTGCTTTGGATTTTTAAACAATATGCCTTCACTTTCCTCACAAGACCTACATCAATCTGACTTGCAACATGTGGATCTGCCAGGGCATTGCTTCACATGTTGAGACAGAGGAATCTACAAGCAGTCTTTCCCAATATTCTTAACTTTACCTGTTACCAATGCATCAGGGGAGCCGTCCATTTCAGAGTTGGCTCTTGTCAAAAACAGACTGAGATCAACGATAAATTAATGCACTGCATAAGGCCTAATGCTCGTCCGCTGGAGACGTCTGGAAAGGCTCTGTCCAGCCAGCTGGTGGTGCTGAAATGCCAGAGGCCACACAGGCCTGCGCTCTTGTTTTCTTTGCGAAGGCTGTGCGGATGGTAACTGTGCGTGGTCCTCCTGAATCAATAGTGTGAGTGTTCTGTGTAGACTAGGTCATGCAACTGTTTTGTTTTTTGTTTTTTTAGGGGGTAGATCAGCTTTAATATTTCAGATAGATTGTAACTTCCATCAATGTAATTGTCTGCATCACTTCCAATCCCCCATATGTTATTTTTCTCCATCGTCCCTTTGATGCGGTGAAGTTGTCCTGTCCCCTTAGCAGAAAAACACCCCCAAAGCATAATGTTTCCACCTCCATGTTTGACGGTGGGGATGGTGTTCTTGGGGTCATAGGCAGCATTCCTCCTCCTCCAAACACGGCGAGTTGAGTTGATGCCAAAGAGCTTGATTTTGGTCTCATCTGACCACAACACTTTCACCCAGTTCTCCTCTGAATCACTCAATGTTCATTGGCAAACTTCAGACGGGCCTGTATATGTGCTTTCTTGAGCAGGGGGACCTTGCGGGCGCTGCAGGATTTCAGTCCTTCACGGCGTACTGTGTTACCAATTGTTTTCTTGGTGACTATGGTCCCAGCTGCCTTAAGATCATTGACAAGATCCTCCCGCGTAGTTCTGGGCTGATTCCTCACCGTTTTCATGATCATTGCAACTCCACGAGGTGAGAACTTGCATGGAGCCCCAGGCCGAGGGAGATTGACAGTTCTTTTGAGTTTCTTCCATTTGTGAATAATCTCACCAACTGTTGTCACCTTCTCACCAAGCTGCTTGGCGATGGTCTTGTAGCCCATTCCAGCCTTGTGTAGGTCTACAATCTTGTCCCTGACATCCTTGGAGAGCTCTTTGGTCTTGGCCATGGTGGAGAGTTTGGAATCTGATTGATTGATTGCTTCTGTGGACAGGTGTCTTTTATACAGGTAACAAACTGAGATTAGGAGCACTCTCTTTAAGAGTGTGCTCCTAATCTCAGCTCATTACCTGTATAAAATACACCTGGGAGCCAGACATCTTTCTGATTGAGAGGGGGTCAAATACTTATTTCCCTCATTAAAATGCAAATCAATTTTATAACATTTTTGACATGCGTTTTCCAGGATTTTGTTGTTGTTATTCTGTCTCTCACTGTTCAAATAAACCTACCATTAAAATTATAGACTGATCATTTCTTTGTCAGTGGGCAAACGTACAAAATCAGCAGGGGATCAAATACTTTTTTTCCTTCACTGTAACTCCACCAGTCCTACCGATAATATCATTCACAAAGATTATACCTTTTTTAAACATTTTGTCAAAAAAAAGAAGGTTTTTTATCAATTAGTATTACTATAGTATATCAATTAGCGCCTACTCCAAACTACACGCGCTCAGCCATGCATATTTTTTGTAAACAGTGATTGAGTTATATTATTCGCCTCAATTAGTACTATCCAATCTACTCATCACATTACAAAGAGTAGGCAATAAAAAACACAAAGCCCCAAGGCCTATTATTTCTTAATCTGTCCCTGGCCACATACTGTAACTCTCTCTAACAGAAGCCTGATTACTTCTGGTCGTTGTGGAACTGTATCTCTCTTATTGCTCTCTGATATATAGTTTGACAGGGTCATGACACACAATAGAAAGTGTGTCAGTGTTAGTGTAATCTGCAGATTATGTATTCGTGAGAAGTCATTAAAGGCATGCAGATGAGTGACATCCTAACAGATTAATAGACTCTTAGGCTGAAGGCCAGATGGCCTCTTAGGATGATGTGAGGCCACAAGAACAGCTGCACCCAAAGACTAGTCCTATCTAGTGTGTGTTTGTTTGTGCATTTGTTGTTGGGGATGGATGTGTGAGTATGTGTGTCTGTGGAGATGTATGAGACCTAAGAGACTCATGCCACTTACTTGTGCAGTACTGGTGGTATCTGTCCCATGCGATGGCAGCAATGAAGTGGATGCTGGCGAGAGCTGTCACGAAACCCTGGAAACCATGAGTCTGGCAGCCATCAGAGCCATAGGGCCAGTACCTGGAGAAGGACAGAGTAAAGAGGGGGAAAGACAATACATTAGGCCTTAACATAGCCTATTTCTTCAGCTGGTTGTGAATGCTATTTATAATGCTCAACAACCAATGGTTAGACTGGTAGAGCATAGAACTAGACGGTAGGGAAGGTCACTGTCTGTTTATGATCTTTTGCATTGACCAAGGTCATCTATTAATAACCATTTTGAATTTGAAGTGAATCCGGTGGCTGTTTTCATCCTAAATCACCTAGACGCCAACGTCATCGTTCATCCCCCTGATTACAGAGTTCTAAATCCTCCGCCTTTACACATTACAGTCCCCAGGAGGTCTGTTACATGTATGCCCTAAACCCGTTGGTCTTTGCCCCGGCCTTATTGATCTACTACTCTAACACTACGCAGAGATATTGATTGGAATATGTCTGAGAGAGAGCGAGAGACATTCTCCTTTGCGTTGCTCCACTATAGACTATTGCAGGAATAGTACAGAACAGGGATCATCAACTAGATTCAGCCGCGGGCCAATTTTTTCTTGAGCTGGTGTGTTCGGGGGGCCGGAACATAATTACAAATAATTTGTAGACTGCAAATTGACCGCAAGAAGCCCAAACAGATATAATGTTTGACTAAAACATAATCATTTCAAACCTTGCTTACATTTGTATATGATCACGTCTCTCTATTATGCGTGGGAATACTTGGAAAAATATGTATTCATTAAAAATATGATTTCCTGGTGTTTTTACAGTCTATTATGTCCAACAATTAATAAAAAATGTTTGCTCTGAAAACTTGGGGGGCAAAATAAAACCACTTGCAGGCCATATACAGCCCGCAAGTTGGAGAACCCTGGTTTAGAATATTCCATATTCCATTCAATTCATGGTATTTCGCAGTGGAAAAACGTTGCAACAATGAGTCAGTGTGAGTAGAAAGTAAATTAGGTGATGGAAAGGATTAGTAGGTTATGCTACGTCACTCACCTCAGAAAGCTGGAGAAAGCGGCAATGGTTGCATTCGCGGAGATGCCCATATCGGCCAATGCCAAGCTAAAGACTAGGAAATTGCTGGGGGTTCTCAGTTCTCTTATTTTGATGAAAGCAGCGACTGTCACAGCATTCAGGAAGAATCCCAGAAGACCTTTAGGGAACATAACACAGAATAGGCTATAAACAAAGTAGCAGTGCGCATAGCGAAGTAAATCAATTCCAAAATGACTTCATCCAGGGAGTTGAGCGCAGACTTTTAATACTTAAACCCTTACCGTAAACGTATGTAGCTCAATTGGTAGAGCATGGCGCTTGTAACGCAAGGGTAGTGGGTTCGATCCCCGGGACCACCCATACGTAAAAATGTATGCGCTTTGGATAAATGCGTCTGCTAAATGGCATATTATTATTATTATTATTATTATTATTATATTATGTTTGTCCTCTGTTGTTGCGTGCCTTTGTTTGCTGAAATCCATACTTTTTAACGTTAATCAAATACAACCACCGACTGTTTCCTTGTTGAGATTCAATTGGCACATGCGCATTTGTGCTGAGTTGCCATCTTAGAGCAACAGCAATGAGGAAAGTCAGTAGTTGTATTTGTGACCGACCGGCTCAATTCGGTCTTATGTAGCAACATTTGAAATTGTGTTTATTTTCGATTGGATAAAGGTAGAGACCAATGGTCCCTCTAATGTTATTTTATTTATTTTTTTACAGTGAACACTGAGGCTGTACCCTTACAGTTGTAGACAGTAGCCAATAGGCTATTGTGGCTATTTGAGCATAATGTAGGCCTACAAACAAAACCAATGGAGCAAATCCCAAAACATTTTCACATGGAAATAGTTTTTGATTTCTATGAGATAGCCTACAGTAGCCTATATGTGGTGTTCAATGCATGCCTACATTGCATGATACTTTTAAAAACGTTTTTACATAATGAAGGGCTTGACATTAATTCATTATTTTTTACTTGGTCTTTAACGCCATGGACAAAATAGGTGACTGTAAATTGCATTGTGCTGTATGATGCAAGAAACCACTTTCAAAATAAAAGTAATTATTATTACCATACAGAGAATCAGGCAATGTAGGCTACCCCTCTGCCTATTGGCTTATTTGCATATTCAAGCCTGTCTCAAAATACAACACTGCCCCTTTAATTAAGACAAACCTTTTTACCTGACTGGCTTTTCAAAGAGCTTGAAATGTAGCCTACACATTTTGTGCTCTTGTAGGAAGCAGTAACTCCCCATTGCTGACCTATACTTATCTATAACTGGGCTAATAACTTGCTAACTAGCAAAGAATATCAACAAATGTGCACACGTGTGGCTCTGCGCTCTGAACTGATCTGAAAAGCGCATTCACTCCTGGGTGATTGAAAGACCGCTCATGGGCTCTGTTGCGCTCTAGCTCTGCCTACAACAAAATCAAAGACTCAATCTCGCAAAGTTAGATTTGTTTTGGTTTGTTGCATTGAAAAGGGTCTGATATAATGTTGATTAGATCACAGAAAAAACATTGATCTATATAGTGCAAACTAATGGAGCGAACTCAGTGAAGTTCAATCTCTTGCTTCTCTGCACGGCCTGGCATTTCTTCTGCGAGGCAGTCCTGGATGAGGTGCGGGGCCGTGCACGTATCAGCTTAGTGGCAACATTGGTAGGGACTCAGAGCTAGAAAATGTTATATCATACACTAGAGGTGAGGGACAATGGGAAAGTAATTCTGCTTTGAAAGTTGATACACTTTTGAGAAAATGGCCCTTGAATGTTTTGGTACACATACTGGAGAGCTCTTCTTTGTCTACACCCATTCAACATCGTTCACAACCTCTTAAGTCTTAGCCCCACCCATCTCTTTAAGGATTCACATGAGGCCATGTGCTAAACAGAGTGAGTACGGTAGAGTACTAAACAACCAAAGATTTCAAGACTAAAGGCTGGTTTATACTACGTCTATTGACATGTCTGTAGACAGTTGTCGCAATGATATCATGAACATTATATTGTCGTACGACATTAAACTTGTCATTGTCGTTATGAAAAAGTATAAACACAAAAACTACAGGCTATATGACATCAGCAGCCTGGTGGTCCAAAATAGCATAACTGGTGTACTTTAACACCAATAAACCCATCCGTTTAAAAATGAATTTAGTATATGTCAATCTAGCAAACCAGGCAACTAAAAGCAACTTTCTAAGCAATATTTTCGTTAGTTTCTAGCTTGATAGCTAGCTAGCTAACGTTAAATTAGCTGGCTAGCCAGTTCAAATAATGATCATATCATATAGCTGACATCTTAACTTTAGCTAATTTGTATTCATTATTACAGGAAAGTAAACTCACAACAAGATCATCATTTACAAATGAATGGCGAGCTAATTACATAAAATAGCTTACGGTTGTGAGTGTGACAAAATAAAATAAAAATGAGAAACGTATAATATCTGAAAATTTAGCTAGCTAGACTCTCTTACCCGTATACATGGATGAATGCTTCTCCCTCTCTGTCACGGATGCCATGTTTGCCCTTAGTTTGAAGATGTAATCCGGAGACATGTGTTTTATACAACTGCCTTCTGTGACAGACTGTGTTCTCTTTTCGACTCCCTCCACATATTTGCAATCAAACACCAGCATTTTCTCTATCTCCTTAGCTATCATACTCTGCTTCCACCAGGCATTCCATTGATTTTCTTCCAGAAAGTGGAGAGTAACACTTTTGCAGTTCTTCGTGACATCTTTCAAAAAAGCTGCGTTAGAAAGGATTACCTACACATACTGAGCAGCTCATATTATAGACAGAAGCGTGCTACATGGCAGACCAATCTGAACTTATCTCTCGGCATGTCTAGCCCATCCATTATCTCAGCCAATCTTGCCTAGCGGAAAGGTTCCTGTCTTTATCCGTGGCTAAACCAACTAGGCTCGTAATTTAACAATTTCATTTTTATTTACAGATGCCATACAAGTTTGTTATTAAGGCACATGAAAGTTCACATGTTCCAGAAGGTATTTCTGCCCAAAAAAATGCTTTTTGATAAAAAAAATAAAAAAATGTTTACATTCAAATGCCTCTGCTGTGATGTAGTGACACACCACATACGCCTACTTTCCTGAAACGAGTCACATTTGATTAATGTTTTATTAAAAAGTATTGCTTTCAGCAAACAAAGAAAGGCACACAACAACAGAGGGCAAACATAGGTACACGGTAAGGGTTTAAGAATTTACATTTTTTATGTATCCACTGCATAGTGACTGGAAGGAGTAGGAGGTGAATTAAAAAAAAACTCCAGTCTGCACTCAACTCCTTGGATGAAATCAACCTGGAGTTGAGGTACTTGGCTACAGTGCGCACAGCCCAGAGGCAAATCCCATGAAAAAATTAAAATGAAAGCAGGCACGTTTTCTTTTCAAGTGCTTTTAAACAATAATAATGCATCATTCCTGACTATTCCTGACTATTCCTGACTATTCCTGACTATTGAATATCATGCGATTTTCTGGCCAACATCAGCATTTTATCCATATTGTATCAAGTCACATAACACCACTGGCACCTTTAAAGAGCGTAACTGGCCACCACCCCCTGACCAAGGAGCATCAGATCTAACATAGCATACAGTAGCTATCGCATTTATGGATGAATTCCATCAGAAAACGTGACACTCACCCTCCACGAGCAGACAAGATCCCAAAGAGAACACATCAATGTCCGAGAAGCCATCCGGTAAAGGGTAAGAAGACACCATCTTGAATGCGATTTTTCATACAAATAAAGTGCTAAAATCAGACCCACTTACTCGCTACTGTCCGCTCGCTTTAAGATGTGCATCTAACCTAACGGAACCCACTTATAAAGGAGCATTTCACGTGAAAAAGCTTGCACGTAATTAAGTAAAGCTCCCTTGCCCCAATCCGCATAAGAATGTCTTACTGAACATAACACAAACCGCTGCCCCCTTATCACGTATTTACACACCGCTACTCTAAAGCGCTCAATTACTTACACAACAAGCCTTTATGTCTGTGTACGACCACCGTCCGGTGAAGGATGCCTGTGATGTCAAATGCACGCGTTTCATGTAGGCTACAGCTCTGTTTTGCTCGCGCGAGTCAACAGGTGTCCAGCTCATTGAAAGAATGTTCAGCACCCAGCCATATAGCCTACATCCATTCATTCATGCTTCTTGTAGTCTACTGAATTTGCATGGCAGTAATATATTATACAGCACCATTTACAGCTCTACAATATCAGCTGCTGTTAGTTTGCCTTCTTCAAAGTCAGCCAGTGATAAAAAGGAGAGAGAGTACACTTTTCATTGGATGAGGATCTTCTTAGCTATAAACATAATAAATAAACACACATATTCATGAGGTACTACAAAGGTGTGTGTCTGTGTTTGTCTGTTCCTTACACAATTCAGTGCTATTCAGGATTAAATCCACTTTTATGGAAACCTTTCACCTCCTCTGTCCCTCCGTATAACAAACAATATACCCTATAGTGGTTCACAGCAGTTTAAATGAAAAGCGCCATGATTATGAAAATAGGTCACATGTTTACAAAATATATGGTTAGTTAGTTAGTTAGTTGTCATGTTTAAGTTCTGCATTATGCAAATTATATAAAATGCATCCCCCCAACAACCAAAGGAGAGATTGTGTTACCACTCAAAATGAATCCACTTGGTGGCAAGACTGGAACACTCCACAAATGGTTCACATACAGTGTCAAATCTTCTCAAAACATTGGATTCATGTTTAGGAGAACTGACTGCAAGATTTGTTCACACAATCATAGTCAAGTTATATTAACTATTCAAGTGTATTTTGGTGTTTTGTTTTATAAGGTTATTATGTTTTCAAATGGTAACTGACATGCTACTGTACACACACACACATACACACACACATCTCAGTGATACACTGACCTCATTTCGAAACTGAAAGGCAATTAACTAATGGACTGGAACAAAGCAGGAGAAATTGTCCTTACTTTGAAATCAAATACACTATATATAGAAAAGTATGTGGACACCCCTTCAAATGAGTGGATTAGGCTATTTCAGCCACACCCGTTGCTGACAGGTGTATAAAATCGAGCACACAACCATGCAATCTCCACAGACAAACATTGGCAGTAGAATGGCCTAACTGAAGAGCTCAGTGACTTTCAATGTGGCACCGTCATAGGATGCCACCTTTCCAACAAGTCAGTTCGTCAAATTTCTGCCCTGCTAGAGCTGGCCCGGTCAACTGTAAGTGCTGTTATCGTGAAGTGGAAACATCTAGGACCAACAACGGCTCAGCCGCGAAATGGTAGGCCAAACAAGCTCACAGAACGGGACCGCAGAGTGCTGAAGCGTGTAACAAGTTGCAACACTTACTATCAAGTTCCAAACTGCCTCTGGAAGCAATGTCAGCACAAAAACTGTTCGTCGGGAGCTTCATGAAATGGGTTTCCATGGCCGAGCAGCCGCACACAAGCCTAAGATCACCATGCGCAATGCCAAGTGTCGGCTGGAGTGGTGTAAAGCTCACCGCCATTGGACTCTGGAGCAGTGGAAACGCGTTCTCTGGAGTGATGAATCACACTTCACAAGCTGGCAGTCCGACGGATGAATCTGGGTTTGGTGGATGCCAGGAGAACTCTACCTGCCCTAATGCATAGTGTCAACTGTAAGGTTTGGTGGAGGAGGAATAATGGTCTGGGACTGTTTTTCATGGTTCGGGCTAGGCCCCTTAGTCCCAGTAAAGGGAAATCTTAACGCTACAGCATACAATAACATTCTAGACGATTCTGTGCTTCCAACTTTGTGGCAACAGTTTGGGGAAGGCCCTTTCCTGTTTCAGCATGACAATGCATCCGTGTACAAAGCGAGGTTCATACAGAAATGGTTTGTCGAGATCGGTGTTGAAGAACTTGACTGGCCTGCACAGAGCCCTCACCTCAACTCCATCAAACACCTTTGGGATGAATTGAAATGCCGACTGCGAGCCAGGCCTAATTGCCCAAGGCCTAATTGCCTAATTGCCCTAATTGCCCAACATCAGTGCTCGACCGCACTAATGCTCTTGTGGCTGAATGGAAAAAAGTCCCCTAAGCAATGTTCCAACAAATAGTGAAAAGCCTTCCCAGATGAGTGGAGGCTGTTATAGCAGGGGGGACCAACTCCATATTAATGCCTGTGATTTTGGAATGAGATGTTCAATGAGCAGGTGGCGCAGCGGTCTAAGGCACTGCATCTCAGTGCTAGAGGTGTCACTACAGACCCTGGTTTGATTCCAGACTGTATCACAATCCGGCCGTGAATGGGAGGCTCATAGGGCGGTGCACAATTAGCCCAGCATCGGCCGGATTTGGCTGGGGTAGGCCGTCATTGTAAATAAGAATTTGTTCTTAACTGACTTGCCTAGTTAAATAAAGGTTAAATAAAAAAATAAGAAATGTAGTGTCACTGCAAGCATTTTATTAAATTATATAATTCAAGTTGTGAAATCTATGATAATAACTTCATGAGTAAACAAATCTAATGGAAAGTCAATTCTGTAAACATTGATAAAGTAATGTAATACAAAATGATGTTTTGTTGAACAATCATGAAGACTAGATGCTTTCTGACAAAGTGGTGAGATACAAAAGCCTCCACTTGGCATAAATTATACAATCTATTCTTTAGTGGAACATGCTATATCTGCAAATCCTAATTGGCGGCTTTTCATACCAAGGTGAGAATGAAGGTCATATTGTCTGGCTACAAATCTGGATTATCAGATTGGGAAACCATGGTAAATGTAATTGAAAACATGAAAAACCTTTAAGAAAGTGCAAAGTCATATGACAATGCAAATCATCATTACTAAATGAGGTCATTGGGTATTCTGTAATGTTTTGCGTATTGCGTATTTTAATAAACTGATTTAGATACGTGTGCTTTCGGTTTCTGTTTTGGTCTGTGACCAAAATAAATACATGTTTCAACGCATGTTTATTCAGATCTGAGGCTATGAAATATTTGTCTTTTTAATGTGATAAAAACTAGGCTATGTATTTTAGTTATCTGTCCTGTATGAGTCTCTAATATGACTCGTCTGATACAGATTTGTGTCATTATAAACTGACCTGTTTATAGCATAGCTCTTAGATGCCTCTGATATGGAGCCAAGCTCACAAATCCATCTGTCCTTGGCTGACCTTAGTACAGCTGGCTTTAGGTGTACAGGGGAAATGCCATCTGCTGCACATGGGCTTTTTGGCCCTCATGATTTTTTTTTTCTTTTCATTAAATAAAAATAGAAAACATCAAGTACAATTTATTTCCAACATTTTACTTTGTCAATATCTATAATTTGAATATGTTTAACCTATGCAAGTTTGTTGGGGCAACCTTTTGATATTTCCCATTTATTAAAAAAATATATGCCAAATGTCTCTGGACTGTAAATTGTATCTGCCAAAAATATGCCAAGTTGTATCTAGCTTGTTTAGATTAAAAATGTTTCCTCATTGAGTTTGAATAAGGTAAGATTTTAAGGCAGACTTAATAATGAAATGTACTTTACAATGACCGTATATATATATATATATATATATATATGCATGTAGCCTAATTGCTAAAATGATCACATTATACAGTATATACAGTAGTCATCATTATAGTATACATGCATGTAGTCCCTTAGATAGAAGTCCAATCGTGTGTTCCTTACGGTGAAGCATGGTGGTGGCAGCATCATGCTGTGGGAATGTTTTTCAGCGGACAACGACAGGACAACGACCCTAAGCACACAGCCAAGACAACACAGGAGTGGCTTCAGGACAAGTCTCTGAATGTCCTTGAGTGGCCCAGCCAGAGCCCGGACTTGAACCCGATCGAACATCTCTGGAGAGACCAGAAAATAGCTGTGCAGCGACGCTCCCCATTAAACCTGACAGAGCTTGAGAGGATCTGCAGAGAAGAATGTGAGAAACTCGCCAAATACAGGTGTGCCAAGCTTGTAGCGTCATACCCAAGAAGACTTGAGGCTACAATCGCTGTCAATGGTGCCTCAACAAAGTACTGAGTAAATGGTCTGAATGCATATGTAAATGTGATATTTCTGTTTATTTTTATTTTTATAAATTTGCAAACATATCGGGCCTCCCGAGTGGAGCAGTGGTCTAAGGCACTGCATCCCAGTGCTAGCTGTGCCTCTAGAGATCCTGGTTCGAATACAGGCTCTGTCGCAGCTGGCCGCGACCGAGAGACCCATGGGGCGGCACACAATTGGCCAAGCGCCGTCAAGGGTAGGGGAGGGTTTGGCCGGCAGGGATGTTCATGTCCCATCGCGCACTAGCGAATCCTGTGGCGGGCCGGGCGCAGTGCTTGCTGACTCAGCCGCCAGGTATACAGTGTTTCCTCCAGCACATTGGTGCGGCTGGCTTCCGGGTTAAGCGGGCACTGTGTCAAGAAGCAGTGCGGCTCGGTTGTGTTGTGTTTCGGAGGACGCACGACTCTCGACCTTCGCCTCTCCCGTGTCCGTATTGAAGTTGCAGCGATTGGACAATTGGATACCACGAAATTGGGGAGAAAAAGGGGGTAAAAAACCCACCTGTTTTTGCTTTGTCGTTATGGAGTATTGTGTGTAGATTGAATACTTTACGAATGCATCTCCTTAAACGTAGATTTTTGGTTGTGTAGAAAACCAACCACAATTTAGTATTACTTTTGTAATACAGTAAATAGCCGTAGGTGAAGGCTATCTTACAAACTAATGTAACAGTACTCAACCTTAAAATGAGTAAAAGATCCATAGCCACATTTTGGGGTACTGTAACTATAAATTATCTTATATAATCATAGAAATTGTGCATTTTGAAGATGGTTACAGGTCTGTGGAGATCTTCACAATTGCTTTAATAATCTGTGCAGAATCTCGAACAGCATTGATCACTTGCACCATGTACTTTTTTATTAATGCAACTCAACTGCAATTCAGGTCATTTGGTTTTGCTATTAGATTAAACATAGTGATAACACATTCAGTCGTTGTATACATTTCTTTTGTAAACATTGACATTGTTTTCCATTGGAATTTGGTTGTGCTTTGAGATGGTTAAAGGCATAGTGATAACACATTGGCAATTCAACAAACTTATGGCTGTCTTTTTGAGTGGGTGAATTTGCGAAAGTATTCACCCCACTTGGCATTTTTCCTATTTTGTTGCCTTACAACCTGGAATTAAAATAGATTTTTTGGGAGTTTGTGTCATTTGATTTACACAACATGCCTACCACTTTGAAGATGCAAAATATTTTTTATTGTGAAACAAACAAGAAATAAGACAAGTAAACAGAAAACATCAGCGTGCATAACTATTCACCCCCACAAAGTCAATACTTTGTAGAGCCACCTTTTGCAGCAATTACAGCTGCAAGTCTCTTGGGGTATGTCTCTATAAGCTTGGAACATCTAGCCACTGGGATTTTTGCCCATTCTTCAAGGCAAAACTGCTCCAGCTCCTTCAAGTTGGATGGGTTCCGCTGGTGTACAGCAATCTTTAAGTCATACCACAGATTCTCAATTTGATTGAGGTCTGGGTTTTGACTAGGCCATTCCAAGACATTTAAATCTTTCCCCTTAAATGACTTGAGTGTTGCTTTAGCAGTATGCTTAGGGTCATTGTCCTGCTGGAAGGTGAACCTCCGTCCCTGTCTCAAGTCTCTGGAAGACTGAAACAGGTTTCTCTCAAGAATTTCCCTGTATTTAGCACCATCCATCATTCCTTCAATTCTGACCAGTTTCCCAGTCCCTGTCGATGAAAACATCCCCACAGCATGATGCTGCCACCACCATGTTTAACTGTGGGGATGGTGTTCTCGGGTGATGAGAGGTGTTGGGTTTGCGCCAAACATAGCGTTTTCTCTGGGGCCTTTCAGAACAGGTGTATGTATACTGAGATCATGTGACAGATCATGTGACAATTAGATTGCACACAGGTGGACTTTATTTAACTAATTATGTGACTTCTGAAGGTAATTGGTTGCACCAGATCTTATTTAGGGGCTTCATAGCAAAGGGGGTGAATACATATGCACACACCACTTTTCAGTTATTTATTTTGTAGAAGTTATTTTTTTCATTTCACTTCACCAATTTGGACTATTTTGTGTATGTCCATTACATGAAATCCAAATAAAAATCATTTTAAATTACAGGTTGTTATGCAACAAAATAGGAAAAACGCCAAGGGGGTTGAATACTTTTGCAAGGCGTTGTAGGTTGTAATCTCATTGATCAGCATCTCTACCAAATATTACGTAATTGTCCACGTTGAAATTATGTGGTGTCCCCAGTAGGTAAAGACCCTGAACAGCTTCTTCTTCCAAGCCATAAGACTAGTAAATAGTTAACCAAATAGCTATCCGGACTATCTGCATTGACCCTCTTCGCACTAACTTTTTTGATTCATCACATATGCTGCTGCTACTGTTTATTATCTATCATGTTGCCTAGTCACTTTACCCCTACCTATATGGACATATCTACCTCAATTACCTCGTACCCCTGCACATCGACTCGGTACTGGTACCCTGTGTATATAGCCAAGTTTTCGTTACTCATTGTGTATTTATTCCTCATGTTATTAATTTTCTGTATTTTTCTCTCTGCATTGGTGGGAAGGGCCCGTAAGTAAGCAATTCACTGTTAGTCTACACCTGTTGTTGACGAAGCATGTGACAAATACAATTTCATTTGTAGACCATTTTGTGGTTTGGTTGCACTTTATTTTGAGGAAGCGACCGCTAAGAGTGTTATGTATAAAGTGTCAATTATGCTGCCTTGTTTGACTCGCAGTTGATAGTTTGTTGGTAGTTGGAGCATCTACAGTATATCATCTATTGGGGACTATCCAAAAAAAGTGTGACCCACTTGTATGCTATGAGTGGACAGTGTGCTGCCTTCCTGCTCTTGACCATTGCCATACAATAGATGTCAGACTTGGTGCAAGCGTGAGAGAGGGGTTAGTGACCGTTGGGTCATTTAAAAGGTGTCACAAACAGTGAGTTTGTTCACATGGTCAGTCTGTAATTAAAATAAAATAAAATAAAATAAAATTGTATTTGTCACATGAGCCGAATACAACAGGTGTAGGTAGACCTTACAGTGAAATGCTTACTTACAAGCCCTTAACCAACAATGCAGTTGTAAGAAAAATAAGTGTAAAAAATAGAAAATAAAAATTATTAAAGGGCAGCAGTAAAATGAGTAGTGAGGCTGTATACAGGGGGTACCGGTACAGAGTCAATGTACAATAATGCAAATAGTCCGGTTAGCCATTTGATTAGCTGTTCAGGAGTCTTATGGCTTGGGTGAGGAAGTGTTAAGAAGCTTTTTGGACCTAGACTTGGCACTCCGGTACCGTTTACCGTGCGGTAGCAGAGAGAACAGTCTATGTCTAGGGTGGCTGGAGTCTTTGACAATTTTTAGGGCCTTTCTCTGACACCGCCTGGTATAGAGGTCCTGGAAGGCAGGGAGCTTGGCCCCAGTGATGTACTGGGCCGTACGTACTACCCTCTGTAGTGCCTTGCGGTTGGAGGCCGAGCAGTTGCCAAACCAGGCAGTGATGCAACCAGTCAGGATGCTCTCGATGGTGCAGCTGTATAACTTTTTGAGAATCTGAGGACCCATGCCAAATCTTTTCAGATTATCAGAATAGGCTTTGTCGTGCCCTCTTCACGACTGTCTTGGTGTGTTTGGACCATGAAAGTTTATTGGTGATGTGGACACCAAGGAACTTGAAGCTCTCAACCTGCTCCACTACAGACCCGTCAATGGGAATGGGGGCGTGCTCGGTCCTCTTTTGTCTGTGGTCCACAATCATCTTCTTTGTCTTGATCATATTGAAGGAGAGGTTGTTATCCTGGCACCACACGGCCAGGTCTCTGACCTCCTCCCTATAGGCTGTCTCATCATTGTCGGTGATCAGGCCTACCACTGTTGTGTCGTCGGCAACCTTAGTGGGGGTCCTTAGCTTAGTGATGAGCTTTGAGGGCACTATGGTGTTGAACGCTGAGCTGTAGTCAATGAATATCATTCTCACATAGGTGTTCCTCTTGTCCAGGTGGGAAAGGGCAGTGTGGAGTGCTACAGAGATTGCGTCATCTGTGGATCTGTTGGGGCGGTATGCAAATTGGAGTGGGTCTAGGGTTTCTGGGATAACGGTGTTGATGTGAGCCATGACCAGCCTTTCAAAGCACTTCATGGCTACAGACGTGAGTGCTACGGGTCGGTAGTCATTTAAGCAGGTTACCTTAGTGTTCTTGGGCACAGGGACTATGGTGGTCTGCTTGAAACATGTTGGTGATCACACACCGTCCGGAAAAGCTGATGCTCTCATGCATGCTTCAGTGTTGCTTGCCTTGAAGCGAGAATATAAGTAATTTAGCTCGTCTGGTATGCTCGTGTCACTGGGCAGCTCGCGGCAGTGCTTCCCTTTGTAGTCTGTAATAGTTTGTAAGCCCTGCCACATCCGATGAGCATCGGAGCCGATGTAGTACGATTCAATCTTAGTCCTGTATTGAAGGCTTTGCCTGTTTGATGGTTCGTCGGAGGACATTGCAAGATTTCTTAAAAGCGTCAGGGTTAAAGTCCCGCTCCTTGAAAGCGGCAGCTCTACCCTTTAGCTCAGTGCGGATGTTGCCTGTAATCCATGGCTTCTGGTTGGGGTACGTACGTACGGTCACTGTGGGGACGACGTCATCGATGCACTTATTGATGAAGCCAGTGACTGATGTGTACTCCTCAATGCCATCGGAAGAATCCCAAAACATATTCCAGTCTGTGCTAGCAAAACAGTCCTGTAGCTTAGCATCTGCGTCATCTGACCGCTTCTTTAGTGACCGAGTCACTGGTGCTTCCTGCTTTAGTTTTTGCTTGTAAGCAGGAATCAGGAGGATGGAGTTATGATAAGATTTGCCACGTCTTAAGACTTGGCAGATTTCACTCAGCTACTAATACCAAATTTATTTTGCAACTATTTTTTACATCTTGGCACCATTGTCGGCAATACTGGGGACAGTTACCAAGATTCAATACATGTGGTATTTACAGACCTTGCATAACAATTGGTTTCCCCGTGCAATTTTCCCAAGACTGTGGGATTACGTCCAAATAGGTTAGTGAGGGCAACATTTGAAGTGCCATTTAAAATTATGGCCTCAAGCAGACTGGTGAAGTAGCTGTGTTCACTTTCTTTTTCAAGTTCTGTAGGACATTATACTTTTTTACAGATAAATGGGCAATACATATAATGGATAACTGGATTTATGTAGCACTTTTCCAGGTGTTCAAACTGCTTTGCATTGTTTATAGTTATGTTTTAGTCATTTAGCAGACACTCTTATCCAGAGCGACTTACAGTTAGTGAGTGCTTACATTTTTTCATACTGGTCCCCCGTGGGAATCGAACCCACAACCCTGGCGTTGCAAGTGCCATGCTCTACCAACTGAGCTACAGGTACTGTTTGTAGGGAAGTTCACCTCATCCACTACCAAATGTGTAGCACCTGCAAATTGCAAGTACAGTGGAGTTTTCACTGATTCATCTTTTTTGGTGCGCACAGAAAAGTGATATCTATTGTCACTGTGCAAATGAAAACCTTATTGCGAGGTTCTGAGTGGGTCATCATAACTACTATAGCCAGGCTCTGACAGGAAACATCTGGTGGGGAGTGGGTCGCCAACCGGAGAATTGCTGACATCAGTGTCCTAGTCACCGTATTCTGTCATTGTGCCATTGAACAAGTAATTTAACCCCTAAACTGCTCCAGGGGTGCTGCACTGCATTTGACTCTTGCTCCAACCTCTCTGCGCGTGTGTGTTTGTGTTTGCCTTGGGGGAGTTGGGATAAAGCAAAAAGACAAATCTCTGTTTCCTTTGTCAATAGACAAATCATTGATCTTCTAAAGTGAAGATGTGGGAAATTGATAGAATTGGCATAATAGATGGAAATTTGCTTACTGAAATGCAAAATGCACTTTTAAAATATTTTCAGATTCTCTTTTCTTCCATCCTTTCCTTGCAGTGTTACTTTTACCCACATATAAACATTGCATGTTTGTGAGCTTTTAGTCTAACATAGTTAATTTAAGTTACTGTGACTGAAATACTGAATGGGTCATTGAGTAGGACTTCACATACCAAAGGACATTTCCTGAATGCACATGTGAAAATGAATGCAGTGAATCTCTGGAGAGCACAGCTGACAACAGCAGTCCGGTTGGATCCGGCATCTGTGCTGTATATGGGCCACCTTGTGGCAAAACCAATGCAGCCCACCAACAGATTACCAGTCACGACAGGGCTTAAATGAACAAACTGAATTTGTGGGGGAGGAAAAAAGCCAAACAACATCACAGTGGATTATGACTATTTCGGAAGTATTTTCTGTGATAATAAATAGGGACATCTCTGCGGATTACGGGATGCAATACGCATCCAGATGAAAAGAACTACAGTCATTTCGCTAATCCTTGTCTATCCTTTTTATCTTGGGACTCATAGCAGTCTGATCACTATGGGACAGCGAAGCGGTGGGACAAAGCCATACGGATGATACTCCGGTAAATGAGATACTCAGGTCTGTTTGGCTTCAGTGGGCGCTGACTGGATGCATGCAGGCTCGCTGTGCAGTCTGAAGATAAATGTGGCCCAAAATGTTCCTCGTGTTCATCCTGGGACTTTACCTGGGGACAGGTGCGCTTCCCTCCTCAGTGAGTGCGTGCCCGTCGCAGTGCAGCTGTTTTTTTCACAACCTAAGTGATGGATCTAAGGCCAGGTGAGTAGAAGAAATGAATGACAAAGCCAACCAAATGATCGCTTTATGCGCACATTTTATTTGTTTGTGCACTCATGTGCATACGCATTCCCTTTAATTGAAGATCATTTTCTCGCATGATTACAGACGTTTGCCGCACACTGTGAAATCAGGACATGGACAAAGTCAATTAGGGGAGTGCATGATGTCCAATTTTATTTAATATAGGATTATCTTGCAATGGCATGTCGACCAACTCTCCATCTCTTCATAATCTCTCTGAGTTGAGTTTTTCATGAGAGTGTTATTGATTGACTATAGTTATGATGCAAGTAATTATAATATTAATTGACATTTAGCCAATATGAATTCATTTATATGAAAACCCAATTTAGCATTTAACATAAATGATTCATACCAATCATTAATTTTTTACAAAAAGACAGTTCAAATAATAATAAGTGTGTATTTCTTTCCTCACACATTTGAATTGAAATAACATAAGCCTAGGTTAAACACATCCCATTATGTTTCCTCAGGAGTGTCATTTGCAACGACCCCGAGATCTCCCTTGTGCCTGCCAGTTTCCCTGTGGACACGTCCAAGCTGCGAATCGAGAAAACTGCCATCCAGCGGATCCCGAGTGAAGCCTTTAACTACCTCCCCAATCTGGAGTTCCTCTGGATGTCCTTCAACGTGCTGTCCGCTCTCAACCCGGACAGTTTCCGTGGGCTGCTAGATCTGGAGGAGCTGCGACTGGACGGGAATGCCCTCACCGCGTTCCCCTGGGAGTCTCTTATGGATATGTCCAGCCTCAAGCTGCTGGACTTGCACAACAATCAGTTGACCTCAGTTCCCGCAGACGCCACAATTTATATAAAAAACCTGACCTACCTGGATCTATCCAGCAACAACATTCTGACTGTCCCTGCTGAGGTGCTAGCCACCTGGCTAACGGTTAAATCCGCGCATGGCCCAGATAGCTCCAAAATGATACTTGGTAAGGCAGAGCGATTTTTACCTTTATTTTTCCTTCTATTTATCTAACCTAATTAAACAGGTGATCACATGTACCATTGAGATACAATCTAATTTACAAGTGAAATGTGGCTAGAAGGCAGCTCTAATATAAAACCACAACACATCAGTGTCCTAGCACTTTATAATAACACCTTGTAATAAAGCATTTATAATGGATTAGTAATTAGTTTATACATCATTTACTTATCATTAATCCCCCATCTGTAAATGTTAGTATTATTAAATACTTTAAAAGTTGTTTATGAATGTGTGGGCGCAGACATCAACCTTAGGTTAATAATGATTAATAAGATCATTCATAAGACGTTTAATATAGGTCCTTATAAACCATTTACTAATAATTAGTTAAGTCTTTCTGCGTGGCCTAATGTAAAGTGAGGCCTATTAATGAATACAGTTGAAGTCGGAAGTTTACATACACTTAGGTTGGAGTCATTAAAACTTGTTTTTCAACCACTCCACAAATGTCTTGTTAACAAACTATAGTTTTGGCAAGTCGGTTAGGACATCTACTTTGTGCATGACACAAGTAATTTTTCCAACAATTGTTTACAGACCGATTATTTCACTTATAATTCACTGTATCACAATTCCAGTGGGTCAGAAGTTTACATACACTAAGTTGACTGTGCCTTTAAACAGCTTGGAAAATTCCAAAGAATGATGTCATGGCTTTAGAAGCTTATGATAGGCTAATTGACATCATTTGAGTCAATTGGAGGAGTACCTGTGGATGTATTTCAAGGCATACCTTCAAACTCAATGCCTCTTTGCTTGACATCATGAGAAAATCAAAAGAAATCAGCCAAGACCTCAGAAAAAGAATTGCAGACTGGTTCATCCTTTGGGAGCAATTTCCAAAAGCCTGAAGGTACCACGTTCATCTGTACGCAAGTATAAACACCATGGGACCACGCAGCCGTCATACCGCTCAGGAAGGAGACGCGTTCTGTCTCCTAGAGATGAACGTACTTTGGTGCGACAAGTGCAAATCAATCCCAGAACAACAGCAAAGGACCTTATGAAGTTGTTGGAGGAAACAGGTACAAAAGTATCTATATCCACAGTAAAACAAGTCCTATATCGACATAACCTGAAAGGCCGCTCAGCAAGGAAGAAGCCACTGCTCCAAAACCGGCATAAAAAAGCCAGACTACGGTTTGCAACTGCACATGGGGACAAAGATTGTACTTTTTTGAGAAATGTCTTCTGGTCTGATGAAACAAAAATAGAACTGTTTAGCCATAATGACCATCGTTATGTTTGGAGGAAAAAGGGGGGCTTGCAAGCCGAAGAACACCATCCCAGCCGTGAAGCACTGGGGTGGCAGCATCATGCTGTGGGGGTGCTTTGCTGCAGGAGGGACTGATGAAATTCACAAAATAGATGGCATCATGAAGAAGGAAAATGATGTGGATATATTGATGCAACATCTCAAGACATCAGTCAGGAAGTTAAAGCTTGGTCGCAAATGGTCTTCCAAATGGACAATGACCCCAAGCATACTTCCAAAGTTGTGGCAAAATGGCTTAAGGACAACAAAGTCAAGGTATTGGAGTGGCCATCATAAAGCCCTGACCTCAATCCTATTGAAAATTTGTGGGGAGAACTGAAAAAGCGTGTGCGAGCAAGGAGGCCTACAAACCTGACTCAGTTACACCAGCTCTGTCAGGAGGAATGGGCCAAAATTCACCCAACTTATTGTGGGAAGCTTGTGGAAGGCTATCCGGAACGTTTGAACCAAGTTAAACAATTGAAAGGCAATGCTACCAAATTCTAATTGAGTGTATGTAAACCTCTGACCCACTGGGAATGTGATGAAAGAAATAAAAGCTTAAATAAATCATTCTCTCTACTATTATTCTGACATTTCACATTCTTAAAATAAAGTGGTGATCCTAACTGACATAAGACAGGGAATATCTACTAGGATTAAATGTCAGGAATTGTGGAAAACTGAGTTTAAATGTATTTGGCTAAGGTGTATGTAAACTTTCGACTTCAACTGTACTATAAATGTTTTGATTGACAAGTGTAATTTCTTACAAAAAGATGGACATATCATTGGTAGACATTACAGCAGTACCTGATGCTCCTTAAGGTCTCAAAATAGCCTAGTACATATCAATAAGAAAATAATAAGCACACAACACACAAGGAAATATATTGAACATTTTATTCACAAAAACTGCTGTAAAACAACTGTTGCAAGGACTTGAGGAAGAGTTGAACTGCGAATGCTTTGCTAAAGGCCCTTATTTTTTTTATTTTTTTATTTAACCTTTATTTATCTAGGCAAGTCAGTTAAGAACAAATTCTTATTTACAATGACGGCCTACCAAAAGGCAAAAGGCCTCCTGCGGAGAAATTAGAGTTGATGTCCGCGCCAGTGTGGAACTCTATGTCTGTAAGTCGCTTTGGATAAAAGTGTCTGCTAAATGGCATATATTATATTATTATAGTATCAAATTAGCATAATATAAATATTCCCATCAAAATCCGTCTGTTTCAGCTACAGATATCTGTTTTTGCATGGGCTGCCGCTCAATCCACCGCATCCACCGATGTCGTCCTTACACATCTGCGGTAGAAGGTGGCAGAGATACAGCTGTGTTTGTCAGACCAAGAAACGTCCCGAAAATTGGTCTTCTCACGAAAACGTCTGTTCGAACGGCTTTACGACCCCTACAAGCGTCACAGGACTTGTCTGAAGTCGGAACAGCCTTTGTGCCAAATTCTGTCTGTAGCGTCCGAACAGTTTGGGCTACACAATAATATGACCCCCTCAATGGAAAAAGTTGACTCTCACAAACACGATGGTGTTCTCCATTTTTGCTCTATTACCCTCACAAGTGTCACGGGACTCGTTTGAAGGTAACCCGGTACCGGGCTGAAAAATGAATGGAAGTGAATAGAGCATTTCCACGTCAAAAGTGTACAGATCATTCCACTGTAAAAAAAATTATATTCAGAGCTTTCTTATATCGCTCAGATATTGGACTGACACTTCCTTTTGATGAATTGTTGGACTATTTGTTTTTCCATGTATCTGTTATTCAATCCGTTTCTATAGCGTTAAGGCCAAATTCAATACTTATATATATACAGTGGGGAGAACAAGTATTTGATACACTGCCGATTTCGCAGGTTTTCCTACTTACAAAGCATGTAGAGGTCTGTAATTTTTATCATAGGTACACTTCAACTGTGAGAGACGGAATCTAAAACAAAAATCCAGAAAATCACATTGTATGATTTTTAAGTAATTCATTTGCATTTTATTGCATGACATAAGTATTTGATCACCTACCAACCAGTAAGAATACTGGCTCTCACAGACCTGTTAGTTTTTCTTTAAGAAGCCCTCCTGTTCTCCACTCATTACCTGTATTAACTGCACCTGTTTGAACTCTTTACCTCTATAAAAGACATCTGTCCACACACTCAATCAAACAGACTCCAACCTCTCCACAATGGCCAAGACCAGAGAGCTGTATAAGGACATCAGGGATAAAATTGTAGACCTGCACAAGGCTGGGATGGGCTACAGGACAATAGGCAAGCAGCTTGGTGAGGCAACAACTGTTGGCGCAATTATTAGAAAATGGAAGAAGTTCAAGATGACGGTCAATCACCCTCGGTCTGGGGCTCCATGCAAGATCTCACCTTGTGGGGCATCAATGATCATGAGGAAGGTGAGGGATCAGCCCAGAACTACACAGCAGGACCTGGTCAATGACCTGAAGAGAGCTGGGACCACAGTCTCAAAGAAAACCATTAGTAACACACTACGCCGTCATGGATTAAAATCCTGCAGCGCACGCAAGGTCCCCCTGCTCAAACCAGCGCATGTCCAGGCCCGTCTGAAGTTTGCCAATGACCATCTGGATGATCCAGAGGAGGAATGGGAGAATGAGGTCTGATGAGACAAAAATAGAGCTTTTTGGTCTAAACTCCACTCACCGTGTTAAGAGGAAGAAGAAGGATGAGTACAACCCCAAGAACACCATCCCAACAGTGAAGCATGGAGGTGGAAACATCATTCTTTGGAGATGCTTTTCTGCAAAGGGGACAGGACGACTGCACCGTATTGAGGCGAGGATGGATGGGGCCATGTATCGCGAGATCTTGGCCAACAACCTCCTTCCCTCAGTAAGAGCATTGAAGATGGGTCGTGGCTGGGTCTTCCAGCATGACAACGACCCGAAACACACAGCCAGGGCAACTAAGGAGTGGCTCCGTAAGAAGTATCTCAAGGTCCTGGAGTGGCCTAGCCAGTCTCCAGACCTGAACCCAATAGAATATCTTTGGAGGGAGCTGAAAGTCTGTATTGCCCAGCGACAGCCCCGAAACCTGAAGGATCTGGAGAAGGTCTGTATGGAGGAGTGGGCCAAAATCCCTGCTGCAGTGTGTGCAAACCTGGTCAAGACCTACAGGAAACGTATGATCTCTGTAATTGCAAACAAAGGTTTCTGTACCAAATATTAAGTTCTGCTTTTCTGATGTATCAAATACTTATGTCATGCAATAAAATGCAAATTAATTACTTAAAAATCATATAATGTGATTTTCTGGATTTTTGTTTTAGATTCCGTCTCTCACAGTTGAAGTGTACCTATGATAAAAATTACAGACCTCTACATGCTTTGTAAGTAGGAAAACCTGCAAAATCGGCAGTGTATCAAATACTTGTTCTCCCCACTGTAGGTGCTCCTCTTGTCCAGGTGGGAAAGGGCAGTGTGGAGTGCAACAGAGATTGCGTCATCTGTGGATCTGTTGGGGCGGTATGCAAATTGGAGTGGGTCTAGGGTTTCTGGGATAATGGTGTTTATGTGAGCCATGACCAGCCTTTCAAAGCACTTCGTGGCTACAGACGTGAGTGCTACGGGTCAGTAGTCATTTAGGCAGGTTATCTTAGTGTTCTTTGGCACAGGGACTATGGTGGTCTGCTTGAAACATATTGGTATTACAGACTCAGTCAGGGACATGTTGAAAATGTCAGTGAAGACACTTGCCAGTTGGTCAGCTCTCATCCATGCTTCAGTGTTGCTTGCCTCGAAGCGAGCATAGAAGTGATTTAGCTCGTCTGGTAGGCTTGTGTCACTTGGCAGCTCGCGGCTGTGCTTCCCTTTGTGGTCTGTAATAGTTTTCAAGTCCTGCCACATCTGACGAGCGACAGAGCCGGTGTAGTACGATTCAATCTTAGTCCTGTATTGACTGTTTGCCTGTTTGATGGCTCTTCGGAGGGCATAGCGGGATTTCTTATAAGCGTCCGGGTTAGAGTCCCGCTCCTTGAAGGCGGCAGCTCTACCCTTTAGCTCAGTGCGGATGTTGCCTGTAATCCATGGCTTCTGATTGGGGTATGTACGTACGGTCACTGTTGGGACGACGTCATCGATGCGCTTATTGATGAAGCCAGTGACTGATGTGGTGTACTCCTCAATGCTATCTTAAGAATCCCAGAACTTATTTCAGTCTGTGCTAGCAAAACTGTCCTGTAGCTTAGCATCTGTGTCATCTGACCACTTCCTTATTAACCGAGTCACTGGTGCTTCCTGCTTTAGTTTCTTCTTATAAGCAGGAATCAGGAGGATAGAGTTATGGTCAGATTTGCCAAATGGAGGGCGAGGGAGAGCTTTGTACGCGTCTCTGTGTGTGGAGTAAAGGTGGTCTAGAGTTTCTTTCCCTCTGGTTGCACATTTAACATGCTTTTAGAAATTAGGTAGAACGGATTTAAGTTTCCCGGCATTAAAGTCCCCGGCCACTATGAGCGCTGCCTCTGGATGAGCGTTTTCCTGTTTACTTATGGCCTTATACAGCTCATTGAGTGCAATCTTAGTGCCTGCTTTGGTTTGGGGTGGTAAATAGACAGCTCCAAAAAATATAGATGAAAACTCTTGGTAAATAGTGTGGTCTACAGCTTATCATGAGATACTCTACCTCAGGCGAGCAAAACCTCGAGACTTCCTTAGTATTGGATTTTATGCACCAGCTGTTGTTTACAAATATACACAGACCACCACCCCTTGTCTTACCAGAGTCAGCCGTTCTATCCTGCCGATGTAGCGTATATCCCGCCAGCTGTATGTTATCCATGTCGTCATTCAGCCACGACTCTATGAAACATAAGATATTACAGTTTTTAATGTCCCATTGGTAGGATAACCGTAATCTTAGGTCGTCTAATTTATTTTCAAATGATTGAACATTGGCTAATAGGATTGGTGGAAGAGGCAGTTTACTTGCTCGCCTTACAAGGCACCCCGACCTACTTCCACGATATCTCAGTCTCTTTCTCATGCGAATGACGGGGATTTGGGCCTTGTCGGCTGTCTGCAGGATATCCTTTGCGTCCTATCGCTGTCCTGATATCCAGAAGCTCTTTTTGGTCATAAGAGACGGTGGCAGAAACATTAGGTACAGAATAAATTACAAATAACGCAAAAAAACACATAATAGTACAATTGGTTAGAGGGCTGTAAAGCGGCTGCCATCTTCTTCGGCTCAATTCTCACAATTTATGTTTTTTGCGACTGCACTTGAAGAAACTTTGAAAGATCTTCACATTTTCCGGACTGCCTGACCATCATGTCTTAAAGTAATGATGGACAGTTGTTTTTCTTTGATTATTTGAGCTGTTCTTGCCATAATATGGACTTGGTCTTGTACCAAATAGGGCTATCTTCTGTAACTCTTATGTTTTCCCCTCTTCTCTGACCTCACCAACCCCCATTAGCATCCTTTTTTATTTTCTTCATCACAGAATTCAAAGTTCAATTGTATTCTGCCATGTGAATGATGAGTTGAACTTCAACCATACAGGCCTCCATGACAATCCCTGGGTGTGTGACTGCCGCCTGTATGACCTGATCCAGTTCCAGAAGTCGCCAACTCTCTCCGTGGCATTCATTGACACGCGCCTCCGCTGCTCCGCACCCGAGAGCCTGTCAGGTGTTCTGTTCAGCGACGCTGAGCTGCGGAGGTGCCAGGCGCCGCGCATTCACACAGCAGTGGCGCGAGTCCGCAGCACCTTGGGAAACAATGTGCTGCTGCGCTGCGGGACCATCGGCATTCCCAGTCCGGATCTGGCCTGGCGGAGGGCGGATGGGAAAGCCCTGAACGGGACTGGTAAGACAGCAAGGGATGTGTGTACGTGTGTGTGAGTGCATGTGTGTGTGTGTGCTTCTCTTTCTCTGGGCTCAATTCAATCTCTATCACTGCGTTACAGATTGCGCAATATAAATCTTAAACGTGTTTTCCAATTGAGCCGACATATGCAGCGTTTACCATGAATGCAGTCTCCACTAACACGGGAACATTGCCTTTAAATTTCAGTCACGGTGTAACGCTGATTGTCTACAATACCGATTGAATAGAGCCCACTTTGTGTGTGTGTGTTTCCGCGCGTGCGTCGGGTGGTTGACACACTTTCATTCAGTCTGCCCTGTAGCGTTAATACATTGGTAATTAAACAGAGAGCTAGGCCTATATCTTTGGTGGCCCCACAGATGTCCTACGGCCACCAAGGATATAGCTCTAGCTCTCTGTTTAATTACCAATGTATTAACGCTACAGGGCACACTGAATGAAAGTGTGTCAACCAACTTTTAATGTAAAGGACGTGATTAATTCCAGAAAAGTAAATTATTGGACATTTTAGATATTGGTGGCCAGTTTTCTGGACACTGATTAAGGATGTTCCTGGACTAAAAAACATTTTCAATGGGAATCTCTCTCTTTGTATGACTTTTTGTATTATTTTATTTAAATGTTGTACTCTGACTAATAGTGTGTCCATGTCACTTCTCTGGTGCTACAGTCCAGCAGGAGAACTCCAAGGAAGGCATCATCTGGTCCATCCTCAGTGTCCCGGCCGTGTCCTACCGCGACTCAGGGAAGTATGTCTGCAAGGCCAATAACTACGCCGGCAACGCCGAGGCCGTCATCTCCCTAGTCATCTCCGAAGCACCCCCGAAACCTGACAACAACAACAACCAAACCAGCGTGGTTGCTGCTGCTGCCGTAAAAAAAAACAAAGTCAAGAAACCCAACGGGATAGGGAAAGCAGCATACCAGGAGAAACTGGTGGCTAGGTTAGGGGTTCCCACCCCCAGCCCTCCACCCCCACTTGTTGTGGTGGACTCCAGCCCTGTGCCTGAGGGTATGGGGAGAGTGGCAGATAGAGCCACCCCTGGACCAGCTACTTTGCCTAGTCCAGACGGACTCCTGGAGCTGGAGAAAACCAACCTGAGCAACCTGGCCCAGGCCCAGTATGACCCAGACCGGATAGTTCGCTCGGTCAAGGTGTTGGGCGACACAGAGAACACCATCACCCTGAACTGGCGGGCACCCAAGGCCAAGAACACTACAGCCTTCAGCGTGCTCTACGCTGTCTTCGGCGAGCGGGATATGCGCAAGATCAATGTGGCAGCGGGCCAGAATCGCGTCTTCATCGAGGGCCTGGTGCCCAAGACCAAGTACATTGCTTGCGTGTGCGTCCGGGGCCTGATCCCCAAGAAGGAGCAGTGCGTCATCTTCTCCACCGACGAGGCGGCCAGTGCCGCCGGCACCCAGAAGCTCATCAACGTCATCGTGATCACGGTGGCGTGCGTCATCGCCGTGCCGCTCACCGTCATCGTGTGCTGTGGCGCACTCAAGAGGCGCATCCAGAAGATGTGGGGCAAGAAGTCCAAGGACATCCAGGATTCATACGTGACTTTTGAGACGCTGTCCCCCGGGACCAAGGCTAAAGGGTTGGAGGGTGAGTACCTGACCAGACTCAAACCTGAGGAGTCCAACCGACTGCTGTCTGCCCGTTCCAGTCTGGACTCAGAGGCCACAGCTAAGATAGAGGGACAGCCCAACGAGTACTTCTGCTGACATCATGCTCCAGCTCCCTCCCCATGCTATCACCCCCACTTACACCCTCTGGCTCAACACAGCCCCACACACACACCTCATCTACAGCATAACCCCACACACACACATCACCCCCATCAAAGCCCCACACACACACCTCATCTACATCATAGCCCCACACACACGTCTCATCCTCACACACCTAACTCTCATCACAGCCCCACGCACACGTCTCATCCTCACACACCTCACTCTCATCACAGCCCCACGCACACTCCTCGTGCTCACCACAGCCACACACACACACCTCGTGGTCATCATAGCCCCACACACAAACCTTGTCCCCATACACCTGATCCTTTCTCTCACCCTCACCAAAGCCCCACACACACATTTTATACTCTCCCTCACTTTCAGCAAAGTCCCACAGACACATCTCGTCGTCACCACAGCCCCATACACAAACCTCACACTCTCCCTGAGGTTCACCACAGCCCCACACAAACACCTCGTCGAAATGCTCACACTCACCACAGTCCCACACACACACCTCGCTGTCTCCCGTTCAGTTACGGTAGCCCCACACACACATCTGGTTCTCTCCCTTTCTCTGACCTTAGCCGCCCACACACACACTCACACAGGGCACAGGACTCTCTCCCACCTCTCCCCCCATGTTGGGCTCCACCACATAGGGGGTTCTATCAGAGGATGCTTGGACATTGCACCATCATGGAAATATCAGTTTAAAGGAGTTCTGTCACTTTTATTCTTTTTTTTTGTTTTTTTTGTTTTTCATCTGAAATGTATAGTATTTCAACAGAGAGAATTTGAATGATGTAACTAGTTTTTACACGTTTGGGGAACTATCCGTTTTAAATGAGCCCTCAAATGAGGCCCCAGATAATATTTCATTCAAATTCATTTTTCATAGTTAAAGGACAATTCAGCCCCTTTATAACCAGTTATTATGCTGTTAGTATATATGCACTACTGTAAGATTTCATACACATTGTGATGTTCTGTCCTTTCTGTTAGTCATACTGCATGATTCCTAGTTTTGTCATTTTGAAGCTTCTGCATTGCCCTCATCTACAGCATTCTACAATTCCCAGGGTGCATTTCGTCTCCCATGATGCAATGCTCCACCTAGTTAGCCTGCAGTTAGCTTAGGTAGCTGGCTATCAAGCCCAGATGAAGCTTAGTCTAAATACATTGCTTATGTCATAAGTTTTGAGCGCATTTCACATTCATTTTGGGTTGTAGATATGTTATAATTTACATTTACATTTTAGTCATTTAGCAGACACTCTTATCCAGAGCGACTTACAGTTAGTGAATACATATTTTTTTATACTGGCCCCCCGTGGGAATCGAACCCACAACCCTGGCGTTGCAAACGCCATGCTCTATCAACTGAGCTACATCCCTGCCGGCCATTCCCTCCCCTACCCTGGACGACGCTGGGCCAATTGTGCGCCGCCCATGAGTCTCCCGGTCGCGGCCGGCTGTGACAGAGCCTGGATTCGAACCAGGATCTCTAGTGGCACAGTTAGCACTGCGATGCAGTGCCTTAGACCACTGCGCCACTCATGCTAATGCTTGCCTGAATGTCATAGGGGCCGATTCCGACCAGAGTTAAGCACGCGTAAATGGAAAGTAAGTCCCTTTTTATGAACTTTTCTCTCTATGCGTATTCTGACCTTGAACTTAAGCATGAGAATAGCATGCTATTAATCCGCTATTTGTTGGGGGTGGAGATCAAATAAATGAAGGTGTGGTGGTGTGTGTACAGATACGCCGTATTCTGACTTTGACATAATTCCCTCATAATTCCACCACCTTTACACGCAATGAAACGATGAATAAGGTCGAGCAACCTGTTGGCTCCAAATGGAACATCTACTTAATTTTTTCCAATAGAAATAACACCATTCTCCATGTACTGAATTTTTCAAATTGATAAGAGCTATTGATAAGACCTGGGTAAATGAGTAAGTCGTTTGGATAAGAGGATTGTAAGTATAAATTACAATTGTTTTAGATATATTTTACCTTATGATCACTTGTGACAAATGTGAAACCAGTCATATGGCAGCAAACTGAAGCATATCAACATTCTGTATCACCTTTTCCACAGTGAAGTGTATGAAATGCTGGCCTTGGCATGGAACTTGGGATGAAATTGGAGACCCAAGCTATAGATTTCTGTAGCCATGCGCAAATGACAGTATAGCGCCAAACCTACAGAGTTCATTTATGATTTCTAGAATGTTTTAATTATATGCCCAGATTTTTCACTGTATTTTTTAAACAATTTGTATCTTTAAATATTTGCCATTGTTGGTAGCCACCATCAGTTATATCCACATACATTCATAACTGTCACTGACTTTAGTCTTAGTTTCCTTGCATTTTGAATCATTCCATTACATCGTTAGTTTAACTTAATTTCCTCCATCATGTTCGTGTGGTTGTTCCTGAGCATCACTAGTGGATCATATTAGGCTAATGTATTACAAGTTGTGCATTAATTTGGGACATGTAGCCTATTTGAATCATTATGGAACGCAGACCACACGTAGCAGTTTAAACCTGGAGCACGGTTCATGACGACTCAACCATTATCATCACAGTTCATGGTTAGTGAGGAATATTAGAGTAGATTTATAGGACTACTGTTCAACCCTATTGTACACTTTTCTTACCTTCTAATATTTATTGGATTGAACAATTGAATAGGGCAACTTTCAGGATGAATCAAACCACTGTATTTTTCATTCACAAATATATTTATACAATTTGATTTGATTTGATTGTTGTGCGTAAAGGCACTCCAAACCAGTTTTTTTAATTTTTATTATTTATAAATACTTTCCTAACCCTAAATAATATAGAAGTTCAGAGTATCTTTAACTATATCAACTGGTGCTGAAAAGGAGATGAATATGTGTGTATACTCTGGATAAGAGCGTCTGCTAAATGACTGAAATGTAATTTAAATTTATTTAGGCATATATGGCTTTCTTTCATTGATCCCTAATATTCTGAACCGTTCTCTCCATATATTCTAGTACACCAAATTTAAAGGGATAGCTTTAGATAAATGTACTGAAAACCCTATTGAATTAAAACTCCACAAGGAAATCTGTTGGCCAGCAAGTGGGAGGGTTTTCAGCGGATGAATTACATTTATTCAGCACAAGCAAGGGAACCACGACTGCAAAGCCCATTACGCACCTGCATAAGGTAACATGCTGACTAGACCGGGCGCCATCGCGCGCATGTTGATTTTGTCCACCCACACCAGATACGATCAGGACACACAGATTGAAATATCGAAACAAACTCTGAACGAACTAAATTAATTTGGGGATGGGTCGAAAAGCATTAAACATTTATGGCAACTTTGCTAGTTAGCTTGCTGTTGCTAATTAATTTGCCCTGGGATATTAACATTGGGTTGTTATTTTATCTGAAATGCAAAAGGTCCTCTACTACAACAATTAATCCACAGATAAAAGGGTAAACCGAGTTCGTTTCTAGTAATCTCTCCTCCTTCAAGCTTCTTCTTCTTCTTTGGACTTTATATGGCGGTTGGCAACCAACTTTAAGGTGCATTACCACCACCAACTGGACTGGAGTGTGGACCTCAGTTCATCTTTCATTCACCCACGTGGGTGTATGATTCTGAAAACCAATGAGGAGATGGGAGAGGCGGAACTTGCAGCGTGTCAAGCGTCACAAATAGAGGCAAGTTCTATTTTAGCACCTGGCTATGCAGACGCTCGTTGACGGCGCGAGCAGTGTGCAATGATTGAATAACATGTATGTGTACATTTATTTTGCATCACTCGCGCACGTAACGCGAGCGGTGTGGTCAGCATGTTAGTCTGAAAACCAACTACTGATAAGTGCGTAGGAAAGGCTTGCGTAGGAAAGGCATACATTTCCTAAGTCTGAATATATGTTCATGTCAGTAATTAGGTTTCCATCCAATTGGCGACAGATGTTAAAAAACAATATGCGGCTGTGCGTGATGACCTAGTGCACATAAAAATACCTTTTGCGGTTAAAAAGTGAAATGGGTTTCCATCACATTTTCAACTCTACTGATGGTTTTCTCACCAAAAAATGTGCGTTATATAGCGGGTGTGCCCACTTTGGTATTGTCACCTGCGCTCTAGCCAACAGCTTGTAGATACAGTGCAGGTATAGCTGACATGATGAGATTGTTATGGACAAAAGAGCGAGATTATTTTTATTTGTCAAATGCAGGGCTGCCAAATTTTCAAAGAAGCTCGGAGTGAGATTTTGCCTTGATTGGGTCTGGGGTTCCTCCCTGAGGAAAAATGTACTGTTTTAAAGGTAATTTCCTGCAATTCTATGTATTTTGACATGGCTTAAGCCTATGACCAGGGTGGGAGAAAAACAAAACAGATCAGCTGTATTCAGAATGCTTTGAACATTAAATGAACACGCAAAATTCGACAACTTTGTTACTTTGCCATTTTTGGGTGATGAAATTGAAAGTATGCTAATATTTTTTTAAACATATTTTTTTGGGTGGTTTGACACTTCATTCAGCCACTGGGAAGGTCAGTGGCAATGCTCTGCACAGGAAATACTCATATTAATGGCTGATGGCAGTGGGTAACCAAATCATAGATTGCAGTCTCCTTCTCCATAGACTGATTTCAAGGTAAGGACACAAACATTTTGTATTTTGTAATTTTGGTTAACTATCTCTTTAAAATAGGTCTGGAAGAAAATCCTGCTAGCTCTCCAGGAGGGTTGGCCACCCCTGATCTATGTTTCCCAAGTGCTGGGTGTTAGAAAATGTTCTTGTTATAACAATTCATTTCTCAAAATCACCCAACCTTCAAGGAAGATCTAACAAATATCAATATTCTATTGGTTTATGCCTACTAGTTGAAGATCCTTGCCATCATCTTACTCTACATAGACAAAATATGATGCGTTTATAGGTTGTCAGTCCACCTACCATCTCTACCTACCATGTGCACAATAATAATAAAAAATTATATTCGAGGCCTGGAGCATTTAATATCCAATGCTTATTTGTAGGATGTATTCAAAACTGTCCATGAATGGCTGCAAAAATACATAGCCTCATATAATTCATTTTCAAAGACACAAGTAGGCATATCAGATTTCAAATCTGTGATTACACTGGCAAAATTGGGAAGAAGTGCAATAATAAAATACTGTAAGTGTGTGGAAAAACAATAGTGTTCTTGCTGACACGCACACTAATTACTCTTTATTTTAACCCATTGTTAGAAATGAGAATAAAGACTAAATCAAATAATAAAACCTCCTGAAGACAAGATTATATAAATCTTTCCCTACACCTTACCAAATATATTGTCCACCCTCTAGAATCAAACTTTAACTTTTGGGTTCACAATCTGTTGGACACAATTATTTTCATATTTACAAATAAGGTCACCCTACCAAACTTCCCTGCTAAAACATAATGTAGGTCTGTCTGCTACCTTTTCGTTGTCACAACCTAAAAGCCAATCTCCACACGAGAGGACTAATGCAAGTGTGGATTAAATCGACATTAGTACATGCTGTCAAAAGGCTGCACTCTGCAATAGGTACGGAAGTAACAGCAACCTAATTTTGTTGACAACATTGTACATAAAACAGCGCTACCTTGCTGGTCTTTTTACAGTTTTATAAACTCAGCAGAGAATGTTCTCTCTCTCCATTCAGCTCCACTCTAGTCTTAAGGGGTGTTTCTTTAAAATGTGCATCCAATCCCCTTGATCCCTTACATAACTAGACCAATCAATTGCTTCAATGTGCTGCAGTTCACAGTGCTGTGACAAGACAGGACAATGATAGAGGTTACAGCGTGATGATAAATTGCGGTCGCAGATCCTCCGATTTCAGAACGATTTGGAGCACAGTTGAAAAGTTAACGCACTAAACAATGGAATAATTAGAAAAATAAAAGCAATACTTTCCAATGCGTGAGATATAAGAGGTGTGGCGTGTGAGCGTGAGAAGAGGGTCAAATGCATGTGTCTCACGGCCAATGCGTGAGAGTTGCCAGCTCTGCAAACCCCAGCCAAGTATCGATGATAATGTCACTCGAATAAGACCCTCGATATTTATTGGAAAGGAGCATCAAGCTCATCACTTTTCACTTTCACAACCCTGGGAAGTTCATCATCACTTATTTAATCTGTATCCTAATAAACTGCATGCTTTCCCGGGAGGACCTCACAACATGTCAACACCTGATTCCAAGTTTAAGCTACTTCGATATGATGGTTATTAGGCTATATCAATATTTGTGCATAAAAGCGCTTCAACCGACATTTCTCGCATAATACATTTTACAGACACAAAAAGATCCCACCTTGCCTAGCATATTTTGTTTTGTTGACATTTGGAAAGTTTACAGACACGTTTTTGGTTTCCATCAGGCCCGTCATTACATTTTTTATCCGATATGGACTTTACGCCCATAAAAAGGTTGGATGGAAACCTGGTTAGTGTCACCAAGCAACTGCAATATACTCTAAAATAATTTGAATGTAGATGCTAACCCAGTTAGCAATTAGCAAACGGCAGGCAAGTGTCCCGCCAGAGCACTGTGCTGACAGCTTTCTTCCCCATCGGCCTCACTCACAGCGCCCGCAATAGGCCGTACTCCTGCGTTCACACGCTTTTTTCCTCACTCAGCCCAGCCACCCTTGCCCCGCCCTTCTCCCGACTGGAGACACTACAGCTGCCAGTCGGAGACAAGCCTCTTTTTCAGCGTCAAACCAGCGGCAACTTGTCACCACTTATTTTCATATATTTATAGATTTTATTATTTAAGAAACATTGGAAGCGTTTGTGGAAAAGTACTGTAAATTATTATGTGTGTGCAAAATACACTATATCAGATAACCAGGGGCAGTCCTGGTCAGCTGGATCCACTGGTGATGACAAATCAAATCCAGTCAAATCTAATTTTATTGTCATGTACTTGCAGGCTTCTCACACAGTGCAATAATGATTAAGTAACATAAGAAAGCAATCAAATAAGTGACATTGTAAATATATAACATACTACAAATTATTAAATTACTAAATCAACTAAATCAACAACAAGGGGCATGCAGATAAGAAAATAAGGTAATTCAAATTTTAAAAAAAAATGTGCCAATAGGGATAGAGTATGGACATTGTTTGCCCATGTGCATAGTGAGTTGAATAAGGTACAGTGCAGTAGCAGCATATAATTACATGAAAGTATATACAATAGTAGTGCAGTAAGGTGACATAACTATTTCATTGATTTGTTAGACTAAAGTCATTTCAGTGTGTACAGAATATGAATAAATGGTAAGTGTGTGGTAGGGTGCAGTAGTCAGCCCCGGGTTCAGCTGTTGGAATAGTCTTGTTGTTTGGGGGTAGAGGCTGGCTTTAAAACAGGTGGTCCGAGACTTGATGTTGACCCTCACTGCAGCGGAGCCCTCTCCCCTGTGTGTCTCCTTCTCCCGCCTTCACAATCGAAGGCCCCTTACAGGTAACAGGTGATTTGAATCTGGATCCCCTAATACATGGCATCCCGGGTTGCAGGGTTCTTCCGAATGGCTCCTATATACACAAAAAAAGAACATTGAGTTACATTTGAATCACACATAGTCTTACACATGAGTTTCAGAATTTACTTAAAAGTAGACAAAACAAATGTAACACACTGAATAATAATCAGAAAAAAGTATTTGAAACAGGCCTTATCCCCAGTCGAGGTTGTGGCAATGGCAAGATGGTTTGACAGGTAGCATCCACCACACTCGACTTCAGGTCCTTTGCACCCATTACAGCCAGAAACCTAAGCTACAAATGCAAGAGACATATTAGAAATGACACACTATGTTAACATATTTCCCTCCCCCACACCTATATTTTATATACATGCAACAATTTCTAAGATTTTACTG
Source organism: Coregonus clupeaformis (assembly GCF_020615455.1). Taxonomy (NCBI): domain Eukaryota; kingdom Metazoa; phylum Chordata; class Actinopteri; order Salmoniformes; family Salmonidae; genus Coregonus; species Coregonus clupeaformis. The sequence continues at coordinate 407,271 of NC_059228.1, read as the reverse complement.
ATTTCATATAAGGAAATCAGTCAATTGAAATAAATAAATTAGGCCCTAATCTATAGATTTCACAAGACTGGGAATAAAGATATGCATCTCTACGTTACAGATACCTAAAAAAAAGTAGGGGTGTGGATCAAAAAAGCAGTCAGTATCTGGTGTGACCACCATTTTCCTCATGAAGCGCGACACATCTTCTTCCCATAGTTGATCAGGCTGTTGATTGTGGCCTGTGGAATGTTGTCCCACTCCTCTTCAATGGCTGTGCGAAGTTGCTGGATATTGGCGGGAACTGGAACACGCTGTTGTACACGTCGATCCAGAGCATTTCAAACATGCTCAGTGGGTGACATGTGGTGAGTATACAGGCCATGGAAGAACTGGGACATTTTCAGCTTCCAGGAATTATGTACAGATTCTAGTGACATAGGGGCGTGCATTATCATGCTGAAACATGAGGTGAACATGAGGTCTTGTCACGGTATCTCTGCATTCAAATTGCCATCAATAAAATGCAATTGTGTTTGTTGTCCGTAGCTTATGCCTGCCCATACCATAACCCCACCGCCACCATGGAGCACTCTGTTCACAACATTGACATCAGTAAACCGCTTGCCCACACGACTCCATGTCTGCCATCTGCCCGGTACAGTTGAAACCCGGATTCATCCGTGAAGAGCACACTTCTCCAGTGTGCCAGTGGCCATCGAAGGTGAGCATTTTCCCACTGAAGTCGGTTACGACGCCGAACTGCAGTAAGGTCAAGACACTGGTGAAGACGACGACCACACAGATGAGCTTCCCTGAGACGGTTTCTGACAGTTTGTGCAGAATTTATTTGGTTGTGCAAACCCACAGTTTCACAGCTGTCCGGGTGGCTGGTCTCAGACGATCCTGCAGTTGAAGAAGCCGGATGTGGAGGTCCTGGGCTGGCGTGGTTACACGTGGTTTGCGGGTTGTGAGGCCAGTTAGACGTACTGCCAAATTCTCTAAAACTATGTTGGAGGCGGCTTTAGGTAGAGAAATTAACATTCAATTATCTGGCAACAGTTCTTGTGAACATTCCTGCAGTCAGCATGCCAATTGCACGTTCCCACAAAACTTAAGACATCTGTGGCATTGTGTTGTGTGACAAAACTGCACATTTTAGAGTGGCCTTTTATTGTCCCAAGCACAAGGGGCACCTGTGTAATGATCATGCTGTTTAATCAGATTCTTGATATGCCACGCCTGTCAGGTGGATGGATTATCTTGGCAAAAGAGAAATACTCACTAACAGGGATGTAAACAAATTTGTGAACACAATTTGAGAAAAATAAGCTTTTTGTGCGTATGGAACATTTCTGAGATCTTTTATTTCAGCTCATGAAACATGGGACCAACACTTTACATGTTGCATTTATATTTTTGTTCAGTATAGTTAGCATGCTAGCAGGCCAAATTGCTATATCTGAAATAATAGTGTTTGCAACAATAGCAGCAGAGTGTTATCTTAGCAACTGTCTGAAACAACAGTCCAAACAACATGTAGGCCTGTTAGAAGAACACAACATTTATTTTGAAATTTACAGGCAGATCATTACAGAATCATAGTTAGCAATGCTATCTAGCTAAGTAGGTAAACCTACTGCATCTTAAATAAAAAGTATTAAACGATAGCCTCATCGACTGTCCAAGCGACAATCCAACAATTCTAGAGGGCTATTGGAACTAATAAAAAGTATTACGTTTACAAGTAATTCAATACAAAAATATAGGCTTTTTGGAAAAGGGCACAACGGCTGCCAGAGCTGCAACTTCGGTCGGTGATGGTGGGAGTGGTTTGCAGAATGGAATCATGGAAGTTTGAGCCTTGAACATCAGACAAATATTGGAGTAAGCTATTTAAAATATTTACAGATGTTATTATACAAAGACAACCAGAGCAACATATAACAGGGAGTTCCAATATAATCAGAAAACTACAGATGGGTTATATAGATAGCTGAAAATGACTGTCCATAATTTATTGTATTAGTCATCTCAGGGATCGTACTTGAAAACGTAACAGACAAGCAATTTCGGTTTTACGCATCACTAAACAGTCAATAGACACATCATAAAATTACACTAAAACTGTGTAGAACAATACTAAATACTTCATAATAACAACCCAAATGTTAAAAGTGCAGAGTTTTCCTTTAAGTTATGAAATAAAAGTCTGAAAGAAGGACACCTGGGCCTGTACTCATAAAACGTCTCAGAGTAGGAGTGCTGCTCTAGGATCCGTTTAGCCTTTTATATCATAATAAATAAGATAACATGTACAGGGGAGACCTGAGCCTAAATCAGATCTCCTACTCTGAGACTCTATGAATCCTGGCCCTGGTCTATTACTACTGAGATTCTTTTGAGTAGCTTATCAGCTGGGTCAAGAGGGAGGGCAATGGCATTAGGAATTTGATTGACCTTGCTAATATTAATGCCAATTTCAACTCCAACCACAACCCCTTAGGATAACTCTCTCCCAACTGACATGCTTAATAAATCATTTTACTGCAGTGGGCTAAATCCTTGTCACACAGTGTTTATTTTATTTTTATTTTTATAGGGGGTGGATCAGCTTTCTTTTATTGCAGATAGATTGTGGGATCTATCAATGTAATTGTCTGCAATATATATATATATATATATATATATATATATATATATATATATATATATATATATATATATATTTTATATTTTTTCCTTATTTATTATTTAACCCTAATCCTACCACCCCTCCCCTACTTGGAGTAAAATAATGGTCAACAATACTTAGGCTTCTACTTATAGCTTATACATACTATGTACATTTTACGGACACAATATATTTTACATTAGTTATCTTTTTTTATTTGTTTCAGTCCCACCCTTCAGCTACCCTCAACCCCTCCCATCTATATCTGAAAACCAACTGTGCTGTGCTGTAATGTTTCACAAAGGTTCTGAACCTTTCTATTCTCATAGTCTCTACAGATTGTAAATTAAAGATGAATATTTTTACCAAAAGTATTATTATTTTATTGATCGATTGACTATGGCTTTTCAAGCCACCCAGCAGTGCTATTTGTATACTTAGCTCCAGGTAAATGTTGCAATTCTTCAGCCATTTCTGAACCTGCAACCAACAACAAGCTACATATTGACAGTACCAAAACAAGTGATCTAATGATTCTGTTTCTTCGCAGCCAAATCTGCAGAGCTGGGATGGTTGTACCCCCCATATACAGTTGAAGTCTGAAGTTTACATACACCTCAGTCAAATACATTTAAACTCAGTTTTTCAAAATTCCTGACATTTAATCCTAATAAAACTTCCCTGTCTTAGGTCAGTTAGGATCACCACTTTATTTTAAGATGTGAAATGTCAGAATAATAGTAGAGATAATTATTTATTTAAGCTTTTATTTATTTCATCACATTCCCAGTGGGTCAGAAGTTTACATACACTCAATTTGTATTTGGTAGCATTGCCTTTAAATTGTTTAACTTGGTTCAAACATTTCAGGTAGCCTTCCACAAGCTTCCCACAATAAGTTGGGTGAATTTTGGCCCATTCGTCCTGACAGAGCTGTTGTAACTGAGTCAGGTTTGTAGGCCTCCTAGCTCGCACACGCTTTTTCAGTTCTGCCCACAAATGTTCTATAGGATTGAGGTCAGGGCTTTGTGATGGCCACTCCAATACCTTGACTTTATTGTCCTTAAGCCATTTTGCCACAACTTTGGAAGCATGCTTGGAGTCATTGTCCATTTGGAAGACCCATTTGCAACCAAGCTTTAACTCTCTGACTGATGTCTTGAGATGTTGCTTCAATATAGCCACATAATTTTCCTTCCTCATGATGCCATCTAGTTTATGAAGTGCACCAGTCCCTCCTGCAGAAAAGCACCCCCACAGTATGATGCTGCCACCTCCGTGCTTCACGGTTGGGATGTTGTTCTTCGGCTTGCAAGCCACCGCCTTTTTCCTCCAAACATAACGATGGTCATTATGGCCAAACAGTTCTATTTTTGTTTCATCAGACCATAGGGCATTTCTCCAAAAAGTATGATATTTATCCCCATGTACAGTTGCAAACAGTAGTCTGGCTTTCTATGGCGGTTTTGGAGCAGTGGCTTCTTCCTTGCTGAGCGGCCTTTCAGGTTATGTCGATATAGGACTCGTTTTACTGTGGATATAGAGAGCTTTGTACCTGTTTCCTCCAGCGTCTTCACAAGGTCCTTTGCTGTTGTTCTGGGATTGATTTGCACTTTTCGCACCAAAGTATGTTAATCTCTAGGAGACAGAACGTGTCTCCTTCCTGAGCGGGATGACGGCTGCGTGGTCCCATGGTGTTTATACTTGCATACTATTGTTTGTACAGATTAATGTGGTACCTTTAGGCATTTGGAAATTGCTCCCAAGGTTGAACCAGACTTGTGGAGGTCTACAATTCTTTTTCTGAGGTCTTGGCTGATTTCTTTTGATTTTCCCATGATCTCAAGCAAAGAGGCACTGAGTTTGAAGGTAGGCCTTGAAATGCATCCACAGGTACTCCTCCAATTGGCTCAAATTATGCTAATTAGCCAATCAGAAGGTTCTAAAGCCATGACATCATTTTCTGGAAATTCCAAGTTGTTTAAAGGTACAGTAAACTTAGTGTATGTAAACTTCTGACCCACTGGAATTGTGATACAGTGAATTATAAGTGAAATAATAATCTGTCTGTAAACAATTGTTGGAAAAATTACTTGTGTCATGCACAAAGTAGATGTCCTAACCGACTTGCCAAAACTATAGTTTGTTAACAAGACATTTGTGGAGTGGTTGAAAAACAAGTTTTAATGACTCCAACCTAAATGTATGTAAACTTCCGACTTCAACTGTATATAATATTCTATTGATTGAAATAATTTAGTATAATAATTTAAATTGAAAAATGCTAAGTTTTGAATCCGCTGTTGTTTTGTGTATCAGTTCATAAAGCATGTGCCATGGAATCGGCACATCGAAAATCTCTTCCCAACTATTTTGCAACCTGTATGGCGCAGCTGTAAATTTTTTGGTCCTTATATTCAACTGCTATACTTTTTTATTTATCAATTTTAAAAATCAATTAGTTTGAGTTTAACCATCATATTTGTTGTAATATTTGTTCTGTCTTTTCTGGTGGATTAAACTGAAATTGCAACGAAATTTAAATATTTTGCTTTAAAAATAGCTATATTCTGGAGATTATTTCATTTTCAAATAACCGAAAGTGAGAGGTTGTAATGTGAATAAAGGGAAAAATGAAAAATGTTAACATGGGGTGAGCAATTCTTACTAATCTGCTGGAAAACCAGTTTGGAATGAAGTACAACTTTTGTATGACTGATGCCTTTAGTGAGAGGTTTAATGCTTTAATATTTAATAATTTCAGCCATCTGAATTCATATTCATTATATAAATAGGTCCGTTTAATTTTGTATGGCTTGCCATTCCAAAAAAAGTGGATAATTTTTTCTCATATATTTTCAAAGTCATTTGATGTAGGCAGGACCATAAGTATATAGGTAAACTGGGGTATGACTGAAAAATTATTCAGATATTTACCTTTCCATGGTAGCAAGATCTTATCAATTTTTGCTAACTTTCTAAATATTAACCTTTTCACATGTTCCAAATATCTCAAAAGGTTGCCCCAGCGTGAGTTATTTTATGTACGTGATGTCAGAATGCACTCACTGTTCCAAAATGTGATCTTTATGCAACAGGACAGTTAACCCGCGCTGCGCTCAGACCATGGCACGCTGGCTGCTAATTATCTATAGGCTATGTTTCAATTTATCAATTTCAAATTATTTTCTAACAAGTTTTATTTTCTGACAACAGTTTGAATTGAGGTGTGTTCCACCTCCTCATTAATTAATGTAGAAGTAGCCCATTTCAGTGTTGCAGACAATTTATGTTTGAGGCTTTACTGAACATAACTCTCAATTGACCAATTCGGCCACTTGGGTACATTTGCCCCTCCTGGTTCGTCGTCACTGGAGTACTAGCTACTGCCGATCCCATTCTCATCACCCCACTTGTCATGTCTTGTCAATCACACACACCTGGTGCTCATTCCCCCAATTAGTATGTGTTCCCTCTGTTCCCCTCGTCTTTGTGAGTGATTGTTTGTTGTGAGAGCGTGTAGCTCGGTTGAGCTACATTTCACTGTGTTATTGCCAAGGTGGATGTTTTCCTTTGTATAGTTTCGTTTGACGCTTGGGACGTTTGATTTATGCAAACGGATTAAACTCTGGACTTCAGTATTTTACCTCCTGCGACTGAGTCCTTTATTCACACCTCGTCACAGTGAGGGACACCTGGGAGACTTCATACTAAATATTATGTAGCTATCTCATTCTTGAATGTATCAGTCTGAAACGTTGCACACAACAAAATGTGGAAAAGGTGAAGGGGTATGAATACTTTCTGAATGCACTGTATGCTCGCTTCGAGGCAAGCAACACTGAACCATGCATGAGAGCACCAGCTGTTCCGGACGACTGTGATCACGCTCTCCATAAACAAGTCAACATTCACAAGGCAGCAGAGCCAGACGGATTACCAGGATGCGTACTCAGAGCATGCGTTGACCAACTGGCAAGTGTCTTCACTGACATTTTCAACCTCTCCCTGACCAAGTCTGTAATACCTACATGTTTCAAACAGACCACATAGCCCCTGTGCACAACAACGCCAAGGTAACCTGCCTAAATGACTACTGTCCTGTAGCACTCACGTCCGTAGCCATGAAGTGCTTTGAAAGGCTGGTGATGGCTCACATCAACACCATCATCCCAGAAACCCTAGACCCACTACAATTTGCATACCTCCCAAAGAGATCCACAGATGTTGCAATCTTTATTTCACTCCACACTGCTCTTTGCCACCTGGAGAAAAGGAATACTTGACTACAGCTCAGTGTTTAACACCATAGTGCCCTCAAAGCTCATCACTAAGCTAAGGACCCTGGGACTAAACACCTCCCTCTGCAACTGAATCCTGGACTTCCTGACGGGCCGCTCCCACATCTGCCACGCTGATCCTCAACACGGGTGCATCTCAGGGGTGCGTGCTTAGTCCGCTCCTGTACTCCCTGTTTACCCATGGCTGCATTGCGACGCACGACTCCAACACTATCATTAAGTTTGCCGACAACACAATGGTGGTAGGCCTGATCACCAACAATGATAAAACAGCCTATAGGGAGGAGGTTAGAGACCTGGCAGTGAGGTGCCAGGACAACAAACTCTCCCTCAACGTGAGCAAGACGAAGGAGCTGATTGTTGACTACAGGACGAGAAGGGCCGAGCACGCAACCATTGTAGTGGAGTGGGTCGAGAGCTTCAAGTTCCTCCATGTCCACATCACTAACAATCTAACATGGTCCAAACACACCAAGACAGTCGTGAAGAGGGCACGACAATGCCTATTCCCCCTCAGGAGACTGAAAAGATTTGGCATGGGTCCTTAGATCCTCAAAAATTTCTACATCTGCACCATCGAGAGCATCCTGACTGGTTGCATCACTGCTTGGTATGGCAACTGCTCGGCATCCGACCGCAAGGAGCTACAGAGGGTAGTGTGTAACGCCCAGTACATCACTGGGGCCAATGTCAGGCGGTGTCAGAGGAAGGCCCTAAAAATTGTCAAAGACTCCAGCCACCCAAGTCATTGAATGTTCTCTCTGCTACCGCACAGCAAGCGGTACTGGAGTGCCAAATCTACGTCCAAAAGGCTCCTTAACAGCTTCTAACTCCAAGCCATAATACTGCTAAACAGTTAATTAAATGGCTACCCAGACTACTTGCATTGACACCCTTTTTTACGATGCTGCTACTCACAGTTTATTATCTATGCATAGTCACTTTACCCCTACTTATATTTATATATTACCTCAATTACCTTGACTAACCTGTACCCCAGCACATTGACTCGGTACCGGTACCCCTGTATATAGCCTGGTTATTGTTATTTTATTGTGTAACTCTTTTAAATTTTCATTAGTATATATTTTCTTACTTACTTTTTTAAAAACTTTGTAAGTAAGCATTTCATGGTAAGTTCTACACCCATTGTATTTGGCGAATGTGACAAATACATTTAGATTTGATTAAAATGTATTGTAGCGAGATTGTTTCTGCCCACTTCACCGTCAGAGCATTTTATTGGTAAACTACACGGTAATGTAAAAGTAGTATTTTTTAGCAATACAATACATAATATAGTACACTTATCATAGTTTAGAGAAATTATCTACATCCTCTATGCTTGGCAGTACAGGGATCCAAATTGCAGTGTGAAATGACACCTTTGATTTTAAGCCCCGGATTTCTAGCCCATTGATATTATTGTTGAATCTGATTTCAATAGCTAACATTTCGATGGACATAATAAATAGATATGCCGATTGTGGACAACCTTATTTCACTCCTCTCGACAGTTTAATACTTTCTGAGAACTAGCCATTATTTACTATTTTACAACGGTTTTACTATACATAACTTCAACCCACTGTATAAGAGATTCTCCAAAATTAAAATAGTCCAGGCATTTACACACTACCAGTCAAAAGTTTGGACACACCTACTCATTCAAGGGTTTTTCTTTAGATCTCTTGGCGAGGTATGCGAAAAGTTAAATCGTGGAATTTATTTCCTTCTTCATGCGTATGAGCCAATCAGTTGTGTTGTGACAAGGCAGGGGGTGTATACAGAAGATAGCCCAATTTGGTAAAAGACCAAGTCCATAAGATGGCAAGAACAGCTCAAATAAGCAAAGAGAAACGACAGTCCATCATTACTTTAAGACATGAAGGTCAGTCAAACGGAACAATTCAAGAACTTTGAAAGTTTCTTCAAGTGCAGTCGCAAAAACCATCAAGCACTATGATGAAACTGGCTCTCATGAGGACTGCCACAGTAATGGAAGACCCAGAGTTACCTCTGCTGCAGAGGATAGGTTCATTAGAGTAACCAGCCTCAGAAATTGAAGCCCAATAAATGCCTCAAAGAGTTCAAGTAACAGACACATCTCAACATCAACTGTTCAGAGGGGACTGTGTGAATCAGGCTTTCATGGTCGAATTGCTGCAAAGAAACCACTGCTAAAGGAAACCAATAAGAAGAAGAGACCTGCTGTTGCCAAGAAACACAAGCAATGGACATTAGACCGGTGGAAATGTGTCCTTTGGTCTGGAGTCCAAAATTGAGATTTTTGGTTCCAACCGCCGTGACTTTGTGAGACGCGGTGTGGGTGAACAATGATCTCTGCATGTGTATTTCCCACTGTAAAGCATGGAGGAGGTGTCACGTCTCCTCCCATTTTTTTTCCCCTCCGGCACTCGGATTCGCCTGTCTACTGAGCCACTAGTTTGAACGCACCACCTCGGCAACACCGGAATGGAAACCCAACGCACCCTAATCACCTTCAGCGCACCTGCACCTCATCATCTCATCACCACCCCTATATAGCCCTGGACTGTTGAGTGTTGTGTGTGATTGTTAGTGTCTTTGTCGTTCTCAGTGTTAAGTAAACCTTTACATTGTTGATTCCTGCGTCTGCATCCTGCCTCTTCGTATTCTCAGTACTCGTCACAGGAGGAGGTGTTATGGTGTGGGGGTGCTTTGCTGGTGACACTCTCTGTGATTTATTTTGAATTCAAGGCACACTTAACCAGCATGGCTACCACAGCATTCTGCAGCAATACGCCATCCCATCTGGTTTGGGCTTAGTGGGACTATTATTGGTTTTTCAACAGGACAATGACCCAACACACCTCCAGGCTGTGTAAGGGCTATTTGACCAAGAAGGAGAGTGATGGAGTGCTGCATCAGATGACCTGGCCTCTACAATCCCCCGACCTCAACCCAATTGAGATGGTTTGGGATGAGTCGGACCGCAGAGTGAAGGAAAAGCAGCCAACAAGTACTCAGCATATGTGGGACATCCTTCAAGACTGTTGGAAAAGCAATCCTGGTGAAGCTGGTTGAGAGAATGGCAAGAGTGTGCAAGCTGTCATCGAGGCAAAGGGTGGCTATTTGAGGAATCTCAAATGTAAAATATATTTTTATTTGTTTAACACTTTTGTGTTTCATATGTGGTAATTCATAGTTTTGATGTCTTCACTATTATTCTACAATGTAAAAATAAAGACAAACCCTTGAATGAGTAGGTGTGTCCATACTTTTAACTAGTAGTGTATATCTTTTGGGGTTGAATAAAATATAAACATGTAAATATATCTTAAACAACTTAATGTAATGGCATCTTCAAGTGAGAAAAACACTCTTGAAAAGGACGGGACAGCTGCTCCGGATGCGAACATGGAAAATATATTAAATTCACTGTCTGGTGATATGAATAACCACTTCAAAGTAGAGGAGTGTAGGCAGAAGATAATACATATTCATAACCATTTTATTTAGACTACAAATAAAAATGGGTGTGGATCTTTGGACATGGAACCAGTGTGCTTGACAGGTGTTTCCCCACCTTGCACAAAACAATACCCCATCATCAAGGAAGCTATGGCCACATCTAAAGAAGTGATTAAAGATCTATGTGACATGGGTATTGTTGAAAAGAAATACACTCTGCCTCTAATAGCCCAGTATGGCCAGTGAGGAAACCAAATGGTGACTGGCGGGTGACAGTGGACTACAGGAATGCAAATGAAACCATGTCCAAGCTCACTCCACTAGTGGCTAACCGCTCAACAATGTTTTCCTCGTTGTCACCTGCTCACTCTGTGTTGTCTGTCATTGATATGGCTAACGGTCGGTACCCTTACATCCGGAGGTCCGTCTATGGCTTGCTTTTTCTATGGATAGTCAACAGTATCATAATAGTCCTTCGATTTACCATCAGGCAATGTGGCGACATCGCCAAGATCTCCCCCCGATGTCATCTGTTGTTATACAATATGTTGATGATATATTGTTGGAGTAAGAAGATGAGGCAACACATGCCAGGGAACTAAAATCACTGTTAGACCACTTGCATGCCAAAGGCCATTAAGCTAGGCCCAACTCATGCAATCACAGGTTATCTACACTACTGTTCAAAAGTTTGGGGTCCCTTAGAAATGTCCTTGTTTTCCATGAAAACATACATGAAATTAGTTTGAATAGGAAATATAGCAAAATGAATAGGATATGTAGTCATTGACAAGGTTAGAAATAATGATTTTTTATTGAAATAATAATTGTGTCCTTCAAACTTTGCTTTCGTCAAAGAATCCTTAATTTGCAGCAATTACAGCCTTGCAGACCTTTGGAATTCTAGTTGTCAATTTGTTGAGGTAATCTGAAGAGATTTCACCCCATGCTTCCTGAAGCACCTCCCACAAGTTGGATTGGCTTGATGGGCACTTCTTATGTACCATACGGTCAAGCTGCTCCCACAACAGCTCAATAGGGTTGAGATCCGGTGACTGTGCTGGCCACTCCATTATAGACAGAATACCAACTGACTGCTTCTTCCCTAAATAGTTATTGCATAGTTTAGAGCTGTGCTTTGGGTCATTGTCCTGTTATAGGAGGAAATTGGCTCCAATCATGCACCGTCCACAGGATATGGCATGGCGCTGCAAAATGGAGTGATAGCCTTCCTTCTTCAAGATCCCTTTTACCCTGTACAAATCTCCCACTTTACCACCACCAAAGCACCCCCAGACCATCACATTGCCTCCACCATGCTTGACAGATGGCATCAAGCACTCCTCCAGCATCTTTTCATTTGGTCTGCGTCTCATAAATATTATTCTTTGTGATCCGAACACCTAAAACTTCAATTTGTCTGTCCATAACACTTTTTTCCAATATTCCTCTGTCCAGTGTCTGTGTTCTTTTGCCCATCTTCATCTTTTCTTTTTATTGGCCAGTCTGAGATATGGCTTTTTCTTTGCAACTCTGGCTAGAGGGTCAGCATCCCAGAGTTGCCTCTTCACTGTTGACGTTGAAACTGGTGTTTTGCGAGTACTATTTAATTAAGCTGCCAGTTGAGGACCTGTGAGGCATCTGTTTCTCAAACTAGACACTCTAATGTATTTGTCCTCTTGCTCAGTTGTGCACCGGGGCCTCCCACTCACCTTTCTATTCTGGTTAGAGACAGTTTGCGCTGTTCTGTGAAGGGAGTAGTACACAGCGTTGTACGAAATCTTCAGTTTCTTGGCAATTTCTCGGATGGAATAGCCTTCATTTCTCAGAACAAGAATAGACTGATGAGTTTCAGAAGAACGTTTTTTGTTTCTGGCCATTTTGAGCCTGTAATTGAACCCACAATTGCTGATTCTCCAGATACTCAACTAGTCTCAAGAAGGCCAGTTTTATTGCTTCTTTAATCAGCACAACAGTTTTCAGCTGTGCTAACATAATTGCAAAAGGGTTTTCTAATAATCAATTAGCATTTTAAAATGATAAACTTGGATTAGCAAACACAACGTGCCATTGGAACACAGGACTGATGGTTGCTGATAATGGGGCTCTGTACGCCTATGTATATATTCCATAACAAATCAGCCATTTCCAGCTACACTAGCCATTTACAACATTAACAATGTCTACACTGTATTTCTGATCAATTTTATGTTATTTTAATGGGATTTTTTTGTGCTTTTCTTTCGAAAACAAGGACATTTCTAAGTGACCCCAAACTTTTGAACGGTGGTGTACCTCGGTCAACTGGTCTCGCAGGGAAAAAGACAGATGACACAAAGTCGTACTGCCGCCATACAAGCCACCAAGGAGCCCACTACTATTAAATAACTCTGCACCTTCATCGGCTTCTTGATTGCTGGGTGGACTCCTTTGCCGAAATTGAACAGCCCCTTAATGACCTCCTGAATGGAGACCCTGATTCAAAATACCCTTTAGCCTTCACGGAAAAACAGAAAGAAGCTTTTGGCAAGCTTAAACTTGACTTGTCGTCAGTGCCGGCTTTGGGCATTCCAGACTCAGGCCAACCGTTCACCCTCTTTGTGGCTGAAAAAGATGGCTACATGACCTCAGTGCTGACACAAGACCATGGTGATTGTCAGAAACCTGTAGGCTACTATTCGAAGAAACTGGATGATGTGGCTTTGGGATGGGGATCCTGTCTCAGAGTTATGCAGGCTACTTACGTCGCTGTGTCGATGGTGGCATCGCTTGTTCTCGACCACCATCTTTCCATCAAGTGTCCACATGCTGTTCATACTCTTTTAACAATGAATCGAGCTGCACAGGTCACAGCTGCTTGTTGGAACAAGTGGTCAACTGTGTTGGAGGCCCCTAACATCATCATACAACGTGGCACACCATCTAATCCAACCACTCTGATGCTTCTTCCAGACACCACATTACTTGAACACGACTGTTGTGAGCTGGTTTTGGATCAGCTCTCTGATGGGTTTCCTAAAAGTCATCTGTTGGAAAACCCTAAGTTTATGTTATACACAGACGGTTCAAGCATTGTTGAGGGTGGAGAGAGGAAGGCAGGCTGGGCAGTTACTACAATGGACAATGTGATGGTGCCAGGCACTTTACCTGCAGGAACATCAGCACAGGTGGCGGAACTGGTGGCTTTGACAGAAGCATGCAAACAGGCTGAAGGAAAAACAGCTAATATCTACACAGACTCAAGGTATGCTTTTGTCGTTACCCATGATTTTGGAAAAATATGGAAATACAGAGGATTCATGACATCACTGGGAGCTCCTGTGAAGAATGGACCAGAGGTGATGGCTCTACTGAATGCTCTCCAGTTGCCTGCACAGGTTGCAATTTTGGAAATGAAAGCACGTAGAAAAATCTTTATAGGCGAGAGTAAAGGTAATGACCTGGCTGACAGAGCTGCCAAGGCGGCTGCCAAGCGAACACCTCTGTCACCTAAATTGATTAGGAAATACACGTTGGATACATTGCAACACATTAGAGACATACAGAGCAATGCACCAAATTATGAAGTGTGGGAATGGATGGCTGCAGGGTGCAAACTCAGTCAAGAAGGTGTGTGGAAATACAACCTGAGATGTGTAGTGCCAAATTTACTCTTACCCTACTTGTTGACACAGATCCACTCTTTGGGACACATTGGTGTGGGCGAGATAATTTATTGCTTTGTGGGCAAATGGTGGAATCCTGGTGTGCGGAAAGAGGCTGAGGCTGTCGTGGCAAATTGCAACATTTGTATGGAAAACAACACCCAGGTACGTGTGAAAGTACAGACACGATGAGCGCCTGCTCCACCAGGACCCTTCAGACATCTACAGCTTGACTACATCACGCTGCCCAAATGTAAAGGACAGGAATATGTGCTGGTTGTTGTTGATCGTGTCTCACGATGGTTTGAAGCCTACCCTACTAAGAAAGGAACCACACAACACATAGCCAAAATCCTGATTCGAGAAATTATTCCCAGATGTGGTCTGCCTGACCAACTAGACTCCGACCAAGGCACTCATTACACAGGAAAAGTGTGTCAGGAGGTAGCTCATCTTCTGAACATATACTGGCAACTACACTGCCCTTACATCCTCAAACAAGTGGTCAGGTAGAACGCACAAATCAGGTTTGAAAGAGACTGTCAAAGATGCATCAAGAAGGGATAGCATGGCCAGATGCATTGCCTACGGTCTTATGTGGTATACAGGCCACTCATAACAAAACCACAGGGTTGAGTCCATTTGAGGTCATCACAGGTCAACCCATGTCACTACCAGGCATGTTCAATTTGAGAAAGGCAGACATACACATTATGAGTGACACAATACTTAACTATTGCATACAACTTTCTAATGCAGTAGGGGAAGCAGACAGACAAGTAAAAGAGGCATGGGGAATAACGCCCGAGGGGGGACATGACGTAGTGCCAGGACAGTGGGTGATGGTAAAAAAATACCCAACAGACACATTAGGGCCAAAATGGGAGGGTCCTTATCAAGTTTTGCTCATAACGAGGTCAGCAGTGAAAGTGCAGGGCAAATCACGATGGATACATGTCACTCATTGCAAGGTTGTCCATTTTTTGATGACAAAGCGGAGCCTGGAGAATAAAGAACTGATTGATTAGCAGTCGGGCCGATTTCGGGTGAAGAGGCATAGCAAGCCGATCAGAACCTGATAAGCTTCTATGTTGTACACCGCAGTCATCATATTTGGGATGTCCACTTTTTCCTGAAAATCGGGACATGCTTATTACTTAGGGAGATCTAAGTGAAATATCAATTTCTCCTGAAACCAGGACATGTTTACTTTCACTATTTTTTCCTCCATTACAGGTTATGAGAATATACCTACTGAAGCTGCAGCAATATCCCCTGGCCCGAGGCCTGTACCTGAAACGATACAAGGTCACCGGTGAAGTATTCGTTAGAGATGTCCTTATCAACCAGTGGAATGGAAGAAGAATTCCCCACTACCGGCAGGCTGTCAGAACATACTCTCTAGTAGTTATCTACTGTATGTGGGACTGATACCGGTGTGGAACAGCTGGTCACTCTTAAAGGACTCTGTGAATGATTACCTTGCCAATAGAATGATTGAATATTATTTTCTTGCAGAAAAGTGAAAGATGTTTGAAATTATTCCTCCTAATACAGGATGTGGGTGGTGTTTCAATTTCTAACACAGAGATGTGTCAGCAGGATGAGGGACACCCAGGCATCAATACTCTCTCCATACACTATACCACTGTAGTCAATCAAAGTAGTTGCTGGGTTTGCACGTATGCTCCATTTACATCAAGGGCAAGTATTCCACTAGGGGCTATTCATTTTAACCAGAGTCAAATGTTGGGTATATGGAGGGATGTTAATTGTTATAAGGCGATTATTGGTACTAATTGGGGTGAAAATGTTACGTATCAACATGCGAAAGTACCTAGCTCTCCAGATAAGTGCTGGAGGAGGCCTGATACTCCTGGATGTGTGTCCATTCAAAAACATGTGGATGAGTTGGGAGTGGAGCTGACATCCTGGAGTTATAGGTACCTTCCTTCATTTGAAATTACCAATGACACTAATCAGCGACCACCTTACCTAGTTATTACACTTGACCCTGTTGGGTGGTTATGTTTTAATAGGTCACTCTCTCTGAACTTGTCTCAACTGCACCAGGACGCGTTTGTCATAGTAGGACAGATTAAGTGTGATCAGACAACAGACCTATCTGCCTGTGACGGTACTAACGTTGCGGAATGTCTAATGTCTGCTGAACTGACTTGCGGTAATGGCACTATGACTACATTTTATGCCAACACCTTCGGTAATATCATCAATAATGGCATGATAGCTCCTAATGGAACTTACTGTATTTGTGGCTCCTATGCCTATTCCTGGTTACCAAAGTTGTGGCAAGGGTTGTGTTATTTGGGATATGTCTACCCCCATGTAAGACATTCTGTGAACTCTCCTTTTTCACATCGTCATAAACGTGCAATTACAGAAACAGAGATTTTTTTGCTATTGCTTTTCCCTCTTATGGTATTTCTAAAATAGCACAGGAAGTTATTAATATGGCTAACTCTTTGGAAATCCTAGCAAATAGTACAGCTAAGAGTCTTGAGTTAATTACTGTTGAGATGGTTGCCATTCGGACTGTGGCAATGCAAAATCGTTTGGCCCTTGACTATCTTCTGTCTGCACAAGGGGGTACATGATAATTCTGAGGAAATAACTGACCTAATGCAGAAGATCAGGACTGAGGGCGCTAAATATCATGATTACAATCCAGATGATTTAGGCATAGTCATGTGTTTGTCTTCCACATTTTGAACATGGGGAAGTTTTTTGGTGTGCATGATGCTTCCAATAATGGGAGTTGTGGTTATTTTTCTTATCCTCATCCAGGTTATCAAGTGTGCTATTGCCCGATGTCTGTCTGCTAAGGTCCGACGCTTGCTAAGATTCATCGAACGTGTCCTTTTGGAGATGGGTGTCAGTGGTGATCACAAGGATGTGGTAGAGATCATAAGGATCATCATCATCACACCGAGCCTTATGATTGTGGTCAATGTGCCCATGGTGACTGTCCTCTGTGCTGTAACGAACCATGCTCAGATGTGGTATCACACCTGTTAAGACCTCTTTTCTATAACTTTGTTTGAAATCTATTTCTTATTGCAACGGCAAGTAAAAATATGCCCTTTGTGTTTTATAGAAATGCAAAGTGTTTAAAGTAAACGATTTTATGCACACAGCTAATGTTTTTTATACTGTCTACTTTTTCATGTTTTCTATTGTTTTTCTAAAATACATTTTAAGTATATATTTTTTTTTTAAGGTCTAGGGGGAGTGTAGGAATATTCAAAGATAAATACACAACGCAGAGAACTACAGATCAATGGAAGCAGTTGTTTTTCAGTTCATCATCTGTTTAGAATCTGTGTATGGGTTCCAGTTTGGGACTCATACAGTGGGGAAAAAAGCATTTAGTCAGCCACCAATTGTGCAAGTTCTCCCACTTAAAAAGACGAGAGAGGCCTGTAATTTTCATCATAGGTACACGTCAACTATGACAGACAAAATGAAAAAAGAAAATCCAGAAAATCACATTGTAGGATTTTTAATGAATTTATTTGCAAATTATGGTGTAAAATAAGTATTTGGTCAATAACAAAAGTTTCTCAATCCTTTGTTGGCAATGACACAGGTCAAACGTTTTCTGTAAGTCTTCACACACTGTTGCTGGTATTTTGGCCCATTCCTCCATGCAGATCTACTCTAGAGTAGTGATGTTTTTTTGTTTTTTTTTGTCATTTAGCAGACGCTCTTATCCAGAGCGACTTACAGTTAGCGCATACATTATTTTATCGAACCCACAACCCTGGCGTTGCAAACGCCATGCTCTACCAACTGAGCTACATCCACTGCCGGCCATTCCCTCCCCTACCCTGGACGACGCTGGGCCAATTGTGCACCGCCCCATGGGTCTCCCGGTCGCGGCCAGCTACGACAGAGCCTGGATTCAAACCAGGATCTCTAGTGGCACAGCTAGCACTGCGATGCAGTGCCTTAGACCACTGCGCCACTCGTGAGAGTATGTTTTGGGGCTGTCGCTGGGCAACACGGACTTTCAACTCCCTCCAAAGATTTTCTATGGGGTTGAGATCTGGAGACTGGCTAGGCCACTCCAGGACCTTGAAATGCTTCTTACGAAGCCACTCCTTCGTTGCCCGGGCGGTGTGTTTGGGATCATTGTCATGCTGAAAGACCCAGCCACGTTTCATCTTCAATGCCCTTGCTGATGGAAGGAGGTTTTCACTCAAAATCTCACGATACATGGCCCCATTCATTCTTTCCTTTACACGGATCAGTCGTCCTGGTCCCTTTGCAGAAAAACAGCCCCAAAGCATGATGTTTCCACCCCCATGCTTCACAGTAGGTATGGTGTTCTTTGGATGCAACTCAGCATTCTTTGTCCTCCAAACACGACGAGTTGAATTTTTACCAAAAAGTTCTATTTTGGTTTCATCTGACCATATGACATTCTCCCAATCCTCTTCTGGATCATCCAAATGCACTCTAGCAAACTTCAGACGGGCCTGGACATGTACTGGCTTAAGCAGGGGGACACGTCTCGCACTGCAGGATTTGAGTCCCTGGCAGCGTAGTGTGTTACTGATGGTAGGCTTTGTTACTTTGGTCCCAGCTCTCTGCAGGTCATTCACTAGGTCCCCCCCTTGTGATCATTTTGACCCCACGGGGTGAGATCTTGCGTGGAGCCCCAGATCGAGGGAGATTATCAGTGGTCTTGTATGTCTTCCATTTCCTAATAGTTGCTCCCACAGTTGATTTCTTCAAACCAAGCTGCTTACCTATTGCAGATTCAGTCTTCCCAGCCTGGTGCAGGTCTACAATTTTGTTTCTGGTGTCCTTTGACAGCTCTTTGGTCTTGGCCATAGTGGAGTTTGGAGTGTGACTTTTTGAGGTTGTGGACAGGTGTCTTTTATACTGATAACAAGTTCAAACAGGTGCCATTAATACAGGTAACGAGTGGAGGACAGAGGAGCCTCTTAAAGAAGAAGTTACAGGTCTGTGAGAGCCAGAAATCTTGCTTGTTTGTAGGTGACCAAATACTTGTTTTCCACCATAATTTGCAAATAAATTCATTAAAAATCCTACAATGTGATTTTCTGGAGAATAAAATTCTCAATTTGTCGGTCATAGTTGACGTTTACCTATGATGAAAATTACAGGCCTCTCTCATCTTTTTAAGTGGGAGAACTTGCACAATTGGTGGCTGACTAAATACTTTTTTCCCCCACTGTAGCTACGTGTGGAAAGTTCTCATTGGTCCAAACTATCTATACGTTGAAGCCTGAAACGGGATACTTTGTATTTGGACATTGGCACAATTTTACTGCAATTCATTATAATTGGTCAACCACAGGCTAGGTTTTGGTATAAACTGCTTCCTGTCTCTTTTAAAAAATTTAATTTTTTTAAGGGGTAGATCAGCTTTAATATTTCAGATAGATTGTAACTTACATCAATGTAATTGTCTGCATCACTTCCAATCCCCCCATATGTTTTTTTTCCTCACAAATATATATATATATATATATATATATATATATATATATATATATATATATATATATATATATACAGTGGGGACAACAAGTATTTGATACACTGCCGATTTTGCAGGTTTTCCAACTTACAAAGCATGTAGAGGTCTGTAATTTTTATCATAGGTACACTTCAGCTGTGAGAGATGAAAAAAAATCCAGAAAATCACATTGTATGATTTTTAAGTAATTAATTTGCATTTTATTGCATGACATAAGTATTTGATACATCAGAAAAGCAGAACTTAATATTTGGTACAGAAACCTTTGTTTGCAATTACAGAGATCATTTGTTTCCTGTAGGTCTTGACCAGGATTGCACACACTGCAGCAGGGATTTTTCCCCACTCCTCCATACAGACCTTCTCCAGATCCTTCAGGTTTCGGGGCTGTCGCTGGGCAATACGGACTTTCAGCTCCCTCCAAATATTTTCTATTGGGTTCAGGTCTGGAGACTGGCTAGGCCACTCCAGGACCTTGAGATGCTTCTTACGGAGCCACTCCTTAGTTGCCCTGGCTGTGTGTTTCGGGTCATTGTCATGCTGGAAGACCCAGCCACGACCCATCTTCAATGCTCTAAATGAGGGAAGGAGGTTGTTGGCCAAGATCTCGCGATACATGGCCCCATCCATCCTCCCCTCAATACGGTGCAGTCGTCCTGTCCCCTTTGCAGAAAAGCATCCCCAAAGAATGATGTTTCCACCTCCATGCTTCACGGTTGGGATGGTGTTCTTGGGGTTGTACTCATCCTTCTTCTTCCTCCAAACACGGCGAGTGGAGTTTAGACCAAAAAGCTCTATTTTTGTCTCATCAGACCACATGACCTCATTCTCCCATTCCTCCTCTGGGTCATCCAGATGGTCATTGGCAAACTTCAGACGGGCCTGGACATGCGCTGGCTTGAGCAGGGGGACCTTGCGTGCGCTGCAGGATTTTAATCCATGACGGCATAGTGTGTTACTAATGGTTTTCTTTGAGACTGTGGTCCCAGCTCTCTTCAGGTCATTGACCAGGTCCTGCCGTGTAGTTCTGGGCTGATCCCTCACCTTCCTCATGATCATTGATGCCCCAAGAGGTGAGATCTTGCATGGAGCCCCAGACCAAGGGTGATTGACCGTCATCTTGAACTAATATCCACTAATTTCCATTTTCTCATCCATTTTCTAATAATTGCGCGAACAGTTGTTGCCTTCTCACCAAGCTGCTTGCCTATTGTCCTATAGCCCATCCCAGCCTTGTGCAGGTCTACAATTTTATCCCTGATGTCCTTACACAGCTCTCTGGTCTTGGCCATTGTGGAGAGGTTGGAGTATGTTTGATTGAGTGTGTGGACAGGTGTCTTTTATACAGGTAACGAGTTCAAACAGGTGCAGTTAATACAGGTAATGAGTGGAGAACAGGAAGGCTTCTTAAAGAAAAACTAACAGGTCTGTGAGAGCCGGAATTCTTACTGGTTGGTAGGTGATCAAATACTTATGTCATGCAATAAAATGCAAATTAATTACTTAAAAATCATACAGTGTGATTTTCTGGATTTTTGTTTTAGATTCCGTCTCTCACAATTGAAGTGTATCTATGACAAAAATTACAGACCTCTACATGCTTTGTAAGTAGGAAAACCTGCAAAATCGGCAGTGTATCAAATACTTGTTCTCCCCACTGTATATACACACACACACACACACACACACACACACACACACACACACACACACACACACACACACACATATATATATATATATATATATATATATATATATATAGACATATACATACATACATACATACATATATATACATACATACAGTATCTCACAAAAGTGAGTACACCCCTCACATTTTTGTAAATATTTAAGTATATATTTTCATGTGACAACACTGAAGAAATGACACTTTGCTACAATGTAAAGTAGTGAGTGGCCCAGCGTTGTCCAGGGTAGGGGAGGGAATGGCCAGCAGGGATGTAGCTCAGTTGATAGAGCATGGCGTTTGCAACGCCAGGGTTGTGGGTTCGATTCCCACGGGGGGCCAGTATAAAAAAATAAAAAAATAAATATGTATTCACTAACTGTAAGTCGCTCTGGATAAGAGCGTCTGCTAAATGACTTAAATGTAATGGTTCCCTCAATGAACTGTAGCTCCCCAGTGCTGACAGCACTCATGCAGCCCCAGACCATGACACTCCCACCACCATGTTTGACTGTAGGCAAGACACACTTGTCTTTGTACTCCTCACCTGGTTGCTGCCACACGCTTGACACCATCTGAACCAAATAAGTTTATCTTGGTCTCATCAGACCACAGGACATGGTTCCAGTAATCCATGTCCTTAGTCTGCTTGTCTTCAGCAAACTGTTTGCGGGCTTTCTTGTGCATCATCTTTAGAAGAGGCTTCCTTCTGGGACGACAGCCATGCAGACCAATTTGATGCGGTGTGCGGCGTATGGTCTGACCACTGACAGGCTGACCCCCCACCCCTTCAACCGCTGCAGCAATGCTGGCAGCACTCATACGTCTATTTCCCAAAGACAACCTCTGGATATGACGCTGAGCACGTTCACTCAACTTCTTTGGTCGACCATGGCGAGGCCTGTTCTGAGTGGAACCTGTTCTGTTAAACCGCTGTATGGTCTTGGCCACCGTGCTGCAGCTCAGTTTCAGGGTCTTGGCAATCTTCTTATAGCCCAGGCGAATCGCATGTCTGGCAGACATATCAGTGTGGAAACGGATCACCACCTCAAGCTGAACCTCGGCAAGACGGAGCTGCTCTTCCTCCCGGGGAAGGACTGCCCATTCCATGATCTCGCCATCACGGTTGACAACTCCGTTGTGTCCTCCTCCCAGAGTGCGAAGAGCCTTGGCGTGACCCTGGACAACACCCTGTCGTTCTCCGCTAACATCAAGACGGTGACCCGATCCTGTAGGTTCATGCTCTACAACATTCGGAGAGTACGACCCTGCCTTACACAGGAAGCGGCACAGGTCCTAATCCAGGCACTTGTCATCTCCCGTCTGGATTACTGCAACTCGCTGTTGGCTGGGCTTCCTGCCTGTGCCATTAAACCCCTACAACTCATCCAGAATGCCGCAGCCCGTCTGGTGTTCAACCTTCCCAAGTTCTCTCACGTCACCCCGCTCCTCCGCACACTCCACTGGCTTCCAGTTGAAGCTCGCATCTGCTACAAGACCATGGTGCTTGCCTACGGAGCTGTGAGGGGAACGGCACCTCCGTACCCCATTCTCATCGACGGGGCTGTAGTGGAACAGGTTGAGAGCTTCAAGTTCCTTGGTGTCCACATCACCAACGAACTATCATGGTCCAAACACACCAAGACAGTCGTGAAGAGGGCACGACAAAGCCTATTCCCCCTCAGGAGACTGAAAAGATTTGGCATGGGTCCTCAGATCCTCAAAAAATTCTACAGCTGCACCATCGAGAGCATCCTGACTGGTTGCATCACCGCCTGGTATGGCAACTGCTTGGCCTCCGACCGCAAGGCACTACAGAGGGTAGTGCGTACGGCCCAGTACATCACTGGGGCCAAGCTTCCTGCCATCCAGGACCTCTATACCAGGCGGTGTCAGAGGAAGGCCCTCAAAATTGTCAAAGACTCCAGCCACCCTAGTCATAGACTGTTCTCTCTGCTACCGCATGGCAAGCGGTACCGGAGTGCCAAGTCTAGGTCCAAAAGACTTCTCAACAGCTTCTACCCCCAAGCCATAAGACTCCTGAACAGCTAATCATGGCTACCCGGACTATTTGCACTGCCCCCCCCAGCCCATCCTTTTTACGCTGCTGCTACTCTGTTAATTATTTATGCATAGTCACTTTAACTCTACCCACATATACATATTACCTCAACTACCTCAACTAGCCGGTGCCCCCGCACATTGACTCTGCAACGGACCCCCCTGTATATATAGCCTCCCTACTGTTATTTTATTTTACTTCTGCTCTTTTTTTTCTCAACACTTTTTTTGTTGTTGTTTTATTTTTACTTTTTTTGTTAAAAATAAATGCACTGTTGGTTAAGGGCTGTAAGTAAGCATTTCACTGTAATGTCTGCACCTGTTTTATTCGGCGCATGTGAACAATACAATTTTATTTTATTTTATTTGATCAGTCCCTACACCCAAACGAGGGCATTGCGTTCATCCACCTCTGGCCTGCTGGCCCCCCTACCTCTGCGGAAGCACAGTTCCCGCTCAGCCCAGTCAAAACTGTTCGCTGCTCTGGCACCCCAATGGTGGAACAAGCTCCCTCACGACGCCAGGACAGCGGAGTCACTCACCACCTTCCGGAGACACTTGAAACCCCACCTCTTTAAGGAATACCTGGGATAGGATAAAGTAATCCTTCACCCCAAAGAAAGAAAAAAAAACATATTGTAAAGTGGTTATCCCACTGGCTATAAGGTGAATACACCAATTTGTAAGTCGCTCTGGATAAGAGCGTCTGCTAAATGACGTAAATGTAAATTTAAATGTAGTGCTATCTGCAGGGTTAGCTCCAGGTAAATATTGCAATCCTTTAGCCATTCCTGGACCTCTGTCCAAAAACAAGCTACAAATGGACAGTACCAAAACAAATGATCTAATGATTCTATCTCTTCGCAGCAAAATCTGAAGAGCTGGGAAGATTGTATCCCCCATATAAATAACATTATATTGGTAGCATGAAATGTATATAATAATTTTAATTGAAAAATTCTAAGTTTTGAATCCGGCGTCTTTTGCGTATCAATTCATAAACACTATGCCATGAAATCGGTACGTCAAAAATCTCTTCCCAACTATTTTGCAATCTATATGGGACGGCTGTCAATCCTTTCGTCCTTAAATGAAACTGATATACTTTTTTATTTATCACAATTTTCTTTAACCAATTATATTCTTTAATGCAAGGCCGACAGACAAGTTCCTTACTTTTTCCCCCTTCCACTTTTCTTTACCATTTTTGCGGTAATGCTGCAATTATTTGGTTGTAATTTTGGGTAGAGCAGACATTTCCATATGTTTTTGATAGCTGCACGTGCGACATAACTCCACCAGTCCAGACGATAATATCATTTACGAAGATTATACCTTTTTTAAACATTTTGTAAAAAAATAATAGGTTTTTTATCAATTAGTATATTTGAGTTTAACCACAATATTTGTTGCATTATTTGTTCTGTCGTTTCTTGAGGATTAAATTGAAATTTGCACCAACTTTCTATGTTTTGTTTTAGAAATAGTGATATTTGGGAGATTATTTCCTTTTCAAATAACTTAAATTGAGAGGTTGTAATCTGAATAAAGGGAAAAAGGCCATTTTTGAACATTGGGTTAGACAATCTTGCTAATTTGCTAGAAACCAGTTCGGATTTAAGTACAACTTTTGTATGACTGATGCTTTTAGTGATAGGTCTAATGCTTTAATATTTAATAATTTCTGTCCTCCGAATTCATATTCATTATATAAATAGGCCCGTTTCATTTTGTCTGGCTTCCTGTTCCAAATAAAATATAAAAAAAAATTCTCATATAATTTATAAAATTGTTCGCTAGGCGTAGGCAAGACCATAAGCAAATAGGTAAACTGGGATAATACTAAAGAGTTAATCAGGGTGATTTTTCCACAAATTGACAGGTATTTACCTTCCCATGTTAGCAAGATCTTATAAAATGTTTCTAACTTTCTATAAAAATGTATTGGAGTGAGATAATTTATTTCATTTGGGATATGTATTCCGAGTATATCCACATCACCATCAGACCATTTTATTGGTAAACTACATGGTAATGTAAAATTTTTATTTTTTAGTTATCCAATACCTAATATAATACATTTATCATAATTTGGTTGTAATCCAGAGAGGTTAGAAAATGTATCTAGATCCTCTATGAGGCTGTGGAGGGATTCAAGTTGTGGATTTAAAAGAAAACATGAATCATCAGCGTACAATGACACCATTATTTTTAAGCCTGTTGTGACACGTATCCCCCATATAAACAACATTCTATTGGTAGCATGACATTTATATAATAATTTTAATTGAAAAATTATATGTTTTGAATCCGGCGTCTTTTGCGTATCAATTCATAAACACTATGCCATGAAATCGGTACGACAAAAATCTCTTCCCAACTATTTTGCAATCTATATGGGACGGCTGTCAATCCTTTCGTCCTTAAATGAAACTGATATACTTTTTTATTTATCACAATTTTCTTTAACCAATTATATTCTTTAATGCAAGACCGACAGACAAGTTCCTTACTTTTTCCCCCTTCCACTTTCATTTATCATTTTTGCGGTAATGCTGCAATTATTTGGTTGTAATTTTGGGTAGAGCAGACATTACCATATGTTTTTGATAGCTGCATGTGCGACATAACTCCACCAGTCCAGACGATAATATAATTTATGAAGATTATACCTTTTTTAAACATTTTGTAAAAAAAAAAATAGGTTTTTTATCAATTTGTATATTTGAGTTTAACCACAATATTTGTTGCATTATTTGTTCTGTCGTTTCTTGAGGATTAAATTGAAATTTGCACCAACTTTCTATGTTTTGTTTTAGAAATAGTGATATTTGGGAGATTATTTCCTTTTCAAATAACTTAAAGTGAGAGGTTGTAATCTGAATAAAGGGAAAAAGGCCATTCTTGAACATTGGGTTAGACAATCTTGCTAATTTGCTAGAGAACCAGTTCGGATTTAAGTACAACTTTTGTATGACTGAAGCTTTTAGTGATAGGTCTAATGCTTTAATATTTAATAATTTCTGTCCTCCGAATTCATATTCATTATATAAATAGGCCCGTTTCATTTTGTCTGGCTTGCTGTTCCAAATAAAATATAATATTTTTTTCTCATATAATTTATAAAACTGTTCGTTAGGCGTAGGCAAGACCATAAGCAAATAGGTAAACTGGGATAATACTAAAGAGTTAATCAGGGTGATTTATCCACAAATTGACAGGTATTTACCTTCCCATGTTAGCAAGATCTTATACATTTTTTCTAACTTTCTATAAAAATGTATTGGAGTGATATAATTTATTTCATTTGGGATATGTATTCCGAGTATATCCACATCACCATCAGACCATTTTATTGGTAAACTACATGGTAATGTAAAATTTTTATTTTTTAGTTATCCAATACCTAATATAGTACATTTATCATAATTTGGTTGTAATCCAGAGAGGTTAGAAAATGTATCTAGATCCTCTATGAGGCTGTGGAGGGATTCAAGTTGTGGATCATGAATCATCAGCGTACAATGACACCATTATTTTTAAGCCTGTCACGAATGTCGGTGGAATGCGGTAGGCCAGAGTCAAGCGCAGGACACAGAATGAGATGAAGAACCACTTTACTGAGTAGTAAAGAAATACAAGGAAAATCCTCCAAAACAACAAAGGAGGAGCAAAACCCGCTCACACTAATGACACTCGTACATAATATAAACAGGTTAAATAGGCAGACAAACTAACATAATGGGGAACAGGTGCGCAACAACAGACAACAATCAAGTGAACATAGAAACATCTAACATAGAGCGGCAGCAGCTAGTACTCCAGTGATGACGAACGCCGAAGCCTGCCCGAGCCAGAAGGAAGGGCAGTCTCGGCAGAATCCGTGACAGTACCCCCCCACCCTGACGCGCAGCTCCAGCCGTGTGTCGACACCGGCCTCGGGGACGGCCAGGAGGACGCGGCGCGGGGCGAGTGGGATGGATCTGATGGAATTCTCTCAACAAGGAGGGATCGAGGATATCCCTCCTAGGAACCCAGCACCGCTCCTCCGGATCGTACCCCTCCCACTCCACGAGATACTGCAAGCCCCCCACCCGACGCCTCGAATCCAGGATGGAACGGACCGAGTACGCCGGTGCCCCCTCGATGTCGAGTGGGGGCGGAGGAACCTCCCGTATCTCCGATTCCTGGAGTGGACCAGCTACCACCGGCCTAAGGAGAGACACATGGAACGAGGGGATAATACGATAATTAACAGGAAGTTGTAACCTATAACATACAGTGGGGGAAAAAAGTATTTAGTCAGCCACCAACTGTGCAAGTTCTCCCACTTAAAAAGATGAGAGAGGCCTGTAATTTTCATCATAGGTACACGTCAACTATGACAGACAAATTGAGGAAAAAAAATCCAGAAAATCACATTGTAGGATTTTTAATGAATTTATTTGCAAATTATGGTGGAAAATAAGTATTTGGTCACCTACAAACAAGCAAGATTCTGGCTCTCACAGACCTGTAACTTCTTCTTTAAGAGGCTCCTCTGTCCTCCACTCGTTACCTGTATTAATGGCACCTGTTTGAACTTGTTATCAGTATAAAAGACACCTGTCCACAACCTCAAACAGTCACACTCCAAACTCCACTATGGCCAAGACCAAAGAGCTGTCATAGGACACCAGAAACAAAATGGTAGACCTGCACCAGGCTGGGAAGAATGAATCTGCAATAGGTAAGCAGCTTGGTTTGAAGAAATCAACTGTGGGAGCAATTATTAGGAAATGGAAGACATACAAGACCACTGATAATCTCCCTCGATCTGGGGCTCCACGCAAGATCTCACCCCGTGGGGTCAAAATGATCACAAGAACGGTGTGCAAAAATCCCAGAACCACACGGGGGGACCTAGTGAATGACCTGCAGAGAGCTGGGACCAAAATAACAAAGCCTACCATCAGTAACACACTACGCCGCCAGGGACTCAAATCCTGCAGTGCCAGACGTGTCCCCCTGCTTAAGCCAGTACATGTCCAGGCCCGTCTGAAGTTTGCTAGAGTGCATTTGGATGATCCAGAAGAGGATTGGGAGAATGTCATATGGTCAGATGAAACTAAAATAGAACTTTTTGGTAAAAACTCAACTCGTCGTGTTTGGAGGACAAAGAATGCTGAGTTTCATCCAAAGAACACCATACCTACTGTGAAGCATGGGGGTGGAAACATCATGCTTTGGGGCTGTTTTTCTGCAAAGGGACCAGGACGACTGATCCGTGTAAAGGAAAGAATGAATGGGGCCATGTATCGTGAGATTTTGAGTGAAAACCTCCTTCCATCAGCAAGGGATTTGAAGATGAAACGTGGCTGGGTCTTTCAGCATGACAATGATCCCAAACACACCGCCCGGGCAACGAAGGAGTGGCTTCGTAAGAAGCATTTCAAGGTCCTGGAGTGGCCTAGCCAGTCTCCAGATCTCAACCCCATAGAAAATCTTTGGAGGGAGTTGAAAGTCTGTGTTGCCCAGCGACAGCCCCAAAACATCACTGCTCTAGAGGAGATCTGCATGGAGGAATGGGCCAAAATACCAGCAACAGTGTGTGGAAACCTTGTGAAGACTTACAAAAAATGTTTGACCTGTGTCATTGCCAACAAAGGGTATTTAACAAAGTATTGAGAAACTTTTGTTATTGACCAAATACTTATTTTCCACCATAATTTGCAAATAAATTCATTAAAAATCCTACAATGTGATCTTCTGGATTTTTTTTCTCATTTTGTCTGTCATAGTTGATGTGTACCTATGATGAAAATTACATGCCTCTCTCATCTTTTTAAGTGGGAGAACTTGCACAATTGGTGGCTGACTAAATACTTTTTTCCCCCACTGTACCTCGTTCAATCTCCTCAGGACTTTAAATGGGCCCACAAACCGCCTACCCAACTTCCGGCAGGGCAGGCGAAGGGGCAGGTTTCGGGTCGAGAGCCAGACCCGGTCCCCCGGTGCATAAACTGGACCCTCACTGCGGTGGCGATCGGCGCTCGCCTTATGCCTACTGATAGCCCGCTGCAGATGGACATGCGCAGCGTTCCATGTCTCCTCCGAGCACCAAAACCACTCATCCAGCGCAGGAGCCTCGATCTGGCTCTGATGCCAGGGTGCCAGGACCGGCTGATACCCCAACACACACTGAAAAGGAGTAAGATTAGTGGAGGAGTGGCGAAGTGAGTTTTGGGCTATCTCTGCCCAGGGGATATACCCCGACCACTCCTCCTGCCGGTCCTGGTAATAGGACCTCAGAAACCTACCCACATCCTGGTTTACTCTCTCCACCTGCCCATTATTCTCAGGGTGAATCCCGAGGTAAGGCTAATCGAGACCCCCAAACGTTCCATAAACACCCTCCAGACTCTAGAGGTGAACTGGGGACCCCGATCAGACACTATATCCTCAGGCACCCCGTAGTGCCGGAAGACGTGGGTAAACAAGGCGTCGGCCATTTGTAGGGCTGTAGGGAGACCTGGCATTGGAATGAGACGGCAGGCCTTAGAAAACCGATCCACAACGACCAAGATCATGGTATTCCCCTGGGAGGGGGGAAGGTCCGTGACAAAGTCCACCGATAGGTGAGACCACGGCCGTTGTGGAACGGGTAGAGGTTGTAACTTCCCTCTGGGCAGGTGTCTAGGCGCCTTACACTGAGCGCACACCGAAAAGGAACAAACGTAACCCCTCACATCCTTTGCCAAGGTGGGCCACCAGTACTTCCCGCTAAGGCAGTGCACCGTTCGACCAATACCCGGATGACCAGAGGAGGGTGACGTGTGAGCCCAATATATCAGTCGATCACGGATCTAGAGCGGCACGTACTTCCGCCCCTCTGGACACTCAGGAGGAGTAGGATCTGTACGTAATGCCCGCTCGATCTCCGTATCGACCTCCCACACCACCGGTGCCACTAGACAAGACTCTGGAAGTATGGGAGTGGGCTCAATGGACCTCTCCTCTGTGTCATATCGCCGGGACAGGGCGTGTGCCTTCACATTCTGTGGCCCTGGTATATACATGAGCTTATATACAAACCGGGCAAGAAACATGGCCCACCTAGCCTGACAAGGGTTCAGTCTCCTCGCTACCCGGATATACTCCAGGTTATGATGGTCAGTCAGAATGAGGAAAGGGTGTTTAGCCCCCTCAAGCCAATGCCTCCACACCTTCAGGGCTTGAACCACCGCTAGCAGCTCCCTGTCCCCCACGTCATAATTGCGTTCCGCCGGACTGAGCTTCTTAGAATAAAAGGCACAGGGACGGAGTTTAGGAGGCGTGCCCGAGCGTTGAGACAGTACAGCATCAATCCCCGCCTCGGATGCATCCACCTCAACTTGGAACGCCAAAGAGGGGTCCAGATGTGCCAGCACCGGAACCGAGGTGAACAGGTCCTTCAGATGTCTAAACGCCCTGTCCGCCTCAGCCGACCACTGCAAATGCACCGGGCCCCCCTTTAGCAGGGAGGTGATGGGAGCTGCTACCTGTCCAAAACCCCGGATAAACCTCTGGTAGTAATTGGCAAAACCCAAAAACCGCTGCACCTCCTTAACCGTGGTGGGAGTCTGCCAATTACGCACGGCTGAAACGCGGTCAATCTCCATCTCCAACCCTGACGCGGACAACCGATGTCCCAGGAAGGAGATGGACTCCTGAAAAAACAGGCATTTCTCCGCCTTCACATACAAGTCATGCTCCAACAGCCTACCCAACACCCGACGCACCAGGGACACATGCTCGGCTCATGTAGCGGAGTATATTAGAATGTCATCAATATACACCACTACCCCTTGTCCGGTGGACGAGTAGCGGTCGGCGCTCGCCTTCTGACGCTTGCTGGCCAGCTGCAGGCGTTCATGTGTAGCGCCGAACCCACTCGTCCACCGCAGGTACCTCGATCTGGCTCTGATGCCACGGTGCCAGGGCCGGCTGATACCCTAACACACACTGGAATGGTGTGAGGTCAGTTGAGGAGTGGCGGTTGGAGTTTATAGCCATCTCTGCCCAGGGTAGGAAAACCGATCACTCCCCTCGCCGGTCCTGGCAATACGACCTCAGAAACCTACCCACCTCCTGGTTAATTCTCTCCACCTGCTCGTTACTCTCGGGGTGAAAACCTGAGGTAAGGCTAACCGAGATCCCCAACCGTTCCATGAACGCCCTCCACACCCTCGAGGTGAACTGGGGACCCCGATCAGAAACTATATCCTCAGGCACCCCGTAGTGCCAGAAGACGTGTGTAAACAGGGCCTCGGCAGTTTGTAGGGCCGTAGGGAGTCCGGACAGAGGAAGGAGGCGACAGGACTTTGAGAACCGATCCACAACGACCACGATGGTTGTGTTCCCCCTTGAGGGAGGAAGATCAGTCATAAAATCCACCGATAGGTGATACCACGGTCGCTGTGGAACGGGTAGGGGTTGTAATTTCCCTCTCGGCAGGTGTCTAGGAGCCTTACACTGGGCGCACACAGAGCAGGAGGAAACCTTCACGTCCTTGGCTAAGGTGGGCCACCAGTACTTCGCACTAAGACAGGTCACTGTCCGACCGATGCCAGGATGACCAGAGGAGGGTGACGTGTGAGCCCAATAGATCAAACGATCGTGGACCTCTAACGGTATGTACTTACGACCCTCTGGACACTGGGGAGGAGAGGGTTCGTTACGTAATGCCCGCTCGATGTCCGCGTCAACCTCCCACACCACCGGTGCCACCAGACACGACGCCGGAAGTATGGCAGTGGGCTCCACGGAACTCTCCTCCATGTCATACAGTCGGGACAGAGCATCTGCCTTAGCATTCTGGGAGCCCGGCCTGTAAGAAAGCGTGAAAACAAAACGGGTTAGAAACATGGACCACCTTGCCTGGCGAGGGTTTCACCTCTTTGCCGCTCGGATGTACTCCAGATTGCGGTGGTCAGGCAAAATGAGAAAAGGGTGTTTAGCCCCCTCAAGCCAATGTCTCCACGCCTTCAGGGCTTTGACCACCGCCAACAACTCCCGGTCCCCCACATCATAGTTGCGCTCCGCCTGGCTGAGCTTCTTCGAAAAGAAAGCATAGGGGCGGAGCTTGGGTGGCGTGCCCGAGTGCTGACAATGTACAGCGCCTATCCCAGCCTCGGAAGCGTCCACCTCAACCGTGAAGGCCAAGGAAGGATCCGGATGAGCCAGCACTGGAGCCGTGGTAAACAGCTCCTTCAGGCGACTAAAAGCCCTGTCCGCCTCAGCTGACCACCGCAGACGCACCGGTCCCCCCTTCAGCAACGAGGTAATGGGAGCCGCTACCTGACCAAAGCCCCGGATAAACCTCCGGTAGTAGTTGGCAAACCCCATGAAATGCTGCACCTCCTTTACCGTGGTTGGAGTCGCCCAATTACGCACGGCCGAAACGCGGTCACTCTCCATCTTCACCCCAGACGCGGACATGTGGTACCCTAGGAAGGAGATGGACTCATGAAAGAACATGCTTTTCTCTGCCTTAGCATACAGGTCATGCTCTAACAGTCTTTCAAGCACTTTACGCACCAGGGACACATGCTCGGCCCTGGTAGTGGAGTATATAAGTATGTCATCAATATACACCACTACCCCTTGTCCGTGCAGGTCCCTGAAAATCTCATCCACAAATGATTGGAAGACTGATGGAGCATTCATTAACCCGTATCGCATGTCAAGATACTCATAATGTCCAGAGGTGGTACTAAATGCCATCTTCCACTCATCTCCCTCCCGGATACGCACAAGGTTGTACGCACTCCTGAGATCCAGTTTTGTGAAGAAGCGTGCCCCGTGCAATGATTCCGTCATACTAGCTATCAGGGGTAATGGATAGCTGTACTTGATGGTAATCTGATTTAAGCCACGGTAATAAAAAAAATTCACAAAAAAGAAACTCGAGGAGACAGGTGAAGTGGAAGGCCGAATGTATCCCTGTCTCAGAGACTCAGTGACATATGTCTCCATAGCCGCCTTCTCCTCCTGAGACAAAGGATACACGTGACTCCGGGGAAGTGCAGCTCCTACCTGGAGATTTATCGCGCAATTCCCCGGACGATGAGGTGGTAATTTAGTTGCCCTCTTTTTACTGAAGGCGATAGCCAAATCGGCATACTCGGCAGGAATGTGCAGAGTGGAAACCTGGTTTGGACTCTCCACCATAGTTGTCCCCAAGGAAACTCCTACACACCTCCCTGAACACTGACCGGACCATCCCTTAAGAGCCCTCTGTTGCCATGAAATCATGGGGTCATGAATGGTTAACCAGGGAAGTCCCAACACCACAGGATACACAGGAGAATCAATCAGATAGAGGCTAATCCTCTCCTCATGACCCCCCTGCGTCCTCATCAGTAGTGGGGTGGTGACCTCCCTGATTATGCCTGACCCTAATGGGCGACTATCTAAAGCGTGCACAGGGAAAGGTTTATCAACAGACACAGTAGGAATCCCTAAACTACGAGCATACTGGCGATCAATAAAATTCCCAGCTGCGCCTGAATCTACTAGCGCCTTATGCTGGGAATGGAGGGAAACTTCAGGAAAAACAATATCTATACACAAATTAGCAACAGGAGGCTCTGGGTGAGTTGGGTGCCTACTCACCTGAGACGGTCGACCAGTGCCCTGCCTGCTGCCTCGACTTCCTGAGGACCCAAAGAGAAAGGGAGAATGTCCACTCACCGTTATACTGCTCCCAAATAGGCCTATGTTTTATGAACATAATCGGAACCATCTTACAGATCACATCGCATTCACACATCTCCAGAAGTTGCATTGCATGCGCGCCACGGATGTTGTAACCATAAAACCAGGAAGGTGAATCATTCTACTAAGACTGGTTGTAATACAATTAAACGGAAAACAAGCAATTTTTTAAACAACAACAACAATAAATACATGTAAAATGTAATGATATCATAAAATCATCAGGATAAAAAGACACGTATTGCTGTTGAACCAGCCTTCGTTATAGTAGGCCTATGTTAGGGCTTGGGTTTGGAACATATTAAACGGAAAGCAATTGTTACAGGTTACAGATAACTTCTAAATATGAGGTTAACTTCCTCTCGCAGTTCATGATGGGCATAACATGTAGCCTACATCATGGAGGGGTTTTTACGCACGTCCAAAACGGGACCTGCATGGCTAAAATAATGTGGGCCTGCCTACAATGCCTAGATAAAAAGGGAATGTCAGCTCACTGTTTTACTCCTCTCAAACTTTAAATTTTAATAAAGCTTAGGTGATTAAGATTTATTTCCAAGTGGTCTCAGGAGCCAAAACCTTTATCAACAGTCTTGACTACTTTGCGATCGCATTGGGCAGGACAGAAAAAAGGCATCATTGAGAGAAGGGGAGGCTATGCTTGGTTTTTAACCAAATAAAATGAAAAGGGAAAAAACATAATTTTTTTTGTTTCTAAATACGAAGTATACAGACACCAAAATCACATTAGGCTACTCTTGTTCCATGTGCATATGTACAGTGTGAGTTTCCGTTGTCAAATCTCATGCCATAACCAATTTTGTTACCTCTAAAACCAGCTTTTGGTTGGACTTAAATATCCTTACCAGTTCTGCCTGAAATTAGCACTTTGGATCGTGTTAAGGACATGCCTAAAGTATTTCCACCCCTGCCATCTGAACCCAAGCGTGCTGATACAGTGCCTTCAGAAAGTATTCAGACCCCTTGACTTTTTCCACATTTTGTTACATTACAGCCTTTTTCTCAAATGGATTTTTTTTTTAATCCTCATCAATCTACACACAATACTTCATAATGACAAAGTGACAACAGGTTTTTCGAAGTGTTTGCTAATTTGTTAAAAATAAAAACAGAAATACCTTATTTACATAAGTATTCAGATCCTTTGCTATAAGACTCGAAATTGAGCTCAGGTGCATCCTGTTTCCATTGATCATCCTTGAGATGTTTCCACAACTTGATTGGAGTCCACCTGTGGTAAATTAAATTGATTGGACATGATTTGGAAATGCACACACTTGTCTATATAAGCTCCCACAGTTGACAATGCATGTCAGAGCAAAACCCAAGCCATGAGGTCAAAGGAATTTTCCGTAGAGCTCCGAGACAGGATTGTGTCGAGGCACAGATCTGGGGAAGGTTACCAAAAAATGTCTGCAGCATTGAAGGTTCCCAATATCACAGTGGCTTCCATCATTCTTAAATGGAAGAAGTTTGGAACCACCAAGACTCTTCCTAGAGCTGGCTGCCCGGCCAAACTGATCAATCGGGGGAGAAGGGCCTTGGTCATGGAGGTGACCAAGAACCTGATGGTCAGTCTGACAGAGCTCTAGAGTTCCTCTGTGGAGATGGGAGAACCTTCCAGAAGGACAATTATCTCTGCAGCACTCCACCAATCAGGCCTTTATGGTAGAGTGGCCAGACAGAAGCCACTCCTCAGTAAAAGGCACATGACAGCTCACTTGTAGTTTGACAAAAGGCACCTAAAGACTATCAGACCATGAGAAACAAGATTCTCTGGTCTGATGAAACCAAGATTGAACTCTTTGGCATGAATGCCAAGTGTCACTTCTAGAGGGAACCTGGCACCATCCCTACGGGAAGCATGGTGGTGGCAGCATCATGCTGTGGGGATGTTTTTCAGCGGCAGGGACTGGGAAACTAGTCAGGATCGAGGGACAGAGCAAAGTACAGAGAGATCCTTGATGAAAACCTGCTCCAGAGTGCTCAGGACCTCAGACTGGGGTGAAGGTTCAACTTCCAACAGGAAAATCACCCTAAGCACACAGCCAAGACAAATCAGGAGTGGCTTCGGGACAAGTCTCTGAATGTCCTTGAATGGCCCAGCCAGAGTCCGGACTTGAACCCGATCTAACATCTCTGGAGATACCTGAAAATAGCTGTGCAGCGACGCTCTCCATCCAATCTGACAGAGCTTGAAAGGATCTGCAGAGAAGAATGGGAGAAACTCCCCAAATACAGGTGTGCCAAGCTTGTAGCGTCATACCCAAGAAGACACGACTCTGTAATTGCTGCCAAAGGTGCTTCAACAAAGTACTGAGTAAAGGGTCTGAATACTTATGCAAATGTAATATTTCAGAAAATTCTAAAAATCTGTTTTTGCTTTGTCATTATGGGGTATTGTGTGTAGATTGATGAGGGGAAAAACGATACAATCAATTTTAGAATAAGTGTCAAGGGGTCTGAATACTTTCAGAATGCACTGTATGTGTTACCTATGCTCTTCTCAGACTCGTACTGGTCCTGAGCAAGGTTCACAGAGATATCTCGGCCTTGGAGTGTTGTTTTCAAGGGGTCGAGTTCTCTTTGTTGCTTAGTAAGGTCCTGCTCCAGGTTTCTTACCTGGATTTTATCGTCCTGCAGGTAGTTCAGGTTTTCCCAACTTCGTACAGTTGTGCTAGTTCCCTAAATTGTGTGGACTTCAGTTGCAGTTCCTCTGCTGACTGCTGCAACCCCATTCTGTCCCCGCATGTCAGTTGTTTCCTGTTCGTGTTTTTACTGCACCCTGTGGTACTGTATTGTCATTAATCTTAGCTGGCAACCATAATGCAAGGCTGGAGGGAACCTTCCCCAGGGCTGGACCAGAAGTCTTATTTTAAAGGGCGGAGGTTGCTATTTCTGCCTTTTTCTGCTTCTTTTTACATTTTAGTCATTTAGCAGACTCCTTTTAAGGTCGCATCATTATCCAAAATGTTCAATTCTTCTGCATAGTTGGGATCATTTTCCTTGCATAGTTCGTCAATTTAATTGTCTTTATACGACAGGTGGGTCTAATCCTGAATGCTGATTTGTTAAAACCGCATACCAGCTGGTGTCTTTTCCACAAGTTAACACCAGCCAAATATATTATGTTAAAATGCCTATTTACTGTTCTATCTGACTGCACAATCCACTGTCTCATCAGCCCAGCCAGGCAATTTTTTAACTTGATCTCCACTATAAAAAGCATCTTGGCATTATCTCACATTTCTTTTAACATTTAGTTTTCAACAGCAAAGATTTGTATAAACCTTGAGGTCTGTCTCTCCAACGTTTGCAACATTGTTTCAATATAAAAATTCCATCTCCAGCTGTCCCATAATAATGTCTGAACATGTCGGGAGTCGGGACGAGACAGACAGGCAGCGTTTCTCAGCCAGTCGAAATCATGAATCAGCTGGCATCATTTTTATGGATATATAAAAAGGTCAAACGAAATGAAGTGCAGCTAGTTTGCAGTCTTTCCAGCTTCAGTTTGAAGTGATTATGTTTGCTCTGTTGTTGGTTAGCTACTCTGAACAACAGTGTCCTGACGAGAGAGCACATTTTCTATGCCAGGCAAAATCGCGCCTGTCTAAATAAATGTCATTAGAAAACAGCTTAAACAAATGTTGTTATTCTGGCTGCACTGTTTGACGTGACTGTCAGTTAGCCGTAGTTGGCTAGGTAGCAAGCAAGAGATAAGAACATTGCCAGCCAGTATGGCAATGGAACGTTTAGAACAAACGATGGGGTCAGGTTCATAGATACAGAACAAAAAGACTAAACGACTGGGTCGTGTCTCTGGCAACAGAACCGATAGAACGAACGACCAGCCGACTTGGGTAGCAACCCTAGATTTGTGTTGGGACTATATCTTGTGGAAGGACGAAATAGTATGAATAAATTCAACAAAATAAAGTTCTTAATGAAAATGTTTCAATCATTATTTGAATATGTTGTTAACCCGCTATATAAAAGTGATAATGCCCTGAAAGCCGGTGTTTGGAGGAAATATTG
The DNA here is from genome assembly GCF_020615455.1 of Coregonus clupeaformis. Taxonomy (NCBI): domain Eukaryota; kingdom Metazoa; phylum Chordata; class Actinopteri; order Salmoniformes; family Salmonidae; genus Coregonus; species Coregonus clupeaformis. The sequence goes on along the minus strand of NC_059228.1, from coordinate 369,143 downwards.
GCACGGTTTTCCTAACAACACCCATGTCAATATATCTTCCAAACACTGGCTTCGAGGGCAATATCACTTAAGTAACAGAGGGTTCGTGGCATAGAGCAGCCATCTCAGGCATATTTTCTGAACGTTTAGCCAGGATTCTCACTTAAGGTAAGGTTTTGAATACCAATTTGGAACTAAAAGATGGAAAGACCTTCAAGGGATGTCTGTCCTCTTATTGTACCTTGTTAGAAATTGATGAGAGGCGGTACACCGACAGTGGATAACCGACTTTACTCAATTACAGTATTAGCAATAGGCCTGCAGAAATTTGTTAGGCAATTTATTGGTAAACAGGAGCATTAATGAACACAGCTGTTTAAATCCACCTGCCAGTGGTGTTATTACTTTAATGTCAATTCACTAAACGTCTACTTAAAGTTGATCACAGTAGGTTGTGTATATCAAAGGGGTTAGTTGGGTTGTTTACAATTAGGTAAACTGGCAATGAGAAATACTTTGCGTTGATTAGTACTCGGCAGTTGATCAATAACTAAGAACTGATTTCTCTTGTTGTTGTAAAAGTAGTTTTAAATGATTTACTGTATCACAGGTACATTGGAGTGAAAGGGTTACTATTTGGAAGTGGTTAAAATATCAAAGTGTTGATGAATAATTAATTATCAATCAATACTATGAATGCAAAGTAATTAATTAACAATTAACCATCTATTGAATCAACAATGAAAGAGTAGTGGATCAACAAAAACAGTTGAAAACAGTGTTTAGAGTCAGTGTCCCAAACAAGTTGCGCTATTAATCTATTTGTTTTGTACATTTTCAAAAATGGGCAAAAATAATTAAACTGTTATCATACGCGATTACCACATTGGTGGCTTAATCATTAAGTAGTGTACTACTATTGCAACGCTGACTGACTGTGGAGGGAAGTCTGTTGTAAACACAAAAATATTATATTGACTAGAGGTGCTGTTGACTTTTCGCCACCAGAGGGAGGACACGAGCAGTCCAAGTCACTGCTGCGATGCACAGGCGATTACATCATCTGCGCGACACAAAAGTTTATACCCGGAAGTGTTGAAATCCTGCAAGATTTAATTAAGGACTTACGTCATGAGAGAAAAAATGGGGTTTCGCTTTGACACTGATTTAGCACTGTGGCTAATTCTTTAGGCTCTGAGATATCGCAGAATATGAGAACAGGAAAAATATGTCAAGGAACTATTCCTTTTCCAACACAAAGTGAGCGTGAGCTCGTTATGGCATTTTCATACCTCACAGCGGAGGTCGTTATTCTTTTATAGCTCAATGGCTATACATATAAACACAGCTGCCCCTTTTCTTTTTCTTATTGTATATCTCAGTCCTAAGCCGAAGAGGGCGTATCTCTCTTATCTAGTTTCGGGTTGAAATGGAGAGGACAAGTCTCCTTTGCACTCGCTTATCTAGCTTCGGGTTGAAATGGAGAGGACAGGTCTCCTTTGCACTCGCTTATCTAGCTTCGGGTTGAAATGGAGAGGACAAGTCTCCTTTGCACTCGCTTATCTAGCTTCGGGTTGAAATGGAGAGGACAAGTCTCCTTTGCACTCGCTTATCTAGCTTCGGGTTGAAATGGAGATGACATGTCTCCTTTTCCTTAAGCTTGACGTCTTACAGTTGTTTTTACAATATTCACATCAACCTTTGTTTAGCTTAATGCGATTCAATTCTTGAGATCAAAAGGTCAATTTTATTCTGACTAGTGTCTAGCACTTCCTATTTTATCATTATGAGGGTTTAGCCACAATTCTAACAATTAAATAGGGAAATTCTCCCCTTATCAGTCATCAAGACAAGATGAAGGTTTATAACCCCCTTCCAGCAAATGTGATGGGGTAAATGTTTACTAATGACATCTCACATTAAACAACTTTGGCTAAAATATGCTAGCAATACACGATAAATTGGAACACAAATTAAAATTATTTATTCATCCACTATCGACTGATTTACCCGGAACCCGCGGGTTAATCAGAGAGCTTAGTTTCAAAGTGGGAAAACTTCAACCTTTACCTACAGCCTTTAGGAAAGGGAGTCTCGGCTATTTCTGATAGCAAAAGAGAAAAAATACATTGATTCTTCCAATAACAATCTGTCTTTTCCTGGGACACGCAGTAATCTGACAGCAGCACTGATTTGAAAATGGGCATGCCCCCTATCCTACAGCCGGTGTAGGAAGGTGGCGCTATGGTCCCTTTACTATAATAGTCTATGAGAAATGTGACCGACCGCCTCGATTCGGTCTTATGTAGCAACATTTGAAATTGTGTTTATTACATTGGATAAAAGTAGAGACTCTGAGCTAGAAAATTGTATATCATACACTGCAGTTGAGGAACAATAGGAAAGTAATTCTGCTTTGAAAGTTGATAAACTTGTAACCCCACTTTTGAGAAAAAGCCCTTGAATGTTTTGATACACCTACTAAATAGCTCTTCTTTGTCTAAACCCATTAAGCATCATTCACACCCTCTTAAGCCTTAGTCCCACCCATCTCTTCAAGGATTCACATGAGGCCATGTGGTAAATTGCTATATCAAATAAAATCTAAGTTTATTTGTCACATGCACAGGATACAGAAGGTGTAAACGGTACAGTGATTGTACTTGCATACTTGCATAGTAGCAATATCAAAAGTGTCCAGATATAATTATTGAATAAATATTTTAGCGTTATTAGATTACGCTTACCTGACACACTTGTCTAAATTGGCACGGTAGAAAGGACTGTCAACACATACTGAACAGCTCACTGTCACGAATTCCGCCGAGACTGCTCCTCCTCCTTGTTCGGGCAGGCTTCGGCGTTCGTCGTCCCCGGAGTACTAGCTACTACCGCTTGATGTTCTCTATGTTTGTTTGGTTTAGTCTTGTTGGTGCACCTGTTTCGTCTTATGTATTGATTATGTCACCTATAAGTTTCCTTTGGTTTTGTTGGCAGTTGTGTGTTGTTGTCCGCCTGTCCACTGGTGATTTGTTATTGCTCTCTTGTATTTAGTGTATTGACGCACTGTATGCGTAATCGCTCGCCTCCGTTGTTTTGAGGCCCGTTATTTTGTATTGTCGTGTTTGACAAGTAAAGTCGGTTTGACTAAGCTTCTGTGTCCTGCGCCTGACTCCAACACCACATCCACATCAGCCCGTGACACTCACGTTATAGACAGAAGCATGCTACATGGCAGACCAATCTAAATTAATCTCCTGGCATGTCCAGCCCATACATTATCTCAGCCAATCATGGCTAGTGGGAAGGTTCCTGTCTTTTCCATGGCTAAACCAACTAGGCTCGTAACTTAACAATTTTATTCGTATTTATGGATGGAATACAAGTTTGTTATTAAGGCACATGAAAGTTCACATGTTCCAGAAGGTAGTGTACAATGCACTGCTGAAATACCTGGGTTGTATATAACAATATTCTTCTAATTATCTGAATTTCATTGATACACTGTAAGCTGATGAATTTCATAACACTGTTAGCTGATCATTTTCAAGCAGAGACAGGTGATACTCTATCAGTTGACAAGTCACGTGGAAAAGGTGATCTTATACAATGTTGCATGGGGCAGAAATGGCATTGTGAATACACTGTGCTACGTTTTTACAGTAGCCAACTGCTTTACAATAGCCCTATTTCTGATGATTTGTTCTACGTATTTACTGTATATGGATAATGAAACCGTAAGACTGACATATTTTTCAACATGCTCACAACCTGCTATTTGATACAAATTATTTAAAAACTTGTGAATGTCTAGTTTGTCAAATACTGTATGGAAAATCATATTTACCATCTACTATTCTTTCTTTTCAGCACTTCAAAAATAACAGTTTTGAAATGTGTATCTTGTATTTTTTTGCTATTGGATTAAATGGTAGTTAAAATGACTAAATGGTGAGCCTGTCATTATCTGATGTATTGGTGATTGAATGTTCTCATGGTATATCACGGAAAACTTTGATTTTGAATGAATAAAGAAGGGGTGAAAAAGATGTGAATATATATGCAAATAGAAAGAGTCATTTTGTGCAGTGAACAAGTGAGTTGGTGAATTTGTTTGTTGTACTCAATTGAAAATGTGCTTAGAGTTTTGAAACATGAGCCTTTATGATGATCTGTTTAGATTTGTGTGCTTAGAGCTGTGGAAATATACCACATACTTGTTAAACTCTAAGTAACCTCCTGTCTTACATAACCATTCCAAACATAACATATCATACTAATTGGAGGGATATAAATGTAGTTTACTATCTTAAGTTTAGTCTTTGAGGCCAGGCTGGTAAACCAGGGCTTATTTTGTGGGAATATTTTGTAGTGTTTCACAGGGATTACATGTTCAACACAAAAATGAATCTTGCATGATTCTGAAGACTTACATTTTACATTTTAGTCATTTAGCTGACACTCCTATCCAGAGCGACTTACAGTTAGTGAGTGCGTACGCCTGGAAGCGGCGGGTGGAATCCTCGTAGCGGACCGATGCAGCGTAAATTCCTCCCCACTCGGCGTTGGCCCACTCGAGCGCCTTCCCCAACAGACAGGAGAGGAGGGCGGACACGCTCTCGTATCCCGAGGGCGCCGGGTGAATAGTTGCCAGGTAGAGCTCTACCTGGAGAAGGAAACCCTGACACCCGGCTGGTGTACCGTCATATGCCCTCTGGAGCGAGAGCCAAATCCCACTGGGTCCAAGTGGCGAAGGGGTGGACTGTGGTATGGGTGGTAGAGTGGTTGGAGGAGGTGTGGGAAGTCCACCTCTCTCCCAACGGTCCATAGTATTCATCACCCTCTCCATTGCAGTGCCGAGAGCTGTTCAAAAGAGCACATTATATTATTTCTTTGTACTCCCTGACGAAGGCCATGCAGCCGAAACGCGTCAGATTTTTTTCAAATCTTGTTTCTATTGAACATGCCATACTAATAAAGGCATTTTAATTATATGAAGAGTGCCTTGGTCCTCCTTTCTTTTTGATGACCAATTCAACCCTTTGACCAAAGAGCACCTTCTGTCTACCAACATTTACTATTGTGTACCTTAGTACCCTTCCTCCTCTTTCTGATACTCTCCTGTCGTTGAAATCATTCCTCCATCAATTCGGACTGACTGGCTGTACCTGCTGACTCCATAATGGTGCGTGGTTCTGTCACGAGTGTCAGTGTAATGCGGTGGGTCGAAGTCAGGCGCAGGAAACAGAACTCTAAGAAACGTACTTTACTGAGACATGAGTAAAGAATACAATACAGAAATCTTTCCACACAGGGAGGAATTAACCCACTCACAAACAACACACAAAACGAAAACAACCACGCACAAAACACATTGGGAGCCACTGGGTTAAATAGGGAAGGCGTGATTACAATAATGGGCAACAGGTGTGTGACAATAGACAACAGGAGCAACATAGAAACATAGAACATAGATTGGCAACAGCTAGTATTCCGGTGACGACGAACGCCGAAGCCTGCCCGAGCAAGGAGGAGGGGCAGCCTCGGCAGTATCCATGACACTGTTTTACACGTAATGTGGTAATTATGAGGAAGACAGTTACATTTGTACTAGCCAGATTTGGTGTTATGTTCCCATACATATTGGTATTTTCCAGGAAGTGTACCACATATGGGCTCATTTGGAGGGCCAATCTATTGTCTACCCCAACCTGTAATAGCTATGGAAGCTACAGGGTGAGCCTGTTTTAGGATTAGTGCGGTTTGTTATTTTGTTTCAGCAGTAAATCTATTGTCTACCTGTTTGTCTTGTAAATATGAATCGCCGGCTAACACACTTGAACACTTTGAATAAATATGGACACCTTTGCACCTGAACCTGCATCCTTCTGAATATCTGCCCTTAAGACCGCATCTCTACATTACCTATTTCACACCTGAATATTTGAACATGAGGATTCAGCCTCCACTCTTCTGGGAAGGCTTTCCACTAGATGTTGGAACGTTGCTGCGGGGACTTGCTTCCATTCAGCCACAAGAGCATTACTGAGGTAGGGCACTAATGTTGGGCGATTAGGCCTGGCTCGCAGTCGTCGTTCCAATTCATCCCAAAGGTGTTCCATGGCGTTGAGGTCAAGGCTCTGTGCAGGACAGTCAAGTTCTTCCACACCGATCTCGACAAACCACTTCTGTATGGACCTCGCTTTGTGCACAGGGGCATTGTCATGCTGAAACAGGAAAGGGCCATCCCCAAAACTGCTGCCACAAAGTTGGAAGCACAGAATTGTCTAGAATGTCATTGTATGCTGTAGCGTTAAGATTTCCCTTGACTGGAAGTAAGGTGGCTAGCCCAAACCATGAAAAACAGCCATAGCAAATTATTCCTCCTCCACCAAACTTTACAGTTCGCATTATGCATTCAGGCAGGAAGCGTTCTCCTGGCATCCGCCAAACCCAGATTCGTCCATCAGACTGCCAGATGGTGAAGCGTGATTCATCACTCCAGAGAACGCATTTCCACTGCTCCAGAATCCAATGGCGGTGAGCTTTACACCAATCCAAACCGACGCGTGGCATTGCGCATGGTGATCTTTTATGAAGCTCCCGACGAACAGTTATTGTGCTGATGTTGCTTCATGAGGCAGTTTGGAACTCGGTAGTGAGTGTTGCAACCGAGGACAGGCGATGTTTTCGCGCTACATCCACTTCACAATAACAGCACTTACAGTTGTCCGGTGCAGCTACAGCAGGGCATAAATTTTATGAACTAACTTGTTGGAAAGCTGGCATTCTATGACGGTGCCACGTTGAAAGTCATTGAGCTCTTCAGGACGGGCCATTCTACTGCCAATATTTGTCTATGGGGATTGCATGGCTGAAATAGCTGAATCCACTAATTTGAATGGGTGTCCATGTAATGTATCTATTTGTATAGCTAGCTAGCAAAGCAAATAGATACAGTTGAAGTCGGAAGTTTGCATACACCTTAACCAAATACATTTAAAATCAGTTTTTCACAATTCCTGACATTTAATCCTAGTAAAAATTCCCTGTCTTAGGTCAGTTAGGATCACCACTTTATTTTAAGAATGTGAAATGTCAGAATAATAGTAGAGAGAATGATTTATTTCAGCATTTATTTCATTACATTCCCAGTGGGTCAGAAGTTTACATACACTCAATTTGTATTTGGTAGCATTGCCTTTAAGTTGTTTAACTTGGGTCAAATGTTGCGGGTAGCCTTCCACAAGCTTCCCACAATAAGTTGGGTGAATTTTGGCCCATTCCTCCTGACAGAGCTGGTGTAACTGAGTCAGGTTTGTAGGCCTCACTGCTCGCACACGCTTTTTCAGTTCTGCCCACACATTTCTATAGGATTGAGGTAAGGGCTTTGTGATGGCAACTCCAATACCTTGACTTTGTTGTCCTTAAGCCATTTTGCCATAACTTTGGAAGTATGCTTGGGGTCATTGTCCATTTGGAAGACCCATTTGCAAGTTTGAACTTCCTGACTGATGTTTTGAGATGTTGCTTCAATATATCCACATAATTTTCCTTCCTCATGATGCCATCTATTTTGTGAAGTGCACCAGTCCCTCCTGCAGCAAAGCACCCCCACAGCATAATGCCCGCCAACCCCGTGCTTCACAGTTGGGATGGTGTTCTTCGGCTTGCAAGCACCCGCCTTTTTCCTCCAAACATAACGATGGTCATTATGGCCAAACAGTTCTATTTTTGTTTCATCAGACCAGAGGGAATTTCTCCAAAAAGTGCGATATTTATCCCCATGTACAGTTGCAAACAGTAGTCTGGCTTTCTATGGCGGTTTTGGAGCAGTGGCTTCTTCCTTGCTGAGCGGCCTTTCAGGTTCTGTCGATATAGGACTCGTTTTACTGTGGATATACAGTGGGGAGAACAAGTATTTGATACACTGCCGATTTTGCAGGTTTTCCTACTTACAAAGCATGTAGAGGTCTGTAATTTGTATCATAGGTACACTTCAACTGTGAGAGACGGAATCTAAAAATCCAGAAAATCACATTGTATGATTTTTAAGTAATGAATTTGCATTTTATTGCATGACATAAGTATTTGATCACCTACCAACCAGTAAGAATTCCGGCTCTCACAGACCTGTTAGTTTTTCTTTAAGAAGCCCTCCTGTTCTCCACTCATGACCTTTATTAACTGCACCTGTTTGAACTCGTTACCTGTATAAAAGACACCTGTCCATACACTCAATCAAACAGACTCCAACCTCTCCACAATGGCCAAGACCAGAGAGCTGTGTAAGGACATCAGGGATAAAATTGAAGACCTGCACAAGGCTGGGATGGGCTACAGGACAATAGGCAAGCAGCTTGGTGAGAAGGCAACAACTGTTGCCGTTATTATTAGAACATGGAAGAAGTTCAAGATGACGGTCAATCACCCTCGGTCTGGGGCTCCATGCAAGATCTCACCTCGTGGGGTATCAATTATCATGAGGAAGGTGAGGGATCAGCCCAGAACTACACGGCAGGACCTGGTCAATGACCTGAAGAGAGCTGGGACCACAGTCTCAAAGAAAACCATTAGTAACACACTACGCTGTCATGGATTAAAATCCTGCAGCGCACTCAAGGTCCCCCTGCTCAAGCCAGCGCATGTCCAGGCCCGTCTGAAGTTTGCCAATGACCATCTGGATGATCCAGAGGAGGAATGGGAGAAGGTCATGTGGTCTGATGAGACTAAAATAGAGCTTTTTGGTCTAAATTCCACTCGCCGTGTTTGGAGGAAGAAGAAGGATGAGTACAACCCCAAGAACACCATCCCAAACGTGAAACATGGAGGTGGAAACATCATTCTTTGGGGATGCTTTTCTGCAAAGGGGACAGGACAACTGCACCGTATTGAGGGGAGGATGGATTGGGCCATGTATCGCGAGATCTTGGCCAACAACCTCCTTCCCTCAGTAAGAGCATTGAAGATGGGTCGTGGCTGGGTCTTCCAGCATGACAACGACCCGAAACACACAGCCAGGGCAATTAAGGAGTGGCTCCGTAAGAAGCATCTCAAGGTCCTGGAGTGGCCTAGCCAGTCTCCAGACCTGAACCCAATAGAAAATCTTTGGAGGGAGCTGAAAGTCTGTATTGCCCAGCGACAGCCCCGAAACCTGAAGGATCTGGAGAAGGTCTGTATGGAGGAGTGGGCCAAAATCCCTGCTGCAGTGTGTGCAAACCTGGTCAGATAATGTATGATCTCTGTAATTGCAAACAAAGGTTTCTGTACCAAATATTAAGTTCTGCTTTTCTGATGTATCAAATACTTATGTCATGCAATAAAATGCAAATTAATTACTTAAAAATCATACAATGTGATTTTCTGGATTTTTGTTTTAGATTCCGTCTCTCACAGTTGAAGTGTACCTATGATAAAAATTACAGACCTCTACATGCTTTGTAAGTAGGAAAACCTGCAAAATCGTCAGTGTATCAAATACTTGTTCTCCCCACTGTAGATACAGTGAGGGAAAAAAGTATTTGATCCCCTGCTGATTTTGTACGTTTGCCCACTGACAAAGAAATTATCAGTCTATACTTTTTGTGGTAGGTTTATTTGAACAGTGAGTGACAGAATAACAAAAAAAAAAATGCATGTCAAAAATGTTATTTACATTTTAGCAAACACTCTTATCCAGATGGACTTAGTGAGTGCATACATTATCAAAAAATAAAATAAAATCATACTGGCCCCCCGTGGGAATCAAACCCACAACCCTGGCGTTGCAAACGCCATGCTCTACCAACTGAGCTACATCCCTGCCAGCCATTCCCTCCCCTACCCTGGACGAATTGTTCGCCGCCCCATGGGTCTCCCGGTCGCGGCCGGCTATGACATAGCCTGGATTCGAACCAGGATCTCTAGTGGCACAGCTAGCACTGCGATGCAGTGCCTTAGACCACTGCACCACTCGGGAGACAGTTATAAATTGTTATAAATTGATTTGCATTTTAATGAGGGAAATAAGTATTTGACCCCTCTGCAAAACATGACTTAGTACTTGGTGGCAAAACCCTTGTTGGCAATCTTAGAGGTCAGACGTTTCTTGTAGTTGGCCACCAGGTTTGCACACATCTCAGGAGGGATTTTGTCACACTCCTCTTTGCAGATCTTCTCCAAGTCATTAAGGTTTTGAGGCTGATGTTTGGCAACTCGAACCTTCAGCTCCCTCCACAGATTTTCTATGGGATTAAGGTCTGGAGACTGGCTAGGCCACTCCAGGACCTTAATGTGCTTCTTCTTGAGCCATTCCTTTGTTGCCTTGGCCGTGTGTTTTGGGTCATTGTCATGCTGGAATACCCATCCACGACCTATTTTCAATGCCCTGGCTGAGGGAAGGAGGTTCTCACCCAAGATTTGATGGTACATGGCCCCGTCCATCGTCCCTTTGATGCAGTGAAGTTGTCCTATCCCCTTAGCAGAAAAACACCCCCAAAGCATAATGTTTCCACCTCCATGTTTGACGGTGGGGATGGTGTTCTTGGGTTCATAGGCAGCATTCCTACTCCTCCAAACACGGCGAGTTGAGTTGATGCCAAAGAGCTCCATTTTGGTCTCATCTGACCACAACACCTTTACCCAGTTCTCCTCTGGCAAACTTCAAATGGGCATGTATTTTTGCTTTTTTGAACAGGGGGACCTTGCAGGCGCTGCAGGATTTCAGTCCTTCATGGCGTAGTGTGTTACCAATTGTTTTCTTGGTGACTATGGTCCCAGCTGCCTTGAGATCATTGACAACGTCCTCCTGTGTAGTTCTGGGCTGATTCCTCACCGTTCTCATGATCATTGCAACTCTACGAGGTGAGATCTTGCATTGAGCCCCAGGTCGAGGGAGATTGACAGTTATTTTGTGTTTCTTCCATTTGCAAATAATCACACCAACTGTTGTCACCTTTTCACCAAGCTGCTTGGCGATGGTCTTGTAGCCCATTCCAGCCTTGTGTAGGTCTACAATCTTGTCCCTGCCATCATTGGAGAGCTCTTTGGTCTTTTCCATGGTGGAGAGTTTGGAATCTGATTGATTGATTGCTTCTGTGGACAGGTGTATTTTATACAGGTAACAAGCTGAGATTAGGAGTGTGCTCCTAATCTCAGCTCGTTACCTGTATAAAAGACACCTGGGAGCCAGAAGTCTTTCTGATTGAGAGGAGGTCAAATACTTATTTCCCTCATTAAAATGCAAATCAATTTATAACATTTTTGACATGCATTTTTCTGGATTTTTTTGTTGTTATTCTGTCTCTCACTGTTCAAATAAACCTACCATTAAAATTATAGACTGATCATTTCTTTGTCAGTGGGCAAACGTACAAAATCAGCAGGGGATCAAATACCTTTTTCCCTCACTGTATATCAACATACTAGTTTTCAGTTGATTTCATGAATCTCTTATTTACATAATTATTATGTAGCCCTACATACATACAACATAGTGCTACATACATACAACATACCCACAAGTACTGTATGTTTCCAAATATAAAATCAGAATCTCTCACAATCTTTTTTTAAAGTCACATGCAGTTTACATTCTGTTGAACAAGTTTCCTTCTTGTTCTGAGACTTCGTGTTCATGATTAACATCACTGATTAGGAAGAAACACTGGAGTGCCTGCTGGGTACAGTATTTGTGTAAACATCTATTCTAGACATCTACTGCAGTCTGAAGTTTCACTCTCTCTCCCTCTAATCCAGGTCACCACACGTCCAAATATTTGGGCACAATATTGCCTTCATGGATGACTACCAAAAGTCCATGTGCACTGAGCTGGCCTGGCTTGATAGGGTAGGAACTAATCTCTCGTGAACAGACATACATGCCATAAATGGTAACGTAACATCTGTCAACAGACTGTGGGATGTGACGCATAACAAGGAACAATGGCGTAGTGCATAAAGATGGCAGAATACCGATATGACATTGTTGATTTAGCTTGAACAACAACGTTTTTAAACTACGGCGTGCAAAACCATTCAATGTGCTAGAATTGGAATCATGTATACTTTGCTAATGCAGATACAAAAATTGAGTAACAGAGAGCAAACTACAATACGGCAAACTTAGCAAATGAGGCATTTGTGGTAAGTACATAGAGGCTGCTATCTTTTTCAACATTTTGATGTATTGATGCTGTTTATATTTGTTTTACCTCATGCAAGTTGAGTGTGGGAAATGCGCTCTACAAATTACATTTGCTTATTATTATCTTTATGCACATCTGCCATTCCAGTGCGCAGATTTTTCGATTATTTGGACATCACAATTTCCGCAGGTGTGCGCACTTTTTGAATTTTGGAAGGGAAGGGGAGGGGACATTTGGCCCATATGCTAAGTTCATAACCAAGTGTGAAGGTAGTAATTACCAGTTGTGAGGTCGTAAATACCAGTTGGATGCATTCACATGCTTTGAACTCATTGAGAAACGCTATTTGGCTAATGGCCAACAAGCAGCGTCATCCATGAATTAAAAGGAAAGCTATCATGCTTGTAAACAAATGATAGTGTTCAACAACCATATTAATAGATGTATTTTTATAAATCATGTTTTGTTGTTGCATTTAACTGCCGAAAAATACTTTTATCAAGATAATTTCCTTAGTAGGTGATGTCAGAGGTCAGCATGTGGGAGAAGTTGGAGCTCAAGGATGATAGAGGAGTTTCCCACTAGTAATTTCCAGTTGGAGGGGTGTTCATGTGAATTTTTCCAAGTCGTAAATACCACCTTCTCAGTTGGTTATGAATGCAGCAATATAATTGCATTAAATGTGCAAAGATAAGGGGGTGGAGGGAGTTCGGTCAGGCTGAATCGGGATGCACCAGGTTATTGCTTGTCATGTGAAGCAATCGAGAGTTTCAAGTTCCTTGGTGTCCACATCACCAACTAACTATCATGGTCCAAACACAGCAAGACAGTCATGAAGAGGGCACGACAATGCCTTTTCCCCCTCAGGAGACTGAAAAGATTTGATATGAGTGCTGTTCTCAAATCGAACAGTAATCTGCACTGCCCAGTGATGTTATCAACAAGGCAGGATGGTGCATGTCTTTTCCATAAAATTTGTTCACATATTCTAACAATTTTTACTTGGTAAGGCAAATCAAGCACATATGGGTTTTTATCCAGAGCAAAAACTTTAGCATGTGAAAACGTGGAATCCTAAGTCATTATTCCACGTGTTTGACATACAGTGCATTGGGAAAGTATTCAGACCCCTTGAATTTTTCCACATTTTTGTTACGTTACAGCCTTATTCTAAAATGGATGTTTTTTTGTTTTTTTTTATCAATCTACAAACAATACAGTGCCTTGCAAAAGTATTCAGCCCACTTGGTGTTTTTCCTATTTTGTTGCATTACAACCTGTAATTTAAATGGATTTTGGGGGGGGGGGTTTCATGTAATGGACATACACAAAATAGTCCAAATTGGTGAAGTGAAATGAAAAAAATTACTTGTTTCAAAAAAGTATCTAAAATAAATAACGGAAAAGTGGTGCGTGCATATCTATTCACCCCCTTTGGTATGAAGCTCCTAAATAAGATCTGGTGCAACCAATTACCTTCAGAAGTCACACAATTAATTAAATAAAGTCCACCTGTGTGTAATCTAAGTGTCACATGATCTCAGTATATATACACCTGTTCTGAAAGGCCCCAGAGTCTGCAACACCACTAAGCAAGGGGCACCACCAACAAGCGGCACCATGAAGACCAAGGAGCTCTCCAAACAGGTCAGGGTCAAAGTTGTGGAGAAGTACAGATCAGGGTTGGGTTATAGAAACTTTGAACATCCCACGGCGCACCATTAAATCCATTATTAATAAATGGAAAGAATATGGCACCACAACAAACCTGCCAAGAGAGGGCCGCCCACCAAAACTCACGGACCAGGCAAGGAGGGCATTAATCAGAGGCAACAAAGAGACCAAAGATAACCCTGAAGGAGCTGCAAAGCTCCACAGCGGAGATTGGAGTATCTGTCCATAGGACCACTTTAAGCCGTACACTCCACAGAGCTGGGCTTTACGGAAGAGTGGCCAAAAAAAAAACATTGCTTAAAGAAAAAAATAAGTAAACACGTCTGGTGTTCACCAAATGGCATGTGGGAGACTCCCCAAACATATGGAAGAAGGTACTCTGGTCCGATGAGACAAAAATGTAGCTTTTTGGCCATCAAGGAAAACGCTATGTCTGGCGCAAACCCAAAAGCAGCATCATGCTGTGGGGATGTCTTTCATCGGCAGGGACTGGAAACTGGTCAGAATTGAAGGAATGATGGATGGCGCTAAATACAGGGAAATTCTTGAGGTAAACCTGTTTCAGTCTTCCAGAGATTTGAGACTGGGACTGAGGTTCACCTTCCAGCAGGACAATGACCCTAAGCATACTGCTAAATCAACACTTGAGTGGTTTAAGGGGAAACATTTAAATGTCTTGGAATGGCCTAGTCAAAGGCCAGACCTCAATCCAATTGAGAATCTGTGGTATGACTTAAAGATTGCTGTACACCAGCAGAACCCATCCAACTTAAAGGAGCTGGAGCAGTTTTGCCTTGAAGAATGGCCAAAAATCTAGATGTGCCAAGCTTATAGAGACATACCCCAAAAGACTTGCAGCTGTAATTGCTGCAAAAGGTGGCTCTACAAAGTATTGACTTTGGGGGGGCTGAATAGTTATGCATGCTCAAGTTTTCAGTTTTTTTGTCTTATTTCTTGTTTGTATCACAAAAAAAAAATATTTTGCATCTTCAAAGTGGTAGGCATGTTGTGTAAATGAAATGATACAAACCCCCAAAAAATCCATTATAATTCCATGTTGTAAGGCAACAAAATAGGAAATACTTTCGCAAGCCACTGTAAATCAGGTATTTCTATTTTTTATTGGTAATAAATTAGCAAAAATGTAAAAAACCTGTTTTTGCTTTGTCATTATAGGGGTATTTTGTATAGATTGATTAGAATTTTAGAATAAAGCTGTAACGTAAAACTAAATGTGGAAAAAGTCAAGGGGTCTGAATACTTTCTAAATGCGCTGTACGTCACTTCGTTTTGAGCCGACTTCACCATAGGCTTTAACGAGGCACCTGGCTCACAACCGGCAGGCAGCCGGGTTACAAAACGATTTCAATCACTTTTCACCTGGTGCAAACTCTGTCTACCCGGTGATCCAGGCCAGCTTGAACTAACACCCTCACTCGTTCTGGTATAATTTCTCATATCTCTCCCCCCAGAACCTAACCGAGTAGCTGGTGCTAGACTTTCGTTCTGGGTTGCCGAGATTAAGAAGAAAGTACCTGACATGAAATAACCTAGCATAGCTTGATAATATAAAGATGAGCTGGCATTAACCTCTTGAAAGATAGGGCAAAATGTGTTTTTACGTAAATATACATACCCAAACGTTATAATTTTGCATGAGATGGCCATTGTCTCCTGAGTGGCGCAGTGGTCTAAGGCACTGCATCGCAGTGCTAACTGTGCCACTAGAGATCCTGGTTCGAATCCAGGCTCTGTCGCAGCCGGCCGCGACCGGGAGACTCATGGGCGGCGCACAATTGGCCCAGCGTTGTCCAGGGTAGGGGAGGGAATGGCCGGCAGGGATGTAGCTCAGTTGATAGAGCATGGCGTTTGCAACGCCAGGGTTGTGGGTTCGATTCCCACGGGGGGCCAGTATAAAAAAAAAATATGTATTCACTAACTGTAAGTCGCTCTGGATAAGAGCGTCTGCTAAATGACTAAAATGTAAAATGTAATAAACAATAACTGGTAATGTTGCATAATTTTAGAAAGGTCTGGAACTCCCCTTTCTTGTAAAAATTGTTATAAATTGCTGAGGTGTACTCACTTTTGAGGACACAAGCTCAAGTACATAGTACAAATATTTTGAAAATATGACAAATCATATATTTATTTTTTCCATTTCAACGAAATTGGGGCAATAGGGCTTGAAATGACTGAAATGTTTTCTAAATATAGTAACAATCAAATTATAAATGACTTACTATAAGATTTCACGTTTCTTATAACTGTCAAATAAATTTGATCATACTTAGTGACAGTACAATATTGCCACTATTTCATATAAATGAAGACAGAGAATTTTCTCCTAAATGTCCACTGAGAGGTGTACGGACACTATTTTAATGTGTGCAGACTTGTTACAACTTCAGCTTTAAGCACACAGTTATTTTTGTCTGTCTGTGACCAAGAGAAAGTGGTCTTAGTTCAATTCTATGAATTTATTTAGAATTGTTTTCATGTTGAGAGCTCTAAATGTGGCAGACACAAGTATTGGTGCATCCCCCCCCCCTCCACACACACACACACACACACACACACATATTGCCGAGCAAAACATTTTAGTGGCCCCCCTCTTGACAGCGGAGATACATTATTTACGTTTGAGAGTTAATGTTGTGCAATTCTACACATTTTGCCATGGGGTGTAGAGAAAATGTTGCAGTTTTAAAGCAAGTTTGCTACAATTCTACATATTTTGCCATGGGGAGGAGAGAATATTTTGCAATTTTATAACTAGTTTCCTGCAATTCGACACATTTTGCAATAGGCTGGAGAGAAATGTTTGTAGTTTTTTTTAAATCTGATATTTGAGTGAAACTGACTAACAAAAATCAATGGGGGCCCCCCGGCTGGTAATTTGACCGTGATAACAAGTTTAGATAGCTGGCCGCTAAACAAATTTAGCATTCTAAAATTTTTTTGCTGACAAGGGCTAATTGACTAACTATCAGTGACTGATATAACAGAAAAACTGCTGATGAACAACCACATTTCGAAATTGCACCTTGTGTATTCTACCCTGACTGAGTCCCCCGAGGGCTGCGGCCCACGGGCCACAAGTTGTCCATGCCTTCACTACATTGTACAGTTTCAAATGAGCTATTGGAAGCGCAGCTGTGAGTTTCACAGACACAGGAAAACATTCATTTGTTTGGACAGGCCAGAAAATGTGACATTCCCTATGCAAATGTAGGGTCTGAATCTTGACACTTTTAGTCAGCTCCACTGAGAGAGTGGGAGCGGAGCGCAGAGAGATGGGGTTTTCTGGCATATTAAAATCCTTTAGCCATTCCTGGACCTGTGTCCAAAAACAAGCTACAAATGGACAGTACCAAAACAAATGATCTAATGATTCTCTCTTCGCAGCAAAATCTGAGAGCTGGGAAGATTGTATCCCCCATTTAAATAACATTCTATTGGTAGCAAGAGCTTTATATAATAATTTAAATTGAAAGATTCTAAGTTTTGAATCCGGTGTCGTTTTGCGTATCAATTCATAAACACTATGCCATGGGATCGGTACGTCAAAAATCTCTTCCCAACTATTTTGCAATCTATATGGGACGGCTGTCAATCCTTTGGTCCTTAAATGAAACTGATATACTTTTTTATTTATCACAGTTTTCCTTAACCAATTATGTTCTTTAATGCAAGGCCGACAGACAAGTTCCTTACATTCTCCCCCTTCCACTTTCCTCTTCCATTTTTGCGGTAAGGCTGCAATTATTTGGTTGTAATTTTGGGTAGAGCAGACATTTCCATATGTTTTTGTTAGCTGCATGTGCAACACAACTCCACCAGTCCTACCGATGATATCATTTACAAAGATTATACATTTTTTCAACATTTTGTCAAAAAAAAACGTTTTTTTGTCAATTAGTATATTTGAGTTTAACCACAATATTTGTTTCATTATTTGTTCTATTGTTTCTGGAGGATTAAATTGAAATTGCAACCAACTTTCTATGGCTTGTTTTAGAAATAGTGATATCTGGGAGATTATTTCCTTTTCAAATAACTGAAAGTGAATGGTTGTAATCTGAATAAAGGGAAAAAGGCCATTCTTGAACATTGGGTGAGACAATCTTACTAATTTGCTAGAGAACCAGTTCGGATGTAAGTATAACTTTTGTATGACTGAAGCTTTTAGTTATAGGTCTAATGCTTTAATATTTAATAATTTCTGTCCTCCGAATTCATATTCATTATATAAATAGGCCCGTTTAATTTTGTCTGGTTTGCTGTTCCAAATAAAATGGAATCTTTTTTTCTCATATAATTAAAAAAAAAACTGTTCGCAAGACCATAAGCAAATAGGTAAACTGGGATAATACTAAAGAGTTAATCAGGGTGATTTTTTCCACAAATTGACAGGTATTTACCTTTCCATGGTAGCAAGATCTTATCTATTTTTGCTAACTTTCTATTATAATTTATTGAAGTGAGATCATTTATTTCCTTTGGGATATGTATTCCAAGTATATCCACATCACCATCAAACCATTATATTGGTAAACTACAGTGGGGAAAAAAAGTATTTAGTCAGCCACTATTTGTGCAAGTTCTCCCACTTAAAAAGATGAGAGAGGCCTGTAATTTTCATCATAGGTACACGTCAACTATGGAAGACAAATTGAGAAAAAAATATCCAGAAAATCACATTGTAGGATTTTTTATGAATTTATTTGCAAATTATGGTGGAAAATAAGTATTTGGTCACCTACAAACAAGCAAGATTTCTGGCTCTCACAGACCTGTAACTTCTTCTTTAAGAGGCTCCTCTGTCCTCCACTCGTTACCTGTAGTAATGGCATCTGTTTGAACTTGTTATCAGTATAAAAGACACCTGTCCACAACCTCAAACAGTCACACTCCAAACTCCACTATGGCCAAGACCAAAGAGCTGACAAAGGACACCAGAAACAAAATTGTAGACCTGCACCAGGCTGGGAAGACTGAATCTGCAATAGGTAAGCAGCTTGGTTTGAAGAAATCAACTGTGGGAGCAATTATTAGGAAATGGAAGACATACAAGACCACTGATAATCTCCCTCGATCTGGGGCTCCACGCAAGATCTCACCCCGTGAGGGGTCAAAATGATCACAAGAACGGTGAGCAAAAATCCCAGAACCACACGGGGGGACCTAGTGAATGACCTGCAGAGAGCTGGGACCAAAGTAACAAAGCCTACCATCAGTAACACACTACACCGCCAGGGACTCAAATCCTGCAGTGCAAGACGTGTCCGCCTGCTTAAGCCAGTACATGTCCAGGCCCGTCTGAAGTTTGCTAGAGTGCATTTGGATGATCCAGAAGAGGATTGGGAGAATGTCATATGGTCAGATGAAACCAAAATAGAACTTTTTGGTAAAAACTCAACTCGTCGCGTTTGGAGGACAAAGAATGCTGAGTTGCATCCAAAGAACACCATACCTACTGTGAAGTATGGGGGTGGAAACATCATGCTTTGGGGCTGTTTTTCTGCAAAGGTACCAGGACGACTGATCCGTGTAAAGGAAATAATGAATGGGGCCATGTATCGTGAGATTTTGAGTGAAAACCTCCTTCCATCAGCAAGGGCATTGAAGATGAAACGTGTCTGGGTCTTTCAGCATGACAATGATCCCAAACACACCGCCCGGGCAACGAAGGAGTGGCTTCGTAAGAAGCATTTCAAGGTCCTGGAGTGGCCTAGCCAGTCTCCTGATCTCAACCCCATAGAAAATCTTTGGAGGGAGTTGAAAGTCTGTGTTGCCCAGCGACAGCCTCAAAACATCACTGCTCTAGAGGAGATCTGCATGGAGGAATGGGCCAAAATACCAGCAACAGTGTGTGAAAACCTTGTGAAGACTTACAGAAAATGTTTGACCTGTGTCATTGCCAACAAAGGGTATATAACAAAGTATTGAGAAACTTTTGTTATTGACCAAATACTTATTTTCCACCATAATTTGCAAATCAATTCATTAAAAATCCTACAATGTGATTTTCTGGATTTTTTTCTTCTCATTTTGTCTGTCATAGTTGACGTGTACCTATGATGAAAATTACAGGCCTCTCTCATCTTTTTAAGTGGGAGAACTTGCACAATTGGTGGCTGACTAAATACTTTTTTTCCCCACTGTACATGGTAATGTAAAAATTGTATTTTTTATTGATCCAATACATAATATAGTACATTTGTCATAATTTGGTTTTAATCCAGAGAGGTTAGAAAATGTATCTAGATCCTCTATGAGGCTGTGGAGTGATTCTAGTTGTGGATTTAAAAGAAAACTTGAATCGTCAGCGTAAAATGACAACTTTGTTTTTAAGCCCTGGATTTCTAATCCCCTGATATTATTGTTGGATCTGATTTTAATAGCTAACATATCGATGGCCACAATAAATAGATATGCCAATATGGACAACCTTGTTTCACTCCTCTTGACAGTTTAAAACTTTCTGAGAAATAGCCATTATTTACTATTTTACAGCTAGGGTTACTATACGTGATTTTGACCCATTTTATTAGAGATTCACCAACATTGAAATGATCCAGGCATTTATATATAAACCCCAGTCATACTTTATCAAATGCCTTTTCGAAGTCTGCTATGAATAGCAGGCCTTGTTTCTCAGATTTCCATTATTTTCTATTGTTTCCAATACTTGCCTTATATTATCTACAATGTATCTTCCATGTAAAAAACCTGTCTGATTAGAATGAATAATATCCGACAATACCTTTTTAATTCTATGCGCTATACATTTTTGCTAGAATTTTTGCATCACACCACTGAAGTGTAAGGGGCCTCCAATTTTTTAAATGGACTGGATCTTTATATTTCCACTTGTATCCTGTTTCAGTAATAATGAGATCAGACCCTCTTCTTCAGTGTCAGATAATCTACCATTTACATAGGAGTGGTTAAAATAATGGCTAATAACGGTCAACTTAGTATATCAAAAAAGGTTTTGTTTACCTCGACTGGTATGCCATCCAACCCTGGAGTTTTCCCGGACTTAAAGTATTTAATTGCATCCAGAAGTTCCTCCTCTGTAATTTGACCTTCACATGAGTCTTTCCGTATGGCTGTTAATTTTACATTATCAATGGAAAAAAATTCTCTACAATTAGCTTCAGTTAGAGGAGATGGAGGCGACTGAAATGAAAACATATGCTTAAAGTACTTTGTTTCCTTCTTCGAAATATCATTTGGTGAATCATGGGTTACTCCGTCAATTGTAACCAGTTTCATTAAATTATTTTTGGTAGCATTCCTATGTTGAAGATTAAAAAAGAATTTGGTGCATTTTTCCCCATATTCCATCCAGTTTGATTAATTTTTTATAATATATTACACTTGATCTTTCGTGACTAGGTTTCTCCATTTCTTTTTGTTTTTCCTCTAATTGATTCTGAGCCTCTATGTTACAGTTTTTATTGCCATCTATCTGTTATGTTAGACTTTCTATTTCCTTTGTTAGTATAAAGTATTTTGACCTAAATTGCTTTTGTTTTCGAGATGAGTACTGAATTGCATGGCCTCTAAAGGCATATTTAAAGATGTCCCATACAATAAGTGGATTTGCTGTACCTATGTTATGTCGGAAAAAGTCAGATACAAATTCCTTTGTCCTAGTTAAAAATGTATTATCATCCAATAGGCTTTGATTACATTTCCAATATCCTCGCCCATGTGGAAATTCAGTAAGAGTAATGTATATGCCAATTATATGATGGTCCGACCACATTCTGTCCCCTATCAACACTTTTTAATATTTTGGTGCTAACGAGAATGAGTTAAGAAAGAAGTCAAGACGACTAGCTTGATTGAGTCTCCGCCATGTATATCTCACTAGATCAGGATATTTAAGCCTCCATATATCTACTAGTTCTAATGTATCCATGACATTCACGATTTCCTTAAGATCATGTGGGTGATTGTTTGTGGTGTGATTTCCTTTACGGTCCATTGTGCTATTTAAAACATTATTATAATCCCCCACCATAATAATATTGTCTTGAATTGCTTGCAGGGTTGATATATATATATATATATATATATATATATATATATATATATATATATATATATATATATATATATATATATATATATATGTGGATCATAATTATTTGGTCCGTAAATGTTAATGAGCCATATCTGTTTATTGTCCAATAACATATTAAAAATAATCCAGATATCTTGCATATCTATTTGGACAATTTGCACATTCGGATCGAAATTACTATTAATTCATATCATCACCCCTTTTGAATTTCTTTGTCCATGGGAGAAGTATATTTCGCCCCCATTATTTTTTCCACGCAACTTCATCTAGAATTGTTGAATGAGTTTCCTGTAAACAATAGATATTATATTCCTTCTCTTTGAGCCATGTAAATATTGTTCTTCTTTTGTTATTATCAGCTAAGCCATTACAATTATAACTGGCTATACTTATTTTACCATACACCATAATGAGATACAAGTTTCAAGTCTATTTATCATTATATATGTTTGTAAATACCGTAATGATTGAGTGTCCATATAGCTGTACCGTGATATTTGCATTGCTACTAAGTATCCCTTCAATTGTTCTCCACTAATTCCCCCGCTAAAGCCCCTCCCCATCCCAAGTTGAGCCGTCATCCCAGTGATCGGCATCCCACCCACATCCCTCCGGATCCCTAGGGCCCCGAGAGGCCAGGACCCATCCATCGAAAACAGCACACAGTGCCACGCACAAAACAGAAGTAGATTAACCGCCAAAAGCATTTCCAATGCTGTCACCTCTATATATAACTATTAAAAAATATATATCTATTCAAATATCTTGCATATCTTATTTTCCATCATTATCAATTAATATGCGTAATAATGTCAGCAGTTCATGCATAGGATTTTAATATATAACCCGGATTGCCATTATATTACATTTAATTTATTGACAAGCAATTATTATCCTAGCAAATAAGTACATGGCCCATCCCATACCCCCCAACATCCCCCCAACAACAGATGCCGGAGAAACACACAAGCACATACTCACATACTCCAACACACTCAACCCCCCTCCTCCACAATCCACCATAAAATCAGATACTCAACGGTTGTTATATTCCAGAGCCCAACTCAAGAAAGGACCTGATTTACGAGTGCACATACAGTGACAGCTGATTGAGAAAGCATGCCAGATTGAGCAGAAATTGACAACAATGTGAGATTTGATGAACTACTTAATCTATGTCAAGTCCTAGGTGATGGAGATCAGATCCACCCTCTTCACCTGAGACACAAACACTCTGGTCCCCCATTGTAACCATTTCCCCAGCATCTCCGTGCAGTCAGACCTTTGATTATTTTGTGCCACCTGGGCCACAATGATAAACCCCCTCTGTGATTGTCCGAGTGTGACCCCCTCCCCATGGGTTACTGCAGCCAGTGTTGCCAGCACTGCCACTACCTGGGTGGGGTACCCCACCGGAATCCCCACCGGCTAGGTACAAGGTCATCAAGGTTCTCATTTGCAGCTTTGAGAATTTCCTTGTATATAATGCTCTCCCATCAAAGGGCTCTGACTTTGTAGGACCAACACTGCCAGGCAGGCTCAGAATCTTGAGGGGGCGGTGCTGCTCAAGTAGGTCTCTGACCGCATTTATTTATCTGTTTAGGCTGCATACTCACAGCAGGTCCATAAAAGAGATGGGAACTTCTCTTTGTTATATGGGTCACTCAGGTGGGTGTCCAGGATATAGGGTTGGGGATCTTTCCATCATGATAGGACAATAAAACATTAGATTAGATGTATACTATATTTAAAAATGTATATCCCTCATCTACACAAAATTGAAAGCTCGCTCTCACTACCCCTGCTCATAGACACCTGTCGGCTCTGGGATATGCAACCATTTCCCCTCTCACTCACTTAACACCGCACCTTTCCAAACACAAAAATGCACACCACATGGTTGACTGTGGAGGAAATGGGCCGAGCGTGCAAACGCACCCACATCCCACACCTGCTGCAAGGGGGAAAGGACGCCAGGGAGAACACAGGACCAACCTCAACAACCGTCCGCCAAAACAACAATTGCCCGCCAAAAAAGCCATGTTCTAATTAGTTGTATTTGAAGATGTATTATTCTGCTTGTTATCTTTTCTTGTTATATCGTTTTATCCTTTTTTTAAATACTATATTTACTTTAAATGTTCTTTAATATTCCAATCCCTATCATTGCTAGTATTGGGTGTTCCTTTTTTCGACTCCTCTATTACAACTTTTAGAATAGCCATGGAGTAGTCTTTGTGTCTCTGAACATTTGGTTGTCAAAATATAGTTTATCGACCATAAGTGCCACATGTTTACCTTTTTATCTATTTTCCTTGAAGATTGGATACAGAACTTTGCGCCTTTTTGCAATCTCCATCGGGAACTGATCATTCATGCCTATTTTCGTGCCAGCAAGTCTTTTACCTAGGCTTTTAACCATTGCTTTATCCTTAAAAAATGCAAATTTGGCAACGATTGGGCGATCATATTTCTGTCTTCTTTGTCCGAAATGGTGTACACGTTCGAGTTGGATTTTATCGACAGCCTCGAGTGGGATTTGAAGCGCTGTATGCAGGAAATCCTTCATTATATTATCGGTTATTTCTCCCTCCTTTTCCTGAATACCCGTAAGTACTAGATTTTCTCTCATCAATCTAGTTTGGATGTGTAGTAAGGCTTCTCTTAGAAGGCTGTTCTCCTTTGTAAGTTCCCTAACGTCTGTTTCCGTCTAAGTGACTGTCACTTTTAAGTTTGGGGTTTCTGTTTCCATTATCGCTGCTTTTTCGTCACTCATTTCAAGACTCGCTTTCAACTCTTTTACGTCCTTACTGACCAATTCTAGTATGCCCAATTTGCCATTTATCGACTTCAACAGGTCGCTTTCCACACTTACCAGACCCAGTGGTTAAAAGCATATATCATCTGTATCAGTTGACGAGTCGCATTTTCTCTTGGGGATTGGTTCTCCTCGTTTATCTTCTGCCATGTTTGGGTGTTGCGTGTTGTTGTAATATTTGTCGATATATTGCTCTAGCCTTATGATTTGTTTTGTGTTATTATCCAGATTAAATTGTATTTACTGCGAATATATGAAATGCTAATATTTAGTCTAACTTACAGATTTTTTTATCTTGAGGTGGTTTGTACCGCTTTCAATTCAGTATGCCATCTTGTATACCTCTATAAAATCAAATAATATAAAATAATGGCACAGGACTTATGAGCATATCTTGTCAGCTAAATGAACAAGCCTACAGGCTATGGCATGGCGCATATCCAGATAACATACAGTAGGTCAACTCATATTCTGACACAGATATTATTGTTAAAAAAGCAATGCCATTCGCGGCTGCTACAGTAATTTAAAGAAAGGCCGTTGACGGCCGCTATGGGTTCTAAAGGGTTTTTACATGATTTTTGAATGACTACCTCGTCTCTGTACCCCACACATACAATTATCTGTAAGGTCCCTCAATCGATTAGTGAATTACAAACACAGATTCAACCACAAAGACCAGGGAGGTTTTCCAATGCCTTGCAAAGAAGTGCACCTATTGGTAGATAGGTAAAACAAAATGCGAATAAATTAACTGTATGACCTGAATACAAAACGTTATGTTTGGAGCAATTCCAACATAACACATCACTGAGTACCACTCTTCATATTTTCAAGCATGGTGGTGGCTGCATCATGTAATGGGTATGCTTGTCATCAGCAAGGACTAATTCGTTTTTTTAGGATAAAAATAAATGGAATAGAGCGAAGCACAGGCAGAATCCAAGAGGAAAACCTGGTTCAGTCTGACCCTGGGAGTGAAATTCACCTTTCAGCATGACAGTAACCTAAAACACAAGGCCAAATATACACTGGAGTTGCTTATCAAGACAACATTCAATGTTCCTGAGTGACGTAGTTACAGTTTTGACTTAAATCGGCTTGAAAATCTATGGTAAGGCATGAAAATGGCTGTCTAGCAATGATCAACAACTAACTTGACAGAGCTTGAAGAATTTTTGAAAGAATAATGTGCAAATATTGTACAATCCAGGTATGCAAAGCTCTTCGAGACGTACCCAGAAAGTCTCACAGTTGTAATCGCTTGCAAAGGTGATTTTAACATGTATTGACTCAGGTGTGTGAATACTTATGTAAATGAGATATTTCTGTATGTCATTTTCAATAAATTAGCAAAGATGTTTACAGACATGTTTAGCATACACATTCTGAAATGATCACGTCGTCCACAATATCAGATGTTATTGTTCGCATTGACCGTCAGTTAATTTGAAATTTCTTCAGAATACTAACACATACACACACACACACACACACACACGCTACTCAGTGATGGATGAGTTTAGACATCTATAGTGAAATGGTAGAGATTGCGTGAGAACAATCCCAAATATCAGTGCATTATGCTACTCTGTAAAATGCAGTCCAGATTACCAGGCTTTTTGATAGAAGATTACCAAATTTCAAAGTACAATGATGCACCAGGATAAATGAAGGCAATGCAGGGCAGGCACATAATTCCAAACAAAGATATCCATCCATATTTAATCTGGAGTTTGCTTTATACTAGTTCTATGAGGTCACATAGAGATGGGTTAAAACATATTATAAACTGGGTGGTTCGAGCCTTGAATGCTGATTGGCTGACAGCCGTGGTATATCAGCCTGTATACCACGAGTATGACAAAACATTAATTTTTACTGCTCTAATTACATTGGTAACCAGTATATAATAGCAATAAGGCACCTCTGGGGTTTGTTATACATGTCCAATACAGTGAGGGAAAAAAGTATTTGATCCCCTGCTGATTTTGTACGTTTGCCCACTGACAAAGACATGATCAGTCTATAACTTTATTTGAACAGTGAGAGACAGAATAACAACAAAAAAATCCAGAAAAAGGCATGTCAAAAATGTTATAAATTGATTTGCATTTTAATGAGGGAAATAAGTATTTGACCCCTCTGCAAAACTTTGCTTAGTACTTGGTGGCAAAACCCTTGTTAGCAATCACAGAGGTCAGACATTTCTTGTAGTTGGCCACCAGGTTTGCACACATCTCAGAAGGGATTTTGTCCCACTCCTCTTTGCAGATTTTCTCCAAGTCATTAAGGTTTCAAGGCTGACGTTTGGCAACTCGAACCTTCAGCTCCCTCCACAGATTTTCCATGGGATTAAGGTCTGGAGACTGGCTACTCCAGGACCTTAATGTGCTTCTTCTTGAGCCACTCCTTTGTTGCCTTGGCCGTGTGTTTTGGGTCATTGTCATGCTGGAATACCCATCCACGACCCATTTTCAATGCCCTGGCTGAGGGAAGGAGGTTCTCACCCAAGATTTGATGGTACATGGCCCCGTCCATCATCCCTTTGATGCGGTGAAGTTGTCCTGTCCCCTTAGCAGAAAAACACCCCCAAAGCATAATGTTTCCACCTCCATGTTTGACGGTGGGGATGGTGTTCTTGGGGTCATAGGCAGCATTCCTCCTCCTCCAAACAAAGCGAGTTGAGTTGATGCCAAAGAGCTAGATTTTGGTCTTATCTGACCACAACACTTTCACCCATTTCTCCTCTGAATCATTCAGATGTTCATTGGCAAACTTCAGACGGGCCTGTATATGTGCTTTCTTGAGCAGGGGGACCTTGCGGGTGCTGCAGGATTTCAATCCTTCACGGCGTAGTGTGTTACCAATTGTTTTCTTGGTGACTATGGTCCCAGCTGCCTTGAGATCATTGACAAGATCCTCCCGTGTAGTTCTGGGCTGATTCCTCACCGTTCTCATGATCATTGCAACTCCACGAGGTGAGATCTTGCATGGAGCCCCAGGCTGAGGGAGATTGACAGTTCTTTTGTGTTTCTTCCATTTGCGAATAATCGCACCCACTGTTGTCACCTTCTCACCAAGCTGCTTGGCGATGGTCTTGTAGCCCATTCCAGCCTTGTGTAGGTCTACAATCTTGTCTCCACGGTGGAGAGTTTGGAATCTTATTGATTGATTGCTTCTGTGGACAGGTGTCTTTTATACAGGTAACAAACTGAGATTAGGAGCACTCCCTTTAAGAGTGTGCTCCTAATCTCAGATCGTAACCTGTATAAAAGACACCTGGGAGCCAGAAATCTGTCTGATTGAGAGGGGGTCAAATACTTATTTCCCTTATTAAAATGCAAATCAATGTATAAAATTTTTGACATGCGTTTTCCTTGATTTTTTTGTTGTTATTCTGTCTCTCACTGTTCAAATAAACCTACCATTAAAATTATAGACTGATCATTTCTTTGTCAGTGGGCAAACGTACAAAATCAGCAGGGGATCAAATACTTTTTTCCCTCACTGTATACCACAGCTAAGGGCTGTGTCCAGGCACGCCGCGTTGCGTCGTGCATAAGAACAGCCCTTAGCCGTGGTATATTGGCCATATACCACACCTCCTCTGGCCTTGTTGCTTAATTAATACATGACATGACCTTAGGGCACCACTGAATCACTCATACAATGCGTTTGAGATTTGTTTTCATCACATGTTCTTTTACCTAAAGACTTCTAACCATGGAGAGAGTTAGATAGTGTATTATTATAGATAGATAGTAAGACAACAGTAAAAATGTCTCACCCTTAATCCTGTAGCTTTAACTGTTATTAGTTCAACACCAAGTCACCACACCAGTCAGACAGTGGTTGCAAATGACACTGTAATAGATGCCATTTAGTAAACACTTTTATCCAAAGCAACTTACAATAGTGCTTTCATACATTATTGTATGGTAGCCCCAGTGGGAATTGAACCCACAGCCATTGCAAGGGCCATGCTGTAGTGACTGAGCCACACAGGACCACTGTAAGTAGTATGTAACTTGAAGTTAAAACATGACAGCATATTTTCTGTCCAGTCCTTGTGACTAGGGCCATGCTTTTTGCACGAGTTCCTTTCTTCCCCGCATTTCGATCATCCCAAAGAAAATATATATTTTTATTTTTATCAAGGATAATTACAAAAATACTCTGATCATAATCGTTTCCAGAAAAATGCCCATATCCGTTACGATAATCGTTTTGTCCGACTGCTCGACACACCCGTAATAACTATGATGCTAATTTCAACTTGTCCTAGCAACTCAGAAATAGGTTTGAAATATAGCTCTCCCTTTCCTCTTTTCAACAATATAATTGTTCATAGATAGCCTACTCATATACTGTAACTCAAACAATGAAAACACCAAGACATGTATTTTTTTCTTTCACCTCCTATAAAAACACACATATTCTCCTTTCCTCAATGTTTTGAGATGCTGATTTGAATTGAACAGGTGGATGACCTCTTGCAAAGAAGTCACACATTTGAATCTTAAAATTACTAGGTTACACAGCACCCTCTAGATTGGGAGTAATAGGCTATGTTCTGTGACAACCAATCCATGATGAGACCCAGTCTCCCCTTTTCACTGCACGTCGCAATTATAAGAGCAGCTATTGCACTGTTTATTCCTGCATGTTGGTGGAGGACGGAAGCGAAAGTAAAATAGAGATTGGGACACAAAGTGAAGCTCCATGATGATCCTAAATAGATTTCATGTGAGCTTTTCTCTCCAATAAACAAATGCGCACGTGGTTTGGTTTATTCATTTTAGTTCGTTTGACATTTGGCAATGTGAAACCAACCGGATCAAGTGAAAAAAAGTACATTGTAACAAATAATCAAACTCTGATTCGACGTGTGTGAAAACGCCCAAAATGTCTGCTGACATTCACAGCATCGTTCTCATCAGCAGCCTACAATTGGCATAAAATGACTAGGCTATTCTCAGATATTATATACATAAATATTTTACTACCTACTCATTGTCTGTTCTCAACATTACAGTATATGGGAATAATAGGCATTTAATCTAAGAACATTTATATATATAAAAAACATATTTCTAAAGAACAGAATAGCATATTTTGAGTTTATATGTTACTGCTGAGAAAATTGATAATATTCTCACAGCCATCAGACTATTCTCAATTGAATCTTGTCTTTACATCTACAGTATTAGTATATGTTATTAAGTGTGCTTGCAAAGCAAAGCACAACTCTAGATGTCTTCTTATTATCATTCCATTTATTCCGCCCCAAACGATTTAAGCTATTAATACGAAACCAACTTCCAAATGTCAAGACCGCCCCAACTCGGATCGCTTGAGAATATTTTTTTGAAAGCATTTATACTTTTTAAACTATAACAATATCTACAGTAAATGTGCTCCCAATGCATTGCAATGTCAAAAAAAGGTCCATAAACTTGAATGGTAAAAAAATTATCCTATAACCCGGACATATCTCCTCCTTCACCGTTTAAGCTATCAACACAAAACGAATGTTGAGATGTTCACACTGGTCCAACTTATATGGCTTGTCAAATGATATTTGATACTATGTATACTTTTGGAACTATAGCCATTTACATTTGCCTAAATTAACATGGGTTTGAATGAGAATAATAATAATACAGTGGTAGCTTGTCACGATCGTCAGGGAGAGACCAAGGCGCAGCGTTGAATGCGAACATTATATTTATTAGAATGATCACACGATCAAAACAACAGACGAAAACGTGATGTCTACGGTTGAACACAAACCAAATAAGAACAAGAAACCACCAACACAAAGTGAAAGACAGACAGTTAAATATGGCTCCCAATCAGAGACAACCAGCTGACACTCGTTGCCTCTGATTGGGAGTCACTCAGGCCAACATAGAAATACAAACATAGAATTACACACCCTGGCTCAACATAACAGTGTCCCCAGAGCCAGGGCGTGACATAGCTATTCAAAATGGTCCTGCTCTTTAGTTAATTAAGCTACAATAACAACGTTAAAACATTCAGGCTATCAGAACTTAAAATTCTATAAAACCTTTATAAACTATAAACAATTTGAATTAGCATAACATATATATATATATATATATATATATACTACCGGTCAAAAGTTTTACAACACCTACTCATTCAAGGGTTTTTCATTATTTTACTATTTTCTACATTGTAGAATAATAATGAAGACATCAAAACTATGAAACAACACATATGGAATCATGTAGTAACCAAAAAAGTGATAAACAAATCTAAATATATTTTATATTTGAGATTCTTCAAATAGCCACCCTTTGCTTTGATGACAGCTTTGCACATTCTTGGCATTCTCTCAACCAGCTTCATGAGGTAGTCTCCTATAATGCATTTTAATTAAAAGGTATGACTTCTTAAAAGTTAATTTGTGGAATTTATTTATTTCTTAATGCGTTTGAGCCAATCAGTTATGTTGTGACAAGGTAGGGGGGTATACAGAAGATAGCCCTATTTGCTAAAAGACTAAGTCCATATTATGGCAAGAACAGCTCAAATAAGCAAAGAGAAACGACAGTCCATCATTACTTTAAGGCATGAAGGTCAGTCAATACGGAACATTTCATGAACTTTGAACATTTCTTTAAGTGCATTCGCAAAAACCATCAGGCGCTACGATGAAACTGGCTCTCATGAGGACTGCCACAGGAATGGAAGACCCAGAGTTACCAGCTTCAGAAATTGCAGCCCAAATAAATGCTTCACAGAGTTCAAGTAAGAGACACATCTCAACATCAACTGTTCAGAGGAGACTGTGTGAATCAGGCCTTCATGGTCGAAATGCTGCAAAGAAACCACTACTAAAGGACACCAATAAGAAGAAGAGATTTGCTTGGGCCAGGAAACATGAGCATTGGACATTAGACCGGTGGAAATTTGTCGTTTGGTCTGGAGTCCAATTTGGAGATTTTTGGTTCCAACCGCTGTGTCTTTGTGAGACGCGGTGTGGGTGAATGGATGATCTCTGCATGTATATTTCCCACCGTAGAGCATGGAGGAGGAGGTGTTATGGTGTGGGGGTACATTGCTGGTGACACTGTCTGTGATTTATTTATAATTCAAGGCACACTTAACCAGCATGGCTACCACAGCATTCTGCAGTGATACGCCATCCTATCTGGTTTGGGCTTAGTGGGACTATCATTTGTTTTTCAAAAGGACAATGACCCAACACACCTCCAGGCTGTGTAAGGGCTACTTTACCAAGAAGGAGAGTGATGGAGTGCTGCATCAGATGACCTGGCCTCAACAATCCCCCGACCTCAACCAAATTGAGATGGTTTGGGATGAGTCGGACCGCAGAGTGAAGGAAAAGCAGCCAACAAGTGCTCAGTATATGTGGGAACTCCTTCAAGACTGTTGGAAAAGCATTCCAGGTGAAGCAGGTTGAGAGAATGCCAATAGTGTGCAAAGCTGTCATCAAGGCAAAGGGTGGCTATTTGAATAATCTCAAATATAAAATATATTTTGATTTGTTTAACACTTTTTTGGTTAGTAAAAGTGTTATTTCATAGTTTTGATGTTTTCACTATTATTCTACAATGTAGAAAATAGTAAACATAAAGAAAAACCCTTGAATGAGTAGGTGTACTAAAACTTTTGACCGGTAGTGTATATATACACACTACATGACTAAAACTATGTGGACATCTCATTCCAAAATCATGGATATCAAAATGGAGTTGGTCCCCTCCTTTGCTGCTATAACAGCCTCCACTCTTCTGGGAAGGCTTTCCACTAGATGTTAGAACATTGCTGAGGGGACTTGCTCCATTCAGTCACAAGAGCATTCCTGAGGTCGGGCACTGATGTTGGGCGATTAGCCCTGGCTCGCAGTCGGCGTTCCAATTCATCCCAAAGGTGTTCGATGGGGTTGAGTTTAGGGCTCTGTGCAGGACAGTCAAGTTCTCCCACACGGATCTCGACAAACCATTTCTGTATGAACCTCGCTTTGTGCATGTGGGCATTGACATGCTGAAACAGGAAAGGGCCTTCCCCAAAACTATTGCCATAAAGTTGGAAGCACAGAATTGCCTAGAATATCAATGTATGCTATAGCATTACGATTTCCCTTCACTGGAACTAAGGTGGCTAGCCCAAATCATGAAAAACAGTCCTAGACCGTTATTCCTTCTCCTCCAAACTTTACAGTTGGCACTATGCATTGGGGCAGGTAGCATTCTCCTGGCATCCGCCAAACCCAGATTCGTCCATCGGACTGCCAGATGGTGAAGCGTGATTCATCACTCCAGAGAACGCGTTTCCACTGCTCCAGAGTCCAATGGCGGTGAGCTTTACACCATTTCAGCCAACGCTTGGCATTGCGCATGGTGATCTTAGGCTTGTGTGCAGCTGCTCGGCCATGGAAACCCATTTCATGAAGCTCCTGATGAACAATTATTGTGCTGACGTTGCTTCCAGAGGCAGTTTGGAAATCGGTAGTGAGTGATGAAACCGAGGACAGACAATTTTTACATGCTTCAACACTCAGCAGTCTCGTTCTGTGAGCTTGTGTGCCCTACCACTTAGCGGCTGAGCCGTTGTTGCTCCTAGATGTTGCCACTTCAAAATAACAGCATTACAGTTGACTGGAGCAGCTCTAGCAGGGCAGAAATGTTCCGAACTGACTTTTTGGAAAGGTGGCATCCTATGACGGTGCCACGTTGAAAGTCACTGAGCTCTTAAGTAAGTCCATTCTACTGCCAATGTTTGTCTGTCTAGATTGCATGGCTGTGTGTTCGATTTTATACACCTGTCAGCAACGGGTGTGGCTGAAATAGCCGAGTCCACTAAATTGAAGGGGTGTCCACATACTTTTGTATATATAAAACAACGGTTCCAAAGATTACAGTAAGAGTATTTGTTACCATAAAATGACTACAGAAGTGTTATTGGTACCGTAAATCAATTACAGTAACAGTATTGGATACCGTAAAATACGGCATGGTAACATACTGTACCTTTTTTTACTTTAACTTACATGCAACTGGCTACCAGTAAGTTACTGTAAAAACAACAGGAGATTTGTTACAGTGTGTTTATAGGGCACTATCATTGTTTCACATGTCAGCCATGAGCTGTGGAACTTTATGGTACAGTAGTGAGTAGTGAGATAACAGTAGGGTCACTGGTACCAGTCCTCCTCCAACTGCTCCTTCTCAATCACTGCAATTTTACAGATGTAAAACAAGTTGTCGAATGGAGGAATGGACTTATACATATATTATTAGTGTCCCCAGCCACAGTTCAAGTGGACACACAATTCCATGTTCCAATTTTTTCGGATCACGAGTTTGGTTGAAAAGCACCAGTTTGGGATTTTTTTAAAACTCTATACACTGTACTGTATAGAAACAGGCACTGCTGTCCACTCAAAGCTGATCTACTTTATGTTCTGCATTACTCCCAGTTCAGCTACTTCACATGGCAAAGATTATGTTGTGTGACACAGTGGCTGACTTGTAATGATAGATTAGGCCTACATGTCAACATGAGGCGCAGTATGTTATAATCTCCAACATGGTCTCAATCATCAAGACACAGTTGGCGTCATTCTGGTTGTGAGAATTTGTCTCGCTTTGCTTTGCTGTTTATGATAATAGAAATATAATTATAAGAATTGACAATCCCTTTCAAGTTAAAGGCAAGTTCAGGATTTTACAACTTGATGCTAGATAGTTCCTCACCCTGAAAGTAGTCTATAAACCAGGAGAAACTGTAGTCCTTGCTTCAGTTTTCTTTAAATAGCCACTACAAACTTCAACTAAACGTAGTCACCGCTAGATAACAATCAATGGAAGTGAATGGGGTATGTTTGCATGTTAATTTTTTATCAAACCAAATATGGAGATTATTTCAATTGATTTGACTATGAAACACTGATTGCACACATATCCCATTCACTTCCATTGATGAGTATACATGTGTGTTCCTGTCAAATTGCAGAGGTCTAAGGGGCGTTGTCCCTTCAAGTAATTATATTTATATGCTTATGATATTACAGTGGCCTATATCTACTCTGGGTCAATCTTTCCTTGCCTAATTGCTCTACATGAGTAAGTGAGTGTACATGTTCAATATCTAATTTACAGAACACTGAAGTATATTGAAGTGTGATGATATTGTGTGATCAGACTAAATCTTACCATGAAATCCTCTGATTATCTTTATACCCTCTGTCCACCACACTGCAGGCTCTGGCCAGGCTTTGGCTAGGCACTGCATATTGATTTTTCCTCCCAGGGGACGACTCTGTGGTGGGGCCATGGGCTTCATGAATATCTTCAGCTCGACCTCATGGAAGAATTTCCCGGCTCTAAATTCCGGCCTGGAGCAGGTCAAGTAAGAGTTAATCCGGATAATGGGAGGGCTGAGAGCTTTGATGAACTCTATGAAGCCCTTGAGGCAGTAGTCGCAGAGCCATGGATTGTCGTGGAGTTCCAGGACCACGTTGGGCGTAAACCCGACTGCGACCCCATCCTTTTGGCCGCTGCTCTGTATTCTCTGGTAGAGAGGCCAGTTGAGGAAGACGTCCCTGGAAATGAACGTAAGGTGATTGAAGAATAAGTCTAAATAGGTCAGACCTGGTAAAAACTTCAATACATGCTCCGGTAGAACGTCCAGGCAGTTGTGCTTAAGGTGCAGAATCTTCAGCAAGGAGGTGTCCTCGAACACGGTCCATGGTACCGAGCAGAGCTGTTGCCCTGCAGATGAAGCTCTGTCAGATTACCCAGTCCCTTCTGATTTTGGTTATGTCTTCTGGGACGCACTCTCCATACAAAGCAGCGACCTTGAGATGGAATGAAACGCTCACATTAATATTCTGTGTGTGTAGCCTGTGTAGGCTATTTTATAGACTGTTTTTAAAACAAAATAATTAGATAAATCAAAATAGAACAACAATGGGTAACACTTATTACATTGAATTTATACCTGTTAGTCACGCTGTAGCTACTACAGTTTTTATTATTATTATTATTATTATTATTATTATTATTATTATTATTATTATTATTATTAGTTATTAATATTGTTTCTTAATTGCATAGTAATGGAGCGGTTTCAGTTGTTACACAAGTGGAATAAGCAACAATCTCAGTCCCTATTCCACTTGTGTAATTACAAAAAACACTCAGCTCTATTCCTTTGCAATTACTGAAGTAACATGTTATTACACTATTTTGATACTAGTTTCATTACAGTGTTACTACCATAGAAACAGAATCCATAGAATTTGCTTGGAACTTCTAACCCTGGCAATTTGACTGGTTAACTCATGGCTAGGAACATACAGACGACTGTTAGATGCGTCATAATACCCATGGAGCTAGCACTCTGGGAGCCAAATTTGAAATGGAATAAATTCAATACATGGAGCAGGGTGGAAAAACAATTTAAATGTATTTCCGGAAGGGCTGTGGTTACCATTTATGTAATACATTACATATATACACATCAGAAAGTATTGGGGAGCTATATTATCGTTTCTTCATGGATACATTATTTTCTTATAGCAAGCCTATGCTTGGTGTGGCTTATGTGGGCAGAGCACACCATCCGATACACACATACAGTTGAAGTCAGAAGTTTACATACACCTTAGCCAAATACATTTAAACTCAGTTTTTCACAATTCCTGACCTTTAATCCTAGTAAAAATTCCCTGTCCCATTCGCAACCAAGCTTTAACTTCCTGACTGATGTCTTGAGATGTTGCTTCAATATATCCACATAATTTTCCTTCCTCATGATGCCATCTATTTTGTGAAGTGCACCAGTCCCTCCTGCAGCAAAGCACCCCCACAGCATGATGCTGCCACCCCTGTGCTTCACGGTTGGGATGGTGTTCTTCGGCTTGCAAGCGGCCCCCTTTTTCCTCCAAACATAACGATGGTCATTATGGCAAAACAGTCAGACCAGAGGACATTTCTCCAAAAAGTACGATCTTTGTCCCCATGTGCAGTTGCAAACCGTAGTCTGGCATTTTTATGGCATTTTTGGAGCAGTGGCTTCTTTCTTGCTGAGTGGCCTTTCAGGTTATGTTGATATATGACACATTTGACTGTGGATATAGATAGTTTTGTACCGGTTTCCTCCAGCATCTTCACAAGGTCCTTTGCTGTTTTTCTGGGATTGATTTGCACTTTTCGCACCAAAGTACGTTAATCTCTAGGAGACAGATCGCGTCTCCTTCCTGAGCGGTATGACGACTGCGTGGTCCCATGGTGTTTATACTTGCATACTATTGTTTGTACAGATGAACATGGTACCTTCAGGCGGTTGGAAATTGTTCCCAAGGATGAACCAGACTTGTGGAGGTCTCCCAAAAAATTTCTGAGGTCTTGGCTGATTTCTTTTGATTTTCCCATAATGTCAAGCAAAAAGGCACTGAGTTTGAAGGTAGGCCTTGAAATACATCCACAGGTACACCTCCAATTTACATTTTACATTTTCGTCATTTAGCAGACGGTCTTATCCAGAGCGTCTTACAATTGACTCAAATGATGTCAATTAGCCTATCAGAAGTTTCTAAAGCCATGACATCATTTTCTGGAATTTTCCAAGCTGTTTAAAGGCACAGTCAACTTAGTGTATGTAAACCTCTGACCCACTGGAATTGTGATACAGTGAATTATAAGTGAAATAATCTGTCTGCAAACAATTGTTGAAAACATTACTTGTGTCATGCACAAAGTAGATGCCCTAACCGACTTTCCAAAACTATAGTTTGTTAACAAGAAATGTGTGGAGTGGTTGAAAAACTAGTTTTAATGACTCCAACCTAAGTGTATGTAAACTTCCGACTTCAACTGTAAATATTATGACATGCAACCTGTAATTATTTTTTGGGCAAGTGTCGGGTGGGATGGAGGGTATGAAAGGTGTTTGTCTGACTGTTCCTGTTGTTTGTTTTCTATATGTTTTGTGTAGGCTTTATGTGTGAGAAGTGCTAAGATTTCCTCATGTAGGACAAACATAAATCTGATTTTTTTTCAGTTTTCCATCATATGACCGTCATGATTCAAATGTATTGATATGGTTTCATTCAATCAATGAATGAATCAAAGTTTAATGTTGGTGTTATTTTCTCCTCTATGGCATGAGGAGTGCAATAGCTCATAAACTGGAGAGCACTTAAACGATAAGATTAATTGTCTTCTTTCTCTCGTTGATACGTTTCACACCTTCCCAATCCAGACCCAAAATGGTGACTTCATTATCATAATGTAGGTGGGTATATGGTCGTCTCTATTCACTACAGAAAATTGTAAAGGAATACAGGAAACAAGAATCTCAACCTACAACGGTCAAATGATTTGGCATAAATAGAAGCAAGCATCAACAGCTTGATAAAAAGTGTAAAACACACGTGAAAGCTTAATTACAATATTAGTGGAAATATGTCCATGATAAAAACAAGAGAATGGAATATAATTGGATAAATTAGAAAGATGAGTTGAGAATGATGCAACGTGTGGATCACTATTTCTAAAATCAATATGGACAGCGCCCGGTGCTGAAAGTTGAAGCACTTTTTAAGAAATAAGAGTTAGCCTTACCAGTTTGACAGACACAAATTATGCTATGCAATTATTTGCTGCAAACTCAGTATGAATATGCAAATTAGATCAGGTTTTTGGCTACTGTGCGTTAACAATATCGAAATGTTGTATCTATATAAACCACATCACAGAACTTTAAATGAACTTACTTCTCAGAGAAAAAAAATATAACATTAAAAGTAGTTAATATACTAAACATGTATTCAATGTCTTTTTTTTTTTTTTTTGATGGATCAGCTTAATATTGCAGATAGATTGTATCTTCTATCAATGTAATTGTCTGCATCACTTCCAATCCCCCATGTTTATTTTTATTTTTTATATATATATTCCCCTTTATTACTTTTCAACCCCACCATCCTTTCCCTACTTGGAGTAAATTAGTGAACAACAACGCCCAGGCCTCTACTTCCGGTCTATACTTACTATCTACACCTTATGGACAGAGTTAATTTTACAATAATTCTATATCTCTCTATATATATATATATATATATATATTTATTTTTTTGCTCCTGAACTTCTTCTACTCTCAACCTCTCCGATCATTTTCATGATGTCCATCCGGTTTGCTTCTAAATGCCATATCTTTCTAACTGTGCTCTTTCCCAAAAGCTCCCAACATACAACCTATATACTTATTATGGACACAGTATGCTTACATTATTAGCTATCTTTGTTATTATTTGTTGTTATTTGTTATTAGTCCCATCCTTCAACTCTATTCAATACCTCCCATCTATCTCTTAACACCATCCATATAGGATTTCTATTTGCCATATATATTTCAACCGTACTGTGATGTTTTACAAAAGTTCTGAACCTTTCTATTCTCATTGCTTCTACAGATTGTGAATTAAAAATAAACATTTTTGCTAAAAGTATTATTATATTATTGATTGATTGACTATGACTTTTCAGATCACCCAGTAATGCTATCTGCAAGGTTAGTTCCAGGTAAATATTGCAATCCTTTAGCCATTCCTGGACCTGTGTCCAAAAACAAGCTACAAATGGACAGAACCAAAACAAATGATCTAATGATTCTATCTCTTCACAGCAAAATCTGCAGAGCTGGGAAGATTGTATCCCCCATATAAATAACATTCTATTGGTAGCAAGAATTTTATATAATAATTTAAATTGAAAGATTCTAATTTTTGAATCCGGTGTCGTTTTGCGTGTCAGTTCATAAACACTATGCCATGGGATCGGTACGTCAAAGATCTCTTCCCAACTATTTTGCAATCTATATGGGACGGCTGTCAATCCTTTGGTCCTTAAGTGAAACTGATATACTTTTTTATTTATCACAGTTTTCCTTAACCAATTATGTTCTTTAATGCAAGGCCGACAGACAAGTTCCTTACTTTCTCCCCCTTCAACTTTCCTCTTCCACTTTTGCGGTAAGGCTGCAATTATTTGGTTGTAATTCTGGGTAGAGCAGACATTTCCATATGTTTTTGTTAGCTGCATGTGCGACATAACTCCACCAGTCCTACCGATGATATCATTTACGAAGATTATACCTTTTTTAAACATTCTGTCAAAAAATAAAGGTTTTTTGTCAATTAGTATATTTGAATTTAACCACAATATTTGTTGCATTATTTTTTCTGTCGTTTCTGGAGGATTAAATTGAAATTGCAACCAACTTTCTATGGCTTGTTTTAGAAATAGTGACATTTGGGAGATTATTTCCTTTTCAAATAACTGAAAGTGAGAGGTTGTAATCTGAATAAAGGGAAAAAGGCCTTTCTTGAACAGTGGGTGAGACAATCTTACTAATTTGCTTGAGAACCAGTTCGGATTTAAGTATAACTTTTGGATGACTGAAGATTTTAGTGATAGGTCTAATGCTTTAAT
Source organism: Coregonus clupeaformis (assembly GCF_020615455.1). NCBI lineage: Eukaryota > Metazoa > Chordata > Actinopteri > Salmoniformes > Salmonidae > Coregonus > Coregonus clupeaformis. Next base: position 328,949 of record NC_059228.1, on the reverse strand, counting down.
ATTTAATAATTTCTGTCCTCCGAATTCATATTCATAATATAAATATGCTCTTTTAATTTTGTCTGGCTTGCCGTTCCAAATAAAATTGAAATTTTTTTTATCATATAATTTTAAAAACTGTTTGCTAGGCGTAGGCAAGACCATAAGCAAATAGGTAAACTGGGATAATACTAAAGAGTTAATCAGGGTGATTTTTCCACAAATTGACAGGTATTTTCCTTTCCATGGTAGTAAGATCTTATCTATTTTTGCTAACTTTCTATTAAAATTTATTGAAGTGAGATCATTTATTTCCTTTGGAATATGTATTCCGAGTATATCTACATCACCATCAGACCATTTTATTGGTAAACTACATGGTAATGTAAAAATTGTATTTTTTAGTGATCCAATACGTAATATAGTACATTTGTCATAATTTGGTTTTAATCCAGAGAGGTTAGAAAATGTATCTAGATCCTCTATGAGGCTGTGGAGGGATTCTAGTTGTGGATCTAAAAGAAAACATGAATCATCTGCGTACAATGACACCTTTGTTTTTAAGCCCTGTATTTCTAATCCTCTGATATTATTATTGGATCTGATTTTAATAGCTAACATCTCGATGGCCACAATAAATAGATATGCCGATAGTGGACAACCTTGTTTCACTCCTCTTGACAGTTTAAAACTTTCTGAGAAATAGCCATTATTTACTATTTTACACCTAGGGTTACTATACATGATTTTGACCCATTTTATAAGAGATTCTCCAAAATTGAAATGCTCCAGGCATTTATATATAAATTCCAGTCGAACTTTATCAAATGCCTTTTCGAAGTCTGCTATGAATAGCAGGCCTGGTTTCCCATAGTTTTTCATAGTGTTCTATTGTTTCCAATACTTGCCTTATATTATCTCCAATGTATCTTCCATGTAAAAAACCTGTCTGATTAGAATGAATAATATCCGACAATACCTTTTTAATTCTATGCGCTATACATTTTGCTAGGATTTTTGCATCACAACACTGTATTCAATGTCTTAACAGATTAAAAATAAATCCAATATAACTTGAAATCATCAGCATGGTAATGAAGAAAAGAGCAAAGATTGGATATTTCCCAAATAAATTGTTATTTAATGTTTTTTTTTGTAGCTACAACATTTACATGAGAGAAATGTGAACACTATGGGGATGTTGACATTAGTATGTTTAAAGGGACAACTACATAATTATTTACATGACCCAAGTGATAAATGAGCAATAGATTTCAACCAATGGAAGTTTAAAAGATAATTAACCAAATGTAAATAATTAAAACTAAAACCAAATCAAACCCAGTTCAGAACTATTGCCTTTTTGAGTGAACTTCGGAGAAGTCCTGTGGAAGTCCTTCATCCAAAGCTTATTGAACGCATGCACTGAAACAATCAGAAAACACAAAACAAACAAAATTAGGATACTGAAAACATTTTATTTGAAATGTCTTAAAAAAAGGTAGAAATTGATATTATTTTCCTAAATGAATTTGTTACACAAAATAAATGCTGGGTTAACAATTACCCAATTTGGGTCATTTTGACAACCCAGAGCTGGGTCAATTTTGGTCAAAAACAGCATTGGGTTAATTCAACCCAGTGGGGTTGGGTTGTGCTTCTAACCCAACTCCTTGGGTTGAGCGCTTTACCCAGCTGCTGGGTAAATTAGACTATATTGCTGGGTTCAAACAACCCAGTGTGTTGGGTTGTGACATATATTTTGGGGTTATTTTCAGTGTAATCCTAATTTCAATTTTGCTTATATATTTTTGCCTTCCCTACAATCCCATCCCCTCCCTTTCCTATACATTTACATTTTAGTCATTTAGCAGACGCTCTTATCCAGAGCGACTTACAGTTAGTGAATGCATACATGTTTTTATATTTTTATTTTTATTTTTATACTGGCCCCCCATGGGAAACTAACCCACATCCCTGCCGGCCAAACCCTCCCCTATCTTGGACGACGCTGAACCAATTGTGCGCCGCTCATACACATTCAATATACAATGTTGAATTTCAAATAATTTTCAGAATGTACAATCATATAAGCTGCTGACTGTGATTGTGTTGGCGGGATACCTCTCCTCAGCTGTCAATCATCTTGTATACACTCAACAAGACATAATGTGCAGCCTTCTTACGCTACATATGCTGCCAGTACAGCTCAGAGAGGAAGCTTCTGCAGCTCATATTGGTCAACATCATTCCTCCACTGGCATACAACTCCACTCACCTGGCCCTGGAGGAAACAGGGTCCCTCAGGAATGGGGTCCACAGTTGTGGCGGACCCAGGGATTCCTGGCTCTGTGGTGAGACTCAGGGGCCTTTTCTCAGGGGTCCCTCCTCTCTGACCTTCTCCTCCAATAGGTTTTGAGAAGGGGGTGAGGAGAGAGAATGTGAGGATTATGCAATTGAGAAGGGTGTATTCGTCAACATACCGTAAGTAAAGAAATTATAAAGTATTTATTATCAATTTACTTTGAATGTTAAAATTACAATGTATGAACAATATTCAGTAAACAATATGGAACAATCTTTCATTCTAATTACAATTTCAGACTACATCGATGCTCTGATGAATTACCTCTTCAGTGAGGTGCTCATTGACCTTGGTGCTCATGCCGAGGAGCTCCAGCAGATGTCCATCCCCGAGAAGCTGAACGCACGGTTTGAAAGTCCACCAAAAGCTGAAGTGGTTGAGAGACACGTCTCCCGATTCAGTAAAGGGGGGGTATGAATCCTGTGTAGACTCATTCAGCGCCTGGAAACTCCTGGTGGATGCAGAGAATGACACATGAAGGTATCGTCACCCTGTTCCTCCTGCCCAGGAACCCCCAGTACCAGCACACAAAGCTCAGATAGGCCAGATACCTGAAGTGACTGTAAAATATATTTTTATTAGTCTGTCATCAATACAAGATATTGGATAACAATGAAGATCTCCATGTCATATGTGATATGTAATACTGTTCAGCAAATAACACATAAGATGAGGTGGTGATGTAATTTGATGTTTCATCTAAATGTTCTCAGCCGCCACCAGAACTACAAGTACACCATCAGCATCGTCAGTACGCCACATGCATGACACCAGCACTTCCAGCGTTCCACCCACCTACCAACAGCCACTTCTTGCCATGTGATCTTTACAAGTGAGTTGTTTAGTAATATTCTCCATGTCATTTTCATTTAGGATAATCTCTACATGTGTCTTGAAAATGTACCCTGTTAAAGCCCCCTGATAGATGTGCACCAGTATGACGCCTGTGGGAAAACTTTGGTACCACCTGCCCTCAATCCTGTCTGATGCCAGAGCCTGTCCTGGACCCCACAGTAACTTCCTTGTTCAAGTAGCCTGATTCCTCTTCAACTCTCCTGGCATGATTCGTAAAGTGAGTACTCATCCACTGGAGCATTTCATGTTTCCTCTCCAAGCACTGTGAGTAGCCCTGTGACATTTATTTAAAGCACACAAGAAAGTTTTTCTATTATACCTTTTTTTATGATTAGACCAAAGCCATGTTTTGTCTACAGTATGCTCAGTTCTCTGGGTCAATAGTCTAAAGTGCCATCCTCTTCTTGTCTCTATCCCCAATCAGTAGTGATATGGAGGTATTTGACTGTTGAAAGATGAAACCATCTAGGCATCATTAATGTTGCTTTATCCTTCCCATATGTAAGCAGATAAGTGTGTAGATGAAGGAGAGGAGCTGAGGAGAGGAAGCCAGCCTGATCCCTCATCAACTCTTTTGGCATGAACAGTAAAATGATTACTCAATCACAACATAAGCATAAAAGAAGCCCCTGGTCTCCTGCCCTCTGAAGAACTGAAGCCCGTCTTCATTACTGTATGTAGACTAAATTACATTTTCAGTTCTGATTAATGTGTAACTCCATCCACTGGAGCATTGAATGTTTCCTCTCCAAGCACTGTGAGTAGCCCTGTGAATTTTATTCCATCACTTTATGAACAGTCAATGAAATTAATAACACAATCACATTATTACACATACATTTGATTTTACTCCTTGCTTGGACTGTCAGTCATTCATAGCTCTTTTATCTAAGTGTTCTGTATAGTTTTTTTGTGTTCCCAGTCAAATCCTGTCCTGCCCTCAGCAGAATAGTTGAGCTCTCTCCAACACCCTCCATTCATGATGAGCCTGTTGTGTCCTTAAGTCAAGCCTCTGAAGACATAACGCCTGTCCTGTTGTGCCTTGAAGTCAAGCCTCTGAACACATGGGTTCTGACTTCTAAACTTGAAATATGAAATATCGTTATTCATGTCACTGAGGGAGAGAGGGGAATGCAGAACATTTACATTCTGTCAGAACGTGTTATTGTTAGACATCAGGCATCCTATGGAGAGGAGAAGGGCCACAGTCTGGTACAAGTCAACAGGACAGCCGTGAGTTGGGGAGGAGTGAGGAATTTGGGCCGAGGTCAGGTCAGATGAAGTGAGAAAGAACAGGCATGACTAAAGTCGTGTCTAGCAACAGAGACATATTGGCTGTCCAGATGTGTAAGGAGGAGACAGCATAGGAGGAAGGTTTAAATACCAGTGCTTGTGTAAATATGTCTTTGTCTTATGCAGCTGCGTGACCCAGTGGGTGAATAAACTTGGTATGAGCTTTACTAGTCATCCGTGTGTTTATTTAGAATCTAACAGTTGGCGCTGTGAGCAGGGTTCATCACGATTTACAGTCGAACTAGAGAGTCCGAATCAGTGAAACAGGAGCCGGCACCAGAAACAAGGTAGGCACAGTTCCTAAACCTCTTACCACTCATTCTGACATCTTGGGGAGATGAGAATCGTAGGCTGAACAATTATAGGATACAGACCTAGAAAGCCTGAGTTTATTAGGTAGCCCATTATGTAACGACCAGTCGTAAATATATGGTGTAGGGTAGGTTCCTTTAAGGATAGGTCCCGAGTGGAGCTAGTTCTCTGCGGTATCCATGAGTGACACTACAGTCTAGGGTAGTGTCACGACTTCCGCCGAGGCTGCCCCCCCTTCTGGTTCGGGCAAGCTTCGCCGTTCGTCGTCACCGGAGTACTAGCTACTGCCGATCCCATTCTCATCACTCCACTTGTCATGTCTTGTCAATCACACACACCTGGTGCTCATTCCCCTAATTAGTATGTGTATAAGTGTTCCCTCTGTTCCCCTTGTCTTTGTGAGTGATTGTTTGTTGTGAGAGCGTGTAGCTCGGTTGAGCTACTATTCACTGTGTTTATGCAAGGTGGATGTTTTACCTTGTAATAGTTTCGTTTGACGCTTGGGGCGTTTGATTTATGTAAACGGAATAAACTCTGGACTTCGGTATTTTACCTCCTGCGCCTGACTCCTTCATTCACACCTCGTCACAGGTAGGTTCCGTGTAGGATAGGTCCCTAGTGGGGGTATTCCCCTGCGAGATCTGTAAGAGGGACGAAAGTCCCAGCCGCAGTGGACGTGAGGCAGTAGAGTGTGTGTGGATGGGTAAATTGTCACGCTTGTGTACTAGTATAAAAGGTTGCCTATAAGTTCTGGAGGAGCCTCATTCATGGTTAGAAAATAAAAAAGATATTCAAATGTTGTTGATATGATTTGAGTGTATTAGCAGGAGGCTTTGAGAGTGGAATCTAATTCCGATTACTTCACAGCTGTGTGTGTGGTTAATTTAGCCACAGTGAGAGTCACTAACAGTGGTTTCAATGGCCAAGGTAAGACAAAGAAAAAGGGAGGGAAAAGTAGCGAAAAAACATCAAAGTGTAGGATCCCTGTTTTAGATGTGGGTCTGTTGGTCATTGGAAGAATGAGTGAAGGGTAGTACTGGAGCCTACTGCACCCGCTGCATTCGGAGGGAATGTTTGACAAAAGAACAGCAGCAAACACTCTTGAAAGCAGAGGGAAAGGAAACTTTCACAAAGCGGTATATGGCCTCAGTTCGATCAATAGTGGATCATAGAGATTACGGTTTCTATGTGTAGGGAGATTTAGGAGGCCACGTCTCACACAACTTTCTAATAGATACCGGCGCTCAAATATCACTGATTCCTTACGATGAGAATTAGGCTAAATTTGCAATAGGGAAAATTATTACATTCAGCAAGGTAACAGGGGCAGAATCGAAAGCGATACGACTACTACCCATGTCTCTGACCATAGGACCAGTAACAATACCCGGATATTGTTACATGGCAACGGGTGTGGAACCAATTTTGGGGTTGGAAGAATCTTTGCAAAATACCAGGGGAATGGATTCTAAAAGGTAACAAGTTAGAATTCTGAAATAGATTCATAGAATTGACGAAAGGGATGAGGGGTCACGAGAAAATAGAGTGGAGTTAATATTGTGAGTAATTGTTAGTATAGTTTTGAAAAAGCAATTCTGTCAAGTGAGAGCATTGACCTTTTAACATTTTTGTTCATGAACATGAAGGGCATGGTAATACGGTGGTTACATAAAATTATGGGGGAAAAGAGAGACCACGGAATGTTGTTATCAGCCCTGGGTCCAGAATGTCCCTCCTGGGCACCCAGGACCGCTCCTCCGGCCAATAACCCTCCCATTCCACCAGAAATTGGAGACCCCTCCCCACCCTCCGGCAGTCCAGGATCCGGTCCACAGCAAAAGCCGGCTGTCCTCCGACGAGGCGCAGCGGGGGAACAGGACGAGGAGGGGGAGCCAGGGGACAGGTGGCGATGGGCTAGAGGAGGGACACATGGAATGTTGCAGGCGGTAGGCCACTGGGTTGACTCGCCTCTGAATGGCCGTGGGACAGCTTCCTGGATTCCACCCTCTGTCCCGGGCAAAAAACCGGGGCCGGGCGATGCCTGCGGTTGGCCTGATGTTGAGACCTGACTGAGGCCCGCTTAAGCACCGCCCGTACCTGCCTCCAGGTGCGGCGACAGCGACTGATGTGGGCCTGGACCACCGGGACCGCCGGCTCCTCCTCCTCTTGCTCTGGGAATAGGGGGGGTTGGTACCCGTATTGGCACTGGAAGGGGGACAGGCCGGTGGATGAGCAGAGAAGGGTGTTGTGGGCGTACTCCGCCCACGCCAGTCGCTGACTCCACGTAGCTGGGTTGCTGGAGCCGTAGCACCTCAGTACCCCCTCCAGATCCTGGTTGACGCCCGTTCGACTCGGGATGGAAGCTGGAAGACAAGCCGATGGAGGCGCCAAGGTAGGTGGCGAACGCCTTCCAGAACATGGAGGCGAACTGAGGGCTCTGACCCGACACCACATCTTGGGAAAATGTGCTGTACCACCAACTTAGCCGTCTCCCGGGCCGATAGGATATTGGGAAGGGGAATGAAGTGGGCAGCCTTCGAAAACCGGTCCACAATGACCAGGATCACTGTGTATCCATCAGAGGGGGGTAGGGCGTAAATGAAATCCAGATAGATGTGGGACCAGGGACGATTGGGGATAGGCAGGGTTCGGCGCAGCTGACATGAGCTCTTCATGCGTGCGCACACTGGGCAAGCAGCCATGAAGGCGGGCATATCCCCCTCAGCAGATGGCCCCCAGAACCTCCTACGCAGGAACTCCAATGTCCTGGCGCTCCCCGGATGGCTGGTGAGGTCGGATGCGTGCGCCCACTGAAGCAATCGCGAGCGTGCAGCCTTGGGTATGTACATCCTCCCCGATGGTCATCCGCCCGGATCGGGCTCCCGCCGTTGCGCTGCTCTGACCAGCTTATCGATTCCCCAAGAAACTGGTGCAGCATTCAGGGCATTGGGGACAATGGGGTCGTCCCTCTCCACCAGCTCCACGGGGTCGAACTGCTGGGAGAGCGCGTCAGGCTTGGTGTTCTTTGAACCCGGACGGTATGAGATGGTGAACCGGAACAACGCCCATCTGGCCTGGCGCGAAATGAGCCTCTTGGCCCCCTGAATGTAGGCTAAATTCTTATGGTCCGTCCATACGACAAATGGATGTGCGGTCCCCTCTAGTCAATGCCTACACACCCCCAGGGCGAGCTTGACCGCTAGCAACTCACGGTTCCCCATGTCGTAATTCTGCTCCGCCGGGGAAATCCGGCAGGAGAAAAACGCACAGGGGTGAGTCTTACCGTCCGTGAGGAACTGCTGGGACAGGATTGCTCCCACTGTAAAGTCTGAAGCATCCACTTCCACAATGAACGGCAGGGACGGATCAGGATGCCCTAGGACCATGCCAATGTAAAGTTCTGCTTAAGCGCATCAAATGCATTCCCCGCTTCTGGGGTCCAGGCAAAGTAGCGCACGCTCATCTGGGGGAGGGGTGTCAGGGGAGCTGCTAGGGAGCTAAAATTGCGAATAAATCGGCTATAAAAATTAGCGAACCCTAAAAACCGCTGTAGTTGCTTGAGGGATGAGATCTTAGGCCAATCCAGTACCGCGCTGACCTTGGCTGGGTCCATCCATAGGTCCCCCTGGGTGACGATGAACCCCAGGAAGGAAACTGTCTCTGTGTGGAACACGCAATTCTCCGTCAATGACGTAGAGCTGGTGACGGAGAAGGCGTTGGAGTACCTGCCGAATGTGCTGCTGGTGGTCACTCATGTCCTTTGAGAATATTAGGATTTCATTCAAATACACAAAGACGCTGTAGTCGAGGAGGTCCCAGGGCACGTCATTGACCAATGCCTGGAACACCGCAGGCGCGTTGGCTAGACCGAACGGCATGACTTGGTACTCGTAATGCCCACTGGGTGTGTTTAAAGCCGTCTTCCACTCGTCCCCCTCCCGAATCCTCACCAGGTTGTAGGCATTGTTAAGCCCAGCTTGGAGAAGGCCCAGGCTCCCTGCAATGACTCGAATGCCATCGTCATCAGGGGGAGTGGATAGCGGTTCTTAACAGTGATGTCTTTGTGTAACGATCCCTGCAGTCTGAGTCGGTTTCTGTCTGGGTATTAGTTTTTCTGCTCGGGATCTCCAGTTTCCCGAGGGTTCTGGAACGCTCCCTGCCTGGTTGCCGGGCAACGTTGCTAGGCGGGAGCTCTCTTGATTTCCGCACCTGCATCCCATCAGCAATCTGCACACCTGGTCCTGATCATCACCCTTCTTAGGCTCTGTCCTAACATCCATTCCCTGCCGGATCGTTAGCCATGAACAGTATGTTTGTCCGTGTATCAGCCTTGGAACTTCTAGCGTTAGTTTTGTTGTTTTGCACCTTTTTGACTTGCTGTATACTTACCTCCGTTTTGTTCTATCTGCAGTCACTCACCCGGAACCTTCACCCAACCTCTGCCTGATGGTCGGCGGCTGCCCGAGCCATTACTGGACCTACCACTGCACCCTCAACAACCCATCCACGCCACCCGCTCTGTTCCCTGGATTATTCAGCCTCACTCGTGGATCTATTAAATAAACACTCACCTTTGTTTCAATTTACCTTGTCCTGGTCTGCTTCTGGGTTCTGGCTTAGTAAACCGTGACAGAACGATCCGGCCAGTAATGAACCCAGCGGACCTGGACTCTGTTCGCCATGCCATTACCCATCAGGAGAAGATGTTGGGCCATCATAGCACGGAGCTACAGGAGATCGCGTTGGCAGTTCGGAACCTTTCTACCGGTCTGACGGAGGTCCAGAACCAGCGCAAGTTTCCGGTGGAGGATCCACTACCGGTTTCACCCATCTCGCCTGCCGCTTCTGGAGCTGTGTCCTTCCGTGAGCCCAAGGTTCCGACGCGGATAAATATGAGGGGGAGCTGGGAAGATGCCGTTCTTTCCTTATGCAGTGTGGGTTAGTGTTCGATCTACAGCCCTACTCTTATGCCACAGACAAGGCTAGGATAGCCTTTGTGATTGAGTTACTGCGTGGTCGAGCGCTGGAGTGGGCTTCAGCCGTTTGGGAACGACAAGACCCCTGCATGGCTTCATACCAGGGGTTCACGGCCGAGATGAGGAAGCTCTTCGACCATTCCGTCCGAGGGAGGGACGCAGCTAGGCGCCTGTTTTCGCTTCACCAAGGAACTCGCAGCGTGGCCGACTTCGTGATCGAGTTCAAGACGTTGGCTGTGGAGAGTGGGTGGAATGAGGAGTCTCTGCAAGCGGCCTTTTACCAGGGTCTGTCGGAGCAGCTCAAGGATGAGTTGATCTCCTATCCGGAGCCTAGTGACCTGGACAGCTTGGTAGCCTTGTCTATTCGGGTGGATAATCGAGTCCGAGAGCGAAGGAGGGAGAAGCAATGGGTTCCGTCCAATCGATCAGCTTCTCAGGTTCCAGTCGGGTCGGGGATTGGACCAGAATACGTCGATCATCGTCCACCACACAGGATTAGTGGAGAGGTCCTGTCTCCCGATTCTGAACCAATGCAAGTAGGGCGGCACGGGTTAACCAAGGAGGAACGCCAACTCAGACGTAGGACTAACTGTTGCCTCTACTGTGGTGGTTCGGGACATTACCTCGCCACCTGTTCCCGGCGGTCGTCAAACTGCGCGGCTCGCTAAAGTTGGGAGGACTTTTAGCGAGCCAGTTTCGACCTCTCAATACCTCTGTCAGACCCCGTTTCCCGGCTACCCTTATGAACAGGAATCAGAGCTTAGCGATTAACGCTTTATCGATTCAGGTGCCGATGGAAGCTTTCTTGATGCCGAGTTGGTGGAACAGCTGGGGCTTTCCAAGGAGCAATTGCCGGAAGCCATTGAAGCGACCACTCTGAACGGCAGTAGTCTGGCACGTATCACGATGAGGACTGAACCGGTTAAGATGCTGTTGTCGGGGAATCATTCGGAGATGATTTCATTCTTCATTCTGCCGTCTTCCCATGTTCCTCTGGTCCTTGGATACCCCTGGCTGAAGGAACACAATCCCACGTTCGATTGGGTGACGGGCAAGGTAACGAGTTGGAGCCTTGATTGTCATGCTAACTGTCTCAAGACTGCCTGTCCCCATTCGGTTCCCAGTCAGGTGATTGAGGCTAAACCCCCAGATTTGTCCCTGGTTCCCGAGACATATCACGATTTGGGGGAAGTGTTCAGTAAGCAGAAGGCTCTGTCACTCCCTCCCCACCGACCATATGATTGTGCCATCAACCTGTTCCCTGGAGCTGTCTACCCTAAGGGAAGGTTATACAGTATCTCCCGACTTGAACGTGAGGCTTTGGAGACCTACATCAAGGAGTCCCTAGCTGCTGGTCTCGTTCGTCCCTCGTCATCACCCCTGGGGGCAGGATTCTTCTTTGTGGGTAAGAAGGATGGCTCTCTTCGACCGTGTATTGATTATCGGGGGTTGAATGACATCACGGTCAAGAACAAGTATCCCCTGCCCTTGATGAGTTCTGCCTTCGACTCCTTACAGGGTGCTACGGTGTTCACCAAGCTAGACCTACGCAATGCGTATCACATGGTCCGGATCAGAGAGGGGGACGAGTGGTTGACGGGTTTCAATACACCGATGGGTCACTTCGAGTATCAGGTGATGCCGTTTGGACTGACCAATGCTCCAGCGGTATTCCAGAGTATGGTGAACGACGTCCTGAGAGATATGATCGGTCTCTTTGTGTTTGTTTACCTGGATGACATTCTGATCTTCTCGAAGGAACCTTCCGACCACATCCAGCATGTCCGGCAGGTTCTGCAGCGATTGTTGGAGAATCGCCTGTTCGTGAAGGCCGAGAAGTGCGAGTTTCACGCCCACACGACATCCTTTCTCGGGTACATCATCTCCAGGGGAGAGATTAGGATGGACCAGGAGAAGGTTAGAGCGGTTCTGGAATGGGCCCAGCCCGGTACGAGATTGCAGCTCCAGAGATTTTTGGGGTTTGCGAATTTCTACCGCAGATTCATCCGGGATTACAGCCGTGTGGCCGCTCCGTTAACTGCCTTGACTTCCAGTATCAGGATCTTCAAGTGGAATCCGGAGGCGGATCGAGCGTTTCTGGATTTGAAGAGGCGATTCACCAACGCACCGATTCTCTCTCAACCGGACACGGCCCGTCAGTTCGTCGTTGAAGTGGACGCGTCTGATGTGGGAGTTGGCGCCATCCTGTCGCAGCGATGCTCCACGGACAGTAAACTCCATCCCTGCGCCTACTACTCTCGTCACCTTTCGCCTGCGGAGAGGAATTACGATGTGGGTAACCGGGAGCTTCTCGCGGTGAAACTTGCCTTGGAGGAGTGGCGTCACTGGTTGGAGGGGGCGGAGCAACCGTTTATTGTCTGGACTGACCACAAGAATCTTGCTTATGTGCAATCGGCTAGACGTCTCAACTCCCGTCAGGCCAGGTGGGCGTTGTTTTTCGGACGATTCAATTTTTCCCTGACGTTCCGACCTGGATCTAAGAACGGCAAGGCGGACGCCTTGTCCCGGATGTTCTCCAAGACGGAGGAGAGTGGGTCCAAGACCGAGACAATTCTCCCCGGGACTGCGTCGTGGGAGCAGTTAGGTGGAAGATTGAGGAGGAGGTGATGGCGGCCCTTCGGACGCAGCCCGGTCCCGTAACGGTCCACCCGGTCGGTTGTTTGTGCCTGAGTCGGTTCGTCCTGCTGTCCTCAAATGGTCCCACGCCAGCAAGATGGCTTGTCACCCTGGCGTGGCTCGGACGATGGCGTTTCTTCGCAGACGTTTTTGGTGGCCTGCCATGGCCGAGGATACTCGGGGTTATGTTGCTGCCTGTCCAGTGTGTGCGCAGAATAAGAGTACCAATCGGCCCAGCTCTGGACTACTTCACCCCCTTCCTATTCCCCGGCGACCATGGTCGCATCTGGCCCTGGACTTTGTCACTGGGTTGCCCGCTTCTGAGGGAAACACGGTCGTTCTGACTATCGTGGACAGATTCAGCAAGTTCGCCCACTTTGTGCCTATTGCCAAGCTTCCCTCTGCCTCGGAGACGTCCGAGATCCTGGTTAGGGAGGTTTTCAGGGTCCACGGTTTGCCCAGTGATATCGTTTCCGACCGTGGCCCTCAGTTTACCTCTGCTGTCTGGAAGTCCTTCTGTTTGGCCATTGGAGCTACAGTCAGCCTCACATCTGGTTTTCACCCCCAATCTAATGGTCAGGCGGAGAGAGCCAACCAGAAGATGGAATCCACGCTACGCTGCCTTGTCTCCTCCAACCCCACCTCCTGGGTCTCTCAGTTGCCTTGGGTTGAGTATGCCCACAATACTCTCCCTACATCTGCCACTGGGATGTCTCCCTTCCAGTGCCTGTATGGCTACCAACCTCCCTTGTTCCCTTCTCAGGAGAAGGAGCTCTCAGTGCCCTCTGTTCAGGCCCATATTCGTCGTTGCCACCGGACCTGGCATCGGGCCAGAAAGGCACTCCTTAGAGTTTCGGACCGGTATCAGCTCCAGGCGAATCGTCGCCGGATCCCCGCTCCCACCTATACCATCGGAGATAGGGTCTGGTTGGCCACACGGGATCTTCCTAGACTGAGGCTAGGAAGTTGTTACCGAAGTTCATTGGTCCGTTTGTGGTGGAGAAGGTGATCAATCCGGTGGCAGTTCGACTCAAACTACCGAGGACGCTCAGAGTCCATCCCACCTTTCATGTCTCCTGCCTCAAGCCTGTTCTCCTCAGTCCTCTGTTGCCTCCTCCGCCTCCTCCTCCTCCTCCTCCTCGGATGATCGGAGGTGGTCCTGCCTACACGGTGCGACGCATCATGGATTCCAGACGGCGGGGCCGGGGTTTCCAGTATCTCGTGGACTGGGAGGGGTATGGTCCTGAAGAGAGGAGTTGGATTCCGCGGCGACAGATCCTAGATGCTGATCTCATTCGTGACTTCTACCACCTCCATCCTGGCGCTCCGGGGAGTCCGCCCGGTGGCGTTCGTCGGAGGGGGGGTACTGTAACGATCCCTGCAGTCTGAGTCGGTTTCTGTCTGGGTATTAGTTTTTCTGCTCGGGATCTCCAGTTTCCCGAGGGTTCTGGAACGCTCCCTGCCTGGTTGCCAGGCAAAGTTGCTAGGCGGGAGCTCTCTTGATTTCCGCACCTGCATCCCATCAGCAATCTGCACACCTGGTCCTGATCATCACCCTTCTTAGGCTCTGTCCTAACATCCATTCCCTGCCGGATCGTTAGCCATGAACAGTATGTTTGTCCGTGTATCAGCCTTGGAACTTCTAGCGTTAGTTTTGTTGTTTTGCACCTTTTTGACTTGCTGTATACTTACCTCCGTTTTGTTCTATCTGCAGTCACTCACCCGGAACCTTCACCCAACCTCTGCCTGATGGTCGGCGGCTGCCGAGCCATTACTGGACCTACCACTGCACCCTCAACAACCCATCCACGCCACCCGCTCTGTTCCCTGGATTATTCAGCCTCACTCGTGGATCTATTAAATAAACACTCACCTTTGTTTCAATTTACCTTGTCCTGGTCTGCTTCTGGGTTCTGGCTTAGTAAACCGTGACACTTTGAGTGCCTGGTAATCAATGCACGTCCGCTGCCCACCGTCCTTTTTCCCCACGAAGAAGAAGCCCACGCCCACGGGTGAGGTAGAGGGATGGATGTGACCCTCGACGAGAGCCTCGTCAATATACTCCCTCATGGCCAGCGTCTCCGACTGGGACAAGGAAAACAATCGCCCTCGTGTGGGCATGGTGCCCGGTAGGAGATTTATAGCGGAGGTAGGCCCATGGCACGCCTCTTACTAAACACCTCCCCCAGATCCCAATACTCCCGGGGAACGTCTGCCAGGTCTGGGCCGGTGACGGAGTCTGTAGCCGCCGTCCTCCCGGTGGAAACCGGCGCTAGGGCTGTAAGCGGTTCGGAGTGCGGGACCTGGGGAAGAGGTGAGGACTGGTAGGTGGTCTGGGATGGTGGTTTGGGCTAATGTGTGGTCGGTGGAGATCGGAACAGGATGGGGGCGGAGCCTCCCTCCAGGATGAGCCGCCCCGTGGACCAGTCAATCGGGGTTTGTGGCAACCAGCCAGGAGTGCCCGAGGATAAAGGGACACTCTGAAGAGTCCACAATGAAAAACTGGATATCCTCCCATAGCCACCACGCCACCCGGACACGCACAGGGATAGTGCTCCGGGTGATGAAGCCCGACCCCAACAGCCGGCCGTCCAGGCTATGTCTGGAGCCGGCTTGGAGAGGGAGAGTAACGGAACGCTCCACCCTTGGGCCAGCCCTGCGTCCAACAGGTTTCCCGCAGCCCCAGAACCATGACGGGGAGAAAAGTCCGGGAGTCTCTGGAGTTGGGGTTTCGGTTCCGGCTCGCTAGCACCCCTCCCTATACTAGCGAGCCCGCCCCTTTCCCGGCTTCTCCGGGCATGAGTCACAGCGGTGACCTGCCTGGCTGCAGTACAGGCAACGTCACTGGCGCAGACGCCTCTGCCCCCCAACTGCATAGTCTCTTCCTGAGGCATCTCCTCCCTCAATCGGCGGAAAGCCTCTGGGTTGACAGGGGGATGTGGAGGCGCGTCTTGCGTCATCCCTCTCTCATGCGCCCTCTCACGATGCCGATTGTCTACCCGCACCGAGAGTTCGACGAGGCCGTTCAGTCGCTCAGGCAGCTACCTGAAGGAGAGTTTGTCCTTCATCCTCTCCGATAGCCCCTGCACATAAAGGACGACAAGGGTGGCCTCCTCCCATCCTGCGGCCGTGAGTCGCCTCCTGGCTTAATGCCCCGACACCACCCGAGAGGTGTCGAACACCTTTGCTTAGCTCCCGGGGGAATCGGTAGGAGTCGGAGCACGCCAGAGTTTGGCTCTCCCACTACACGGTAGCCCAGGAAAGGGCCCGACCCGTCAACAGAGTGATGATCTAGGCCACCCGGCCCTGCTTCGTAGGGAAGGAGGAGGGTTGTAGGCTGAATATCAGGGAACACTGGGTGAGGAATTCCCTGCAGCACTCTGGACGTCCGTCATACCTCTCCGGAGGTGGTAGGCGGGGTTCCCGTGTTGTCGCAGTCGAGACTGGAGACGCCGCTCCCGTGGCTTCCACTCCACCGGCTGCCGGGGCTGGTCAGGTGTCCACCCGGATCTGCACGGTGATTGTCAACTGGCGGAGATTCTTGATGATCTGCTGCAGGCTGCGGTCGTGTTGGTTCAGCATGGCTCCCTGTGTTGCTAATGCGCTCTGATATTGTGCTGCCTCCGCTGGGTCCATATTGGCTCAGTTTTCTGTAAGGGTTGGTGTGAGGTTTGACCCAGGTGTGGTGCAGGATATACAGTAGGCAGTAGGCAGGGATGGTGAAACAAGGATCTTTACTGGTGGTCCCGAAGCCAAAATACAAAATAACGGACTTATCACAATAAAAGAAAGGTGGAGCAAATATGTCTCCAAAAGCTGGCTGACAGCAAAAATACGAAATACTACCTACAACTGAAACAAATAATGAAACAGAGAGAACACTTCTCGAATACCTGTATATAGGTCTCCGATCAGACACTCAGTAGTACTGCTGGACATTGAGAAACTAACAGAGAAAACTGAGCAAGGGAACAAAGGGAAGTGAGGGCATAAATACACAGGTGAACAGGTAGACACAGGTGACACCAATAGGATACTGATTAGTCCAGACTGTGAGTGAGGAGGTGCCTAAGGTTGTCGGAGGATGACACCTAGTAGGTCGCTCCGGAACTGCGACTCCCTCCTGTAACAGCGCTTATCATTATTTTGTTTTGTTTGCAATTAAAACTTTTGTGTTGCTAATTAAGATGTAGCATAGGGAATACTAACGAAATGTACACTTTCTCTTCCAGAAGAGGATGGGGTGTCCTTGTCTCTCTCTTTGAAATGTTTCCCGAGACTGTTGTCTTGGGAGAGCAGTTAGTGAAATTCTGCAGTTTTATGAAGTATAAAGGTATCCGGATCATGCCGTAAAGGGAGCTCCCAGATAAGTAAGGCCTGGCCGTTTGTTTGTTTTTGCCCTACGTTTTACCACACACACCAGCACGCACACACAACCCACAGGTTATGAATATTTGTTAGTGGTGTTAATACCATGTTTGATTTGTTGTGTAGAGTCGTTTGAATTTGGTTGTAAACTGGGTAAGCAGAATGATAGAAATGTTTGAAATGGTTTTTAAAATGGTTTCTGAAGTACAGGGAAAGAAAAGGGAAAGAAAATACATAACGGTGTTGAATGACCTTTGTCCTGACTTTCTGGTGAGGCCTGATCAAACTCACTAGAAAGGATAGAGACATTGGGTGAGATTTAAGTATAATATGAAGAAGTGTATAGCTGTTATTGTTTTGGTTCTTGTTTTGGTCTTTGTTTCGATAAACATTTCACCAGATTGGGTTTGCTGTATGGCCGGGTTTCTCCCTAAGGGTTAGCCCTCTAACTCCCTGACCCGGTAACTCTGCGGTGAGGTCGCCAGTATGATAAGGGAGTATAAGCCAATTTGGAAAATGGTGTCAACAGTGTGTTGTTATTCTCTTTGACATTTGTCTTAGGAATCTTGTATTAAGAAAATTGGGAAGGTAATAATTTGGCATACGGTAAGTAGTTGTTTGAATTTTCTGAATCAAAAATGCCTTAAACTGTTGTTTTGGTCTGTTCTCTCTCGAAGTTATGGCGGTAGTGACTACAGATAGTATCTATATGCATGGAAGGAATAAAACGACGAGAACAGTGTGAGCTTCAACCCCCCATAACCGGCTGAAGAAATAGCGACACAGGCGTTCAATACGACCTTGTCTTTCACCACTCCTACGTGAGACCTGAGTCCGAGCCAGCAATCTATGTACGAGCAGCAGGAGTGCGGCATGAGTCCTGAGACCGTGCATGTGGAGTGAGCATGAAGAGAGATCACGTCAAACTTCTCTCATGCTGCTGGTGTACTGGTGGGAAAATGGACCAGACATAATAGACTGTACAGAATGATGGTGGCGGCTCAGGTGAGAGATTTGTGTGCTTGGAAAATCGGATTATTCCGCAGATATTGAAATCAGGACATTATCAATGGACATCAATTGTGACAGGCATGAGTTCCATGCGTGCCGTTGGGAAGATGAACTGTAACGCTATCTGAAGAAGAAAATGAAGATACGCCAGAAGATGAGTGCCGGGAAGGAGAGGGGTGTCAACTGTGCCTGTAAATTGATTTAGGGTTGCCCTAAACTGTTTATTTGGGGTATCCGGTTGATTTTGGAGTAATTCAAGGTAATTTAGGTTAAAAATGCATTGAGATACTGATCTGTCATTAACATGCCACTAGCTACAGTAAAACAGGGACAAACGGTGGCTGTAATGAGAAAAGTGAATAATAATAATAATAATATAAGTAGTACATTCTGTTTTTATATGTTCCTTGTTCGTAAAGGTACATTCTAACAGTGTTGGTGTGTGCTAAATTGATGGTCTCGAATTCGATTGATGGACTCAACATGAAGCACAAAGGACTGTAATTCTAAAATTGGGTTGGATAATTTATCAAGTGTTTTAATTATGATTCGGAAAGGAGAGAAAGAGAGAGCATGCTGCCGAGCATGCTGCCCCTAAGCTGTGAGGAGAGCACAAAGTGGGGGGAGGGTGCATTCCTCAAATGTATTGAGTCGAGGGAGGGTTTACCTCCCTAGACATTTTAAATGTTAGTGTCCTCCGAGATGGAGGTTATTAGATAACCCACTAGATGATAGCTTGAGTCAACCAAGAAGGGGTTTTTGTTTTACCATTTCATCAGAATCCTAATGTTAAAAGCGTATCAATACAAATGGCTATAGCAAACTTTTTTGATATGCTCAGAGGACCGTTATTAGCATGTTTTAACCACTCCTATGTAAATGGTAGATTATCAGACACTCAAGAAGAAGGTCTTATTTCATTATTACTGAAACAGGATACAAGTGGGAAATATAAAGATCCATTAAAAAATTTGGAGGCCCCTTACACTTCACTTCAATTTATAGCGCATAGAATAAAAAAAAAGGTATTGTCGGACACTATTCATTCTAATCAGACAGGTGTTTTACATGGACGCTACGTTGGAGATAATGGTTTCTTTTAAATCCACAACTTGAATCCCTCCACAGCCTCATAGAGGATCTAGATACATTTTCTAACCTCTCTGGATTACAACCAAATTATGATAAATGTACTATATCACGTATTGGATCACTAAAAAATAAAACATTTACATTACCATGTAGTTTACCAATAAATTGGTCTGATGGTGATGTGGATATACTCAGAATACATATCCCAAATGAAATAAATGATCGCACTCTAATACATTTTAATAGAAAGTTAGCAAAAATAGATAAGATCTTGCTACCATGGAAAGGTAAATACCTGTCTATTTGTGGAAAAATCAACCTGATTAACTCTGTCACGGTTTCGGCCGAGGCTGCTCCTCCTCCTGGTTCGGGCAGGCTTCGGCGTTCGCCGTCCCCGGAGTACTAGCTGCCACCGCTCTATGTGTCTGTATTTGATTGCTTTTGTCTGTCTGTCACACCTGTGTCTGTTTGGGTGTTGATTACGTGTCTTATAAGTTCCTTGTTTTGCTCTAGGGTAATTGTGTGTTGTTATTTTGTTGCCACTTTGTCGATGCTACGTGTTTGTATTCCGTTTTGTTTCATGTTTAGTGTTTTACGCGTGTGCGTAATTCTCCCTCGCCACTTCGTGTATTTTCGAGGTCGGGGTTTTCTACTCGTGTGTTTTAGACGATCTTGTTGGACTAAACCTCTGTTTCCTGCGCTTGACTCCTCCACCACATCCACATCGGTTTAGTGACAGAACAACACACCATTATGGAGTCAGCAGGAACAGCGGCGGCACCCGAATCCCTGCTGGACCGGATCAACTTCCAGGACGCCATGATCCGGCAACTCGGGACCGTCATGGACGAGGTGTCCAACACTCTGTGCCGATTGGTGAATCAAGAGGTGGCCAAGGACCCTTACAACAACTCATCACCAACGGCCAGTCCTCCTCTCTCAGCACCGGAACCCAGTGGCATTCGGCTCTCGCTCCCGAGGGCATATGACGGTTCTGCAGCCGGATGTCAGGGATTCCTCCTGCAGGTGGAACTTTACCTTGCCACCATACACCCGGCGCCCTCCGGATACGAGAGCGTCTCCGCCCTCATCTCCTGTCTCTCCGGCAAGGCGTTGGAGTGGGCCAACGCCGAATGGAGGGGAATAGACGCCGCAACCATCACCTATGCGGAGTTCTCCCGCCACTTCAGGGCTGTCTTCGATCATCCACCTGAGGGGAAAGCGGCGGGAGAGCGTCTATTCCACCTAAGACAGGGGAGGAGGAGCGCACAGGAGTTCGCACTGGAGTTCCGGACACTAGCGGCGGATGCGGGGTGGAATGAGAGGGCCCTCATCGACCAGTACCGGTGTAGTCTACGAGAGGACGTTCGTCGGGAGCTGGCCTGCAGGGACACCAACTTGTCGTTTGACCAGTTGGTGGACATTTCCATCCGTCTGGACACCCTGCTGGCTACCAGCGGACGTCCCGAGTGGGGGTCGTCCAGTCCACCCTCCAGCACCCCCGAGCCGATTCCCATGGAGCTCGGGGGTGCTGGCGCTAGAGAGAGGAGGAGAGTGAACCCGAGGGGGGCCATCCCCTGCACCACCTGCGGTCGTGGAGGACACACTGCGGCCAGGTGCTGGGGAGGGTCTCCTGGGAGAGGTGACAACAGGCCACGCACTGGGGAGTCATTTCAGGTGAGTAGGCGCCCCACTTACCCAGAGCTCTCTGTTGGTCACATGAGTATTCCTGTGAGGTTTCCACAGGTGGCACCTCATTCCCAATATAAGGCGCTAGTAGATTCAGGCGCAGCTGGGAACTTTATTGATCGGGCATTTTGTAGTAGGTTAGGAATTCCCCTTCGGCCGGTAGAAGCTCCATTTCCTGTCCACGCCTTAGACAGCTGGCCGTTGGGGTCGGGCCTGATCAGGGAGGTCACAGCACCACTGACGATGACGACGCAGGGGGGTCATGAGGAGATCATTCAGTTTTATCTGATTGACTCTCCTGCGTACCCCGTGGTGTTGGGCCTTCCCTGGTTAAGCACCCATGATCCTACCATAGCGTGGCAACAGAGGGCTCTTATGGAGTGGTCTGCCCATTGTGTAGGGAGATGTCTAGGTGTTTCCGTAGGGGCGACCTCGGTAGAGAGTCCGAAGCAAGTGCCCGCACTGCGCATTCCCCCCAGTATGAGGATTTAGCACTTCGTGTTTAGCAAATCGAGGGCAACACGGCTACCTCCTCATAGACGGGGGACTGTGCGATAAATCTCCAAATAGGAGCGGCTCTTCCACGGAGTCGTGTGTATCCCCTGTCTCAAGAGGAAACAGCGGCTATGGAGACATACATAACCGAGTCCTTAGCACAGGGATACATACGGTCCTCTACTTCCCCAGTCTCCTCGAGTTTCTTCTTTGTGAAGAAGAAGGACGGGGGATTGCGCCCGTGTATTGATTATCGTAGTCTCAATCAGATCACAGTTAAATACAGCTACCCACTTCCACTGATTGCGACGATGACGGAATCATTACGCGGAGCGCGGTTCTTCACAAAATTGGATCTTAGGAGCGCGTACAAACTGGTGCGCATTAGGGAGGGGGATGAATGGAAGACAGCATTTAGCACCACCTCGGGTCATTACGAGTATCTCGTCATGCCATACGGGTTAATGAATGCTCCTTCAGTCTTCCAATCCTTTGTTGACGAGATTTTCCTTGACATGCATGGGCAGGGGGTAGTAGTTTACATCGACGACATCCTAGTGTACTCTGCTACTCGAGCCGAGCATGTAGCCCAGGTGCGCCGAGTGTTGAGAAGACTGTTGGAGCATGACTTGTATGTCAAGGCAGAGAAATGCCTGTTCTTCCAGGAGTCCGTCTCCTTTTTGGGTTATCGGTTGTCCGCGTCTGGTGTGGAGATAGAGGTAGACCGGGTATCGGCCGTACGTAATTGGCAAACTCCAACCACTGTAAAAGAGGTGCAGCAGTTCTTGGGTTTTGCTAATTACTACCGGAGGTTTATTCGGGGTTTTGGACAGGTCGCAGCTCCCATTACGTCCCTGCTAAAGGGGGGTCCGGTTCGTTTGCAGTGGTCGGCTGAGGCGGACAGGGCATTTGTCAAACTGAAGAACCTGTTCACCTCGGCTCCGGTGCTGGCGCATCCGGATCCCTCTTTACCATTCCAGGTTGAGGTAGACGCGTCCGAGACCGGTATTGGGGCAGTCCTGTCACAACGGTCCGGCGCGCCACCTAAACTCCGCCCCTGTGCTTTCTACTCTAAGAAGCTCAGCTCGGCGGAGCGCAACTATGATGTTGGGGACAGGGAGCTGTTAGCCGTAGTCCAAGCCCCTAAAGGTGTGGAGGCATTGGCTTGAGGGGGGCTCAACACCCTTTCCTCATTCTGACTGATCACCGTAACCTGGAGTACATCCGGGCAGCTAGGAGATTGAACCCTCGTCAGGCTAGGTGGAATATGTTCCTAACCCGGTTTGTTTTTAAGATCACATACATCCCAGGGTCCCAGAATGGTAAGGCAGACGCCCTATCCCGGCGGTATGACACGGAGGAGAGGTCCAACGAGCCTACTTCCATATTGCCGGAGTCTTGTTTGGTGGCTCCGGTGGTATGGGAGGTCGATGCGGAAATCGAGCGGGCACTGCGTACTGACCCTACTCCCCCCGAGTGTCCTGTGGGGCGGACGTACGTTCTGCTCGAGGTCCGTGATCGTCTTATTTATTGGGCTCATACATCACCCTCCTCTGGACATCCAGGTATTGGCCGGACCGTGCACTGTCTTAGCATGAAATACTGGTGGCCAACGTTAGCTAGGGATGTGAGGGTTTATGTCTCCTCCTGCTCGGTGTGTGCCCAGTGTAAGGCGCCTAGACATTTGCCCAGGGGTAAGCTACATCCCCTGCCCGTTCCACAACGACCATGGTCCCACCTATCGGTGGATTTCGTAACAGACCTACCCCCCTCCCAGGGGAATACCACCATGTTGGTCGTTGTGGATCGGTTTTCCAAGGCCTGTCGTCTCCTTCCCATGCCGGGTCTCCCTACTGCCCTACAAACCGCTGAGGCCCTATTTACCCATGTGTTCCGGCACTATGGGGTCCCCGAGGATATTGTGTCTGACCGAGGTCCCCAGTTCACTTCCAGAGTTTGGGGAGCGTTCATGGAACGGTTGGGGGTCTCGGTAAGCCTTACCTCGGGGTACCACCCAGAGAGTAATGGGCAGGTGGAACGTGTCAACCAGGATGTGGGTAGGTTTTTGAGGTCCTATTGCTGGGACCGGCCGGAGGAGTGGTCGAGGTTCATCCCCTGGGCAGAGATGGCCCAGAACTCTCTCTGCCACTCCTCCACCAACTTAACACCTTTCCAGTGTGTTTTAGGTTATCAGCTGGTCCTGGCACCGTGGCACGAGAGCCAGATCGAGGCCCCTGCGGTGGACGAGTGGATTCGGCGCTCAGAGGAGACGTGGGACGCTGCCCATGTCCATCTGCAGCGTGCCATCCGTCAACAAAAGGCGAGCGCCGATCGCCACCGCAGTGAGGGACCGGTGTACGCACCGGGAGATCGAGTCTGGCTCTCGACTCGAAACCTGCCCCTCCGCCTGCCCTGCCGGAAGCTGGGTCGGCGGTTTGTGGGGCCCTTCAAAGTCCTGAGAAGATTGAACGAGGCGTGTTACAGGTTACAACTGCCAATTGAGTATAAAAATATTAACCCCTCGTTCCATGTGTCTCTTCTCAGGCCGGTGGTAGCTGGCCCACTCCAAGAAGATGAGATAGGAGAGACCCCTCCGCCCCCTTTGGACATCGAGGGGGCCCCGGCGTACAGGGTCCGGACCATCTTGGACTCGAGGCGCCGGAGGAGTGGTCTCCAGTATCTCGTGGAGTGGGAGGGGTACGGTCCGGAGGAACGGTGCTGGGTGCCCAGGGGGGACATACTCGATCCATCCCTCCTGACTGAGTTTCACCGTGGGCATCCCACGCGCCCGGGTCTGCGTCCTCCTGGCCGTCCCCGAGGCCGGGGTCGGCGTGCGGCTGGAGTCGCGCGTCAAGGGGGGGGTACTGTCACGGTTTCGGCCGAGGCTGCTCCTCCTCCTGGTTCGGGCAGGCTTCGGCGTTCGCCGTCCCCGGAGTACTAGCTGCCACCGCTCTATGTGTCTGTATTTGATTGCTTTTGTCTGTCTGTCACACCTGTGTCTGTTTGGGTGTTGATTACGTGTCTTATAAGTTCCTTGTTTTGCTCTAGGGTAATTGTGTGTTGTTATTTTGTTGCCACTTTGTCGATGCTACGTGTTTGTATTCCATTTTGTTTCATGTTTAGTGTTTTACGTGTGTGCGTAATTCTCCCTCGCCACTTCGTGTATTTTCGAGGTCGGGGTTTTCTACTCGTGTGTTTTAGACGATTAAAGTCTTGTTGGACTAAACCTCTGTTTCCTGCGCTTGACTCCTCCACCACATCCACATCGGTTTAGTGACAAACTCTTTAGTATTATCCCAGTTTACCTATTTGCTTGTGGTCTTGCCTACGCCTAGCAAACAGTTTTTTAAATTATATGAGAAAAAATATTATATTTTATTTGGAACGGCAAGCCAGACAAAATTTAACAGGCCTATTTATATAATGAATATGAACTCGGAGGACAGAAATTATTAAATATTAAAACATTAGACCTAACACTAAAAGCTTCAGTCATTCAAAAGGTATGTTTAATCCGTAAGATTGTCTCAACCCATGTTCAAACAAGCCATAGAACAAGCCATAGAAAGATGGTTGCAATTTCAATTTAATCCTCCACAAACGACAGAACAAATAATGCAACAAATATTGTGGTTAAACTCAAACATACTAATTGATAAAAAAACATACTTTTTTTGAAAGAATGTTTAAAAAAGGTATAATCTTCGTAATTATATCATAGGTAGGACTGGTGGAGTTATGTCGCACATGCAACTAACAAAAACATATGGAAATGTCTGCTCTACCCAAAATTACAACCAAATAATTGCAGCATTTCCGCAAAAATGGAAGAGGAAAGTGGAAGGCGGAAAAAGTAAGGAACTTGTCTGTTGGCCCTGCATTAAAGACCATAATTGGTTAAATAAAATTGTGATAAATAAAAAAGTATACCAGTTTCATTTAAGGACTAAAGGATTGACAGCCGTCCCATATAGATTGCAAAATAATTGGGAAGAGATTTTTGACGTACCGATTCCATGGCATAGTGTTTATGAACTGATACGCAAAACAACGCCGGATTCAACACTTAGAATTGTTCTATTTAAATTATTGTACAAAATTCTTGCTACCAATAGAATGTTATTGATATGGGGGATACAATCTTCCCAGCTCGGCAGATTTTGCTGTGAAGAGACAGAATCATTAGGTAATTTGTTTTGGTGCTGTCCATTTGTAGCTTGTTTTTGGTCACAGGTCCAGGAATGGCTGAAGGATTGCAATATTTACCTGGAGCTAACCCTGTAGATAGCACTACTGGGTGATCTAAAAAGTCATAGTCAAACGATCAATAATATAATAATACTTTTAGCAAAAATGTTAATATTCAATTTACAATCTGTAGAAACAATGAGAATAGAAGGATTCAAAACTTTTGTTCAACATCACAGAACAGTGGAAAAATATATGGAAAATGGAGGTCCAGTGTGGATGGTGTTCAGAGATAGATGGGTGGTGTTGAATGGAGTTGAAGGATGGGACTAATAACAACTAACAACAACTAATAACAACAAGATAACTAATGTAAAGCATACAGGGTCCATAATAAGTATATGGGTTATAGGTTGAGAGCTTTTGTGGAAGAGCACAGTTGGAAAGATATGGCATATAGAGGCAAGCCAGATGGACATCACGGGGATGATTGGAGAGGTTGAGGGTGGAGGAAGTTCGGGAGTGAAAACAGACAAAATATAATTATTTTAAAGTTGACTGTGTCCTTAAGATGCACGTAGTATGCATGGGCTGGAAGTGGAGGCATGTTGTTGTTCACTAGTTTACTCCAATTAGGAAAGGGGTTGTGGGGTTGGAAAGTACTAAAGGGAAATATATTTTTTTAAAGGATAGGTACAGTTGAAGTCGGAAGTTTACATACACCTAGGTTGGAGTCATTAAAACTTGTTTTTCAACCACTCAAGTCGGTTAGGACATTTTTCCAACAATGGTTTACAGACAATTGTTTACATCTATATCTACAGTAAAACAAGTCCTATATCGACATAACCTGAAAGGCAGCACAGCAAGGAAGAAGCCACTGCTCCAAAACTGCCATAAAAAAGCCAGACTACGGTTTGCAACTGCACATGGGGACAAAGATCATACTTTTTGGAGAAATGTCCTCTGGTCTGATTAAACAAAAATAGTACTGTTTGGCCTTAATGACCATTGTTATATTTGGAGGACAAAGGGGGTTTCTCGCAAGCTGAAGAACACCATCCCAACCATGAAGCACGGGGGTGGCAGCATCATGCTGTGGGGGTGCTTTGCTGCAGCAGGGACTGGTGCACTTCACAAAATAGATGGCATCATGAGGAAGGACATTTATGTGAATATATTGAAGCAACATCTCAAGACATCAGTCAGGAAGTTAAAGCTTGGTCGCTAATGGGTCTTCCAAATGGACAATGACCCAAAGCATACTTCCAAAGTTGTGGCAAAATGGCTTAAGGACAACAAAGTCAAGGTATTGGAGTGGCCATCACAAAGCCCTGACCTCAATCCTATAGAAGATTTGTGGGCAGAACTGAAAAAGCGTGTGCGAGCAAGGAGGCCTACAAACCTGACTCAGTTACACCTGACTTAGTTATACCAGCTCTGTCAGGAGGAATGGGCCAAAATTATTGTTATTAAGTTATTGTGGGAAGCTTGTGGAAGGCTACCCGAAACATTTGACCCAAGTTAAACAATTTCAAGTAAATGCATTGGTGCCTCTCTCTCTCTCTCTCTCTCTCTCTCTCTCTCTCTCTCTCTCTCTCTCTCTAGGATTGAGTGCCTATCTCTCTCCCAGCACTCAGACAGGTCAGACAACAACGAATATTATGTGCCCCGCAGCAGCTTCCATGGTCAACTTAAACAGCCTGATCCCCCAACGTCTGTCCATACAGTACCACATTCTATCTTGTGAAAAATAAAGACTCAATGTACCTTGTTTTCTGTATTTCTATGCACATGATACAGTCATTTTGTGAAGAACCTGTTCATTACCTGTTACATGAGGATATATATTTTTTTACTGTTACCATAACATCAACATTTTATTCCATTCAATACATTCACTACATACAGTGGGGAAAAAAAGTATTTAGTCAGCCACCAATTGTGCAAGTTCTCCCACTTAAAAATATGAGAGAGGCCTGAAATTTTCATCATAGGTACACGCCAACTATGACAGACAAATTTAGAAAATAAAATCCAGAAAATCACATTGTAGGATTTTTTATGAATTTATTTGCAAATTATGGTGGAAAATAAGTATTTGGTCACCTACAAACAAGCAAGATTTCTGGCTCTCACAGACCTGTAACTTCATCTTTCAGAGGCTCCTCTGTCCTCCACTCGTTACCTGTATTAATGGCACCTGTTTGAACTTGTTATCAGTATAAAAGACACCTGTCCACAACCTCAAACAGTCACACTCCAAACTCCACTATGGCCAAGACCAAAGAGCTGTCAAAGGACACCAGAAACAAAATTGTAGACCTGCACCAGGCTGGGAAGACTGAATCTGCAATAGGTAAGCAGCTTGGTTTGAAGAAATCAACTGTGGGAGCAATTATTAGGAAATGGAAGACATACAAGACAACTGATAATCTCCCTCGATCTGGGGCTCCACGCAAGATCTCACCCCGTGGGGTCAAAATGATCACAAAAATCCCAGAACCACACGGGGGGACCTAGTGAATGACCTGCAGAGAGCTGGGACCAAAGTAACAAAGCTTACCATCAGTAACACACTACGCCGCCAGGGACTCAAATCCTGCAGTGCCAGACGCGTCCCCCTGCTTAAGCCAGTACATGTCCAGGCCCGTCTGCAGTTTGCTAGAGTGCATTTGGATGATCCAGAAGAGGATTGGGAGAATGTCCAATGGTCAGATGAAACCAAAATATAACTTTTTGGTAAAAACTCAACTCGTCGTGTTTGGAGGACAAAGAATGCTGAGTTGCATCCAAAGAACACCATACCTACTGTGAAGCATGGGGGTGGAAACATCATGCTTTGGGGCTGTTTTTCTGCAAAGGGACCAGGACGACTGATCCGTGTAAAGGAAAGAATGAATGGGGCCATGTATCGTGAGATTTTGAGTGAAAACCTCCTTCCATCAGCAAGGGCATTGAAGATGAAACGTGGCTGGGTCTTTCAGCATGACAATGATCCCAAACACACCACCCGGGCAACAAAGGATTGGCTTCGTAAGAAGCATTTCAAGGTCCTGGAGTGGCCTAGCCAGTCTCCAGATCTCAACCCCATAGAAAATCTTTGGAGGGAGTTGAAAGTCCGTGTTGCCCAGCAACAGCCCCAAAACAACACTGCTCTAGAGGAGATCTACATGGAGGAATGGGCCAAAATACCATCAACAGTGTGTGAAAACCTTGTGAAGACTTACAGAAAACGTTTGACCTGTGTCATTGCCAACAAAGGGTATATAACAAAGTATTGAGAAACTTTTGTTATTGACCAAATACTTATTTTCCACCATAATTTGCAAATAAATTCATAAAAAATCCTACAATGTGATTTTCTGGATTTTTTTCCTCATTTTGTCTGTCATAGTTGACGTGTACCTATGATGAAAATTACAGGCCTCTCTCATCTTTTTAAGTGGGAGAACTTGCACAATTGGTGGCTGACTAAATACTTTTTTCCCCCACTGTACTTAGTCCTCTCAGAGGCAGTTATGTGAAGAACCTGTTTATTAATGTTTGGTTAAAGAGAGCTGGCCTCTAAACTGAGCAATCGGGGGAGAAGGTCCTTGGTCAGGTACCAAGAACCCGATGGTCACTCCGACAGAGCACTAGAGTTCCTCTGTGGTGATGGGAGAACCTTCCAGAAGGACAACCATCTCTGCAGCACTCCACCAATCAGGCCTTTATGGTAGAGTGTCCAGACGCAAGCCGCTCCTCAGTAAAAGGCACATGACAGCCCTCATGGAGTTTGCCAAAAGGCAACTAAAGACTCTCAGACCATGAGAAACAAGATTCTCTGGTCTGATGAAACCAAGATTGAACTCTTTGACATGAATGCCAAGCGTCACATCTGGAGTAAACCTGGCACCATCCCTACGGTGAAGCACAGTGGTGGAATCATCATGCTGTGGGGATGGTTTTCAGCAGCAGGGACTGGGAGACTAGTCAGGATCGAGGCAAAGATGAACAGAGTAAAGTACAGAGAGATCCTTGATGAATACCTGCTTCAGAGAGCTCAGGACCTCAGACTGGGGGAAGGTTCACCTTCACCGCTCCCCATCCAACCTGACAGAGCTTGAGAGGATCTGCAGAGAATTGGAGAAGCTCCCCAAATACAGGTGTGCCAAGCTTGTAGCGTCATTCCCAAGAAGACTCGATGCTGTAATCGCTACCAAAGGTACTTCAACAAAGTACTGAGTAAAGGGTCTGAATACTTATGTAAATCTGATATTTCCGTATATTTTTTTTTTTAATCAAACATTTCTAAAAACCTGTTTTTGCTTTGTCATTATGGGTTATTGTGTGTAGATTGATGAGGGAAAAAACATTTTAATCAATTTTAGAATAAGGCAGTACCATAACAAAATGTGGAAAAAGGGAAGGGATCTGAATACTTTCCGAATGCACTTTGCATTCATCTCAAGTTCTTGGCTCTTTCCAGAACTGGTACCTTGTCCTTGAACCTCAGGAACATGACGACTATCGGCCTGGGCCTGTCGCCTGGGGTTGTTGTGGGTTTTCCAGTCCTGTGGGCGTGCTCCAACTCAATCTTCCTGTGGTCCATCTTCAGTTTCTCCAAGATAATTTCCCTCATTTTGTCCTCAGACTCCGTCCAGGTCTCATATGGAGATTATACAATTCCGTCTACAACAATGTTGTTCCGCCTTGATTGTCCCTCGAGATCGCATTTCTGATTTTGTAATCATGGATTCACATACAGAACTGTCCTCTCTCTATGACTTACAGATTGTTGTGATCTTTCCGTTTTCCTGTTTAAATTCATTGAGCTGACCCTTGGAGAACTGCAAACTGTTCCCCAGTTCCTGGACCTCTCTAGTCAGGTCGTCCATAATTGTATTAGTTGACTCAACCAGTATTTGGACAAAACACTTGATACAATTTTCTTGTTGTTCTAACAACTGCTTGTAGAACTCGTTTTGTTAGTTTAAAAGATCCTTCACCTTTGACAGAGAGACACCACTGTCATCAACGGTACTCCCACCGGTTTTGGTCTTTGTCATGGTAGCAACGTAGGCTACGCTGTTATTCCCCGCAATTCCAGACATGGCACATCGCAGGGAAGATGGAAACAGCAACAAACAGTAGGGATCTAGACAGCCACAAGCCTGGGACAATCCGCGGTCCCAGCCACAAGGAAAACCCACTAGCTTGATAGGTAGCTGACAGTGGCAGCTAGGTTAGCTGCTACGCCAAACAGCTCATCATCAGACCCTCGGTTGGCAGGATCCCTGGACAGATAGCAACGGTCCCAGCAACTGATGCCAAAATCAGAAGTTAGCTAGCTAGTAACTAAACTTTTCCAATAGAACACTTTTTCAGACACTTTCAAAACTTTCCAAACCAACAAACCGGAACGGAATTGTGATGGCATGGTTCTTCTGGATAACCTATTGAAATAAGTTATGCTTTAATATAACACATTTGTATATGAAGGATTTGTGATAAAATGTTTTATTGTCCGCTTGAAATTTCAGGAGATGTAAAATGTAGCATGCACTGGGATCAAGCTAAGCTAACTACAAGCTTGTTAACTATAGCCACACTAATAATATGGGTTGCAACAATTTCTAAATAGACTTACCATTGTGTTACTTCCTGCATTCCTCTTGGGTTTTGCGCTGGCTCATTATCTTCCTCATTAATTTTAGGGTCAGACTCTGGCTCATAATGGGACAACATTACAGTAGTGTTTCTGGTTAAGTAGCCATGTAGTGAGTTTGTTGTGGTTGCATCAGCCAATCAGAACTAAGAAACATGAATATGTATAATGTTATCCCCACGTCCATACCTTTTGGCTAGTGTGTTTCCAGGAGAGATTCTGGCTTCAGTAAAAGCTGTTTTTAAAATACTTATTGACGAGTATGATTGAAAAAACAACACGTAACAGCTTGATGATAGTTTGAGATCATTGTTTATTGAAGTCAAGTGAAACAAAAACGGCTGGCGTGAACCTTTAACCTTTTCACATGTGAGTTCCAAATATATCTAACGGTCACCCCAGCATGAATATTTCTATGCGAGTGATGTCAAAAATGTGATTGTTACGCAACAGGACAGTTAACCCACGCTGCCCTCAAACCAAGGCACGCTGCCTGCTAATTATCTATAAGCTATGTTTCAACTTGTCAATTTCAAATTATTTTCTTACAAGTTTGATTTTCTAACAACAGTTTGAATTGAGGTGTGTTCCCCCTCTTCATTAATTCACATAAGAAGTAGCCCATTTCATTGTTGCGGACAATTTATGTCTGAGGCTTTACTGAGTCGGACAAACTTCTCTCTTTGTCGAGAGCCCAAGCACTTCCCCAGTGTTTCCCCAGATCAATTATGAAGACATTGCGCATCTTTAATCAGAACAGACCTTGCACAAACTCTTTCCCATGTTTCCCCCTGGCACATTTTCTGGCTGGCACCTGTTACACCCCTGAAAAAGGGGAGAAATAATCACGAACGTGACGCAGTTATGTTTCCTCACTGACAAATTTAGTGTAATGAGAAAAAGACTGCGATTCCCCCAGGAAGTTGGGTGGAGACCAGAGCAATCGATCTCAGGCTCATAGATTAAGAGCATTTAGTAGATCACAGATGAACACTTTTACCCTTAAATTAGGCACCACAAACTAAAGTAGTCAATATAACATTTACACATTCCTCTTACAATATTAACCCTTTGACTCTTGACGGATTTTAAACACATTTATGCATTTTATCAATCTCTATGAACTAGTACTGGATGCATAATCTTTTTAACCTTAGATATTTTAAGATCCTTACATACCATGAACTTACTAATACTTTTTAGTGTATAACAGGCTATGAATATGTCCTTTAACCTGTCACACTCTCCCCGACAAAATAAATGTTGTCCCAACATTACCAACATTGTCTTCTTAAACAGTCTATAAGCACTGGACGTAGAAAATCCTCTTCTGTAAGATAGTCCTTGAGCAGAGGTCAAAGTTCACAGTTCAAATAGAACCAAGAAGTTATATTCACAGTCCATATCTGTTGACCAGCTGTATAAACAGTCCATAAGCAGTCTTTTCTCATACTATTGTCAACAGTCCATCAGTTTTAATGATCTATATGCATAGTCTGCTAATTGTCTTGTGAAAGTCTGTGAAATCAGTCAGTAGTCCATGGTCAAACATGTCAACTCTGTCTGTGGCCTCAAGTTTGCTGAAGTCCATACATGTAGGGTGGCTGAAGGTAATATCCCTGTAGTGATGGCAGCCATGGAACCAGTCCTGGTGCAGGGTAGACAGGGAACAACTGTGGCTGTGGCTGGATACTGTAGCAGGAAGGGATACCAAGCTGATCATAGGTGATACGTCTTGGAGGGTGTCTCTCTCTTTGTGGCAGCTGGTAAGCTGGTTCCTCAGGTTCAGCAGCAGCAGTTAATGAAGGAAAGGCACTTAGTGGACGATCATCCAGCACATTTTCAGCAGGCAAGTTCATCTCCTCAGCAGGCAGTTCTTTAACTGTTGTTTTCTCCTCCAGCTGATTTTCAACAAGAGGCTGTGCTGGTAGCGTATCAGGAACTGGCACCGCAACTGTTTGTTTCACTGGTGGGGGCCTGTTTTCCGACTCTCTCGCTGGTTCAGCATACCTCTCAGGTACTGTAGGAGATGTGGGGACCTGTAGCGGCTCATGATGAAGGTCATATTCATCCCCGCTGTCTTCATCAGAATCTAGAGGCTGTGATCCAGGCTGATGTCTCTTTTTCTTACTTTTGTCATCTTTAGTCATTTCTGGTTGTCTCTCAAAAGGTAAGTGGTCACAGGACATGAGCAGGTTTCTGTGCAGGACCCGGGAGCGTCCCCCTACCCTTTTCTGGTCTCAACTCATAAATCGGCAGGTCTGAACCCATTTGTCTCACTACTGTGTGAATTTGATCTTCCCAATAGTTACGGAGTTTGCCTGGTCCTCCTCTTGGTGTCAGGTTTTTAATCAGAACTCGCTCGCCAGGCTGTAGCACTGAACTCCTAACTTTAGTGTCATAGTACTTTTTACTTCTTTCAGCAGCTTTCTGAGCATTTTCATTTGCAATGGCGTATGCTTCTTCCATTCCTCGTTTCCAGTTCTCCACGTAGTCTCGCTGGTTACTGGAACCTGCCTCTGTGCACAATCCAAAGAACATATCAACTGGAAGCCTGGGTGATCTCCCAAACAGAAGATAAAATGGTGAATAGCCAGTCACTTCGCAACGGGTGCAGTTATAGGCATAAACCAGTTTGTTTAGAGACTCCTTCCAGTTTGACTTTTGTGTCTCAGTTAGTGTCTTTAGCATTTGCAACAATGTTCTGTTCATTCGTTCCACTTGACCGTTCCCCATCGGGTGGTAGGGTGTTGTTCTGGACCCCGCCATGCCACTGAGTTTCTTTAACTGATGGAACAACTGATTTTCGAATTCTCCCCCTTGGTCATGGTGGATGCGGGAGGGGAACCCAAACTTCAGGGCAAAGTCATTGAAGATGAGATTTGCAGCAGTTTTTCCTGACTTTGATGTGGTGGCGTAGGCTTGAGTGTAACGTGTAAAATGATCAACAATCACGAGGATGTACTCATATCCCCCTTTGCATCTGTCGAGATGGAGGAAATCTATACATACCAGTTCAAATGGCTGTGTTGTCACAATGTTTGTCAGAGGAGCTCTTGTTTCATGGCCTGGCTTTTTCTGCTTGACACAGCTACAAGTTTTAGTCACATAGTGCTCAATGTCAGATTGCATATAAGGCCAGAAGAAGCGGTCACGTACTAGTGATACAGTGCGGTCAGTACCTTGGTGTCCCATGTTATTGTGCAACTCTTCCATCACTTTACCTTTGTACTGCTCTGGTAGAACTAACTGCTTGCGGGCTGTAGTGATTCTGTAAAGAATACCATCACTGTCGATTGTCAATTTGTCCCATTCTCTGAATAGGCATTTTGTCTTTGGACTGAATTCCTTTTGCTCTTTAACTGGCGGTTTGGAACCAGACAGCTTGAAATCGAGCACAGGACGGATGACCGGATCAGACTCTTGTGCCTCTCTTATCCCCTCTTTTGGGATCGAGCTGATTGTTGCTGTAGTTGTCTCACCTTCAGCTGATACTGACATAGATGCAGCTGAAATTGACCAAGGCACAAAAGGCTCTTTCTGTACCTCTACTGCTTGTATAGTGGCGGCAATGGTGTCTGGTGGAAGCTCCTCAGAACATTCTCTCATCAGTGACTCTACATCCAGTGGCATCCTCGACAAAGCATCTGCATCACCGTTCTCTCTGCCTGGCCTGTACTTTATTGTAAAGTGGAAATCAGCCAATTCTGCAACCCACCTGGAAGTGGTTGCGTTCAGTTTTGCAGTAGACAGAATGTAGCTCAGCGGGTTGTTATCACTGTATACAGTGAAGGTCGGAGCATAGTACAAATAATCATGGAACTTATCAGTGATTGCCCATTTTAGAGCTAGAAATTCTAGCTTGCCAGAGTGGTAGTGATAGTTCTTCTCAGCTGCTGTTAAGGTTCGAGAGCCATAAGCAATGACCCTAAGCTTCCCATCTTGCTCTTGATAAAGAACTGCTCCCAAGCCTTGGTGTGACGCATCAGTGTGTACAACAAATGGCTGAGTGAAGTCAGGGAAACCTAAGACTGGTGGGTGAAGCAGACACTCAATCAGCTGTTCAAGTGCCTGTTGATGCTGGTCAGTCCACAGGATTGGCTTGTTTGAGGGCACCACATGACTTACTTTCTTTGTTTTTGCTTTCCGTGGGTGGTCAGGTAATTTCTCTGAATCTGCTTTCAGGAGGTCATACAGACAGCTGGCCCTCCTAGAAAAGTCTTTGATGTACTGTCTGTAGTAAGTGAGTAAACCAAGCATTTTTCTGAGCTGGCCCACAGTCTGTGGTCTGATCTCTTTCAATGCTCTTACTGCTTCAAAATCGGCTGGGTCAACTTTGCTGCCGTCTGCAGACACTATTCTGCCCAAATAACGGACCTGGGGTTTAAAGAGATCACACTTACTTGGCTTGAGTTTGATGCCATACTCTCTGAGACGCTGCAAAACCTTTTGCACATCATTCACATGGCTGTCGAAAGTTTTACTGAAAACTAGCGTGTCGTCCAGATAAGGAATGCAGATGTTGTCCCGGAGCCCTTCCAAACATTCCTCCATACAACGCTGAAAAGCTGCAGGAGCGTTCATGAGGCCGAATGGCATACGTATCCACTCATAGAGTCCCCATGGGGTCACAAATGCTGTCAGTGATCTGCTTTCTTCCGAGATGAACCCTTGGTGATATGCTTTTCCCTGATCTAAAAGGGAGAACCAGGAATTACCACCTAAACTGTCCATGATGTCCTGGACCCGAGGGATGGGCTGGCGGTCGGGATGTGTCTTTCTGTTCAGGTCTCTGTAATCTATACACAACCGGAGGGTCCCGTCCTTCTTCCTAACACACACGACAGGTGAAGAATATGAAGAGTTTGACTTCCTAACCCAACCCTGGGCTATGAGGTCATGAAGGTAACCCTTCATCTCCTGATACAGTGGCCTGGGCACTGACATGTATGTGCGCTTGACTGGTTCAGAGTCCTTTAGAGAAATAGTCATTTTCAATCGTTCAATGCAGCCAATGTCATTGTCTGATCTGGAGAAGGAGTGACACTCTTCTCTAAGCATTTTCCTAACAACCTCTCTCTGTTCTTCGGTTAGGTGACTTAAACCTACTGGTGGATCCCACTGTTCAGTAGCAGTACATGGAGTTTG
Source organism: Coregonus clupeaformis (assembly GCF_020615455.1). NCBI lineage: Eukaryota > Metazoa > Chordata > Actinopteri > Salmoniformes > Salmonidae > Coregonus > Coregonus clupeaformis. The sequence continues at coordinate 292,891 of NC_059228.1, read as the reverse complement.
AACACTAGTGTGATTCACTGTGGCTGGGGTGACAGCTTTTTCAAAGACTTGGGCAGGTAACACAGTCATAATGGTTTGTACTGTACCGATTATGGTGCGTCCTAGCAGGGCAATGTCGTGGTCAGTGGGGTTAGAGACATCAAGCATGACAACTGGAAAAACACCTTTCTTAACTCTGACTAGTGTGTCAAAGAACTCAAGTTCATCTGGCCACTGCGGGTTCAGGTCTGGCTGGAAAAGCATTGTCATGTCATCTTTGAAAGGCTGGGAAGCTACCCGGCACTCAATCTGAATGCTACTGTGTTTTGGTACAGCAACCTTCTCTTTCTTGGTCTTCACTGCGTATTCATCTGTCTGTTCTGCGCTAACAGCCTGTATAAAAGCCCTCACCTTATTTCTTTTGAGGCTTGGGAAAGCTTTTTTCACTGTACTGTACCGTTTAGTCTTTTCGGTCATTGTCAGGATGTGCTCAATAACATTGAAACCTATGATGGGATGAGATAGGTGACAGCCTTTCATTACCAGCACTGGGATGATCAGTTCCTTCGTTTGGTCAGTTTCAGAGGCTAACCGAAAAGTTGTTTCAATCCATCCCAGGTACGGCATTTCAGTCCCATTTGCTGCCGTCAATCTTAGATCATCAGGTGAGTCCAGAATTTCTGAAACATCCCTCAGCCTTGCGTTTGGGAGAGATTCCGCTTTCCATCGTTCATCAATGACCGATACCTGAGAGCCTGTGTCCCATAGAGCTTGGAGGTGGTGGCGATTCAGGTGACACTCAACAAGGCACTGTCTACCGACTAGCGAGGTGACCTTATGGGGGTGGCAACCTTGAGCTAGGGATGGTAAAGAGTGGGCATTTTCTTCTGTACAGGAAAGCTTTTCACAGGTAGAGTCCATTTTCAGGTGAGTGCATTTTTCCTTATGTTTAGTCCAATGTTGGTTTTGACATCCTTTGGAACAGTACAGTGTCTCTTTACATGATGAACATTGTTTCAGGTTCTCAAATGAATCTTCTCTGGCACAATTTGCACATTTCTGGGACTTTTTGGTAGCTACGGTTAACACTTGTCCCTCAGCGGTAACCCTTCCCCGTTTAAAGGGGCCTCTTTGGATGGTCTGACTCCCCGGATTTTACATCCAGCTTGAAAATGTTCCCCACTCCCACATCGGAAGCAGTGTGTGCAGCGTGCATCTGTTCTGGCCTGCTGGCAGACAAAACACCTCCTTGGAGCTTGAGCAGAGCGGTTGGTATACAGGTTAGGTGCATATTGATACTGCGCAGGGTCAGGTGCTTGGGGCTGACTGTAGTTGCTGTAATACTGCTGCTGGGAAACAGGTGGCTGGGGGTCCCTATCTGGCCTCCTAACTGGAAGTGGGGCATGGGCATAAGGCGATGACTGAAACATAGGCTGCTGTAATGTCTCCTTAATCTGAGCAATCTCTGCACTGAGACCTTTTAGGAAGCTACACCTGTCTTAAGTTCAGCTAACTCTGTTAACAGTTCTGCGGGTATCTTAGCTTTGGCTTCCTTCACAGGACACTTTGCAGATGGCGTATCTTCTAACTGAACTACACTTACAGTTGTAGCAGGCTGTGGGGCATTAAAACGCTTTTTGTTTCGTCTTTCTATCTCATTAGCACAAGCAATGTTAAGCTTCTCTAGCAAAACCTCATCTGATGTTTCGCTATCAAGCAGGAGAGGCTGCATGTCTATCCTGATACTGTCACTCTGGAGACCGGTAAGGACTGTGTGTAAACACATGCGCTGGACTAGAGCAGGGTCATACTTAAGCCCTGATTCTGACTCCTGGGACGCAAATAGTACTTTCTGCCTCAAATCTAAGACGCGCATCAGGAAGCTTTGAGGGGTCTCCTTGCTATGCTGTGCTTCTGAAGCTAGCTGTTTGTAAAGCTCTGTTGCACTCTTCTCTTGGAAGTGGGAACGCAGGATGCATCTAAGTGTGGGAAGAGTTAGCTGGGGTTTACCTTCCAAGTAGCTGCGTAGCTGTGAGCCTGGAGAAATAGCCCTGATTACTGCGTCTACTATTTCTACCTCAGGATAGCCTCTGTTAAGTCCATTCTCAATCTGATGGGCAAGGCTGGAAAAAGTCAGTTTATCTTTCTGGCCCGGTTCACCTATCTGACCAGAAATTTTTAACTCTTTGCGCCAGTATGAGCCGGGCTGTGCACTGGGTGAGAGCTGCATGCTCCTTGTTTCATGGCCTGGCTTTTTCTGCTTGACACAGCTACAAGTTTTAGTCACATAGTGCTCAATGTCAGATTGCATATAAGGCCAGAAGAAGCGGTCACGTACTAGTGATACAGTGCGGTCAGTACCTTGGTGTCCCATGTTATTGTGCAACTCTTCCATCACTTTACCTTTGTACTGCTCTGGTAGAACTAACTGCTTGCGGGCTGTAGTGATTCTGTAAAGAATACCATCACTGTCGATTGTCAATTTGTCCCATTCTCTGAATAGGCATTTTGTCTTTGGACTGAATTCCTTTTGCTCTTTAACTGGCGGTTTGGAACCAGACAGCTTGAAATCGAGCACAGGACGGATGACCGGATCAGACTCTTGTGCCTCTCTTATCCCCTCTTTTGGGATCGAGCTGATTGTTGCTGTAGTTGTCTCACCTTCAGCTGATACTGACATAGATGCAGCTGAAATTGACCAAGGCACAAAAGGCTCTTTCTGTACCTCTACTGCTTGTATAGTGGCGGCAATGGTGTCTGGTGGAAGCTCCTCAGAACATTCTCTCATCAGTGACTCTACATCCAGTGGCATCCTCGACAAAGCATCTGCATCACCGTTCTCTCTGCCTGGCCTGTACTTTATTGTAAAGTGGAAATCAGCCAATTCTGCAACCCACCTGGAAGTGGTTGCGTTCAGTTTTGCAGTAGACAGAATGTAGCTCAGCGGGTTGTTATCACTGTATACAGTGAAGGTCGGAGCATAGTACAAATAATCATGGAACTTATCAGTGATTGCCCATTTTAGAGCTAGAAATTCTAGCTTGCCAGAGTGGTAGTGATAGTTCTTCTCAGCTGCTGTTAAGGTTCGAGAGCCATAAGCAATGACCCTAAGCTTCCCATCTTGCTCTTGATAAAGAACTGCTCCCAAGCCTTGGTGTGACGCATCAGTGTGTACAACAAATGGCTGAGTGAAGTCAGGGAAACCTAAGACTGGTGGGTGAAGCAGACACTCAGTCAGCTGTTCAAGTGCCTGTTGATGCTGGTCAGTCCACAGGATTGGCTTGTTTGAGGGCACCACATGACTTACTTTCTTTGTTTTTGCTTTCCGTGGGTGGTCAGGTAATTTCTCTGAATCTGCTTTCAGGAGGTCATACAGACAGCTGGCCCTCCTAGAAAAGTCTTTGATGTACTGTCTGTAGTAAGTGAGTAAACCAAGCATTTTTTCTGAGCTGGCCCACAGTCTGTGGTCTGATCTCTTTCAATGCTCTTACTGCTTCAAAATCGGCTGGGTCAACTTTGCTGCCGTCTGCAGACACTATTCTGCCCAAATAACGGACCTGGGGTTTAAAGAGATCACACTTACTTGGCTTGAGTTTGATGCCATACTCTCTGAGACGCTGCAAAACCTTTTGCACATCATTCACATGGCTGTCGAAAGTTTTACTGAAAACTAGCGTGTCGTCCAGATAAGGAATGCAGATGTTGTCCCGGAGCCCTTCCAAACATTCCTCCATACAACGCTGAAAAGCTGCAGGAGCGTTCATGAGGCCGAATGGCATACGTATCCACTCATAGAGTCCCCATGGGGTCACAAATGCTGTCAGTGATCTGCTTTCTTCCGAGATGAACCCTTGGTGATATGCTTTTCCCTGATCTAAAAGGGAGAACCAGGAATTACCACCTAAACTGTCCATGATGTCCTGGACCCGAGGGATGGGCTGGCGGTCGGGATGTGTCTTTCTGTTCAGGTCTCTGTAATCTATACACAACCGGAGGGTCCCGTCCTTCTTCCTAACACACACGACAGGTGAAGAATATGAAGAGTTTGACTTCCTAACCCAACCCTGGGCTATGAGGTCATGAAGGTAACCCTTCATCTCCTGATACAGTGGCCTGGGCACTGACATGTATGTGCGCTTGACTGGTTCAGAGTCCTTTAGAGAAATAGTCATTTTCAATCGTTCAATGCAGCCAATGTCATTGTCTGATCTGGAGAAGGAGTGACACTCTTCTCTAAGCATTTTCCTAACAACCTCTCTCTGTTCTTCGGTTAGGTGACTTAAACCTACTGGTGGATCCCACTGTTCAGTAGCAGTACATGGAGTTTGAACACTAGTGTGATTCACTGTGGCTGGGGTGACAGCTTTTTCAAAGACTTGGGCAGGTAACACAGTCATAATGGTTTGTACTGTACCGATTATGGTGCGTCCCTAGCAGGGCAATGTCGTGGTCAGTGGGGTTAGAGACATCAAGCATGACAACTGGAAAAACACCTTTCTTAACTCTGACTAGTGTGTCAAAGAACTCAAGTTCATCTGGCCACTGCGGGTTCAGGTCTGGCTGGAAAAGCATTGTCATGTCATCTTTGAAAGGCTGGGAAGCTACCCGGCACTCAATCTGAATGCTACTGTGTTTTGGTACAGCAACCTTCTCTTTCTTGGTCTTCACTGCGTATTCATCTGTCTGTTCTGCGCTAACAGCCTGTATAAAAGCCCTCACCTTATTTCTTTTGAGGCTTGGGAAAGCTTTTTTCACTGTACTGTACCGTTTAGTCTTTTCGGTCATTGTCAGGATGTGCTCAATAACATTGAAACCTATGATGGGATGAGATAGGTGACAGCCTTTCATTACCAGCACTGGGATGATCAGTTCCTTCGTTTGGTCAGTTTCAGAGGCTAACCGAAAAGTTGTTTCAATCCATCCCAGGTACGGCATTTCAGTCCCATTTGCTGCCGTCAATCTTAGATCATCAGGTGAGTCCAGAATTTCTGAAACATCCCTCAGCCTTGCGTTTGGGAGAGATTCCGCTTTCCATCGTTCATCAATGACCGATACCTGAGAGCCTGTGTCCCATAGAGCTTGGAGGTGGTGGCGATTCAGGTGACACTCAACAAGGCACTGTCTACCGACTAGCGAGGTGACCTTATGGGGGTGGCAACCTTGAGCTAGGGATGGTAAAGAGTGGGCATTTTCTTCTGTACAGGAAAGCTTTTCACAGGTAGAGTCCATTTTCAGGTGAGTGCATTTTTCCTTATGTTTAGTCCAATGTTGGTTTTGACATCCTTTGGAACAGTACAGTGTCTCTTTACATGATGAACATTGTTTCAGGTTCTCAAATGAATCTTCTCTGGCACAATTTGCACATTTCTGGGACTTTTTGGTAGCTACGGTTAACACTTGTCCCTCAGCGGTAACCCTTCCCCGTTTAAAGGGGCCTCTTTGGATGGTCTGACTCCCCGGATTTTACATCCAGCTTGAAAATGTTCCCCACTCCCACATCGGAAGCAGTGTGTGCAGCGTGCATCTGTTCTGGCCTGCTGGCAGACAAAACACCTCCTTGGAGCTTGAGCAGAGCGGTTGGTATACAGGTTAGGTGCATATTGATACTGCGCAGGGTCAGGTGCTTGGGGCTGACTGTAGTTGCTGTAATACTGCTGCTGGGAAACAGGTGGCTGGGGGTCCCTATCTGGCCTCCTAACTGGAAGTGGGGCATGGGCATAAGGCGATGACTGAAACATAGGCTGCTGTAATGTCTCCTTAATCTGAGCAATCTCTGCACTGAGACCTTTTAGGGAAGCTACACCTGTCTTAAGTTCAGCTAACTCTGTTAACAGTTCTGCGGGTATCTTAGCTTTGGCTTCCTTCACAGGACACTTTGCAGATGGCGTATCTTCTAACTGAACTACACTTACAGTTGTAGCAGGCTGTGGGGCATTAAAACGCTTTTTGTTTCGTCTTTCTATCTCATTAGCACAAGCAATGTTAAGCTTCTCTAGCAAAACCTCATCTGATGTTTCGCTATCAAGCAGGAGAGGCTGCATGTCTATCCTGATACTGTCACTCTGGAGACCGGTAAGGACTGTGTGTAAACACATGCGCTGGACTAGAGCAGGGTCATACTTAAGCCCTGATTCTGACTCCTGGGACGCAAATAGTACTTTCTGCCTCAAATCTAAGACGCGCATCAGGAAGCTTTGAGGGGTCTCCTTGCTATGCTGTGCTTCTGAAGCTAGCTGTTTGTAAAGCTCTGTTGCACTCTTCTCTTGGAAGTGGGAACGCAGGATGCATCTAAGTGTGGGAAGAGTTAGCTGGGGTTTACCTTCCAAGTAGCTGCGTAGCTGTGAGCCTGGAGAAATAGCCCTGATTACTGCGTCTACTATTTCTACCTCAGGATAGCCTCTGTTAAGTCCATTCTCAATCTGATGGGCAAGGCTGGAAAAAGTCAGTTTATCTTTCTGGCCCGGTTCACCTATCTGACCAGAAATTTTTAACTCTTTGCGCCAGTATGAGCCGGGCTGTGCACTGGGTGAGAGCTGCATGCTCCTCTGAAGATGGGCAGGGGGTTGGGGCTGGCGCAGAGAATCACTGGCTTGGTCTGCAGTACTCTGCTCAGTTCCCACCCCTTGTTGTGGGGTTACAGTTCTCAGTCCCTCTATTCTGTGATGTGTTCTGGCTGTTTCAATATCATGGTCAGTTTGCCCTGTCTTGCTATCTATGCCACTGATCATCTCTGTCATTTTGTCTTTAAGTAACAATAATTCCGACATGCCGCCATCTTCTAACTCTGCAACTTCCTCTCTTTCAAGGAACATCATAATGTGAGTCATCAGTGATATGCGGGATTTGTCTTGAACATCTCTTCTCTGTTCGCCTGATATGTCAAGGAAATCACATACGTCTAGTAACTTGTCTTTAGTCAGGGTGTGCAATTCTCCTACTACCTCTTCCTGTAGTTCTTCCAAGGCGGTTGTCATGTTGACAGGACAGGAGGAACCTTTACTGTGCAGGAGTTGACTCTGAATTAGGTGGTCCTTACTGTCTCTGATGGTCTCTCAACGGCCTCAGTCGACACGTACTTAACCCCCAACTTCCAGCTCCCCTCGAACAGCAACACTTTCCTCACTGCAGCCTGCCTGGGTTGTTATGTAGGGATTTAGCTGGCTCAGAATTCAGCGACCAGGATGTGGAAGCCGGACATCTGAGCAGCAATCTCAGCGGAGCCTCCAAAATGTTACACCCCTGAAAAAGGGGAGAAATAATCACGAACGTGACGCAGTTATGTTTCCTCACTGACAAATTTAGTGTAATGAGAAAAAGACCGCGATTCCCCCAGGAAGTTGGGTGGAGACCAGAGCAATCGATCTCAGGCTCATAGATTAAGAGCATTTAGTAGATCACAGATGAACACTTTTACCCTTAAATTAGGCACCACAAACTAAAGTAGTCAATATAACATTTACACATTCCTCTTACAATATTAACCCTTTGACTCTTGACGGATTTTAAACACATTTATGCATTTTATCAATCTCTATGAACTAGTACTGGATGCATAATCTTTTTAACCTTAGATATTTTAAGATCCTTACATACCATGAACTTACTAATACTTTTTAGTGTATAACAGGCTATGAATATGTCCTTTAACCTGTCACACACCCGCATTGTCTTCCTTCATTGTTGTTTTACTTACAAATAATAACTTTGGACGTGTGCGATTCACATGTTTTCAAGTACTGGTGACAAATAATGCATTCCAATTATTGCATTGATTGTAATGGACACACATGATGTGTGTAAAATATTGTCAGGTTGGATGGGAAGCGTCGCTGCACAGCAATTTTCAGGTCCTCCAGAGATGTTCGATCGGGTTCAAGACAGGGCTCTGGCTGGGCCACTCAAGGACATTCAGAGACTTGTCCCAAAGCCACTCCTGCGTTGTCTTGGCTGTGTGCTTACGGTCGTTGTCCTGTTGGAAGGTGAACCTTCGCCACAGTCTGAGGTCTTGTGCACTCTGGAGCAGGTTTTCATCAAGGATCTCTCTGTACTTTGCTCCGTTCCTCTTTCCCTCAATCCTTACTAGTTTCCCAGTCCCTGCCACTGAAAAACATCCCCACAGCATGATGCTGGAGCTCTGCCAGAGTGACCATCCGGTTCTTGGTCACCTCCCTTACAAAGGCCCTTCTACCCCGATTGCTCAGTTTGGCCGGGTGGCCAGCACTAGTAAGAGTCTTGGTGGTTCCAAACTTCTTCCATTTAACAATGATGGAGACCACTGTGTTCTTGGGGACCTTCAGTGCTGCAGACAGTTTTTGGTACCCTACCCGAGATCTGTGCCTCGACACAATCCTGTCTCGGAGCCCTACAGACAATTCCTTCGACCTCATGGCTTGGTTTTTTCTCTGACATGCGCTGTCAACTGTGGGACCTTATATAGACACGTGTGTGCCTTTCCAAATCATGTCCAATCAATTGAATTTACCACAGGTGGACTCCAATCAAGTTGTAGAAACATCTCAAGGATGATCAAAGGAAACAGGATGCACCTGAGCTCAATTTCGAGTCTAATAGGAAAGGGTCTGAATACTTAGGTAAATAAGGTATTTCTGTTTTTAATATTTAATACATTTGCTAACATTTCTAAAAAACTGTTTTCATTTTGTCATTATGGGGTATTGTGTGTAGATTGATGTGGAAAAACATACATTTAATCCATTTTAGAATAAGGCTGTAACATAACAAAATGTAGAAGAAGTCAAGGGGTCTGAATACTTCTCGAATGCAGCATGATTGTTGACATTATACAATGCATTCTGGTTGTCACGTAAGCATCTGTCAGACCAAAGATGTTATAAAAAACGAAGTGAAGGGATAGTTCACTCGACTGACTTATGGTGCTTTCAAGAAAACTGGGAACTCTGTGATCTTCAGTCGGAAGGTCTTAGCTCTAGAAAGAGGCATGGGCTCCTGAGTTGGAATTACTAGTTGGATGACCTTTAAAAAATAAAAAATAAAAACATTCGGAGCTCGTTTTTTTCAGAGTTCCCAGTTGTCTTGAACAAACTGAAGTCAGAAGTTGAAGATTTTCGAGTTCCCAGTAGTTTTGAACGCTACATCAGATTGTAACTATGGTACCTCATGGTTGCCAGCTCTGACCCCCCCTTTCCAGGGGGTTAATTTTTATTTAGCGTGTAAACTTCTCCTGTGTTTGCCCCCCATTCATTGATAAATCCCCCATCAAAGTAATATGTCCTGCATCATGATGCCTTCCCCCATTCCTACCCCCCATGGACTTGAAACCCACCACAAATGAAATTAACCCCCTCTCACAAACCCCCCTAAAATGGTTTCATCCCTGTTTAGCATTTGCGCTATGGTTAGGGTAGGCAGTAGGCTAGTATTTGGTGCGATTATCTTATTTGCTTTGTGATAAAGTAAAAAATGGTAAACGACTTGTCAAGTCATGTGCTCCGGTTCTTCTATACACTGTAACAAGTACTTAGAAGATTTGTAATATGCTAGAAAGTTGCCAAATTAAGTTAATATTTTTCAGGCAATGGGTGCAGCCATCTTTGACTTTGACTTTGTTTATTTGCATTTTATAGTGAATGGCATTCTGGGATTAGGGAGTTTTCGCTTGGAAACATAAACAAACATGGCTGCCATCATAAAGAATTTAGCTGCTGTTAGCTTAGCTGATGGGCATCTATTTTCTAAACAATATTCAATTTCTCCCTTGTGCTCACTAGAGATGTGGTACATTGTAAAGAAGTCTAGCTGTGAAGTCACTAACTTATGTATTTTTTATTGTCAGTGCAACATGTTATTTAGACTGGTTTATGGAATGAGTTTGGCTGTGGATGTGTTCCGTGTTATGTTTGGATGATGAAATTCACATTTACCTTTTACAATAAAAGGTGAAATTGAGGAATACAGTTGTGAAGACCTTTATTTCCCATCAGTACAAAACATTCTTTAGATGCTTTTCAGACAACAATGTTTAGACGTGTTTGTTGCATCATAGCTACGTTCTGTTGCTACTGTTCCAATCACGTATTTGCGATGGTACGCTGCAGGGACCGCTCAACAAAGATCACAAATGTGTCATTGTACGCATCAAAGGGTTAATATTCTTCCCTTTCTTCTCCAGGAGAAGGCAGTGGAGTACACTGTTCCAGAGTGATTAGTAAGGTATCAAAGCTAATCCTTTAGCCACCTTACAGTAAATAGCCAAAACTTTCCTCGGCAACACCACCATCCTGGTCCTTGGATCCCATTGGCCAATCTCATATTTATCTCTATCCCCTAACCCCTAGACAGTTGTGAAAGGACTTGAAAGGTATATCCAGTTATTGCTTTAAAAGGCTGGCTCAAGATGTAAGAGAATGCACATACAAGGGACATGTTTGTTTTGGTTTTGAAATCCACTAATTTCCTCTGTACTCCTTATATGTAGATATGTTTTGTTATTTTTGTCTTTGGGCTATACATGAGAATCCAGTTGGAAAGAGATGCATCACACAAACGGATGAAATTAGGCATGTTTGATCAAGTGCCTGCCTTATAGTGACCAGATGCATTTTGCTTGACTCCCAAGCAGATGGCTTGTTGATCTTCTTCGTCAGGTGATCAGACGAGTTCACCTCTCTCTGTTGATCCATTTAGTCAGGTTAAGCATCATAAAAGCTCTTGTAAGGAGCTTGGACAGAAGCCAAATAACAGCCTTGTCCTGAGATCTAGTGCATGACTTCATCACTTAAGCTATAAGGGATGTTAAGGGAAGAACCTGAAATTACTAAGAACAGAAGGAATGTATAGGAGATTCACCATACCATAATATGAACTTTCTAATTGTTTGTTAGTTTTGTTTTATTTTGGATTATGTGTGTATTGTTATTTTATTGCTAAATATTACTGCACTATTGGAGCTAGAAATGTGAGCATTTTGCTGCACCTGTGATAACATCCACAATTCTGTGTACGCAACCAATAAACTTTGATTTGATTTGAACAGACTTTGAACCAAAGACATGCATGCACAGACGATCACATGTTTTTGCCAGTAGACAAAACAAGAACTGATGACTTCTACACGTTGGTGGTTGACTTCTATACACATAATGTAAAGCACTTTGAAAGTTGCTGTATAAATTACATATTTCATTGAGTATAATGACTCCCACTCACCAATGCTCACAAGCAGACACACACACTCACTCTCTCGTTCTCCTAAGAGCAGTTTGCCAACCTCCTCTGGTCCAGTCTCATTTTGAGCTCAGACACCAGTGCTACGTTCATACTGTCAACTGGGATGTTCCTGTTCCTCTTAGGCTTGATCTGTGCCACTGTGCCCAATACCGTCGGCACCACCCACTGTCTGTCCCCTGGCCTCCCCCCAGGGAGCAGTGGGGGAAGGGCAGGGGCATCGGGGGGTGGTGGTGGTCGCCAATGACGTCCGCTCACCATGCTCACATTGTGGTTTGGAGACCAATTGTGTCCAGTCACCACATTCACGTTATGGTTTGGAGGCCGAGGGTGTCCGCTCACCATGATACAGTTGTTACAGTTGAATTTGTCCACCACCATGACCTCCGGTTCTTGGACCAGGAATTTCTTTCCAGGGTTCGGGAACTTGAACGTCACAGGTGGTTTGTTTCGCCTCCGGATGCGGCGGTGGGGCAGGATCCTGTTGGACTTTTTGTTGCGCATGAACATGATGGTGGAGATGAAGACTGTCACCATAACCATGAGACTAATGACACCAGCAATCATGCCTAAGATGTGCAAAGGCTTGTCTCTACTCTGCATGAAAAAGGATGCCAAAGGGCCTCCCCTGAGTTGAGTCTGTAAAAGAGCACAGAGAGACACAGTCATGTCCATTGGACTGAAATGGGAGACTGCAAGTACACATGGGAAACTCATAGTTGTTATCACCTTATGTGGTAATGTGTGTGATGCCATTTGGCTATGGATATATGGGACACAGAGTGTATTTTAATACATTTAAAATGCCAGACCACCCCAGCCAAATCCGCACTAGTGTTAGGCTAGCTACACAGTGTGAAAACATTACACTACATTAGAATAACAAATCCCTAAATTGGCCTACCAACGCTTGGTCAGTGCTAACACAACGAACAAGGATCTGTCTGAAAAATACTAGTGTGAGTTAGTCTGAAATGATAATTCCAGTTCCATTGACTGTTTTTGGGGAATTATTTTATATTTGGATCCTTTTTCGATTGAGACAAGATCAGAAGGGTTAGATGGGGCACCCATTATTAACTGAGACCATGCAGCGTCACAATTGCAAATGAAATGGTATGAGTTTACTGTTCATCCATGACGTTTATCATGGATTTTCATTTCATGTCAAATGAGTGATCAAAATATTCTATTGTGCTCCTGTACTCTTTCACAGACACAAATAATTCGCTATAGTACAATGACCAGCTACAAATACAGGTATCCTTCCAAGACAACATACATACAGTAAGAGTCTTAGTTAATGATACGGGGGGACAACAAGACTGCTGGATGATCTCAAGGCAAGCTTTGTTTATGACATTGTACAGGCCTCCGTATAATCTTTCTGATCTTGCCCTGAGGTTGAACGCCAGACTTTTTCAAAGTGTTGCAGTAAATGAGGGTGGAAATGAGAACAGTCGTTGCAATGGTGAAGGTGACAACACTAAAACAAATCCCAAACACAGCTGCGGGATGCTCCTTGAGGCTCAGGATGTACGAGAAAAATCTTGATTTTACCTGAAAATACAAAATTGGCATTTAGAGGAATTTGTATAATTTAGGGATGTGAATAGTTAATTTAGGGATGTTCCAAGGTGGAAACCCAAAAAATATATAACAAACAGAAATCTTGGGTTTGTGTTCAGTTGGATTATTCTATTGAGCAGCTTGAACTATTTGTGATCACTAGGGCTGAGAGTTTTTCCTAACATCGTGGTCTGACCAGGAAAAACTCTATGACATGGTTATTACATAGTTATAGCATATAGTGAGCGTGTGAGTCGGTTTGAGCTGTGTGTGGTGTTGTGTTTCCCAACTAGCTAGGGGGATAGCTAACTAGTGGGGATTAGATCAAACTAAAACCCATGGCTCAATGCCTCTGTCGCATTGATTTCAACCCTTTATCTGAAAAAGACTGCATCAAAACTTACTGGGTTACTCAAGCAGTGAGCATCCCACTGGCTCACACATGAGGCTCCCAAAGACAGCATGAGTAGTATGTTTGGAATGAGGATATGTTACAAACGTCAAAATGTAAACATTAGTGGAGCCACCTTATCAGTTTTGGAGGCAGCAATACTTTTGCTAGCAAATAGTGGTGCGGTAGCTAACTAACTATAAATAAGTGAATTGTTTCACCCTGCAGTTACCCAAAATTGTTAGCTAGCTAGCTAAAGTATGTATGCATAGAATGTCTGTAAGTAAGCTAACTAGCTGTTGTGTTTAAATTGTACAGATCGTAACGTTATCCATTTCCCGATTTTTGATCAAAGCCACTATAGTACACTACCTTTGCCTATAGCAACTATGGAGCACAATTTTTTTTGTTGTTGCACCTTTTACCCCTTTTTCTCAATTGGTAGTTACAGTCTTGTCCCATCACTGCAACTCCCGTACGGACTCAGGAGAAGCTCCGAAACACGGCCTTGCCAAGCCGCACTGCTTCCTTAACCCGGAAGCCAGCCACACCAATGTGTCGGAGGAAACCCCGTACAGCTGACGACCAAAGTCAGCGTGCATGCGCCCAGCCTGCCACGGGAGTCACTAGAGCGCGATGGGACAAGGACATCCCGGCGGGCCAAATCCTCCCCTAACCCTGACAACGCTGGGCCAATTGTATGCCGCCTCATGGGTCTCCCGGTCGCGGCCGGCTGCGACACAACCTGGGACCGAACCCGGGTCTGTAGTGACTCCTCTAGCACTGCGATGCAGTGCCTTAGACCCCTGCGCCACTCGGGAGGCCCATGGTGCACTACTTTTGACTAAAAGCAACTATGCACCACTTTTGACCAGAGCCGCTAAAGTGCTCCAGAGACAAGCCCTAACTTGAGCCTTTCGTGCAAATCTCATGTGCATATTCCAAGTTTAGATTCATCCCTGTAAGATGAAATAGGTGTAATTGGAGATGAACCCACTGTCTCTTACCGCCTCTGTGATATCTATCTTGACCACCGTGGTGGTGCTGAAAGAGGGCGAGCCTCTGTCTTGGGCCTGGACCACCACAGACCAGGAACAGTCCTTCTGTTTGGTAATGTTCTGGATGATGTCCATAGACTTGATGTAGGACTTGAGCTTGATCTCGCCCGTGTCTGCGTTGATGTCGAATATGTTTTCCGGGTCTGTCTTCATGATGGAGTACTCAATTACATTGTTGGGCCCCTCTGCATCGTCATCTTGCGCCTGTGGGCACATTACACATAAACCAGACACACATGAGATACCGTTTTTTCAATAGTGCTGGCACATTTATGAAAATATTGTCCCATGCTCTCAAAGTAGTTAGCAAAACCATCAAAACATACATCCGTTTATGTTCCTTTCGAGGCCAAAGGCAAATCTCCTTCCTCTGTGTTGTGTTGCTTTGCATTGAGTTGAGTTAAATTGCGTTGTATTTTGATGTGTGTGGTTGCCATGAGGCAACCTAGGCAGAGACATAGAAATATAATGAATAGAACAGATTTGGAAGCTCTAACCCTTGTTGGGTAGCAATTTGAAATATGTGCTACACCAGAAGTTATTGGTTATATGTAGGAGGAATGTATATGGTGTGGTCACTGATAACTAGCCAGCTAGCTTTGTAGGCATGGATTGTGCACCTTCCATTGTTTAGCTAAGTAGCTAACTGGTTGATGTTTTCCTTTTGTAACCAGAGCAGATGAAAGCTTGGTTTTAGCTTTTCCTAGCTAGTTTTTACTCTGTTTTGTCAGAACCTAACACCCTGGAAAGATTGATGTAACACAAGCAGTCATGTTTAGCTAACTCTCGGCTGACAGAAACCACAATATGAATTAGCTAATAGCGATTACTATTTTCAATTAATCACATCATGGGTGAGCTCACCTTTCATTGAAATAATTTAGTAAAACACTTTCTAAAAATCAAAAGTAATCCGACGATGGATAGTTTGTGCGCTCCACCATGTTTGTTTTTTTCGCATCAACCAAAGATAAGAAGAGGAGACGATGAGTTTGATCTGTTTGCAGTATGTATGTTGAAGGGGGTGTGTCGTCTACGATCATTCACTTCCCTTCATTCACTTCCAGAAGTTTACTCGAAAGATGGTAAAAAGCTCAGCATTAGCTCATCATAATCAGTACAACCTTTAAAAAAGTATTTTACACACATCATAGGTGTCCATTACAATCTATGCAATATTCGGAATGCATTATTTGTCACCAGGACTTGAAAACGTGAATAAAACTGTAAATACATTATGTTCCATACATACATACAGTGGGGGAAAAAAAGTATTTAGTCAGCCACCAATTGTGCAAGTTCTCCCACTTAAAAAGATGAGAGAGGCCTGTAATTGTCATCATAGGTACACGTCAACTATGACAGACAAAATGAGAAAATAATTTCTAGAAAATCACATTGTAGGATTTTTAATGAATTTATTTGCAAATTAAGGTGGAAAATAAGTATTTGGTCAATAACAAAAGTTTCTCTATACTTTGTTATTTACCCTTTGTTGGCAATGACACAGGTCAAACGTTTTCTGTAAGTCTTCACAAGGTTTTCACACACTGTTGCTGGTATTTTGGCCCATTCCTCCATGCAGATCTCCTCTAGAGCAGTGATGTTTTGGGGCTGTCTCTGGGCAACACGGACTTTCAACTCCCTCCAAAGATTTTCTATGGGGTTGAGATCTGGAGACTGGCTAGGCCACTCCAGGACCTTGAAATGCTTCTTACGAAGCCACTCCTTCGTTGCCCGGGCGGTGTGTTTGGGATCATTGTCATGCTGAAAGACCCAGCCACGTTTCATCTTCAATGCCCTTGCTGATGGAAGGAGGTTTTCACTCAAAATCTCACGATACATGGCCCCATTCATTCTTTCCTTTACACGGATCAGTCGTCCTGGTCCCTTTGCAGAAAAACAGCCCCAAAGCATGATGTATCCACCCCCATGCTTCACAGTAGGTATGGTGTTCTTTGGATGCAACTCAGCATTCTTCATCCTCCAAACACGACGAGTTGAGTTTTTACCAAAAAGTTATATTTTGGTTTCATCTGACCATATGACATTCTCCCAATCCTCTTCTGGATCATCCAAATGCACTCTAGCAAACTTCAGACGGGCCTGGACATGTACTGGCTTAAGCAGGGGGACACGTCTGGCACTGCAGGATTTGAGTCCCTGTCGGCGTAGTTTGTTACTGATGGTAGGCTTTGTTACTTTGGTCCCAGCTCTCTGCAGGTCATTCACCAAGTCCCCCCGTGTGGTTCTGGGATTTTTGCTCACCGTTTGTGATCATTTGAATGAATTTGTGATCATTTTGACCCCACGGGATGAGATCTTGCGTGGAGCCCCAGATCGAAGGAGATTATCAGTGGTCTTGTATGTCTTCCATTTCCTAATAATTGCTCCCACAGTTGATGTCTTCAAACCAAGCTGCTTACCTATTGCAGATTCAGTCTTCCCAGCCTGGTGCAGGTCCACAATTTTGTTTCTGGTGTCCTTTGACAGCTTTTTGGTCTTGGCCATAGTGGAGTTTGGAGTGTGACTGTTTGAGGTTGTGGACAGGTGTCTTTTATACTGATAACAAGTTCAAACAGGTGCCATTAATACAGGTAACGAGTGGAGGACAAAGGAGCCTCTTAAAGAAGAAGTTACAGGTCTGTGAGAGCCAGAAATCTTGCTTGTTTGTAGGTGACCAAATACTTATTTTCCACCATCATTTGCAAATAAATTTATTAAAAATCCTACAATGTGATTTTCTGGATTTATTTTCTCATTGTCTGTCATAGTTGGCGTGTACCTATGATTAAAATTACAGGCCTCTCTCATCTTTATAAGTGGGAGAACTTGCACAATTGGTGGCTGACTAAATACTTTTTTTCCCCATTGTACATACTGTATGCTACAGTAGAAACGACAACACGATATACAAAAAATCAGGCACTTAATTTGATAGGAACGCACACATGTCCAACATTATTTGTAAGGAAAACAACAATAAAGACAATGTGTGTGGCAGCCAAAAAATTTCAAATGAAATCAAATTAAATTAAATTTCACCTTCAAATGTTTTGTGCAACTGACCAAAAGTTAAGGAAACTTTAATGGAAAAGATGAGGTGGAAATTGTTTTTTCCTCAGGTGGGTGGGGCACACGCGTTGCTACTTCAATCTGTGCTGTGATTTGTTGAGTTAAGTTAACTGACATTACAAAAAATACATTCCATTGCATGAGTCACATCAGTTAGAATCATTTTAATTGACATTTACCAGTGAAATTGCCTCAGTTAGCTCTAGGACTAATGCAGCCAACATTTTCTGGTTTGGATGATTGTGTTACGCTGTCGCTACTTCTGTCAATATCTGAACATTGTATCCAAAAGTAAACTGGTCACATTCAGGACATAACTTTGTAAGGACTTTGTTTGTGCAAATTGTTTCTGTGAAAAAACTGTGTCAATCGAAACTGGATATTCTAAATAACCTTTCTAATCACTCAGGTTTGAGCGTACGCTGCAGGGACCACTATAGAATGAACACACCCATTTGTTGGTACGTTTCACAGGGTTAAGTGGAAAAAGTTAAGGGTGCCCATGAGCTCCCTTAACTGCTTCATTCAGTATGGATATCAATGTAAACAGCATTTGTGGAGGTGAATGTTGCTTTAATCTGCTCTGGTTAAAAAAGGAAAACATGAACCAGTTCGCTACTTAGCTAAACAATGGAAGGTGCACAATCCATGGCTACAAAGCTAGCTGGCTAGTTAGCTACTTATAGATACTCTGTAAGCTCCCGAGTTGCGAGGTGGTCTAAGGCCCTGCATCTCAGTGCTAGCAGTGCCACTAGAGATCCTGGTTCGAGTCCAGGCTCTGTCGCAGCCGGCCGCGACCGGGAGACCCATGAGCGGCGCACAATTCCAGCGTCGTCCGAGGAAGGGGAGGGTTTGGCCGGCAGGGATGTGGGTTCGTTTCCCACAGGGGGCCAGCATGAATTTAAAAAATAATGATACGTGTATGCATTCACTAACTGTTGTTAGGCCTACTGCTGCTAGGTAGCTCTCTCTCTCTGCTCTCCCCCTCCCCTCTGTCTGTCCTTGATTGCAGGAGTGAAGTCTGGTGTGCGGGAGTCAGGGTTCCAGCTGCAGCTCATTCACCATAATCACCTCAGCCTTTAAGACCCGGTCAAACTTTCCACTCATCGTCAGATCATAGTCAAGACAACCATGTTAGTCTCGCTGCCGACTCAACCTGTCTGTTTTCGCTCTTGTGTTTTTTGGACTGTTTATTTACCTTTTCTCCTGTGCCACAGATATTTGAAACCTGACTCCTGCCTCCGCTTCACTCCTGCCACCACCATCCTGCTCTCCACTATCGGGCCTCTCCTTTGGACTCACCACGGACACTAGGACATTACGGTACCACACCTGCCCTGACCTGGATCTGTACCCTCCCTGTAACCTGGACTTGCTCTTCCCCATTTATTGGAAACCTGGACTATTGAACATTATAATAAACCTGTTAAAACTTCTCTGGCTTGGTGTACTTGTCTGCATTTGGGTTCTATCCAGTTAAATCATAACAGTATGATCTGACCAACATGAACCCAGCAGACAGTAGCTCGGATACCACCCCAGAGTGCACTCAAATTTGGACTGCCATAGCCAATCAGGGCATTCTACTTGGCCAACATGATACCCTGTTTAAAACGATTGCTGAGGACAGTCAGGTGCTGCTTAATCAGGTTCAATTACTCACCAATCAAGTGTCTGCCCTTACTACCCCTTCAGCCCAGATCAGAGAGCCTTTTGTTCCTGCTCCAGAGCGCTATGACGGGAACATGGGAACCTGTGGCGATTTTTTGACTCAATGCTCGTTAGTGTTTGAACAACAGCCCCTCACCTACGCCTCAGAAAGAGCCCGTATTGCCTACCTTATCAACTCTACTAGCGGTTCCGCTCGTGCCTGGGGATCCGCGGTCTGGGAGAGTCAGTCGGACATTTGCAACGCTTACGTGGCCTTCACCACGGAGATGAGGAAGGTTTTGACCACCCCGTACGAGGCAAGGAGGCTGCGAAACGGTTGTTTTCTCTTCGGCAGGGGGCTCGTAGTGTGGCGGAGATGGCAGTGGAGTTTCGGACTTTAGCAGCAGTGAGTGGTTGGAATGACGAGGCATTACAAGGAGTGTTCATCAATGCTTTGTCTGAGACTTTAAAAGATGAATTGGTGTCATATGATGAATCGCCTACGCTGGATAATCTTATTTCACTCACTATCAGGTTGGATAATCGGATTCGGGAGCGCCGCCGGGAGAGGAGTGTTAGTTCCAAGCAACCTGTCTGTCATCAACAAACTCCTCCCTGCATCGTCCCTACGGAGAGAGCCGTGTCTTCCCGAGTCGATACGAGGAGCACTGAACCCGAAGCCATGGAGGTGGGTCGGTGCACGGTTGTCCTCAGAGGAGCGTGCACGTCGTATTCAGGCTCGGGTCTGCCTGTATTGTGGAGAAGCTGGTCATTTCGTTCCTTCCTGCCCAGTTCGTCCGGGGAAAAGGGCCGGCTCATCATTTATGGGAGAAGTTTTGGTGAGCCGAGCAGCGGATTCTTCCTCTTCTCCCCGCATTCTGCTCCAGGCATCCCTCCAGTGGCAGTCCCAGAATTTCTCTGTTAGTGCGCTGATTGACTCTGGTGCCGACGAAAGCTTTTGGATAGAGAGTGGGCTCAACAAATGGATTTGGAGACTGTTCCTATGGACTGTCCGCTGCAGGCTAAGGGTCTAAATGGACAATTGTTGACCCGCATTACCCATCAGACTGTTCCTGTTTGTCTTAGAGTGTCGGGAAATCATCAGGAGAACATTCAATTCCATATTATCGACTGCCCACAGACTCCCCTGGTCCTTGGTATCCCCTGGCTCATAAAACACAATCCACACATTGATTGGGTGACAGGTAGCATTGTTTCATGGAGCACATTTTGTCATGTGAATTGTTTGTGTTCTGCTCAGACTCCTGCCAGTACTGTGCCTCAACCTCCACGGGAGTCCATGGATCTTTCTGCTGTTCCTGACGTGTATCATGACCTGGCATCCGTTTTCTGCAAACACAGAGCTACTTCTCTTCCTCCTCACCGGCCTTACGACTGCGCCATTGACCTCCAGCCAGGAGCCCCGCTCCCCAGCAGTCGCCTGTACAATCTCTCCCGGCCGGAGACGGAGGCTATGGAGAACTACATTCGGGACTCCTTGGCGGCAGGTATTATGCGTCCTTCCTCGTCACCTGTAGGAGCGGGATTCTTTTTTGTTGCTAAGAAGGATAAGACCCTCAGACCCTGTATTGATTACCGTGGACTTAACAACATCACCATTAAGAACAAGTATTCTCTGCCTTTGATTAATTCTGCTTTTCCCCTCCTTCATGGTGCTACCATCTTTACGAAACTGGATCTACGAAATGCGTATCACCTGGTGCGCATTCGTAAGGGTGATGAATGGAAGACTGCCTTCAACACACCCTTGGGACATTTTGAGTATCGGGTTATGCCTTTTGGGTTGTCTAATGCCCCTGCTGTTTTTCAGGCACTAGTCAATGATGTCCTTCGGGACATGTTGAATCGGTTTGTTTTTGTCTATCTGGATGATATCTTGATTTTCTCAGAGTCCTCCCAGGAACATGAACTGCATGTGCGCCAGGTGTTGCAAAGGTTGTTGGAGAACAAACTGTTTGTGAAGATGGAGAAATGTGAATTTCATGTGTCTGAGACCTCTTTTTGGGTTACATCATAGCTCAGGGGGAGCTGCGGATGGACCCAGCTAAGATCTCTGCTGTCACGGACTGGCCAGCTCCCTCTACCCGCAAACAACTTCAACGATTCCTGGGGTTTGCGAACTTCTATAGGAGGTTCATCAAGGACTACAGCCGCATTGCGGCGCCACTCACCGCTCTCACCTCCATCTCACGACCGTTCGCTTGGAATGAAGGGGCCGAATCAGCGTTCGAAGAACTGAAACATCGCTTCGCCTCGGCTCCCATTCTGATGCAGCCGGACCCGACCGCCAGTTTGTCGTGGAGGTGGATGCATCCGACACTGGGGTAGGTGCAGTGTTGTCACAACGTTCTCCTGAAGATAACAAACTGCATCCCTGTGCTTTTCTCTCAAGGAAACTTTCTCAGGCAGAGAGGAATTATGATGTTGGAAATCGTGAACTGCTCGCCGTTAAGCTGGCTCTCGAGGAGTGGCGACATTGGTTGGAGGGGGCGGAACAACCCTTCATCGTTTGGACGGATCATAAGAATCTGGCTTACCTCCAGTCAGCGAAGCAGCTCAACCCCCGTCAAGCCAGGTGGGCACTATTTTTTGGGAGATTCAATTTTTCTCTGTCTTACCGTCCTGGGTCACGCAACGTCAAGCCTGACGCCCTGTCTCGTGTTCATTCGGCTGTTGATACTGGTAGTAACCCTGGAGTTTCGCGGACCCTTGACTTTGTGCGACGGAAGTTCTGGTGGGCCACGATGGAGGCGGACACTCGAGCCTTCATTGCTGCTTGTACGGTATGTGCACGAAGTAAAAACTCCACCCAGGCCAGCGCTGGTCATCTACGACCTCTACCTATACCCAGCCGGCCCTGGTCGCATATCGCTATGGATTTTGTCACTGGACTTCCCCCCTCATCTGGTAAGACGGTCATTCTTACGGTGATTGATCGTTTTTCTAAGTTCGCTCATTTTTTGGCCCTACCTAAACTGCCCACTGCCAGAGAGACGGCTGATATTTTGGTTGAACATGTGTTCCGCTCTCATGGTCTACCCACGGATATTGTCTCTGACAGGGGTCCCCAGTTTGTCTCCCAGGTGTGGAAAGCTTTCTGTAAAGCTTTGGGCATTACATCCAGCCTGTCCTCTGGATATCACCCCCAGACCAACGGGCAAGCCGAGAGAGCGAACCAGGAGATGGAGACCGCACTTCGCTGTGTCACTGGGTCTAACCCTGGGTCATGGAGCTCCATGCTCCCCTGGGTGGAATATGCTCATAACACCTTGACTAACGCTTCCTCTGGTTTGTCTCCTTTTCTGTGTGCTCTGGGTTATCAACCTCCCCTGTTCCCTTCCCAAGAGAGGGAACTTGCGGTACCCTCGGTGCAGTCCCACATGCGCCGCTGCTGCAAGGTCTGGAGGAAGGCCAGGGTAGCTCTGTCCCGAGCTTCGGCGTACATGCAGAGGCAAGCCAACCGTCACCGGTCCCAGGCTCCCGGTTACTCTCCTGGTCAAGAGGTATGGCTGAAGTCACGGGACCTTCCATTGAAGTTGGAGTCGAAGAAGATGGCGCCTCGTTTTATAGGACCGTTCAAGATACTGTCTATTGTTAACCCCTGCGCGGTTAAGCTACAGCTTCCTGCCTCCCTACGGGTTCATTCCACCTTTCATGTTTCCCAGATTAAGCCTGTGTCGGTTAGCTCTTTGTGCCCGCCCTCTCGTCCCCCTCCTCCGCCCAAGATCGTGGGTGGGGGTCCGGTCTACACTGTCCGGCGACTTCTGGATGTTCGCCGCCGGGGTCGTGGTTTCCAGTACCTGGTGGATTGGGAGGGTTATGGTCCTGAGGAACGTTCCTGGGTGCCCAGGAGCTTCATTGTGGATCCTGCTCTGGTTCGTGAGTTTCATAGGTTACATCCTGATAAACCCTGTCGGCCGCCAGGTGGCGTCCGTAGAGGGGGGGGTACTGTTAGGCCTACTGCTGCTAGGTAGCTCTCTCTCTCTGCTCTCCCCCTCCCCTCTGTCTGTCCTTGATTGCAGGAGTGAAGTCTGGTGTGCGGGAGTCAGGGTTCCAGCTGCAGCTCATTCACCATAATCACCTCAGCCTTTAAGACCCGGTCAAACTTTCCACTCATCGTCAGATCATAGTCAAGACAACCATGTTAGTCTCGCTGCCGACTCAACCTGTCTGTTTTCGCTCTTGTGTTTTTTGGACTGTTTATTTACCTTTTCTCCTGTGCCACAGATATTTGAAACCTGACTCCTGCCTCCGCTTCACTCCTGCCACCACCATCCTGCTCTCCACTATCGGGCCTCTCCTTTGGACTCACCACGGACACTAGGACATTACGGTACCACACCTGCCCTGACCTGGATCTGTACCCTCCCTGTAACCTGGACTTGCTCTTCCCCATTTATTGGAAACCTGGACTATTGAACATTATAATAAACCTGTTAAAACTTCTCTGGCTTGGTGTACTTGTCTGCATTTGGGTTCTATCCAGTTAAATCATAACAACTGTATGTCGCTCTGGATAAGAGTGTCTGCTAAATGACTAAAATGTTAAAATGTAAGCTAGCTTGACATACTAGAAAGTAATATAAACAAGTTGAGCAAAAAGGTAACTACAAGAAACGTGATTTATTATCTTCTCAAGCAATTTGGTTATCCTGTCTTGATTGTAGAAGTTCTATTTTGCTATCTCACAAAATGAAAGCGATCTCTTTGACGAGATGTTTAGTCAGTGAATCAGACCCTCTCCATGGTAACCAGATACTCTTTCTGCCATACATGCCTTCAAACTACCGTAAAACCCCTTAAGTATGCCCTTACCTAAGGAAATATTTGAGGGGCTCTATTCAATGCCCTTACACAATTCCCTTAGGTAAGGGAAAAGTATTCCTTAAGATAAACCCTTAAGGGAAACAATTAAGAAGTTTTATGCAACCCGGGTCCTGTCTTTTTCAGCCATCTATTTCCTGTGTATATGGGTGCAAAATACACTTGTCACTTAAATCTAGCTGGATTGATTGCTTTCAGTTTACTCCTGTGAGTAAACATTACTACCGCGGAAAGGTTTGTATGCCAAAAAAAACAGTGAAAAAATGTGTGCACTAACTAACTAACTAACTAAGTCGATCTGGATAAGAGCGTCTGCTAAATGACTAAAAATGTAAAAAAAATGTAAATGTTTGTAATAACTTGTCAAACACACCGGTTATGGCTCAAATGGGCTCAATGTAATACACTGTATTTCTGTTGCAACTATAAGTACGCTAAAGCTTCGTCCGGGATTTAACACATGATCTCAACACTTACATCACAAGAAAGAGAATACATTTTTGTGGAATTGAGAAAAGTAATAATTTGATACAGTTTACATGCGCTAAAATGAAAGGAACATCTGAAAATGAACACTCGGATTATGGTAATATAATGTCAGATCTCGCAAACAATGTAAAGTATGTATAGATAGGTGTTATCTAGAGTCAAGCCTGTTGATTTTCAATCCGAGGGTATCCTGCTACTGACACACTTGTTGAGTTATGCAACAGAACTTAACAACAGTATTTTATGAGACAATCTAGACAGCACAGGGGAGTGCAGGTAGTCCTAGACAGAGTACGTTTTTGTGGTTGCATCCCTGTTCCACTCCTTTATATTAATATAGTAATATATGCAAATACACCCATTGTATTTATGCAAATGAGCACATATAATTTTCTTTATTGTAACACAAAATATAAAAGAAATACCTGATACCATTAAAAAAAATTATATATGAGTGCATTCTAAGAAATAAATTAAGAATTCCCACTGGACTACTGCCGATGTGTGGTGGTCTTTTATGGCACTGAGCTTAGCCTACATCCGCCGAAGCATCACCCAGATGAGTGCTACACTTTTGGTAGTTAATGATCCAGCCTACCTACGGAGGAGAATGATATGACAAGATGCCAGATAAAAAGCTCTGGGGCCTCATTTATAAACGTTGCGTACGCACAAAATATGCCCCAAAACATGCGTGCGGCAATTTTCACGCAAAAGTTTGAATTTTTTTAAACTGAACTTGACCTGAGAATGTGCTTATACTCCAGCAAACTTTAGACCATGTGTACACACAGTTTCTAGTGGTTGATGAATTGCATTGCAAGAAGGCAAAAGTAGCCTAGTAGCCTTGTGCAGGAATACAGTGCCTTCCAAAAGTATTTATCCCCCTTTTTTTTTATTTTTTTTTATTTCATGTAATGGACATACACAAAATAGTCCAAATTGGTGAAGTGAAATGAAAAAAATGACTTGTTTCAAAAAATTCAAAAAAATAAATAACGGAAAAGTGTGTGTATTCACCCCTTTGCTATGATGCCCCTAAATAAGATCTGGTGCAACCAATTACATTAGGAAGTCGCATTATTTATTAAATAAAGTCCACTTGTGTGCAATCTAAGTGTCATAATGATCTGTCACATGATCTCAGTATATATACACCTGTCCTGAAAGGCCCCAGAGACTGCAACACCACTAAGCAAGTGGCACCACCAAGCAAGCGGCACCATGAAGACCAAGGAGCTCTCTAAACAGGTCAGGGACAAAGTTGTGGAGAAATATATATCAGGGTTGGGTTATAAAAAAATATCCGAAACTTTGAACATCCCACGGAGCACCATTTAATCCACTATTAAAAAATTGAAAGAATATGGCACCACAACAAACCTGCCAAGAGAGGGCCGCCCACCAAAACTCACAGACCAGGCAAGGAGGGCATTAATCAGAGAGGCAACAAAGAGACCAAAGATAACCCTGAAGGAGCTGCAAAGCTCCACAGCGGAGATTGGAGTATTTGTCCATAGGACCACTTTAAGCCGTACACTCCTCAGAGCTGGGCATTACGGAAGAGTGGCCCAAAAAAAGCCATTGCTTAAAGAAAAAAATAAGCAAACACGTTTGGTGTTCACCAAAAGCGATGTGGGAGACTCCCTAAACAAATGTAAGAAGGTACTCGGGTCAGATGAGACTAAAATTGAGCTTTTTGGCCATCAAGGAAAACACTATGTCTGGCGCAAACCCAACACCTCTCATCACCCCGAGAACACCATCCCCACAGTGAAGCATGGTGGTGGTAGCATCATGCTGTGGGGATGTTTTTCATCAGCAGAAACTGGTCAGAATTGAAGGAATGATGGATGGCGCTAAATACATGGAAATTCTTGAAGGAAACCTGTTTCAGTTTTCAGAGATTTGAGACTGAGATGGAGGTTCACCTTCCAGCAGGACAATGACCCTAAGCATACTGCTAAAGCAACACTCGAGTGGTTTAAGGGGAAACATTAAGAATCTGTGGTATGACTTAAAGATTGCTGTACACCAGCGGAACCCATCCAACTTGAAGGATCTGGAGCAGTTTTGCCTTGAAGAATGGGCAAAAATCCCAGTGGCTGGATGTGCCAAGTTTATAGAGACATAACCCAAGAGACTTGCAGCTGTAATTGCTGCAAAAGGTGGCTCTACAAAGTATTGACTTTGGGGGGTGAATAGTTTATTTCTTTTTTATTTCTTGTTTGTTTCACAAGAAAATATATATTGCATCTTCAAAGTGGTAAGCACATTGTGTAAATGAAATGATATAAACCCCCAAAAAATCAATTTTAATTCAAGGTTGTAAGGCAACAAAATAGGAAAAATGCCAAGGGGGGTGAATACTTTTGCAAGCCACTGTATATGATGAAAGTCTTATTCATAACAAAAAAAAATGGTAGCTAATTATAGTAACAATATGCAATCATTTGCTGTTAGTGAGAAGAGTGAAAATCTATATATTTTATCTTTGCATTCTAAAATAATTAAAAATAGGCATCTATTTCCTATTATTTATTTCATTTCGATGATAATTGCAGAATAAATTCCTCACCTTTTCTGGCCATGATGAGTTCATATTCCCAAAGTAGCCATACAACAAATTACCCAGCCAAGTCACCCATATACAAATCAGTATTCGACGTCCATCCATGTCTGAGGACGTCGGCAGATGTGGAAAACGGCCACTAGGGGCAACTGAGCGCTGTTGTCATCAATTAGGTTTCGGTTTTGCTAGGGTGTTGTGGACGGGGATGGTGGATGGGTGTAAGAATCTGCCTCTGATTCCAAAAGTTTTGAATCCAGCGATATAATTTTTATTACATATTTTTGTTTTAAGCCTATCCCAAACCTTAACACTTACCTTAACCAATCAGAGTTGGTGCCTAATGTTAAGAATTTGGAGATAATCCCTGAATTTAACTCTAACCCCGTAAGCATCTGCCTCTGATTCCAAAGGTTGCAAGTTCGAATCCAGCTATATCATTTTTATTGGATATTTTTATTTTAAGCCTATCCCAAACCTTAACCCTTACCTTAACCATTCGGAGTTAATGACTAACCTTAAAAATGTGGAGTTAATGCTTGAACTTAACCCTAACCTTAACAATTCTGAGTTAACGCCTAATCTTAACCTTAAACACTTAGAAATGTAACGTTTGGACCAACTTCGAAATTTGACATTTGAGAAACATGGATGAATGTCTAATTCTGATGTGAGACTGTGAGAGCTGGTAGAATTACCATGCGCATCTCTCATTGTCCATATTAGATATTATAATTTCAATCCAAAAGGGAGCCCAGTTTATAACATACAGTACAATTTAACAGTTGAACAGACAGTTGAAGTGTATAGGCTATGAATTTAAGTAGGTCTACTGTAGTTTTCATTTTTTTCTAAGTAGACAATCTTTCAGAATTCGCGGGCAGTGCAGCATAGCCTATTTAGGGTCGGGAAAAAGTAAATGCAAAACATTGTTGAATTCAAACTATCTGTTTACTGGTCCACAACAATGTGCGATTGTTTTTGTCTTTCAGACACGTTTAGATACAGAAAATGTCACTGCAAAAGAAAACATTCTGCCAACCCCTTCAAAGACATTTGATCAAGTTCAACATGCATTGCTATTTCCTTAGATACTGTCTTGGCCTAATTCCAATGCTTCCAATGTATACAGCAAATAAGGGCATTATTGTCACCATAAAAGGTGAATGATGGGTGTTTTTCAGGTGGAGTTATAATGCTCGTTCACACGTACACAGTTTCACGACAGGCCTGATATATCACGGAAAACATGCGTTTATAAATCTACATATTTTTTACTGAAATGGCGCATGCATATATTTATTGTTAAATTTATGCTATGGTTATAAATGAGGCCCCTGGGCCTGTCGCTGTATGACTGACACTTCTCCCTCCCTCCCTGTACCATCAATGCTCCCTTTTCTCAAGCTACTGCCTTTCTGAACTGCCTCAACAGCTGTGGAAGACCATCGCCTAGACCTGCCAGAACCCTATTTTTGTTTTTGTTTTCCATTAAAGTGTCTTAGAGATTATTGTTGTAATGTAAGATGTACGTAAATACAGTTGAAGTCGGAAGTTTACATAAACTTAGGTTGGAGTCATTAAAACTCGTTTTTCAACCTCTCCACACATGTCTTGTTAACAAACTATAGTTTTGGCAAGTCGGTTAGGACATCTACTTTGTGCATGACACAAGTAATTTTTCCAACAATTGTTTACAAACAGTTTATTTCACTTATAATTCACTGTATCACAATTCCCGTGGGTCAGAAATTCACATACACTAAGTTGACTGTCACTTTAAACAGCTTGGAAAATTCCAGAAAATGATATCATGGCTTTAGAAGCTTCTGATAGGCTAACTGACATAAATTGAGTCAATTGGAGGTGTACCTGTGGATGTATTTCAAGGCCTACCTTCAAACTCAGTGCCTCTTTGCTTGACATCATGGGAAAATAAAAAAATAAATCACAAGTAGACCTCCACAAGTCTGGTTCATCCTTGGGAGCAATTTCCAAACGCCTGAAGGTACCACATTCATCTGTACAAACAACAATACGCAAGTATAAACACCATGGGACCACGCAGCCATCATGCCGCTCAGGAAGGAGATGTGTTCTGTCTCCTAGAGATTAATGTACTTTGGTGCGAAAAGTGCAAATCCATCCCAGAACAACAACAAAGGACCTTGTGAAGATGCTGGAGGAAACAGGTACAAAAGTATCTATATCCACAGTATAACAAGTCCTATATTGACATAACCTGAAAGGCTGCTCAGCAAGGAAGAAGCCACTGCTCCAAAACCAACCATAAAAAAGCCAGACTACGGTTTGCAACTGCACATGGGGACAAAGATCTGTACTTTTTGGAGAAATGTCCTCTGGTCTGATGAAACAAAAATATAACTGTTTGGCCATAATGACCATTGTTTTGTTTGTAGGAAAAAGGGGGGCTTGCAAGCCGAAGAACACCAACCCAACCGTGAAGAACAGGGGTGGCAGCATCATGCTGTGGGGGTACTTTGCTGCAGGAGGGACTGGTGCACTTCACAAAATAGATGGCATCATGAGGAAGGAAAATTATGTGGATATATTGAAGCAACATCTCAACAGCATGATGCTGCCACCCCTGTTCTTCACGATTGGGTTGGTGGTCCTCTGTAGCTCAATTGGTAGAGCATGGCGCTTGTAACGCCAGGGTAGTGGGTTCGATCCCCGGGACCATCCATACAGTGGGGAGAACAAGTATTTGATACACTGCCGATTTTGCAGGTTTTCCTACTTACAAAGCATGTAGAGGTCTGTAATATTTATTATAGGTACACTTCAACTGTGAGAGACGGAATCAAAAATCCAGAAAATTACATTGTATGATTTTTAAGTAATTAATTTGCATTTTATTGGATGACATAAGTATTTGATCACCTACCAACCAGTAAGAATTCCGGCTCTCACAGACCTGTTAGTTTTTATTTAAGAAGCCCTCCTGTTCTCCACTCGTTACCTGTATAAAAGACACCTGTCCACACACTCAATCAAACAGACTCCAAACTCTCCACAATGGCCAAGACCAGAGAGCTGTGTAAGGACATCAGGGATAAAATTGTAGACCTGCACAAGGCTGGGATGGGCTACAGGACAATAGGCAAGCAGCTTGGTGAGAAGGCAACAACTGTTGGCGCAATTGGAAGAAGTTCAAGATGACGGTCAATCATCCTCGGTCTGGGGCTCCATGCAAGATCTCACCTCGTGGGGCATCAATGATCATGAGGAAGGTGAGGGATCAGCCCAGAACTACACGGCAGGACCTGGTCAATGACCTGAAGAGAACTGGGACCACAGACTCAAAGAAAACCATTAGTAACACACTACGCCGTCAAGGATTAAAAACCTGCAGCGCACGCAAGGTCCCCCTGCTCAAGCCAGCGCATGTACAGGCCCGTCTGAAGTTTGCCAATGACCATCTGGATGATCCAAAAGAGGAATGGGAGAAGGTCATGTGGTCTGATGAGACAAAAATAGAGCTTTTTGGTCTAAACTCCACTCGCCGTGTTTGGAGGAAGAAGAAGGATGAGTACAACCCCAAGAACACCATCCCAACCGTGAAGCATGGAGGTGGAAACATCATTCTTTGGGGATGCTTTTCTGCAAAGGGGACAGGATGTCTGCACCGTATTGAGGGGAGGATGGATGGGGCCATGTATCGCGAGATCTTGGCCAACAACCTCCTTCCCTCAGTAAGAGCATTGAAGATGGGTCGTGGCTGGGTCTTCCAGCATGACAACGACCCGAAACACACAGCCAGGGCAACTAAGGAGTGGCTCCGTAAGAAGCATCTCAAGGTCCTGGAGTGGCCTAGCCAGTCTCCAGACCTGAACCCAATAGAACATCTTTTGAGGGAGCTGAAAGTCCGTATTGTCCAGCAACAGCCCCGAAACCTGAAGGATCTGGAGAAGGTCTGTAAGGAGGAGTGGGCCAAAATCCCTGCTGCAGTGTGTGCAAAACTGGTCAAGACCTACAGGAAACGTATGATCTCTGTAATTGCAAACAAAGGTTTCTGTACCAAATATTAAGTTCTGCTTTTCTGATGTATCAAATACTTATGTCATGCAATAAAATGCACATTAATTACTTAAAAATCATACAATGTGATTTTCTGGATTTTTGTTTTAGATTCCGTCTCTCACAGTTGAAGTGTACCTATGATAAAAATTACAGACCTCTACATGCTTTGTAAGTAGGAACACCTGCAAAATCGGCAGTGTATCAAATACTTGTTCTCCCCACTGTAAGTAAAAATTTATGCACTCATGACTGTAAGTCGCTTTGGATAAAAGCGTCTACTAAATGGCATATGATATTATTATACATTAGTTAGGAAGTTAAAGTTTGGTCGCAAATGGTCTTCCAAATGGACAATGACCCCAAGCATACTTCCAAAGTTGTGGCAAAACAAAGTCAAGGCATTGGAGTGGCCATCACAAAGCCCTGACCTCAATCCTATAGAACGTTTGTGGGCAGAACTTAAAAAGCGTGTGCGAGCAAGGAGGCCTACCAACCTGACTCAGTTACACCAGCTCTGTCAGGAGGAATGGGCCAAAATTCACCCAACTTATTGTGGAGGGTTTGTGGAAGGCTACCCAGAAACATTTGACCCAAGTTAAACAATTTAAAGGCAATGCTACCAAATACTAAATGATTGTATGTAAACTTCTGACCCACTGGGAATGTGATGAAATAAATAAAAGCTGAAATAAATCATTATCTCTACTATTATTCTGACATTTCTCATTCTTAAAATAAAGGGGTGATCCTAACTGACCTAAGAGAGTGAATTTCTACTAGGATTAAATGTCAGAAATTGTGAAAAATGAGTTTAAATGTATTTGTCTAAGGTGTATGTAAACTTCCGACTTCAACTCTAAATCTAATATTATTATTGTACACAGAAATGCATGTAATGCTTGGCTTTGGACTTGTTCTTGTAATTGCTGCAAACGAATCACCCTTTGGGGAATGGCAAAGATGAATCGTCTCAAAACTGGCAACACAAACCTCTATCTTCACCAGCGCTCCTATGATCATGGTCTTCTCCAGGAAGTTCTCGTTGAACTCTGGCGGGTGATCGTTGAGGTCCAGCACGGTCACAAAGACCTCAGCCAGGCTGTACTTGCCCTCTGTGTCCTCGGCTTTGACATAGAAATTATACTTGGACTTTACCTCCGCGTCCAGGCTGGCCCACTGCTGGGTGTAGATAATGCCTGATGCTGAATGAATCAGAAACCTGGGATGGGGTAAGATATTGGGTGTTATTTCTCTTTTATTTATAAAATAATTGACAGCTGTCTTCTGGTGCATCTGGGTCATTATTTAATAATGGTTGAGGAACCTGATATAAAACACATTGTAAAAAGTAATCTATTTCAAAAAGATGGGAGGTGATATAAAATGTTACTTTGTATGAATGCGTACAGTACATTACAATGTAACAAAAATGTGTTAACTCTAGTTGACATAACTTGTTTTAAAATTATGTCAGCAGGGTAACTTTTTAAAAATTGAAACAGCTAAGATTTTTGTAACTAACTAACTGTATAAAGTAATCTTAAATTGTAAATCATGAAACATGTAATAACTTGAAATATGAAAACTGGGAAAAACCTGAATAAATATTTATATAATATACAGATATATATATATATATATATATATATATATATATATATATATATATATACAGTGAGGGAAAAAACTATTTGATCCCCTGCTGATTTTGTACGTTTGCCCACTGATAAAGAAATAATCAGTCTATAATTATAATGGTAGGTTTATTTGAACAGTGAGAGACATAATAACAACAACTAAAAAATCCAGAAAAACGCATGTCAAAAATGTTATATTGATTTGCATTTTAATGAGGGAAATAAGTATTTGACCCCCTCTCAATCAGAAAGATTTCAGGCTCCCAGGTGTCTTTTATACAGGTAACGAGCAGAGATTAGGACCACACTCTTAAAAGGGAGTGCTCCTAATCTCAGCTTGTAACCTATATAAAAGACACCTGTCCACAGAAGCAATCAATCAATCAGATTCCAAACTCTCCACCATGGCCAAGACCAAAGAGCTCTCCAAGGATGTCAGGGACAAGATTGTAGACCTACACAAGGCTGGAATGGGCTACAAGACCATTGCCAAGCAGCTTGGTGAGAAGGTGACAACAGTTGGTGCGATTATTCGCAAATGGAAGAAACACAAAATAACTGTCACTCTCCCTCGGCCTGGGGCTCTATGCAAGATCTCACCGCGTGGAGTTGCAATGATCATGAGAACGGTGAGGAATAAGCCCAGAACTACACGGGAGGATCTTGTCAATGATCTCAAGGCAGCTGGGACCATAGTCACTAAAAAAACAATTGGTAACACACTACACCGTGAAGGACTGAAATCCTGCAGCGCCCGCATAGTCCCCCTGCTCAAGAAAGCACATATACAGGCCCGTCTGAAGTTTGCCAATGAACATCTGAATGATTCAGAGGAGAAATGGGTGAAAGTGTTGTGGTCAGATGAGACCAAAATCGAGCTTTTTGGCATCAACTCAACTCGCCGTGTTTGGAGGAGGAGGAATGCTGCCTATGACCACAAGAACACTATCCCCATGAAATGTTTCGTTTTGCCTGACCTTCATGTCTTCAAGTAATGATGGACTGTCGTTTCTCTTTGCTTATTTGAGCTGTTCTTGCCATAATATGGACTTGGTCTTTTAACAAATAGGGCTATCTTCTGTATACCCCCCCTCCCACCTTGTCACAACACAACTGATTGGCTCAAACGCATTAAGAAGGAAAGAAATTCCACAAATTAATTTTTAAGAAGGCACACCTGTTAATTGAAATGCATTCCAGGTGACTACCTCATGAAACTGGTTGAGAGAATGCCAAGAGTATGCAAAGCTGTCATCAAGGCAAACGGTGGCTATTTGAAAAAATATATTTGTATTTGTTTAACACTTTTTTGGTTACTACATGATTCCATATGTGTTATTTCATAGTGTTGAGGTCTTCTCTATCAGTCTACAATGTAAAAAAAAAAATGTAAAAATAAAGAAAAACAGTTGGATGAACAGCTAAAATGTTAAGCGGACAGTATGTCACAGGAAAGTTGGATAATTCTGTCTGAAGGCATTACTCCTTGAAAGTCAATATAGCTGTTTTGTTCTGTGAAGAGGAAACTATCAATAGATTATCCTAAAAAAGAAGGAAACATCCCAGATTAGATAATAGCCTTTTTATCTGTTTTCAACAGTTCAACATGCATCTTTTCAACTAGCCTCTGCGGGGGTGTAAACAACTGGATGTTCCGGTTTGAAGGGAAAATGGAAGAGAGACCCTGTGATATCACTTCCGCTTTTGGATGTTAACAAGACAACACTCCATCTTAACTCCTCTGCCACATTTACTGGATTGGTTGAACAGTGCAGAAGAGAAACTCCAACAGTTTTTTTTTTAAATCTCGTTAAGTCCAGAATGTGGGGATCTAGTTTCAGGTGTTTCTTCTACGCTTGCTACGCTAGGTTACTTTTCACCCAACCCCTCAACATTTATACTAATTTACACATTATAGCCTGTGGGTCCTTCATATTTTTCAACAAAATGGTGGGTGTTTAGTTCTACAAGCATTAGGCCACACTAACTTCAAGTGGAAGGCACTGTAAACCTTAAGTTATGCAATTACAGTCAAGACTCAAAGCACTTTATACAATATGATATGATACATGTACAGTCAGGTCCATTGGTATTTCGACATTAACACAATTTGCATCATTTTGGCTCTGTACACCACCACAATGGATTTGAAAGGAAACAATCAAGATGTGCTTTAAGTGTAGACTTTCATCTTTAATTTAAGGGTTTTGTCAAAATTATTGTATGAACCGTGTAGGAATTACAACCATTTTTATACATAGCCCCCCAATTTTAGGGGCTCAAAAGTAATTGGACAAACTAAGATAATCATAAATTAAATTGTGAGTTTTTAATACTTTGTTGCAAATCCTTTGCAGTCAATGACTGCCTGAAGTCTGGAACCAATAGACATCGCCAGATGCTGGGTTTCTTACCTGGTGATGCTCTGACAGGCCATTACTGCAGCTGTCTTCAGTTCCTGCTTGTTCATGGGGCATTTTGGCTTCAACAAGTAAAATGCATGCTCAATTGGATTCAGGTCAGGTGATTGACTTGGCCATTGCAGAACATTCCACTTCTTTGCTTTAAAAAGGTATTGGGTTGCTTTCGCAGTATTCCTCGGGTCATTGTCCATCTGCACTGTGAAGCGCCGTCCACTGAGTTTTGAAGCATTTGACTGAATCTGACCAATAATATAGCCCTAAACCCTTCAGAATTCATCCTGCTGCTTTTGTCAGCAGTCACATCATCAATAAATACAAGGGAACCCGTTCCATTGGCAGCCATACATGCCCACGCCATAACACGACCTCCACCATGCTTCACAGATGAGGTGGTATGCTTCGGATCATGAGCAGTTCCTTCCCTTCTCCATACTCTTCTCTTCCCATCATTCTGGTACAAGTTGATATTTGTATCATCTGTCCATAGGATGTTGTTCCAGAACTGTACAGGCTTTCTAAGATGTTTTTAGGCTAACTCTAATCTGGTCTTCCTGTTTTTGAGGCTTACCAATGGTTTACATCTTGTCGTAAAACCTCTGTATTTACTCTGGTGAAGTCTTCTCTTGATTGTTGACTTTGACACAGATACGCCTACCTCCTGGAGGGTGTTCTTGATCTGGCCAACTGTTGTGAAGGGGGTTTTCTTCACCAGGGAAATAATTATTCTGTCATCCACCACAGTTGTTTTCCGTGGTCTTCCGGGCCTTTTGGTGTTCCTGAGCTCACCATTGCGTTCTTTCTTTTTAAGAATGTACCAAATAGTTGATCACCTAATGTTTTTGCTATCTCTCTGATGGGTTTGTTTAGATTTATCAGCCTAATGATGGCTTGTTTCACTGACAGTGACAGCTCTTTGGACTTCATATTGAGGGTTAACAGCAACAGATTCCACATGCAAATGCCACACTTGAAATCAACTCTAGACCTTTTATCTGCTTACTTGTAAATGAACTAATGAGGGAATAACACACACCTGGCCATGGAACAGCTGAGCAGCCAATTGTCCAATTACTTTTGGTCCCTTAAAAAGGGGGGAAACGCATATAAAAAGTGCATATACACTGTTCACCCGATTTGGATGTAAATACCCTCAAATTAAAGCTGAAAGTCTGCACTTTCAGCTCATATTCATTATTTACATTTCAACTCCAATATGCTGTGGTAGACAGCTAAAATAATAATCACTTGGTCAACGTCCAAATATTTATGGACCTGACTGTATGTCACTCGACCATCAACAGCACAAATTAACAAACAGTACTGTGTTGTCTTTGGCCTGGTCTCAGTGAAGTCACTAGGGGACTTTTCCTCTCTCCTGCTGTCACTGTGTCACACTGCAAGCTAATTGGCCGTGCCTTAAGAACAAACTATTTCCTCCTCCAATCCCATTACAGGATTAGCCACTATGGTACAGCACAGCAAAGCACAGGGAAGAGGAAATGAGGTGGAGGTGGATATGGAGGCATGACTAGAGTGAGGACTGCAGGTCGGCAATGTTTGCGCATGGCAGGAAACAGAGGCTTATAACACTAGAACCGCCTGGCCTTTCAGCCTATAAGTACCTATTAGAGAACGTTGACAACATTGCCGGGCGTCCCATTTAGCATACGCATCAGATGCATATCAACCCGCAAGGTGCACAAACATAAGCACCAAGGCTTGATAAATAGTGCATAAACAATTGTAAAGCATGAATTTCATGAATAGATATCCATGTAAAAATATAACAACAATAGTTATTTGTTTAGATAGAGTCAAGGACATGTTTTGTATGATTTAACAAAGTCCTAGTGAAAAGTGTAGGCCTAAAGTCAATTTTAGACACTTTCAACCAATGACGCATCAACATTCCAACAGTCTAATAAATACATTTCGTATATGCTATCTGAAGAATAATACTTTGGTTGTGTTTATAAAGGTCTTAGGCAACATTAGAAAACTAAAAGTTATTGTTTCAAAGAACATAATAGCATTTTCATTAGTTTATGTTACTCTAGGCTATATGTAAAAACTAAAAACCACTAGTTCAAGTCCATCACAAAGAAGTCCATTAAAATTTTGTTTTGGCAGGTCTAAAGAAACACTGTGGAAATAAGAAAGTTAATTTAAAAGAAAACAGAATAGCGAATTTTACATGTATTATGTTACTAGTCTGCTTAGTAGCCAGAGCAATGCTGCCACGCCAGTGGTCATGTGCTGAACGCATGGACAGAGCAGATATTCTTGGAAAAAGTGAAATGTATCTGCATGTGACTCTGAAGGAGGATTTGATAAAGTGATGCTCCTTTCCCTGCATTTGTCAATTACAAGATGCACCCATCTCTTTATGTAGAATTTGACAACTGATAATACTGTCACTCATCAGACTATTGTCAATTGAATCTTGTCCATAGGCTAACTCTTATTATGTGTGAAATTAGTTTTGGTATAGTTTAGGTGTAGTTTTGATGGGACGGCTGTGCAGGCTGACTGGCATCATTTGTTTCCCCTTTCTCATCAACTTGGATAGAGTCAAGGATATGTTTTGCTTGATTCAAAAGGCACTGCAACACGTAACATGTTTTCGTTTCCCTTACAGTAAATGTGATTAGTAATAGAGTTATAGTAAATAAAACAGTCCCGTAACAGCTTATTTTTACAAAGTAAAATGTGAGAAAAAAGAAGAAACCCGCACACTGCTCTTGCTAGTATCGCTGGTCTTTAATAAGCTTTACGTATCGGCCTGAAGGCCTTCGTCAGAGCTTGTGCGGGTTTTCTCTTTTTTGTCATGTTATTCAATTGTTACCATGCACCTGCAACAAATATAGCTCAGATGTGCCTTTAGAATTTAGAATGACAAAGTAAAATGTAAAAGAGAATGGTATCATTCGGTCAAATTATTAAAATGAGCGCCAACGATGATAAATAGGCATAACACAAACTCATCATTACACTATTGTTGTTCTAAATCAAATCAACCTCTTCACCCTCCTTATCATTAAGTTAGGCCTAATTTAAATTTGATTATGAAGTAATGTGCACAATTATCGCCCATTCATCCATTTGTCATTCATTCAGTGGGCTGGCATCGTTTGCTTCCCTTCGCTCATCAACTCGGATAGAGTCAAGGATGTTTTGCATTATTCTAAAGGCCTACTGCAACAAGTAGCATGTTTTAGTTTCCCTTACAATAAATCAGATTAGTAATAGAGTTATAGTAAATAAAACAGTCCAGTAACAGCTTCTTTATACAAAGTAAAATGTAAAAGAAAATGATATCAACCTGCAAGATGCACGGTCAAATTATTTGCTATAAACATGAGCGCCAAGGCTGATGAATAGGCATAACACAAACTCATCATTGCACTATTGACTTTTGAAATTAAATCAACCTATCCACCTTCCTTAGCATTCAATTAGGCCTAATTTAAATTCAATTGTAAAGTAAAGTGCACAATTGTTGCCCATTCATCCATTTGTCATTAATTTAAGTGATTAAAGAGAGCCGCATTAGTGCCTGGC
This sequence comes from Coregonus clupeaformis, assembly GCF_020615455.1. NCBI lineage: Eukaryota > Metazoa > Chordata > Actinopteri > Salmoniformes > Salmonidae > Coregonus > Coregonus clupeaformis. The sequence continues at coordinate 254,396 of NC_059228.1, read as the reverse complement.
TGGGTACCAACGTCCTACACCACATTGTCTTGGCGGGCTAAGTTGGGAATAGGTGTGGGAAAAAAAACTGGTAAAAAGGCTCTAAATACTTGTCTGTTTGTGATTTCAAAATACGAGCAAATTAGCAATACAAAATACAAACATTCAGAAAAAGTCAGGGAAGGAGCTTTTTGGGGGGGAAGGTCGATTTTTTAAATTTACAAAATCAAACGTCTGTGCCCGTTGGCCTATGGCGGTTCTAGCATTAAGTAGGGGTGAAACGTTCAAAATGTTACAGGAATTTACAGAGCTTAGGACAGAGAGTACCGCTCTCTGCTAACGTAGCGACTATAGCGCTGAACACTCAAATCAATTCTGATTGCTAGCGTAGTGATTATAGCGCTGTACACTCACATTACTTCTGAATGCTAGCCGAGCAACTATAGCGATGTACACTCACATCAGTTCTGCTAGCATAGCAACTGTAGCGCTGTACACTCACATCATTTCCAACTGCTAGTGTAGCGTCTATAGTGCTATCCAATCACATTAATTCTGACTGCTATTTACGCGACTATAGCACTGTACACTCACATCAATACTGACTGCTAGCGTAGCGGCTATAGCGCTGTAAACTCACATCACTGCTCCCTGCTAGCGTAGCGACTATAGCGCAGTACATTCACATCAGTTCTGCTAGCATAGCGACTATAGCGCTGTACACTCACATCAGTTCTCCTAGCATAGCAACTATAGCGCTGTACACTTACATCATTTCTGCTAGCATAGCGACTATAGCGCTGTACACACACATCAGTATGAAAAATGTATGCACTCACTAACTGTAAGTCGCTCTGGATAAGAGCGTCTGCTAAATGACTAAAATGTAAAATTGAAATATATTTCAATTACTTCTGCGTATTTTGCCATTTGTATTACACTGGGCTGAACTACACTGGGCTGAACTACACACTACACAGTTTTACGTAAATAAGGTATTTCAGTTTTTATTTTTAATACATTTGCAAAAATTTCTAAAAACCTGTGTTTGCTTTGTCATTATGGGGTATTGTGTGTAGATTGATGAGGAAAAAAACATATTTAATCAATTGTAGAATAAGGCTATAATGTAACAAAATATGCAAAAAGTCAAGGGATCTGAATACTTTCAGAATGCACTGCATTTACATTTTGGTCATTTAGCAGACACTCTTACCCAGAGTGACTTAAAGTCAGTCCATTCAACTAAGGTAAATAAGCAACACATACTGTATCACAGTCATAGCAAATAAAACGTTTCTGTAACCGTTACTGAGAATGTTGTTGCTGTTTGGGCCGGCTACTTGCAAATGTATTTTAATGAAATACATTTCAAAATACAAGTATTTTGTAGTTTATTTTGATACATTGATCTTTATGGTATTTTGTAATTGTATTTTGTAATTGTATTTTGTAATTGTATTTTGTAATTTTGCCCATCCCTGGCTGAGGAGATCTCTCTTTCTACACCCCGCCCCCCAAAAATAAATGAAATACCAATTCCCGATATCTGATCAATTTTATTGTCACATTGATTGCAATAATTGAAGTATTTTAAACCAACCTTAGGTAATAATTATGTGTCATACCGACATTATGAAAATCAAGTGCACTATTATAAAGGATTCCACATCCTTTATGTCAATTTTAGATCAAACTCTGCAACTTTCCCTATTTACTCCTCTCACCTATATGTACTGCTCCACATTCACTACCAAATAGTGGTCCAAAAATACACAAATTCTGCCAAATTCTGTTCTTGGTACCAGGTGAAAGGGGCTTAGTGAGACTGATTTGCCATGCCTGTCTTGCGCTGCCAACTGGCATACACCTGGCCTGTCTGAGCTGGTACCAATCATATGGTTCATATTTAGCTTTGTGCATTTCTGGGTTGGATGTTGAGACTCTGATGACTGGATGATGTCATTTATTATATTTTGGAAGGTTCTAGAGGTATGTTCTTCGAACCTTGTCCTTCGGACCTACAGGGTGAGCAGGAGTTTGTTCAGTCCAAGTCCACTAAAGGGCTTAATGATGAGTGATGATGAGTTGAATCAGGTGTGTTAGTGTAGCTAGCGCTGAGCTAAAACAAAATCCTGCACAGAACACACTGTGGGTCAACAGGGTCAGGATTAAATATGACTGTTCTAGAAGGTTAGAGCTGGTTGAGTGTTGTGGGTACTGTATTTGATTGAGTTAGACAGAGAGAAGTGATGACAGTTTGATCCTGTTTTTCTGAAGTTACATAACAGAATGAGAATATTTGAGGTATTCAAGCGCTCTGTTTGAAATCTAATAAAAGAGAGCAGAAGGAAAATACAAGCAAATCCTCAGAAAGGGCCAGTAAGCTTATGTGAATGCACAATAAAGGAGGTATGTTCAACGATAAAAAGAGAATAATGGAAATGTAATGCCACAGCTTACAGTGAGGTATCTACTTTAGCCCACTTTAGTGCTCACTCATAGATAGCATCTCTGCCAGCAAGCTTATTGTTTAACATACTGGATGAATTTGAGTTGTCCTCAAAGTGAACCATTACTTTTTGTTCAGGTTCATTTGAGATACCTTATATCCATTATTTTTTCATCATCATTGGTTCAGCATAACCACAAGTGTTAATTTCTTTAATTCTTTATTTCTTTATCTATTTTTTAACACTCACTTGGCAAAATCTTAGATGGTCATTTTCATACCAGACAAGGGCAGTTTTGTGTGGTGAGCCTGAGCCTATTTTTCTCCATATTGATAAATTGTCTGCATCGCCCACTAATAATGTTACGTAAGCGATTGTGCTTTTTGTTTTTTTGCTGGGGTTTATTCTGGTCAGATGGATCCTCACCAGCTGGTATATCTACTGAATCCCTGGCTCTTTATTGACATAATCACTCCACTGCTGAATATAGAGAATGAGATGCAGGGGTTGGGTGGGTGGGTGGAATAGAGAAAGAGAGGGAGTGAGTGCGGCAGACAGAGGCACATACAGAAAGAGAGAGCGAGAGAGCGAGAGAGCGAGAGAGAGAGCGAGAGAGCGAGCGAGAGAGCGAGAGAGCGAGAGAGCGAGAGAGCGAGCGAGAGAGAGAGAGAGAGAGAGAGCGAGAGAGCGAGAGAGCGAGAGAGAGAGAGAGAGAGAGAGAGAGAGAGAGAGAGAGAGAGAGAGAGAGAGAGATATTGGGTGATGCTACTCACAAATCAGCCCCTGAGCCGTAGATTGAGTACTTGACTTCTCCCCAAAAGCCTGAATCTGGATCTGTTGCCTGTGTGTGTGTGTGTGTGAGAGAGAGAGAGACAAAGAGAAACAGAGAGAAAGAACACAAAACAAGACATGTATTTGATTAGACACCAACTTTCTTGACAGAAAAAAACAATTAGCATTTCATTCAATTCAAATAAATATTCCCTCTGAGTTTCTATAATGAATTCTCAATTCATTTATTTCAATTCCACTCCTGAAAGGACTGAGTTCAAACAGTATTGACGCCTAAATCCCCTAATCAAGGTAGACAATAATGTGCCATAATAACATGGGGTCACCTACACTGTAAAGCAAGGTTATTCTATTTTTATTTATTTAATATTCGTTTTTATTTCTATTAGTTTTTAGATTTTTATTTGAAATTATATTTAGTTTCAGTTCATTTTCAGAGTTGATGTACTCGTTTTTTTTGGTGTTGCATAAACACATTTATATTTCGTTTTTATATTATTTCGTTTCAGTTTTAGGGACAGAAAGTAGCCTATGCATGGGAAGCTAGGAGCCATTTACAATATGAGTTCTCAGCCACCTGAGCCAAGGCCAGTTCACACCTCTTCCATGTAGAAGGCAGAGACAATACAGATGCACCAAAGCTGGAACCGAGAGACAGATAAACAGCTTCTATCTCCAGGCCATCAGACTGTTAAAAAGTCACCACTAGCCGGCATCCGCCCAGTACCCTGCCCTGAACCTTAGTCACTGTTACTAGCCGGCTACCACCCATTACTCTACTCTGCACCTTAGAGACTGCTACCCTATGTACATAGAGTCATTGAACACTGGTCACATGAATAATGTTTACATACTGTTTTACCCACTTCATATGTCTACACTGTATTCTAGTCATGGATTATCCTATATAACTACTGGTGTACACACCTTTTCTATTCATATACTGTCCATACTGTCTATAAACACCATTATATATATTCAGTGCCTTCGGAAGGTATTCAGATCCCTTGACTTTTTCCACATCTTGTTAGGTTACAGCCTTATACTAAAATGTATTACATAGTTTTTTCCCCTCATCAATCTGCATACAATACCCCATAATGACAAAGCAAAAACAGGATTTTATCAATTTTTGCTAATTTATATTTAAAGAAAAGTTGAAATATCACATTTACATAAGTATTCAGACCCTTTACTCAGTACTTTGTTGAAGCACCTTTGGCAGTGATTACAGCCTAGAGTCTTGGGTATGATGCTACAAGCTTGGCACACCTGTATTTGGGGAGTTTCTCCCATTCTTCTCTGCAGATCCTCTCAAGCTCTGTCAGGTTGGATGGGGAGCGTTGCTGCACAGCTATTTTCAGGTCTCTCCAGAGATGTTCGTTCGGGTTCAAGTCCGGACTCTGGCTGGGCCACTCAAGGACATTCAGAGACTTGTCCCAAAGCCACTCCTGTGTTGTCTTGGCTGTGTGCTTAGGGTCGTTGTCCTGTTGGAAGGTGAACCTTCGCCCCAGTCTGAGGTCCTGAGCGCTCAGGAGCAGGTTTTCATCAAGGATCTCTCTGTACTTTGCTCTGTTCATCTTTGCCTCGATCCTGACTAGTCTCCCAGTCCCTGCCGCTGAAAAACATCCCCACAGCATGATGCTACCACCACCATGCTTCACCATAGGGATGGTGCCAGGTTTCCTCCAGAAGTGACACTTGGCATTCAGGCCAAAGAGTTTAATCTTGGTTTCATCAAGACCAGAGAATCTTGTTTCTCATGGTATGAGAGTCTTTAGGTGCCTTTTGGCAAACTCCAAGCACGCTGTGATGTGCCTTTTACTGAGGAGTGGCTTCCGTCTGGCCACTCTACCATAAAGGCCTGATTGGTAGAGTGCTGCAGAGATGGTTTCCTTCTGGAAGGTTATCCCATCTCCACAGAGGAACTCTAGAGCTCTGTCAGAGTGACCATCGGGTTCTTGGTCACCTTCCTGACCAAGGCCCTTCTCCCCTGATTTCTCAGTTTGGCTGGGAGGCCAGCTCTAAGAAGAGTCTTCATAGTACCAAACTTCTTCCGTTTAAGATTGATGGAGGCCACTGTGTTCTTGGGGACCTTCAATGCTGCAGACATGTTTTGGTACCCTTCCCCAGATCTGTGCCAAAACACTGTCCTGTCACAGAGCTCTATGGACAATTCCTTTGACCTCATGGCTTGGTTTTTGCTTTGACATTCACTGTCAACTGTGGGACATTTTATAGAGAGGTGTGTGCCTTTCCTAATCATGTCCAATCAGTTGAATTTAACACAGGTGGACCCCAATCAAGTTGTAGAAACATCTCAAGGATTATCAATGGAAACAGGATGCACCTGAGGTCAATTTCGAGTCTCATAGCAAAGGGTCTGAATAATTATGTAAATAAGGTATTTCTGTTTTTTTTATTTGTAATACATTTGCAAAAATTTCTAAAAACCAGTTTTTGCTTTGTCATTGAGGGTTATTGTGTGTGGATTGCTAAGGATTTTTATTTATTTAATCCATTTTAGATTAAGGCTGTAACGTAACAAAATGTGGAAAAAGCAAAGGGTTCTGATATGTATTTATTTATTTTCCGGACTCTGACAGTGCTCGTTCTGATATTTCTTAATTTCTTCATTTAACTTTTGGAATTATGATTAATATGATTATTATTGATTATGATTATTTTGTATTTCTATGTATTACTGCACGTTTGGAGCTAGAAACACAAGCATTTCGCTGCACCTGCGATAACACCTGCAAATCTGTGCATGCGACCAATACATTTCAATTGGATCTGAGCAAGTCAGTGTGTGTGTGTGTGTGTGTGTGTGTGTTTCTCTTCAATCATACAAGATCTTATGGTTTATCTTCAAGAAGACTGTGTTCCAGAGAGGTGGTCGTTAGGTTTCTCAAGCCTGATGACAGTTGTCCACAGACAGAGAATATTCTCTCCACGAACGCTTGGGATGCAGGGGCAGAAACCAGATCGAGTACATCAGGGCTTCCGAGTGGCGCAGCGGTCTTAGGCACTGCATCTCAGTGCTTGAGGCGTCACTACAGACCCCCTTGTTCGATTCCAGGCTGTATCACAACCGGCCGTGATTGGGAGTCCCATAGGGCGGTGCACAATTGGCCCAGTGTCGTCCGGTTTTGGCCGGTGTAGGCCGTCATTGTAAATAACAATTTGTCTTAACTAACTTGCCTAGTTAAATAAAAGTAAAATGAAAAGGGCACAGCTTTGATAAACAGCCATCCTTGCCTGCCGGAACTGGAGAGGTGACTCTGTAAACATGCCCCCCTTTACCTCTTCCAGGTATTTCCACAGCTCACACGGGGCACTTAATCCCCTGCCAGGTGACCCTCTGGCTGGGAAGTGACCTCCGACACAATCTTCGATGCAAGGAAGTTATATTTCTGAAGGACTGTGGTCGAGATGCTTGCTGGATTCATCATGCTAGCATCTTCCCTGTGTCTTGCTGCTCCACAGCTGTACTCTTTGATTTGCTGAAGTACAAAAGACTCTGTTTCCCTCATCAGTGGCTCCATCTCTGTTGAGCGAAGTGACATAAACACACTTGGGTCCATCAGGCAAGCTGCTGCAGGGGTTGGATCGAAGTTTTCTGTCAGAGGTTTCAGTATGCAGGCGAAGTGCTCAAGCAGTGACTTCAGGAGGACCTGTGCCAACTGTTTTCCAACAGTAGTTGAATGCAAGTGTGCCTCAAGTTTGAAAAGGCACAGCACCACATCAGATAGCGACTGGCTGTCAATTTGAAGTTGGTCGGTGTGGATTGCGAATGGCTCCAGCAACTTCACCAGCTGTTCTTGCTTGGTACAGTCACATTCCATGCACACCCTTGGATTTGTTCCCTGTTAGCTAGTGATAGTGATGCACAAGCTAGGCTTATTTGAAACATTGGCATCTACTGGCAGCATTTACCAGCCAGATTCAGAAGCTCAAAAACCCCATTCGGAAAAACAGCTTGAAAACCCCATTAAAAAGAAAACGTAAAAACCTCATTTGATTTTTGCCCAAAGTTTACACTAAATAAACTATAACTAAACATAATTTATGATGGTTTTTATTTTTGTTTGTTTTGCAGTAAAATATAATAGTTTCAGTATAGTTTCAGTTTTTCAAATGTTTTTCGTTTTAATTTTTATTTCAGTTTACTAAATTGTTTTAGCAATTTAATTTGTTATTTTAGTTTCAGTTTTTGTTTACTATAAAAACCTTGCTGTGAAGGGGGTTACCGTGATTTTGACATTAGCTTACAGGCAGCTCGGTGGCAAGTAAAATTCAGTATTTCCTATTACAGTACATCTACTGTAATTTAAATACGGTATCAAAGCAAGTATTGTGTTATGGACTATATTATACTGTAAAAAAAAAAATGTAATGCTACTAATCAGAATGAATGGATGAATGACATCCGTTGAGGGAAGGGGTTTGTATTATTATTTTTAAAAACTGTAATTACAAGGGATTAGTGCAAGCAGGTTGGCTGCTAGGTAAACTGTTTACAAACATTACAGCATATTAATGAATATTTGGTGTTTTATATCACTTGCACTTCTAGATGCTTCATTACAAAGGCGTCCAAACTGACAGCGACAAAACAGAGCAAAACAGATCAAAATGCTCAACTATTTAAGGTTAAAGACTTGCGACCACTCCAATCTGTCCCCTAAACATTTTAAATTGATAGGGCAATATAATCACATAGAGGTTAAATTGGTACAGCATTCTCACTCACGGGTGCAACAAATATGGGCACTTACGAGGCACGCATCAAAATATGTTAATGAGCCAGAAACAACAATACCATGCACCCACTAGTGGTCAAAATATTTGTGGCACTCCAAAAATACGGTATGGTACTGTACTATGTGGGATGGAATTACAATACCATTCGAAATACAGCAATTCTTTCCCCGGCCACAACATTTTTCCACAATGCACAATAATTCACAATATGCTGCAATAAAACATTTCAGAGTATTTTACTGCTGATAATACAAAAAAAACAACCATATAATTTAAAGTTTTCCATTACAGTGTATAAAGAATGTATCTTAACATGTATGAGGTTAATCTGTTTCTCTGTCATTGCAGGAGTGCCGGCTCTGTTCACTGCCTGTCGCTCTGTGGCCAAAATCACTGGCTTGCTGCTCATTAGCTGATTGAAATTGCCTGGGATCACAGTGGTGAGCCTCTGTCCCATTCACGCAAGGGCAGGATTTAACAGTGAACCCCCACCACCCAGTGCTCTTGATCTCAGTGTACAGATTAACCACACAAAGGGACAAAGGTTCCAGGGGGCCACTACCCTCACCTATTACTACCTCCCACAGACACAAACACCCCTGAGCTCTCTCACACTGACTATTATGCAAGGAGCGTTTATTTAAGGATACTGGAAAAGGATGGAAATGAAAACCGTATGAATTCAAAAATCTATAATGCTGATGTTCACACCGGGTCTTTGGTCTTTTGCAGTGGAAATAGGAAACCAATGGAAATGTTGGTGTGTTATTTGGAATAGGAGGATGGATAGATAAAATACTAAAAGAATGACAAAGTCAAACATAAATACTACCATATCTCAAAGAAAATGGAGTCACACTTCACGTAGCCCTTTCCTGCAGTCAATGACCAAAAGCGCCCTCTTTGGCCTCATGGGTGGAATGTTATTAATAAATATGTTAGTTTTTTTACTGACGAAAATCCGGTGTTTCTATGTCAAACAATTTGTTATATTTCAGTCAACTGTGATGTATATAATATGTAATTTTGGGATGCAAACTCAAAATTGAATAAATTACAACTATGTGTGAGATGTATACTTTTGTTTCAAAGTATATTTGTTTAAGACTACCAATAATCACTCTGTGTGACCCTGATTTAGCCAACTGCAGTAAAAGGTTATTAAAAAAGTGAATAATTCTGGACTGCAGCATGTGCTGCTGAGCATGAGAAACAAATCTGGGACTTAAGTATTACACAACGAAATGAAAGTGATAGCCATCTGGCAGCTTACCTCCCCTAGCTTTTATCTACATGTTTTTACATATTATCCTAACCCAATAACTCCATATTTAGAGAACAAATGTCTCACTTCATAATTTTGCTTAAATTGCCATGCCTCCGCCTGGAGTGAATGACGTACATTGGCTTTGGGATGTATTTTTAGGTGGGATAGAATGGGAATGGGGCGGGACTCAAGCTTTCCAGCCTTACCGTTACAGACACAACATTGGAGCCGCCGGGAGAGTTTTCGGGAATTCTGGCGATATAGTAATCGGAGGAGAACTTGGGAGCGTTGTCGTTTGTGTCGAGGAGATGAATGACGATGTCCGCCGTGGCGCTGAATCTTTCTGGTGTGTCGATCTCCACGGCAAGAAGCTGAGAGAATCAAATGGTCAGTCACATAAGTATGGCATTCCCTTATTCACATTAATTACACATTTATTCAACATCTCATAAGGGGTCTTCAAAATAAATTCCCTTTTCACTATAGTAGAAAAATATATTTTAGTAGAAAAATCTGGTGGGAGTGAGCCAGATAGTTGTTGGTGTTACTGACCGGGGGTACTACACCCAGGGCTGGTGCCATCCCCTACTGTCATTTTGGCCTTAAGCAAAACCCCCTAAACTGCTACAAGGGTAATGCTGTAAGGCTGACCCTGCGCTGCTCCTTTCCTGTTGCATGAATAGTATGTCTGTTTTTTTACATTTTACATTTTAGTCATTTAGCAGACGCTCTTATCCAGAGCGACTTACAGTTAGTGAGTGCATACATTTTTCATACTGGCCCCCCGTGGGAATCGAACACACAACCCTGGCGTTGCAAACACCATGCTCTACCAACTGAGCTAAACGGGGCAATAAAACCTTGCCTGGAAATGCAAGACACAGATGACTATAAGCACGATTAGTCATACATTCTGTAGCACTCGATTGCTCCATATTGAACGGCCTACTTTTTTCAGACAAATTATGCAGTAGTGCTGTTGTAGTAATAACAAAATAATACAAAAATAACAGCAAATATGATCACAAGAGGGGAAAAAACTAACACGCTTCACTTCAGAGTTCTGGTGCTGATAGGAACATGTTCTTTCCAAACTCTAAAAGCTACACCCAGGGCTGGTGCCATCCCCTACTGTCATTTTGGCCTTAAGCAAAACCCCCTAAACTGCTACAAGGGTAATGCTGTAAGGCTGACCCTGCGCTGCTCCTTTCCTGTTGCATGAATAGTATGTCTGTTTTTTTACATTTTACATTTTAGTCATTTAGCAGACGCTCTTATCCAGAGCGACTTACAGTTAGTGAGTGCATACATTTTTCATACTGGCCCCCCGTGGGAATCGAACACACAACCCTGGCGTTGCAAACACCATGCTCTACCAACTGAGCTACACGGGGCAATAAAACCTTGCCTGGAAATGCAAGACACAGATGACTATAAGCACGATTAGTCATACATTCTGTAGCACTCGATTGCTCCATATTGAACGGCCTACTTTTTTCAGACAAATTATGCAGTAGTGCTGTTGTAGTAATAACAAAATAATACAAAAATAACAGCAAATATGATCACAAGAGGGGAAAAAACTAACACGCTTCACTTCAGAGTTCTGGTGCTGATAGGAACATGTTCTTTCCAAACTCTAAAAGCTAGGACTACGAATACTACATTTATCAAATACTCCAAGTGCAAGATATGTCCACAGTCCACTATCTTACCTAGATAGAAACAACTATGTTCACAGAAATAAAATCTACTTCAGGCCAAACTGAGCTGCTTTGAACTTGTGGTCAAGTTCCTGGAGAATGTTAAGTTCGTGGCAGGGGAGTACTTCAAGTGTTTAAGTAACTATTGTTCACATTCACACTCAACCCAATCACTCTCTCTCTCTGGATAACACTTTACTTGATGGGGATATACTGTGCCTACACTGTAAAGGGGTTGCCGTGAATTTGACAGTAACTTACAAAATGCTAGTGGTTAGTAAGTTACTGTATTTTATATTTCAATACACCAGTGGAGGGTCCTCAGAGGAGGAGCGGGAGGACCATCCTCAGTGAATATTTTATTTATTTTGTTTTTATAGTGAAACATTAAAAAGTTATACTTTTTAGATAAAACTATACTAAATACAGTGCCTTCGGAAAGTATTCAGACCCATTGACTTTTTCTACATTTCGTTACGTTAGAGCCTTATTCTAAAATTGATTAAATAAATAAAAATCCTCAGCAATCTACACACAATACCACATAATGATGAAGTGAAAACATTGCTATGAAATGAAAACTTTGCTATGAGACTCGAAATTGAGCTCAGGTGCATCCTGTTTCAATTGATCATCCTTGAGATGTTTCTACAACTTGATTGGAGTCCACTTGTGGTAAATTCAATTGATTGGACATGATTTGGAAAGGCACACAACTGTCTATATCAAATCAAATCAAATCAAATCAAATTTTATTGGTCACATGCGCCGAATACAACAGGTGCAGACATTACAGTGAAATGCTTACTTACAGCCCTTAACCAACAGTGCATTTATTTTAAACAAAAAAGTAAGAATAAAACAACAACAAAAAAAGTGTTGAGAAAAAAAGAGCAGAAGTAAAATAAAGTGACAGTAGGGAGGCTATATATACAGTAAAATAAAGTGACAGTAGGGGAGGCTATATATACAGGGGGTACCGTTGCAGAGTCAATGTGGGGGGCACCGGCTAGTTGAGGTAGTTGAGGTAATATGTACATGTGGGTAGAGTTAAAGTGACTATGCATAAATACTTACTTAACAGAGTAGCAGCAGCGTAAAAAGGATGGGGTGGTCCCAGGATGGGGTGGTCCCTATATAAGGTCCCACAGATGACAGTGTTTGTCAGAGCAAAAACCAAGCCATGAGGTTGAAGGAATTGTCCGTAGAGATCCGAGACTGGGGAAGGGTACCAAAAAATGTCATCAGCATTGAAGGTCCCCAATAACACAGTGGTCTCCATCAATCTTAAACGGAAGAAGTTTGGTACCACCAAGACTCGTCCAAGAACCTGATGGTCACCCTGACAGAGTTCTAGAGTTCCTCTGTGGATATGGGAGAACCTTCCTGACGGAAACCATCTCTGCAGCACTCCAACAATCAGGCCTTTATGGTAGAGTGGCCAGACGGAAGCCACTCCTCAGTAAAAGGCACATGACAGCCTGCTTGGAATTTGCCAAAAGTTACCTAAAGACTCTCAGACCATGAGAAACAAGATTCTCTGGTCTGATGAAACCAAGAATGATCTCTTTGGCCTGAATGCCAAGCGTCACTTCTGGAGGAAACCTGGCACCATCCCTACGGTGAAGCATGGTGATGTCAGCATCATGCTGTGGGGATGTTTTTCAGCGGCAGGGACTGGGAGGCTAGTCAGGATCGAGGCAAAAATGAACGGAGCAAAGTACAGAGAGATCCTTGATGAAAACCTGCTCCAGTGAGATCAGGACCTCAGACTGGGCGAAGGTTCTCCTTCCAACAGGACAACAACCCTAAGCACACAACCAAGACAATGCAGGAGTGACTTTGGGACAAGTCTCTGAATGTCCTTGAGTGGCCCAGCCAGAGCCCAGACTTGAACTCGATCGAACATCTCTGGAGAGACCTGAATATAGCTGTGCAGCAACGCTCCCCATCCAACCTGACAGAGCTTGAGAGGATCTGCAGAGAAGAATTTGAGAAACTCCCCAAATACAGGTGTGCCAAGCTTGGAGCGTAATACCCAAGAAGACTCGAGGCTGTAATCGCTGCCAAAGGTGCTTCAACAAAGTACTGAGTAAAGGGTCTGAATACTGATAACATGTAATATTTCAGTTTTTATTTTTTATTTTATTAGCAACAATTTCTAAAATCCTGTTTTTGCTTTGTCATTATGGGGTATTGTGTGCAGATTGATGAGGGAAAAAACAATTTAATCCATTTTAGAATAAGGCTGTAACCTAACAACATTTGGAAAAAGAGAAGGGGTCTGAATACTTTCTGAAGGCACATGCCCAAATAATTGATTAAAAGACAATGTTTTGCAGTAAAGGTCTACAGTAGCCTCAACAGCACTCTGTAGGGTTGCACCGTGGTGTAGCCAGAGGACATTTAGTTTCCGTCCTCCTCTAGGTACATTGACTTCAATACAAAACCTAGGAGGCTTATGGTTCTTACCCCCTTCCATAAACTTACACAGTAATTATGAACTGACATGTTGTCCACCCAATCAAAAGATCAGAGAATAAATCTACTACTGAAAGCATCAAATGTGGTGAGTAGTTGACTCAAAGAAAGAGAAAGACAATAGTTGAACAGTTTTGAACAAACTCATTTATTTAAAAATGAAGGAGAACAAGAGAGAGAATATTTTGTTGTATTTTTTGTTCACTTTCACTTAGCTAGTGAATGCAGCTAGCTAGTTTAGCCTTCTCAAACACCAGGCTCAAACAGAGAGGGACAATATGTTATTTAGCAGGTTATGGCTATCGAACACTGGACCTCTTCCAAGTCAAGGTAAGCTTTTGGTTATATCAATTTATTGCTACCGGGGCCTGCCAGTGTAACTGCTAAACTGCTTGCTGCATACACTGTACTGCATGATTGTAGTGGGATTAAGGCGTTAGCTCTAGCACCTTTGACGATGTGTGTAGCGGTTAGCGGTAATGATATGAAGGTGTGGCACTGAAGTCCACAAGCGAAGGGAAAAGATGAGAGGAGAAGAGGGCGTAGATGAGAGAAGGAATTCTACAACGAGCAAAATAATCATGCTGTTTGTATGTGGCTGCTATGAAAGTGAACTGTGTTTGCGTGTGATCAGGGGTGTACTAATTCCGCCGATTCTGTTGAAAAAACGTTTCTGAACTGGAAGCAAACGGAATGAAACAGGGATAAACACACCTGAATTTGTCCAATATAAACTCTAATTTACAACTGTTGGACTAATGATTACACCCTAGATCAGCTAGATGCAGGCAAGAGTGTGCAAGGTGGTACTGAATGTATCACTGTCTGTCACCTTGAGTACAAAACATTTTCTCTCGACCTGTGCACCTACATTGTAATCGTTCATTCATACAGTAGGTTAGGTTGTAGCAACCTCATGATGGGTATAGGGAAAATTTGAGTATCATGTAGTAGTCTAAATGTACCGCTGTTACATTGAGCTGGCTATCAATAACAGTCATCCAATATTGTGTAATAGAAATAAGGCCATGCTCATAAAATAAATAATCAAACAGTTTTGTTATATTTCAGTCAACTGTGATGTATATAATGTGTAATACTGGGATGCAAACTCAAAATTTAATAAATTACAACCATGTGTGAGATTTCAAAGTAGATTTGTTTAAGACTACCGAGAATCACTCTGTGTGACCCTGATTTAGCCAACAGCAGTAAAAGGCAACTCCGGGATGCTGACCTTCTATGCAAAGAAAAAGCCATATCTCAGACTGCCCATCTTAATCTTTTCTTTTTATTGGCCAGTCTGAGATATGCCTTTTTCTTTGCAACTCTGCATAGAAGGTCAGCATCCCGGAGACGCTTCTTCACTGTTGACATTGAGACTGGTGTTTTGCGGGTACTATTTCATGAAGCTGCCAGTTGAGGACCTGTGAGGCATCTGTTTCTCAAACTAGACACTGTATTTGTCCTCTTGCTCAGTTGGCACCGGGGCCTCCCACTCCTCTTTCTATTCTGCTTAGAGACAGTTTGCACTGTTCTGTGAAGGGAGTAGTACACAGCGTTGTACGAGATCTTCAGTTTCTTGCCAATTTCTCACATGGAATAGCCTTCATTTCTCAGAACAAGAATAGACTGACGAGTTTCAGAAGAAAGTTATTTGTTTCTGACCATTTTGAGCCTGTAAACGAACCCACAATTGCTGATGCTCCAGACACTCAACTAGTCTCAAGAAGGACAGTTTTATTGCCTCTTTAACTAGCACAACAGTTTTCAGCTGTGTTAACATAATTGCAAAAGGGTTTTCTAATGATCAATTAGCCTTTTAAAATGATAAACTTGGATTAGCAAACACAACGTGCCATTGGAACACAGGACTGATGGTTGCTGATAATGGGCCTCTGTACGCCTATGTAGATATTCCATAAAAAATCAGCCGTTTCCAGCTACAATACCATTTACAACATGAACAATGTCTACACTGTTAATGTCTACATTTTAATGGACAAAAAAATTGCTTTTCTTTCCAAAACAAGGACATTTCTAAGTGACCCCAAACTTTTGAACGGTAGTGTACATTGAGGGGAGTATTTCACCGTATTTTACCGTTATTACATGGGATTGGTGCAATCACGTTGGCTGCTAGATAATGTGTTTACAAATATGTGATGTTTTATATCACTTGCCTTAACAAAGGCTTCCAAACTGGCAGTGACAACAGGACAAACCAGGCCAAAATGACATGGCAAAATGCTCAACCATTAAACCATAGATTCACCTGGTCAGTCTATGTCACGGAAAGTAATGTAATGTTTTGTATCTCAGTGTAAGTCAGTGGTATATTTGTATATGTGTTAAATTACAATGAGTGTACAAAACATTAAGGACACCTGCTCTTTCCATGACATAGACTGGCCAGGTGAATCCATGTGAAAGCTATGACCCCTTATTGATGTCACTTGTTAAATCCACTTCCATCATTATAGATGATGGGGAGACGTCAGGTTAAAGAAGGATTTTTAAGACTTGAGACAACTGAGACATGGATTGTGTATGTGTGCCATTCAGAGGGTGAATGGGCAAGACAAAATATTCAATATTAAGGTGTTCTTAATGTTTTGTACACTCAGTGAATATGCCTTACATGACAAACGCAATTCACAATGGGGCCAATCCCGACTTAGGAATTCATACCTTTCCTACGCACGCCTTTCCTACACACTTCTCAGTATTTGGTATTCAAACTTGACTTATTAAGTCGTGTAATGGCTCTGAAGGTGTGGCTACCTTGCGCGCTCTGAATAAATGTCATTCAACCGCTGAAAACCCTCCCAACCCTCCAAATATTTTGTTGTGGAGTTTTTATTCAATGGGTTTTCAGTACATTTAGTACATCCCTTTAAATATGGTGCACATTTAATTAGAATTGTGTCTACTGACTCAATAGAATACGTTGAGAGAACGGGTTCAGAATATAGAAAACAAAACAACAAAAAAAGTAATTTATGCATATTCGTCTCCGATTCAGCTGATTATTTAGGCACATTTAAGGGTTAGGAAAGTATGTATGAATACTTTTTTTTTAACAGTTTGGAGAGCCTTTACGCACAAAATACTGTATATTGATGAATAAAAAACTGAGTGGCTTGATTCATTCTAAAAGTTGTCATATTCAAGTTCAATCCATTAAATATTGGAAGGTGGAATAAAGTGTACAATAGGGGTTGAGCAATAATCCTATAAATCTACCCTAATTCTCACTAATCATGGAACTGTATGACAACGGTCCAGTCGTCATGAACCTTGCACCAGGCTCCAGTTTAACCTTCTACATGTGGTCTGAGTTCCATAATGATTCATATAGGCTACATGTCCTAAATTATTGCACTACATTAGTCTAATATAATCTACTAATGCTGGCGACCCTCAGGAGCAATTTACAAGGACGTGACAGAGGAAAGAAAGGTAAATGGAATGGAATGGAATGATGCAAAAATAAATATATGTGGTTGTAACTGATGGTGGCTCCCGATCGTGGCTAATATATTTATAGGACAGCATTTGCTTTCCAAACTGTACATTTGTCATGCAATTGTATTTATACATTTGCGAAAGGCAAACTGTGCCTTCAGAAAGTATTCAGACCCATTGACTTTTTACACTTTTTGTTGTGTTCAAGGTGGGCTTAAAATTGATTTAATTGTCATTTGTTGTCAATAATCTACACAAAATACTCTATCATATCAAAGTGGAAGAAGAATTCTAACTATTATAAAATAAATTATGAAAAATAAAACAGTAACATTACCAACAGTATGTGGACACCTGTTTGTCGAACATCTCATTCCAAAATCATAGATATTAATATGGAGTTGGTCCCCCCTTTGCTGCTATAACAGCCACTCTTCTGGGAAGAATGTCATTGTATGCTGTAGCATTAAGATTTCCCTTCAATGGAACTAAGAGACCTAGCCCGAACCATGAAAAACAGCCCCAGACCATTATTCCTCCTCCACCAAACTTTACAGTTGGCTAAATTCATTCGGGCAGGTAGTGTTCTCCTGGCATCCACCAAACCCAGATTTGTCCGTTGGACTGCCAGATGGTGAAGCGTGATTCATCACTCCAGAGAACGCTTTTCCACTGCTCCAATGGCGGCGAGCTTTACACCACTCCAGTCAACGCTTGGCATTGCGCATGGTGATATTAGGCTTGTGTGCGGCTGCTCGGCCATGGAAATCTATTTCATGAAGCTTCCGACATGTTGCTTCCAGAGGCAGTTTGGAACTCGGTAGTGAATGTTGCAACCGAGGACAGACGATTTTTACTTACTATGCGCTTCAGCACTCGGCGGTCCTGTTCTATGAGCTTGTGTGCCAGAATAACAGCACTTACAGTTGACCGGGGCAGCTCTACCAGGGCAGAAATTTGACGAACTGACTTGTTGGAAAGGTAGCATCCTGTGACGGTGCCACGTTGAAAGTCACTGAGCTCTTCAGTAAGGTCATTCTACTGCCAATGTTTGTCTATGGAGATTACATGGCTGTGTGCTCGATTTTATACACCTGTCAGCAACAGGAGTGGCTGAAATAGCCGAATCCACTAATTTGAAGGGGTGTGTACATACTTTTGTATATATAGTGTATGTAAGAATGCTGTTCATCAACTACAGCTCAGCCTTCAACACCATAGTGCCCTCCAAGCTCATCACTAAGCTCAGGTCCCTGGGTATGAACCCCTCCCTGTACAACTGGGTCCTGGACTTCCTGACGGGCTGACCCCAAGTGGTGAAGGTAGGCAAGAACACCTCCGCCACGCTGATCCTCAACACGGGGGCCCCACAGGGGTGCGTGCTCAGCCCCCTCCTGCACTCCCTGTTAACCCATGACTGCGTGGCCATGCATGTCTCCAACTCAATCATCAGGTTTGCTGATGACACATCAGTGGTAGGCCTGATTACCAACAACGACTAAACAGCCTACAGGGAGGAGGTGAGAGCCCTGGCGGAGTGGTGCCAGGAAAATAACCTCTCCCTCAACGTCAACAAAATGAAGGAGCTGATCGAGGACTACAGGAGACAGCAGAGAGAGCACGCCCCCATCCACATCGACAGGGCCGCAGTGGAGAGTGTAAAAAGCTTAAAGTTCCTCGGCGTGCACATCATTGATGACCTGAAATGGTCCCGTCACACAGACAGTGTGGTGAATAAGGCGCAACAGCGCTTTTTCAACCTCAGAAGGCTGAAGAAATTCAGCTTGGCCCCTAAGACCCTCAGGAACATCTACAGATGCACCATTGAGAGCATCCTGTCGAGCTGTATCACCGCCTGGTACGGCAATTGCTCCATCGGCAACCGCAAGGCTCTCCAGAGGGTGGTGCAGTCAGACCTACGCATCAGCGGGGGCACACTGCCTGCCTTCCAGGACATCTACAGCACCCGGTGTCACAGGTAGGCCAAGAAGATCATCAAGGACCTCAGCCACCCGAGCCACGGCCTGTTCACCCCACTACAATCATTCACCATTACATCATAATTTCAAATAAAGTGAATAATTTTGTTTCATTTTCTTCTTTGTTTGTGCTAAGGAGGTCCAGTAGGTTAACATGAACAGTACTGATGACTGTATTACAATCATGTTGGAAAGGTTGACTTGAGTGAAATATGGTTATGTTTTTAATGTTTTGGTATTGTAATACTTTCTGTAACTGGTGTCATCACCTGCTGTTTGCATTTCAATATCTGAGTTGTTTATAAATTATAAACAATATCAGAAAGTCAGGCTAAGATGCTGCAACAGCCATCTTAGTGCAGAACAACATTGCCTGTATTATTTGGGGTGAGACCCAAAATAATATTGGAGATATGGGCAAAGAGTAGCTAATACCGACAATTAAGGTAAGAATAGACATAGCTATAATGTTCTACTTCTGTTTGATTAAACTGTCGTGGCATTATGCTATTGTATGTAATTTGAGCATTGGTTTGATTTGCTTGCGTAGCTAACTAGCTAACTACGGTGGAGAGGTCGATTTGATGCAACAAATGAGTAGCCAATCTGAGCTCATGCCTGTTAGATAGTCCATCTGCCTTGAATTTAATTGTGAATATGGCTGAGATAATTGCACCATAGAAACATTTTGAGGATCAATGTTGTCAAGGTAAAACAAGTTAGCTAGCCAGCTTGTTCTATAGCTGGGCTGCTCGGACGAGACGTGAACCCGGGGCTGTATCGCATTAGTGGAAACCAAGACTGTTCTCAGGGTAGGTTTGCCACTTTTGACTAGCAGAAGTGACTTTTCGTAGCACAGGTTAGGACAACTTAACCAGTAGGTTAGGATAATTAACGTGACAGATTAGGAGATGTAGGTTAAGGTTAGGAAAAGGATTAGGGTTAGCTAAAATGCTACAATTGTCCCTGATGTGACTCGAACATATCTAGCTGCAACCAGGCCTGCCCTGAGAACAGTCTTGGTTTCCACTAATGTGATACTGCGAACATGGGAGCCTGGCTAACGTTACTATGTCATCTAACAAAACAGATATAATTTCAATAAAGACTATCTGGCTTCAATTCAATTTTGAATATGGATTCAATATGGCTGTGAAAAAAATATATATTGAGAGTCAATGTTGTCGGGATATAACGTTAGCTAGCTAAATTATGTTGCTAACATACAAGTGAGTGGCTAGGTTTCAGTTTTGCTTCAGCTCGATACCAAGAACAAGATGGCGTATTGAATATAAAGCGGTGCGAATCACCTCAAGATAAAAATGTAATATTCAATATCAGTAAGTTAGACTAAATATTAGCACTTCATATACTCGTGGGTAATAACATTCAATCTGGATAATAACACAAAACAAATAATAAGGCTAGAGAAATGTATCTACAAATATTACAACAACAAGCAACACTCAAACATGACAGAGGATAAACGAGGATAATCAATTTCCAAGAGAAAACGTAACTCCTCGAGGGATACAGATGATTAATGCTTTTCACCACTGGGGCTGGTAAGTGTGGAAAGCCGCACACTCTAGGAGCTCAGATGCAATAATTTAATATCCTAATAACCTACGTTTCGACAGACAAGCTGTCTTCATCAGAGTATAATGACAAACACTGCGGGTCACTAGTTTATATAGTGTCAAAGGACACACGCAGGTGTCTGTAATCATAGCCGGGTGTGGCCTAATAGCATTGGCCAATTCACAGATAAAAAGAACATACAAAAAACATGGATAGCATATGATCATAGATACAGTGGGGAAAAAAAGTATTTAGTCAGCCAACAATTGTGCAAGTTCTCCCACTTAAAAATATGAGAGAGGCCTGTAATTTTCATCATAGGTACACGTCAACTATGACAGACAAATTGAGAAAAAAGAATCCAGAAAATCACATTGTAGGATTTTTTATGAATTTATTTGCAAATTATGGTGGAAAATAAGTATTTGGTCAATAACAAAAGTTTCTCAATACTTTGTTATATACCCCTTGTTGGCAATGACACAGGTCAAACGTTTTCTGTAAGTCTTCACAAGGTTTTCACACACTGTTGCTGGTATTTTGGCCCATTCCTCCATGCAGATCTCCTCTAGAGCAGTGATGTTTTGGGGCTGTCGCTGGGCAACACGGACTTTCAACTCCCTCCAAAGATTTTCTATGGGGTTGAGATCTGGAGACTGGCTAGGCCACTCCAGGACCTTGAAATGCTTCTTACGAAGCCACTCCTTCGTTGCCCGGGAGGTGTGTTTGGGATCATTTTCATGCTAAAAAGACCCAGCCACGTTTCATCTTCAAATCCCTTGCTGATGGAAGGAGGTTTTCACTCAAAATCTCACGATACATGGCCCCATTCATTCTTTCCTTTACACGGATCAGTCGTCCTGGTCCCTTTGCTGAAAAACAGCCCCAAAGAATGAAGTTTCCACCCCCATGCTTCACAGTAGGTATGGTGTTCTTTGGATGCAACTCAGCATTCTTTGTCCTCCAAACACGATGAGTTGAGTTTTTACCAAAAGGTTATATTTTGGTTTCATCTGACCATATGACATTCTCCCAATCCTCTTCTGGATCATCCAAATGCACTCTAGCAAACTTCAGACGGGCCTGGACATGTACTGGCTTAAGCAGGGGGACACGTCTGGCAATGCAGGATTTGAGTCCCTGGCGGAGTAGTGTATTACTGATGGTAGGCTTTGTTACTTTGGTCCCAGCTCTCTGCAGGTCATTCACTAGGTCCCCCCGTGTGGTTCTGGGATTTTTGCTCACCGTTCTTGTGATCATTTTGACCCCACGGGGTGAGATCTTGCGTGGAGCCCCAGATCGAGGGAGATTATCAGTGGTCTTGTATGTCTTCCATTTCCTAATAATTGCTCCCACAGTTGATTTCTTCAAACCAAGCTGCTTACCTATTGCAGATTCAGTCTTCCCAGCCTGGTGCAGGTCTACAATTTTGTTTCTGGTGTCCTTTGACAGCTCTTTGGTCTTGACCATAGTGGAGTTTGGAGTGTGACTGTTTGAGGTTGTGGACAGGTGTCTTTTATACTGATAACAAGTTCAAACAGGTGCCATTAATACAGGTAACGAGTGGAGGACAGAGGAGCCTCTTAAAGAAGAAGTTACAGGTCTGTGAGAGCCAGAAATCTTGCTTGTTTGTAGGTGACCAAATACTTATTTTCCACCAAAATTTGCAAATAAATTCATAAAAAATCCTACAATGTGATTTTCTGGAATTTTTTTTCTCAATTTGTCTGTCATAGTTGACGTGTACCTATGATGAAAATGACAGGCCTCTCTCATCTTTTTAAGTGGGAGAACTTGCACAATTGGTGGCTGACTAAATACTTTTTTTCCCCACTGTACTTGGCTACATAGGCCCACAACATTTACAATGAATAGCAAAATCACAAGAATGGCTTCAAATCAAAGTCTACGTTGAGACCGAAGGGAGCAAGGGTCTTTAAATTAAAGATCCAGGCAGCCTCTCGTTTTAACAATAAGTTGTCGAGGTCACCCCCTCTCCTAGGGAGGGTCACCTGTTCGATGCCGATATAACATAGGGAAGAAATCGAGTGGTTCGCTTCCAAAAAGTGGGCAACGACTGGGTATGTCGAGTTTTTGCACCTAATGGTGCTACGATGCTCCGAGATTCGTACTTTTAATTCGGGCTTTGTTTTACCCACATAATGTTTACCACAAGGACAAGTTATAAGATAAATAACTGCCTTAGTGGAGCACGTAATAACACCTTTTTTTGGGATCTGTTTTTCTGTTTGGTGGTGTTTGAAGGATCTACATTTGTAAGTGCCATTGCATTGAGCGCAGCCGTTACACTTGTAGTTTCCATCCGGTAGAGGCGCAAATAGACATTGTGCAGGGATATTTAGGGGTGGTAAATCAGAGTTTACCAATTGATCTCTGAGATTTCTGCCCCGCGAGAATACAACCAAGGGAGGGTCTGAAAACACATTACCAATACTGTCATCGGATCTTAGAATGTGCCAATGTTTGTGAACGATTCCCTTAATTTGTTCAGAGCACTTTAAATAGCGTGTAGTTAGAACGCAAGAATGCTTCTTTTTGCGAGACTGTCCTTGAAAGAGATCAGGTCTCAATTTGTTTTGAATTTTCTCAATGGCAGTATTAATCTGACCATTTTTGTACCCCCTCTCCTTGAAGTTTCTTTGCGTCTCAGCCATATTACGGTCGCGATCTGTTGAAGTCGATAAATGACAAACTGCGCATACTAGAATTAGTCAGTAAGGATGTAAAGGAGTTGAAGGTGAGCCATGAAATGAGTGACGAAAAAGCTGTGATCATGGAGAAAGAAGCTAAAAGGGACAGTCACTAAGATAGAAGCGGACGTTAATTAACTTAAAAAGGAGAACAACTTTCTGAGAGAAGCCTTACTAGACATACAGACTAGATTTATGAGAGAAAATCTAGTACTTACGGGTATCCAAGAAAAAGAAGGAAAGGTTACCGAAAAAATTGCGAAGGACCTCTTTCTTACAGCGCTTCAAATCCCACTCGATGCTGTCAATAAAATCCAACTTGAATGTGTACACTGTTTTTCGGACAAAGTGGACAGAGATATGAGCGTCCAGTCGTTGCCAAATTTGCTTTCTTTAAGGATAAAGTAATGGTTAAAAGCCTAGGTAAAAGACTTGCCTCCACGAAAATAGTCATGAATGATCAGTTCCCGAGGGAGATTACAGAACGGCGTTCTGTACCCAATCTTCAAGGAAAATAGATTAAAAGGGAAGCGTGTTGCTCTCGTAGTCGATAAACTGTATATTGACAACCAAATGTTCCGAGACACAAAGACTACTCCATGGTTATTCTGAAAGTTCCAATAGAGGAGTCAAATAATGGAACACACAATACTAGCCATGGTAGGGATTGTAATAATAAAACACATTTATAGTATTTCTAGTGTTTTATAAAGGGATAAGACGCATTACAAGAAAGGATGTAGCTCAGTTGGTAGAGCATGGCGTTTGCAACGCCAGGGTTGTGGGTTTGATAAAATAATGTATGTGCTAACTGTAAGTCGCTCTGGATAAGAGCGTCTGCTAAATGACTAAAATGTAAATGTAAAATGGATAACTAGCTAAATAATACATCTTCAAATGTAACTAATTAGAACACAAAAGTACTCAATCAACATAGTGGAGATAAAAATATAGCAAACAGAAGACAAAGAAGGCACAGTATGTGGATATGTGTGGATGTATTGTGATAGAAGGTGCGGTGTGCGTTTTTGTGTTTGGAAAAGTGTGGTGTTAAGTGATTGAGAAAGGAAATGGTTGCATATCCCAGAAACAATGTGTGTTGAGGGATATACAGTGGCTTGCAAAAGTATTCACCCCCCTTGGCATTTTTCCTATTTTGTTGCCTTACAATCTGGAATTAAAATTGATTTTTTGGGGGGTTTGTATCATTTGGTTTACACAACATGCTTACCACTTTGAAGATGCAAAATATGTTTTATTGAGAAACAAACAAGAAATAAGACAAAAAAACAGAACTTGAGTGTCATTAACTATTCACCCCCCCAAAGTCAATACTTTGTAGAGCCACCTTTTGCAGCAATTAATCCTGCAAGTCTCTTGGGGTATGTCTCTATAAGCTTGGCACATCTAGCCACTGGGATTTTTGCCCATTCTTCAAGGCAAAAGTGATCCAGCTCCTTCAAGTTGGATGAGTTCCGCTGGTGTACAGCAATCTTTAAGTCATACCACAGATTCTCAATTGGATTGAGGTCTGGCCTTTGACTAGGCCATTCCAAGACATTTAAATGTTTCCCCTTAAACCACTCGAGTGTTGCTTTAGCAGTATGCTTAGGGTCATTGTCCTGCTGGAATGTGAACCTCCGTCTCAGTCTCAAATCTCTGGAAGACTGAAACAGGTTTCCCTCAAGAATATCCCTGTTTTTAGCGCCATTCATCGTTCCTTCATTTCTGACCAGTTTCCCAGTCCCTGCCGATGAATAACATCCCCACAGCATGATGCTGCCACCACCATGCTTCACTGTGGGGATGTTGTTCTCGGGGTGATGAGAGGTGTTGGGTTTGCGCCAGACATAGCGTTTTCCTTAATGGCCAAAAAGCTCAATTTTAGTCTCATCTGACCAGAGTACCTTCTTCCATATGTTTGGAGAGTCTCCCACATGCCTTTTGGTGAACACCAAAAGTATTTGCTTATTTTTGTCTATTTTCTGGCCACTCTTCCGTAAAGGCCAGCTCTGTGGAGTGTATGGCTTAAAGTGGTCCTATGGACAGATACTCCAATCTCCGCTGTGCAGCTTTGCAGCTCCTTCAGGGTTATCTTTGGTCTCTTTGTTGCCTCTGATTAATTTTCTCCTTGCCTGGTCCATGAGTTTTGGTGGGCATCCCTCTCTTGGCAGGTTTGTTGTGGTGCCATATTCTTTCTATTTTTTTATAATGGATTTAATGGCGCTCCATGGGATGTTCAAAGTTTCTGATATTTTTTTTTACCAACCCTGATCTTTACTTCTCCACAACTTTGTCCCTGACCTGTTTGGAGAGCTCCTTGGTCTTCATGGTGCCACTTGCTTGTTGGTGCCCCTTGCTTAGTGGTGTTGCAGACTCTGGGACCTTTCAGAACCGGTGTATATATATACTGAGATCATGTGACACTTAGATTGTACACAGGTGGACTTTATTTAACTAATTATGTGACTTCTGAAGGTAATTGGTTGCACCAGATCTTTTTCAGAGGCTTCATAGCAAAGGGGGTGAATACATATGCACGCACCACTTTTCCGTGATTTATTTTTTAGAATGTTTTGAAAAAAGTTATTTTTTTATTTTCACTTCACCAATTTGGACTATTTTGTGTATGTCCATTACTTGAAATCCAAATAAAAATCTATTTCAATTACAGGTTGTAATGCAACAAAATAGGAAAAACGCCAAGGGGGATGAATACTTTTGCAAGGTACTGTACATTTTAAAATAAAGTATACATCTAATTAATTTTTTATTGTCCTATCATGGTGGAACCGTCCCCAGCCCTATATCCTAGACACCCACCTGAGCGACCCATACACCAAAGAGAAGTCCCCATCTGTTTTATGGCACTGCTGTAAGTTGCCTATATGCAGCCTAAACAGAAAGATAAATGCAGCCAGAGACCTACAAGAGCTGCACCACCCCCTCAAGATTCTGAGCCTGCCTGCCAGGGTTGGTCCTACAAAGCCAGAGCCCCCTGATGGGAGAGCATAATATACAAGGAAATTCTCAAAGCTGCTAATGAGAACCTTGACGACCTTGTACCTAGCCGGTGGGGATTCCGGTGGGGTACCCCCACCCAGGTAGTGGCAGTGCTGGCAACACTGGCTGCAGTATCCCATGGGGAGGGGGTCACACTCGGACAATCAGAGAGGGGGCATATTATTGTGGCCCTGGTGGCACATAATATTCAAAGGTCTGACTGCATGGAGATGCTTGGGGAAATGGTTACAACGGGGTACCAGAGTGTTTGTGTTTCAGGGGAAGAGGGTGGATCTGATCTCCGTCACCTAGGACTTGACATAGGTTAATCAAATCTCAATTTTTTGTCAATTTTTGCTCAATCTTGCATGCTTTCTCAAACAGCTGTAACTGTACATGCATTCGTAAATCAGGTCCTTTCTTGAGTTGGGCTCTGGGATGTAACAAACGTTGAGCAACCGAGCTGATGGTTGATTGTGGAGGAACGGGGTTCAGTGTGTAAGAGTATGTGCGTGTGTGTGTGTGTGTGTGTGTATGTATCCCACATCTGTTGCAAGTGGATAAGGATGTTGGGAGAATATAGGATGAACTACAATAATTGTTTGCTAAAATAATATTTGCTTGACAAAAATGTAATGTAATGCAATGGCAATCTGGATTATAGGTAACAATCCTTTGCATGAACTGCCGACATTACTATGCATATTAATTGATAATGATCGAAATTAAGATATGCAAGATATTTGAATAGATACAGTGGGGGGAAAAAAGTATTTAGTCAGCCACCAATTGTGCAAGTTCTCCCACTTAAAAAGATGAGAGAGGCCTGTAATTTTCATCATAGGTACACGTCAACTATGACAGACAAATTGAGAATTTTTTTTCCAGAAAATCACATTGTAGGATTTTTTATGAATTTATTTGCAAATTATGGTGGAAAATAAGTATTTGGTCACCTACAAACAAGCAAGATTTCTGGCTCTCACAGACCTGTAACTTCTTCTTTAAGAGGCTCCCCTGTCCTCCACTCGTTACCTGTATTAATGGCACCTGTTTGAACTTTTGGTAAAAACTAAACTCGTCGTGTTTGGAGGACAAAGAATGCTGTGTTGCATCCAAAGAACACCATACCTACTGTGAAGCATGGGGGTGGAAACATCATGCTTTGGGGCTGTTTTTCTGCAAAGGGACCAGGACGACTGATCCGTGTAAAGGAAAGAATGAATGGGGCCATGTATCGTGAGATTTTGAGTGACATCAGCAAGGGATTTGAAGATGAAACGTGGCTGGGTCTTTCAGCATGACAATGATCCCAAACACACCGCCCGGGCAACGAAGGAGTGGCTTCGTAAGAAGCATTTCAAGGTCCTGGAGTGGCCTAGCCAGTCTCCAGATCTCAACCCCATAGAAAATCTTTGGAGGGAGTTGAAAGTCTGTGTTGCCCAGCGACAGCCCCAAAACATCACTGCTCTAGAGGAGATCTGCATGGAGGAATGGGCCAAAATACCAGCAACAGTGTGTGAAAACCTTGTGAAGACTTACAGAAAACGTTTGACCTGTGTCATTGCCAACAAAGGGTATATAACAAAGTATTGAGACACTTTTGTTATTGACCAAATACTTATTTTCCACCATAATTTGCAAATAAATTCATTTAAAATCCTACAATGTGATTTTGTGGATTTTTTTTCCTCATTTTGTATGTCATAGTTGACGTGTACCTATGATGAAAATTACAGGCCTCTCTCATCTTTTTAAGTGGGAGAACTTGCACAATTGGTGGCTGACTAAATACTTTTTTCCCCCACTGTATATATTATTAATATGTGTAATATATATATATACACTACCGTTCAAAAGTTTGGGGTCACTTAGAAATTTCCTTGTTTTCGAAAGAAAAGCACATTATTTTGTCCATTAAAATAACATCAAATTGATCAGAAATACATTGTAGACATTGTTAATGTTGTAAATGGCTATTGACACTTTTAAATGTGCCTTTAGGGGCCATGCAATTCAGTACTCATCCCGAAAACAAAAGCAATTTAGGTCAAAAGAGTCCATACTAACAATAGAAGGTCTAACAGAGCAGATAGATAGCAATAAAAAGTTAGAGGAAAAACAAAAAGAAATGGAGGAAATTATTCTTGAAAGATCAAGTGTAATATATATGGGGGAAAATGCACCAAATTATGTTTTAATCTTCAACATATAAATGCTACCAAAAATAATTTACTGAAACTGGTTACAAATGATGGAGTCACCCATGATTCACCAAATTATATTTTGAAAGAGGAAGCGAAGTACTTTAAGCATATGTTTTTGTTTCAGTTGCCTCCATCTCCTCTAACTGAAGCTAATTATAGGGATTTTTTTTCTATTGATAATGTAAAATTAACAGCCATACAGAAAGACTCATGTGAAGGTGAAATTACAGAGGAGGAACTTCTATATTCAATTAAAGACTTTAAGTCTGGGAAAACTCCAGGGTTGGAGGCATACCATTTACATTTTTTTTACATTTTAGTCATTTAGCAGACGCTCTTATCCAGAGCGACATACAGTTAGTGAGTGCATACATTATATTTATATATTTCTTTTTCATACTGCCCCCCCGTGGGAATCGAACCCACAACCCTGACATTGCAAACGCCATGCTCTACCAACATCCCCTGCCGGCCATTCCCTCCCCTACCCTGGACGACGCTGGGCCAATTGTGCGCCGCCCCATGGGTCTCCCGGTCGCGGCCGGCTACGACAAAGCCTGGATTCGAACCAGGATCTCTAGTGGCACAGCTAGCACTGCGATGCAGTGCCTTAGACCACTGCACCACTCGGGAGGCAACCGAGTGGCGCTAGCTGTGTATACCAGTTGAGGTATACCAAACCTTTTAAAAAGGCATTTGATAAAGTATGACTGGAGTTTATATATAAATGCCTGGAGAATTTCAATTTTGGAGAATCTCTTAAAAAATTTGTTAAAATCATGTATGGTAACACTAGGTGTCAAATATGAAATAATGGCTATTTCTCAGAAGGTTTTAAACTGTCAAGAGGAGTAAAACAAGGTTGTCCACTATCGGCATATCTATTTATTATGGCCATCGAAATGCTTAAAAATAAAGGTGTCATTGTATGTTGATGATTCACGTTTGCTTTTAAATCCACAACTTTAATCCCTCCACAGCCTCAAAGAGGATCTAGATACATTTTCTAACCTCTCTGGAATACAACCAAATTATGATAAATGTACTATATTACGTTTTGGATCACTAAAAAATACAATTGTTTTACCAAGAAAATGGTCTGATGGAGATGTGGATATACTCAGAATACATATCCCAAATTAAATAAATGATCTCACTCCAATACATTTTAATAGAAAGTTAGCAAAAATAAATAAGATTTTGCTACCATGGAAAGGTAAATACCTGTCTATTTGTGGAAAAATCACCCTTATTATCTCTTTAGTATTATCCCAGTTTACCTATTTGCTTATAATGGAAAGTCAGACAAAATTAAACAGGCCTTTTATATAATTAATATGAATTCGGAGGACAGAAATTATAGCATTAGACCTATCACTAAAAGCTTCAGTCATACAAAAGTTATACTTAAATCTGAACTGGTTCTCTAGCAAATTAGTAAAATTGTCTCACCCCATGTTCAAGAATGGCCTTTCCCCCCTTCATTTAGATTACAACCTCTCACTTTCAGATATTTGAAAAGGAAATCATCTCCCAAATATCACTATTTCTAAAACAAGCCATAGAAAGTTGGTTGCGATTTCAATTGAATCCTCCAGAAATGTCAGAACAAATAATGCAACAAATATTGTGGTTAAACTCAAATATACTAATTGATCAAAAAACCTTATTTTTTGACAATTAAAAAAAAAAAGGTATAATCTTTGAAAATTATATCATAGGTAGGACTGGTGGAGTTATGTCGCACATGCAGCTAACAAAAACATATGGAAATGTCTGCTCTACCCAATACAACCAAATAATTGCAGCATTACCGCAAAAATGGAAGAGGAAAGTGGAAGGGGGAAAAAGCAAGGAACTTGTCTGTCGGCCCTGTATTATAGACCATAATTGGTTAAAGAAAAAAAAGAAAAAAAGTATATCAGTTTCATTTAAGGACCAAAGCATTGACAGTTGTCCCATATAGATTGCAAAATCGTTGGGAAGAGGTTTTGATGTACCAATTCCATGGAAAAAGGTTTATGAACTGATACGCAAAACGACGCCGGATTCAAAACTTTGAATTGTTCAATTTAAATTATTATACAAAATTCTTGTACCAATAGAATGTTATTTATATGGGGTATACAATCTTCCCAGATCTGCAGATTTTGCTGCGAAGAGACAGAATCATTAGATCATTTGAACTTTTGTGAAACATCAGAGTACAGTTGAAAAATATATGGCAAATAGAAATCCAATATGATGGTGTTAAGAGATAGATGGGAGGTGTTGAATGGAGTTTAAGGATGGGACTAATAACAACTAACAACAACTAATAACAACAAATTAACTAATGTAAAGCATATTGTGTCCATAATAAGTATATATGTTATAGCTTGAGAGCTTTTGTGAAAGAGCACAGTTAGAAAGATATGGCATATAGAAGCAAACTGGATGGACATCATTAAAATGATCGGAGCGGTTGAGGGTAGAGGAAGTTCAGTGAAAACAAACAAAGTATAATTATTGTAAAATTGACTCTGTCCATAAAATGTATATAGTATGTATGAGCTGGAAGTAGAGGCATAAGTGTTGTTGTTCACTAGTTGACTCCAATTAGGGGAGGGGTGGTGGGGTTGGAAAGTAATTAAATTATATTTATATATGTATATATATGTATTTATATGTATGTATGTGTATATGTATGTGTATGTATTTATATGTATGTATGTGTATATGTACAGTGGGGAAAAAAAGTATTTAGTCAGCCACCAATTGTGCAAGTTCTCCCACTTAAAAAGATGAGAGAGGCCTGTAATTTTCATCATAGGTACACGTCAACTATGACAGACAAAATGAGAGAAAAAAATCCAGAAAATCACATTGTAGGATTTTTAATGAATTTATTTGCAAATTATGGTGGAAAATAAGTATTTGGTCACCTACAAACAAGCAAGATTTCTGGCTCTCACAGACCTGTAACTTCTTCTTTAAGAGGCTCCTCTGTCCTCCACTCGTTACCTGTATTAATGGCACCTGTTTGAACTTGTTATCAGTATAAAAGACACCTGTCCACAACCTCAAACAGTCACACTCCAAACTCCACTATGGCCAAGACCAAAGAGCTGTCAAAGGACACCAGAAACAAAATTGTAGACCTGCACCAGGCTGGGAAGACTGAATCTGCAATAGGTAAGCAGCTTGGTTTGAAGAAATCAACTGTGGGAGCAATTATTAGGAAATGGAAGACATACAAGACCACTGATAATCTCCCTCGATCTGGGGCTCCACGCAAGATCTCACCCTGTGGGGTCAAAATGATCACAAGAACGGTGAGCAAAAATCCCAGAACCACACGGGGGGACCTAGTGAATGACCTGCAGAGAGCTGGGACCAAAGTAACAAAGCCTACCATCAGTAACACACTACGCTGCCAGGGACTCAAATCCTGCAGTACCAGACGTGTCCCCCTGCTTAAGCCAGTACATGTCCAGGCCCGTCTGAAGTTTGCTAGAGTGCATTTGGATGATCCAGAAGAGGATTGGGAGAATGTCAGATGAAACCAAAATATAATTTTTGGTAAAAACTCAACTCGTCGTGTTTGGAGGACAAAGAATGCTGAGTTGCATCCAAAGAACACCATACCTACTGTGAAGCATGGGGGTGGGAACATCATGCTTTAGGGCTGTTTTTCTGCAAAGGGACCAGGACGACTGATCCGTGTAAAGGAAAGAATGAATGGGGCCATGTATCATGAGATTTTGAGTGAAAACCTCCTTCCATCAGCAAGGGCATTGAAGATGAAACGTGGCTGGGTCTTTCAGCATGACAATGATCCCAAACACACCGCCCGGGCAACGAAGGAGTGGCTTCGTAAGAAGCATTTCAAGGTCCTGGAGTGGCCTAGCCAGTCTCCAGATCTCAACCCCATAGAAAATCTTTGGCGGGAGTTGAAAGTCCGTATTGCCCAGCGACAGCCCCAAAACATCACTGCTCTAGAGGAGATCTGCATGGAGGAATGGGCCAAAATACCAGCAACAGTGTGTGAAAACCTTGTGAAGACTTACAGAAAACGTTTGACCTGTGTCATTGCCAACAAAGGGTACACAACAAAGTATTGAGAAACTTTTGTTATTGACCAAATACTTATTTTCCACCATAATTTGCAAATAAATTCATTAAAAATCCTACAATGTGATTTTCTGGATTTTTTTTCCTCATTTTCTCTGTCATAGTTGACGTGTACCTATGATGAAAATTACAGGCCTCTCTCATATTTTTAAGTGGGAGAACTTGCACAATTGGTGGCTGACTAAATACTTTTTTTCCCCACTGTATGTGTATGTATGTATGTATGTATGTATGTATGTATGTATGTATGTAATATTGTGCAAGTTCTCCCACTTAAAAAGATGAGAGAGGCCTGTATATTTCATCATAGGTACACGTCAACTATGACAGACAAATTGAGAGAAAAATTCCAGAAAATCACATTGTAGGATTTTTTATGAATTTATTTGCAAATTATGGTGGAAAATAAGTATTTGGTCGCCTACAAACAAGCAAGATTTCTGGCTCTCACAGACCTGTAACTTCTTCTTTAAGAGGCTCCCCTGTCCTCCACTCGTTACCTGTATTAATGGCACCTGTTTGAACTTGTTATCAGTATAAAATCACCTGTCCACAACCTCAAACAGTCACACTCCAAACTCCACTATGGCCAAGACCAAAGAGCTGTCAAAGGACACCAGAAACAAAATTGTAGTCCTGCACCAGGCTGGGAAGACTGAATCTGCAATAGGTAAGCAGCTTGGTTTGAAGAAATCAACTGTGGGAGCAATTATTAGGAAATGGAAGACATACAAGACCACTGATAATCTCCCTCGATCTGGGGCTCCACGCAAGATCTCACCCCGTGGGGTCAAAATGATCACAAGAACGTTGAGCAAAAATCCCAGAAACACACGGGGGGAACTAGTGAATGACCTGCAGAGAGCTGGGACCAAAGTAACAAAGCCTACCATCAGTAACACACTATGCCGCCAGGGACTCAAATCCTGCAGTGCGAGACGTGCCCCCTGCTTAAGCCAGTACATGTCCAGGCCCGTCTGAAGTTTGCTAGAGTACATTTGGATGATCCAGAAGAGGATTGGGAGAATGTCATATGGTCAGATGAAACCAAAATATAACTTTTTGGTAAAAACTCAACTCGTCGTGTTTGGAGGACAAAGAATGCTGAGTTGCATCCAAAGTACACCATACCTACTGTGAAGTATGGGGGTGGAAACATCATGCTTTGGGGCTTTTTTCTGCAAAGGGACCAGGACGACAGATCCGTGTAAAGGAAAGAATGAATGGCGCCATGAATCGTGAGATTTTGAGTGAAAACCTCCTTACATCAGCAAGGGCATTGAAGATGAAACGTGGCTGGGTCTTTCAGCATGACAATGATCCCAAACACACCGCCCGGGCAACGAAGGAGTGGCTTCGTAAGAAGCATTTCAAGGTCCTGGAGTGGCCTAGCCAGTCTCCAGATCTCAACCCCATAGAAAATCTTTGGAGGGAGTTGAAAGTCCGTGTTGCCCAGCGACAGCCCCAAAACATCAATGCTCTAGAGGAGATCTGCATGGAAGAATGCGCCAAAATACCAGCAACAGTGTGTGAAAACCTTGTGAAGACTTACAGAAAACGTTTGACCTGTGTCATTGCCAACAAAGGGTATATAACAAAGTATTGAGAAACTTTTGATATTGACCAAATACTTATTTTCCACCATAATTTGCAAATAAATTCATTAAAAATCCTACAATGTGATTTTCTGGATTTTTTTTCCTCAATTTGTCTGTCATATTTGACGTGTACATATGATGAAAATTACAGGCCTCTCTCATCTTTTTAAGTGGGAGAACTTGCACAATTGGTGGCTGACTAAATACTTGTTTTCCCCACTGTATATATATATATATATATATATATATATATATATATATATATATATATATATATATATATATATATATATATTTGGGGGGGGAACATGTGGGGGATTGGAAGTGATGGAGACAATTACATTGATGGAAGTTACAATCTACAGTGGGGAGAGCAAGTATTTGATACACTGCCAATTTTGCAGGTTTTCCTACTTACAAAGCATGTAGAGGTCTGTAATTTTTTATCATAGGTACACTTCAACTGTGAGAGACGGAATCTAAATCAAAAATCCAATTTTTAAGTAATGAATTTGCATTTTATTGCATTTTATTGCATGACATAAGTATTTGATACATCAGAAAAGCATAACTTAATATTTGGTACAGAAACCTTTGTTTGCAATTACAAAGAGCATATGTTTCCTGTAGGTCTTGACCAGGTTTGCACACACTGCAGCAGGGATTTTGTCCCACTCCTCCATAAAGACCTTCTCCAGGTCCTTCATGTTTCGGGGCTGTCGCTGGGCAATACGGACTTTCAGCTCCCTCCAAAGATTTTCTATTGGGTTCAGGTCTGGAGACTGGCTAGGCCACTCCAGGACCTTGAGATGCTTCTTACGGAGCCACTCCTTAGTTGCCCTGGCTGTGTGTTTCGGGTCGTTGTCATGCTGGAAGACCCATCATCAATGCTCTTACTGAGGGAAGGAGGTTGTTGGCCAAGATCTCGCGATACATGGCCCCATCCATCCTCCCCTCAATACGGTGCAGTCGTCCTGTCCCCTTTGCAGAAAATGCATGTTTCCACCTCCATGCTTCATGGTTGGGATGGTGTTCTTGGGGTTGTACTCATCCTTCTTCTTCCTCCAAAAAAAGCGAGTGGAGTTTAGACCAAAAAGCTCAATTTTTGTCTAATCAGACCACATGACCTTCTCCCATTCCTCCTCTTGATCATCCAGATGGTCATTGGCAAACTTCAGACGGGCCTGGACATACGCTGGATTGAGCAGGGGGACCTTGCGTGCGCTGTAGGATTTTAATCCATGACGGCGTAGTGTGTTACTAATGGTTTTCTTTGAGACTGTGGTCGTAGCTCTCTTCAGGTCATTGACCAGGTCCTGCCGTGTAGTCCCTCACCTTCCTCATGATCATTGATGCCCCACAAGGTGAGATCTTGCATGGAGCCCCAGACCGAGGGTGATTGACCGTCATCTTGAACTTCTTCCATTTTCTAAGAATTGCGCCAACAGTTGTTGCCTTCTCACCAAGCTGCTTGCCTATTGTCCTGTAGCCCATCCCAGCCTTGTGCAGGTCTACAATTGTATCCCTGATGTCCTTACACAGATCTCTAGTCTTGGCCATTGTGGAGAGGTTGGAGTCTGTTTGATTGAGTGTGTGGACAGGTGTCTTTTATACAGGTAACGAGTTCAAACAGGTGGAGTTAATACAGGTAATGAGTGGAGAACATGAGGGCTTCTTAAAGAAAAGCTAACAGGTATGTGAGAGCCGGAATTCTTACTGGTTGGTAGGTGATCAAATACTTATGTCATGCAATAAAATGCAAATTAATTACTTAAAAATCATACAATGTGATTTTCTGGATTTTTGTTTTAGATTCCGTCTCTCACAGTTGAAGTTGAAGTGTACCTATGATAAAAATTACAGACCTCTACATGCTTTGTAATTAGGAAAACCTGCAAAATCGGCAGTGTATCAAATACTTGTTCTCCCCACTGTATCTGCAATATTAAAGCTGATCTACCCCGTAAAAAAAATGAAGAACAGATAGATCTCCAATGAGAACATGCTGCATTTCTCATTTTGAATTCTGTCTATATTTTTCTGTTTCTCCTTCTACAAAAAACGAAATATTAGCCTGTTAACCATCATGTAATGAGTTAGCTTTTCTTCATTGTTTGCTGCAAAAGATAGCAGAGAAAATATTGTTTTTAATGAAATCAATAACACCTTTCTTGTATGTTCAAACGGAAAGAAGTGGTCATAATTTATCATTGTCTGTGATTCGAGTGTCACTGTTGACACAACTTTGTGGAATGTCTTAGAGGTCATTTCAAAAAGTACCTATTGGATAATGCTAATTAATTAAAATCCCTTTTAACAAGAAAACAAGCAAACCGATCAAAGACATCTGGTGATCATTTAGGGAATGGAGTTCCCGGCTGAGGTCCCAAATATTGTTCAGGAGTATTGATGGAGAAAAGAAGAGGGGGAAAACTCACTTTAACATGCATTGGCAAATCAAACCTAATATAGAATATCGTTGCATCTATAATATTAACATTGTTAACCCTTTCATGTGTACCAACACACCGGTGTAATCATTCTACAGTAGTCCCTGCAGCGTACGCTCAAACCGGTGTGATTAGAATGCTTATTTAGAACGTCCAGTTTCGATTGACACAACAGTCAGCGCTAGAGCTGACAACACTGTTTTTATCACAGAAACATTTTGCACAAACACATTCCTTACAACGTTATGTCCTGAATGTGACCAGTATTTTTTTGGATGCAATTTTCAGACATTCACAGAAGTGGTGACAGCATAAAACAATCATCCAAACCAGAAAATGTAGGCTATATTAGTCCTACCTGAGGAAAGAATGACCTAACACAAGCGGTCATATTTAGCTAACTCTCGGCTAACAGAAACCATTATATGAATTAGCTAATAGAAATGACTATTTACAATTCATAACATCACGGGGGATCTCAACATTGATCAAAATAATTGAGTAAAACACTTTCAAAAAATCGAAAGTAATCTGACGATGGGTAGTTTGTGCGCGCCGCCATGTTTGTTTTTCGGGTCAACCAAAGATAAGAAGAGGAGACAAGAATAGTTTGTTCTGTTTTCAGTATGCATGTTGAATGGGGTGAGTCATCTACCATCATTCACTTCCCTTCATTCACTTCTGGAAGTTTACTTGAAAGATGAGTGAGCCATCCCTCACCTCATTTTGTCATAACATCTTTGGTCTGACAGACGTTTACGTGACACCCAGAATGCATTGTATAATATCAACAAACACGGTGCCACACATAGCTGGCGAATAGCTTAGCTCATCATAATCAGTACAACCTTCGAAAAAGTATTTTACAATCATCATATGTGCCCATTACAATCTATGCAATAATTGAAATGCATGATTTCTCACCAGGATTTGAAAACATGTGAAGAGAACAGTATTACATTATGCTCCATACATACTACTCATTCCAGGGTTTTTCTTTATTTTTACTATTTTCTACATTGTAGAATAATAGTGAAGACATCAAAACTATGAAATAACACATATGGAATCATGTAGTAACCAGAAAAAGTGTTAAACAAATCAAAATATATTTTATATTTTTGATTCCTCAAAGTAGCCACCCTTTGACATGATGACAGCTTTCCACACTCTTGGCATTCTCTCAACCAGCTTCATGAGGAATGCTTTTCCAACAGTCTTGAAGGAGTTCCCATATATGCTGAGCACTTCTTGGCTGCTTTTCCAACTCATCCTAAACCATCTCAATTGGGTTGAGGTCGGGTGGTTGTGGAGGCCAGGTCATCTGATGCAGCACTCCATCACTCTCCTTGGTCAAATAGCCCTTACCCAGCCTGGAGGTGTGTTTTGGGTCATTGTCCTGTTGAAAAACAAATGATAGTCCCACTAAGCCCAAACCAGATGGGATGGCGTATCGCTGCAGAAAGCTGTGGGAGCCCATGCTGGTTAAGTTTGCCTTGAATTCTAAATAAATCACAGTCACCAGCAAAGCTCCCCCACACCATCACACCTCCTCCTCCATGCTTCATGGTGTGAACCACACGTGCGGAGATCATCTGTTCACTTACTCTGCGTCTCACAAAGACACGATGGTTGGAACCAAAAATCTCAAATTTGGACTCATCAGACCAAATGACACATTTCCACCGGTCGAATGTCCATTGCTTGTGTTTCTTGGCCCAAGCCGGTCTCTTCTTCTTATGGGTGTCCTTTAGTAGTGGTTTCTTTGCAGCAATTCGACCATGAAGGCCTGATTCATGCAGTCTCCTCTGAACAGTTGATGTTGAGATGTGTCTGTTACTTGGACTCTGTTAAGCATTTATTTGGGCTGCAATTTCTGAGGCTGGTAACTCTAATGAACTTATCCTCTGCAGCACATGTAACTCTGGGTCTTCCATTCCTGTGGCGGTCCTCATGAGCCAGTTTCATTATAGCGCTTGATAGTTTTTGCGACTGCACTTGAAGAAACGTTCAAAGTTCTTGACATTTTCCGCATTGGCTGACCTTCATGTCTTAAAGTAATGATGGACTGTTGTTTCTCTTTGCTTATTTGAGCTGTTCTTGCCATAATATGGACTTGTTCTTTTACCAAATAGGGCTATCTTCTGTATACTACCCCTACCTTGTCGCGACACAACTGATTGGCTCAAACGCATTAACCTTTTCATGCGTGAGTTCCAAATATCTCTAACCGTTATCCCGGCGTGCGTTTTTTCATGCGCGTGATGTCAGAATGCTCTCGCTGTTCCAAAATATGATTGTTATGCAACAAGACAGTTAACCAGACTGACCTCAAACCAAGGCATGCTGACTGCTAATTATCTATAAGCTATGTTTCAACTTGTCAATTTCAAATTATTTTCTAACAAGTTTCATTTTCTAACAACAGTTAGAATTGAGGTGTGTTCCTCATTCATTCACATAAAAGTAGCCCATTTCAGTGTTGCGGACAATTTATGTTCGAGGCTTTACTGAGCCAGATAAACTTCTCTCTTCAATGAGAGCTCAAGCACTTCCCTAGCGTTTCCCCAGATCAGGTATGAAGACATTGCAAATCTCTAGTCAGAACAGCCCTTGCACAAACGTTTTCCCCCAGCACATTTTCTGGCTGGCGCCCGAATTGCCTTCATGGTTGTTTTCCTTACAAATTGGACTATGGACATGTGGGCATTCCTATCAAAGTAAGTGGCTTATTTTCTGTATATCGTGTTGTCATTTCTGCTGTAGCACACCGTGTGAATGTATAGATCATAATGTATTTACTGTTTTATTCACATGTTTTCAAGTACTGGTGACATCATGAATTCCGATTCTTGCATAGATTGTAATACTTTTTTTGAATGTTGTACTGATTATGATGAGCTAATGCTAAGCTATTTGCCGGCTATGTGTGGTGACATGTTTGTTGACATTATACAATGTATTCTGATTGTCACGTAAGCGTCTGTCAGACCAAAGATGTTATAACAAGGGATAGTTCACTCGACTAACTTATGGTGCTCACAACTGTGAACTTGGAAAAATACTAGGTAAAATCATGACTTCAATGATCTTCAGGTCGGAAAGTCAGAGCTCTAGAAAGAGGCCCGAGTTCCCGAGTTGGAATTCCGAATTGGATGACCGTTCAAAACGATTTTTCCCGGTCTGAGCTAGTTTTTTCCCTAGTTGCCAGTTGTCTTGAACGCACTGAAGTCGAAATTTGGAGATTTCCCAGTTCCCAGTTGTTTGGAACACGGATTCAGATTGTAACTTTGGTACCTCAGATTGTAACTTTGGTACCTCAGGGTTGCCAGCTCAGAAACACGTTTCCAGGGTTTTTGTTTTTATTTAGTGTATGGAGTCCCCTGTAGCTCAGTTGGTAGAGCATGGCCCTTGCAACGCCAGGGTTGCGGGTTCGTTTCCCACAGGGGGCCAGTATGAAAATGTATGCACTCACTAACTGAAAGTCTGCTAAATGTCTAAAATGTAATGT
Source organism: Coregonus clupeaformis (assembly GCF_020615455.1). Classification (NCBI taxonomy): domain Eukaryota; kingdom Metazoa; phylum Chordata; class Actinopteri; order Salmoniformes; family Salmonidae; genus Coregonus; species Coregonus clupeaformis. The sequence goes on along the minus strand of NC_059228.1, from coordinate 214,333 downwards.
AAATGTATCTTATTTTGTGTTTGCCCCCCATTTATTGATAAATCCCCCATCATAGTAATATTTCCTGCATCATATCCCCCCACAATACCTTCCCCCATTTCTACCCCCATGGACTTGAAAACCCCCCACAAATTAAATGAACCCCCCCACAAACCCCCCTAAAATGCTTTCATCCCTGTTTAGCTTTCGCGCTACGGTTAGGCTAGGCAGTAGGCTTGTATTTGGTGTGATGATCTGTGATGTGAAAACATTTTATTTGCTTTGTGATTTGTCAAAAACGGTAAACGACTTGTCAAGTCATGTGCTCCAGTTCTTGTATACACTGTAACAAGTACATCAACGATTTGTAATATGCTGAAAAGTGGCTAAACTCAGTTAATATTTTTCAGGTAATGAGCGCAGCCATCTTTGACTTTGTTTATTTGCGCCTTATAGTGAATGGCATTCTGGGATTAGGGAGTTTTCGTCTAGTCAAACATAAACAAACATGGCTGCCATCATAAAGAATTTAGCTGCTGTTAGCTTAGCTGACACGCATTTATTTTCTAAACAACATTACATTGGTCTCTTGTGCTCACCAGATTGTAAACTAGTCTAACTATTAGGTCGCTAACTTATGTTTTAGATGCTGTTCAGACAACAATGCGGTTTAAACGCATTTGTTGCATCATACGTTCTGTTGCTACTGTTACAATCACATATTTGAGATCGTACGGTGCAGGGACCACTCAAGAATGATCACAAATACGTGATCATACGCGTCAAAGGGTTAAGAAGGAAAGAAATTCCACAAATTAACTTTTAACAAGGCACACCTGTTAATTGAAATGCATTCCAGGTGACTACCTCATGAAGCTGGTTGAGAAAATGCCAAGAGGGTGCAAAGCTGTCATCAAGGCAAAGGGTGGTTACTTTGAAGAATCTAAAATCTAAAAAATATTTTGATTTGTTTAACCTTTTTTGGTTACTACATTATTCCATATGTGTTATTTCATAGTCTTGATGTCTTCACTATTATTCTCCAATGTAGAAAATAGTAAAAAATTAAGAAAAACCCTTGAATGAGTAGGTGTGTCCAAACTTTTGACTGGTACTGTACAAAGGGCATGCTACAGTAGAAACGACAACACGATATAAAGAAAATAAGGCACTTACTTTGATAGCAACGCACACATGTCCAAAGTTATTATTTTTAAGGAAATCAACAATGAAGGCAATGCGAGCGCCAGCTGGAAAATGTGCCAGGGGGAAAAAGTTTGTGCTAGACTGTGCAAATGTCTGCATACTTGATCTGGGGAAACACTGGAGAGTAGCTTGGGCTCTCATCGAAGAGAGAAGTTTGTCCGGTTCAGTAAAGCCTCAAACATAAATTATCCTAAACAATGAAATGTTCTACTTCTATGTGAATAAATGAGTAGGCGGAACACATGTCAATTCAAACTAGAACTTATTAGAAAATAATTTCACAAGTTGAAATATAGCCTATAGATAATTAGCAGGCAGCGTGGGTCTTGGTTTGAGGGCAGCGCGGGTTAACTGTCCTGTTGTGTAACAATCACATTTTGGAACAGTGCGTGCATTCTGACATCACACACACAAAAAAAAAAAACGCTGGGGAGACCGTTAGAGATATTTGGAACTCAAGTGTGAAAAGGTAAGTTTTATATTGTAACAAAGTGGTAACTATCCCAACATTTGGATTTCCATAGGCTCATAAGGAACTTGTATACTTCTGTAAGCTCTATTGAAGCTACAAAACTGTCAGTGTTCAACCTTGAAGTATGTTAGCAATACAAGAGAACAGGTGAACAGGAATGACATTTATTCTCATTGGTGACCAAAAATAAGTATCCGGAAGCCACACCCCTGCTAAGCCACACCTCCAGCCTTCTGATCTGACCCGCTGGGTCATATCTGAATAACCCAGCATCAACAACCCAACCTGGCTTTTTTTTATGAAATGGCCTCATAACTTGCGGGGATGGAATTTGGAGACCCAAGCCAAATAGGCTACTGTAGCATTACATAAAGTTGTGTGCAAATTGAACCTGCCGAGTTTCTTTGTGTGCGCTCTAGAGTGTTTTAATTATATGCCCTGACTTGGCTGTTTTCTCTATTTGTATGATGTTAAATATTAACCACTATAACGACTGCCGGTAATAACCACACGCAGTTCACTGTCACTTTTCATTCCGTTTTAAGCCTATCCTTCCATTATATCATTTCCTTTAACATACCATTTCATCGTCCGTGTGGTTCTTCCTGAGGGTCGCTAGTAATAGTGGACGCCATTTAACATATTACAAATTGTACAATAATTTGGGACAGGTAATATATATTCATTATGAGTAGAGTAGAGTAGTACTTTCTTGATCCCAACTGGGGAAAATGTTTTAATATTATGGAGCGCAGAACAAACGTGGCAGTTAGGACCTGGAGCCTGGTGCATGTTGCACGACGACTGGACATTTGCTTTAGTGATTGATGGTCAGTGAGGGCGATTAGGGTAGTTTTTATATGTCTATTGTACACTGCTATTATCCCCTTCCAATAGCCTACCCACTGGACAAAATCTAATAAAATCAAATACAATTTTATTGGTCGCATACACATATTTAGCAGATGTTATGCGGGTGTAGTGAAATGCTTCTGTTCCTAGCTCCAACAGTGCAGTAGTATCTAACAATTCACAATACACACAAATCTGAAAGTAAAATAATGGAATTAAGACGAGGACTAGGATTAGGAAGAACAATGTCATAGTGGCATTGACTAGAATACAGTAGAATACAGTATATACACATGGAATGAGTAAAACAGTATGTAAACATGATTAAAGTGAGCAGTGGCAGCCGGTTAGTGACAGTGACTAAGTTCAGAACAGGGTACTGGGTGGAGGCCGGCTGGTGATGGCAATTTAACGGCTTTGAGATCTCTGATGGCTTTGCGATAGAGCTTCTTTTCAGTCTCTCTGTCTCAGCTTTGATGCACCTGTACTGACCTCGCCTTATGGATGATAGCAGGGTGAACAGGCCATGGCTCGGGCGGTTGATGTCCTTGATGATCTTTTTGGCCTTCCTGTGACATCACATGCTGTAGGTGTCCTGGAGGGCAGGCAGTGTGCCCCCAGTGATGCGTTGGGCAGACCGTACCACCCTCTGGAGAGCCCTGATGTTAAAGGTTGTGCAGTTGCCGTACCAGGCAGTGATACAGAACGTTTGTGGGTGGACCATTTCAGATTGTCAGTGATGTGTAGGCCGAGCAACTTTAACCTTTTCACCTTCTCCACTACAGCCCGTCGATGTGGATGGGGGCGTGCTCCCTCTGCTGTCTCCTGATATCCACAATCAGCTCCTTCATTTTGTTAATGTTGAGGGAGAGGTTATTTTCCTGGCACCACTCTGCCAGGGCCCTCGCCTCCTCCCTATAGGCTGTCTCGTCATTATTGGTAATCAGGCCTACTACTGTTGTGTCGTCTGCAAACTTGATTGCTGAATTGGAGGCATGCGTGGCCACACAATCATGGGTGAACAGGGAGTACAGGAGGGGGCGGAGCATGCACCCATGTGGGGCCCCTGTGTTGAGGATCAGCATAGTGGAGGTGTTGTGTCCTACCTTAAACACCTGGGGGCGGCCCATCATGAAGTCCAGGACACAGTTGCACAGGCGGAGTTCAGACCAAGGGCCCCGAGCTTAATGATGAGCTTGGAGGGTACTATGGTGTTGAAGTTTGAGCTGTAGTCAATGAACAGCATTCTTACATAGTCTCTACTCTTGTCCAAATGGGATAGGGCAATGTGCAGTGCCATGGCGATTGCATCTCTGTGGATCTATCGGGGCGGTATGCAAATTGAAGTGGGTCTAGGGTGTCAGGTAAGGTGGAGGTGATATGATCCTTAACTAGCCTCTCAAAGCACTTCATGATGACAGAAGTGAGTGCTACGGGGCGATAGTTATTTAGTTTAGCTACCTTTGCTTTCTTAGGTACAGGAACAATGGTGGACATCTTGACGCAAGTGGGGACAGCAGACTGGGATAGGGAGAGCGTGAATATGTCCGTAAACACTCCTGCCAGATAGTCTGCGCATGCTCTGAGGACGAGGCTAGGGATGCCGTTTGGGCCGGCAGCCTTGCGAGGGTTAACATGCTTAAATGTCTTACTCATGTCGGCCATGGAGAATGAGAGCACAAAGTCCTCGGGAGTGGGCCGCGTCGGTGGCACTGTGTTATCCTCAAAGCAGGCAAAAACTGTGTTTAGGTTATCTGGGAGCAAGACGTCGGTGTCCTCGACTGGTTTTCCCTTTATAATCTGTGATTGTCTGGAGACCCTGCCACATATGTTTTGTCTTTGAGCCATTGAATTGCGTCTCCACTTTGTCTCTGTACTGACGTTTTGCCTGTTTGATTGCCTTACGGAGGGCATAACTGCACTGCTTGTATTCGACCATATTCCCAGTCACCTTGCAGTGGTTAAATTAGATGGTTTGCGCTTTCAGTTTTGTTTGAATGCTGCCATCTATCCACCGTTTTTGATTTGAGTAGGTTTTAATAGTCATAGTGGGAACAACATCCCATATACACTTCCTGATGAACTCAGTCACCTTGTCAGTGTATATGTCAGTGTTATTCTCAGAGGCAACCCGGAACATATCCCAAAACAATCTTTAAGCATGGATTCCGATTGGTCAGACCAGCGTTGAATAGACCTTAGCACGGATACTTCCTGTTTGAGTTTCTGCCTATAGGAAGGGAGGAGCAGAATGGAGTCGTTCTGATTTGCCAAAGGGAGGGCGGGGGAGGGCCTTGTAGCCATCCCGGAAAAGAGAGTGACAATGGTCGAGAATTTTTGAAGTGCGAGTTCTACAGGTAATGTGTTGATAGAACTTCGGTAGTGTTTTCCTCAAATTTGCTTAGTTAAAGTCCCCAGCTACAATAAATGCAGCCTCAGGATAAGTGGTTTCCAGTTTGCACAAAGTCCAGTGTAGTTCCTTGAGGGCCGTCGTGGTATCGGCTTGAGGGGGAATATACAAGGCTGTGACTATAACCGAACAGAATTGTCTCGGGAGTTAATGCTGTCGGCTTTTGATTGTGAGATATTCTATGTCGGGTGAACAAAAGAACTTGAGTTCCTGTACATTATCACAATCACAACATGAGTAGTTAATCATTAAACATACACCTCCGCCTTTCTTCTTCCCGGAAAGTTATTTATTCCTGTCTGCGCGATGTACTGAGAACCCAGCTGGCTGTATGTACGGGGACAGTATATCCGGAGTGAGCCATTATTCCATGAAACAGAGTGTGTTACAGTCCCTGATGTCTCTCTGGAAGGAGACCCTCACCCTGAGCTTGTCTACTTTATTGTCCTGGGACTGAACATTAGAGAGTAATATACTCGGAAGCGGTGGATGGTGTGCACGCTTCCTGAGATGGGCTAGAAGTCCACTCCGACTATGAGCGTTTTCAAATCTGAAATTCGCGACCCTGATTCGGTTCCTGGAGCATTTGTGAGAATTCGACAGAATATGTTTTGCTTTCACAAGACCTGAAAAAACCTGTTTCAGGGTGTGATTAGCAAGATGCACATTCTACATGACGTTAGCGAGCTAGCTTGTTTACAACGGGCAAAAAAGTTCCACTTGACTAGCGCTGCTGTGTCACAATACCTGGTACTCTGGTCCTGGATCTTAGACCCGCTACTCACGCAGGTCCAGGATTAGTTTCAGCCAGGATTAGTTTGCGTTTCACACATGCTTTATAGCACAGATCAGGGTACCAAACGCTCTAGGATTCGAATCATAAGGGGATATTTGAAAGCACCCTATGTAATATCATCTGTAGATTCAGATTTTGTTTACCGATAGCCATGAATCATCAGATAGATGTTTTGATAATCATCAAGCAATTACTGGTATCAGATGTATGAATAATGAATAGATAGCAGTGTGGTAGGATCTTGTAGAGACTTAAGACTCAACTATAACACAGACAGACAGACAGACAGACAGACAGACAGACAGACAGACAGACAGACAGACAGACAGACAGACAGACAGACAGACAGACAGACAGACAGACACACAGACACACAGACACACAGACACACAGACACACAGACAGACATACCTTGAAGGTGAGGAAATGGTATTTCTCATAGTCCATGTCAGCAGAGTCCTCCACTAAGATGGTGACCTGGGCCTCATTGAGCACAGTCTGGGGAACCACCCGTAACATCCGCCCAGGACCAATAAGTCTGATGTTGAATTTAGCATTGGACCCCTGCAGCACACAACCCAAGAGACATTCGTTAGGGCTAACGTCACCAGCTTTACAAAGCTTACACCATTAGCAATTGGTGTACATTTGGTACATTTTGCAATGTTTTTCAGCAGCAGGGACTGGGAGACTAGTCTTCAGACTGGGGCGAAGGTTAACCTTCTAACAGGACAACGACCCTAAGCACACAGCCAAGACAACGCAGAAGTCGCTTCGAGACAAGTCTCTGAACGTCCTTGAGTGGCCCAGCCAGAGCCCGGACTTGAACCAGATCTAACATCTCTGGAGAGACCTGAAAATAGCTGTGCAACGATGCTCCCCATCCAACCTGACAGAGCTTGAGAGGATCTGCAGAGAAGAATGGGACAAACTCCCCAAATACAGGTGTGCCAAGCTTGTAGCGTCATACCAAAGAAGATTCGAGGCAGTAATTGCTGCCAAAGGTGCTTCAACAAAGTACTGACTAAAGGGTCTGAATACTTATGTAAATGTAATATTTCCATGGTTTATTTTTAATAAATTTGCAAAAAACGATTTTTGCTTCGTCATTATGGGGTATTGTGTGTAGATTGATGAAGGGGGAAAGCACAATTTAATCAATTTTAGAATAAGACTGTAACGTAACAAAATGTGGAAAAAGTCAAGGGGTCTGAATACTTTCCGAATGCACTGTGTGTGTGTGTGTGTGTGTGTGTGTGTGTGTGTGTGTGTGTGTGTGTGTGTGTGTGTGTGTGTGTGTGTGTGTGTGTGTGTGTGTATATAAATATACTACTCGTCAAAAGTTTTAGAATACCTACTCATTCAAGGAAAAACCCTTGAATGAGTAGGTGTTCTAAAACTTTTCACTGGTAAAAAAACGTTTGGGGGATCAATTACAAGAACAGAAAGAGTGGAAATAAAGCCATATGTAAAAATGGGTGAACTTCCCATTTAAACTGGTACAACAATTTCACTAACGGTTGGGACATACACAACATATCACTGGGCGAAAAGGGTCCAGATCAGGGGACATCTTTACTTCAAACGTTTTCGATATTCTAGAGAATACAGACCATTTTCAATGCATATTTGGAGTTTTGTCCATGTACGGACAAATTCTGAATCCAGATGTGTCTTTTAGACATCTATGATATTGGGATTATTCTTGATATCACACATGGACAGTTCCTATAGCTGGATATGGACTCATTCGATATCCTGAGATAGGTGACATCCTATTTTCTCTCTTCATGTTGACACTTACTGACTGTATATATAGTATATCTCTGTTTTCTCAGCACATTCAAGATAGGAAGCTATATAGTGTACCACAGTATGAGTCATAATACCCACAAAACCTAGGGGTGCCGTGTAGCTCAGTTGGTAGAGCATGGCACTTGCAACGCCAGGGTTGTGGGTTCGATTCCCACGAATCCAGTATGGGGCCAGTATGAAAAAATAAATAATGTGTTCACTCACTAACTGTAAGTCGCTCTTGATAAGAGTGTCTGCTAAAATGTAAACAGGGAAATGTTTCCAATTGTTTTTCTACTATTCATTTTTCCCATAGGGCATTTTAGAAACACTTAAAATAAGGGTTGTGTTTCGTTAAGGCTTACTCTGGACTGACATTTTGATAAGCGTGTAAATCTCTCTCGGACAAGGTGAGCAACTCCAGTGATTTTCAAGCCGATTTAAGTCAAAACTAACTAGGCCATTCAGGAACATTCAATGTTGTCTTTGTAAGCAACTCCAGTGTATATTTGGCCTTGTGTTTAAGGTTATTGTCCTGGTGAAAGGTGACTTTCAGTAACTACAATGTTGTTGATCCATCCTCAGTTTTCTCCTATCACAGCCATTACACTCTGTAACTGTTTTAAAGTCACCATTGGCCTCATGGTGAAATTCTCTCTGGCAACTGAGTTAGGAAGGACGCCTGTATATTTGTACTGACTTAGTGTATTGATACACCATCCAAAGTGTAATTAATAACTTCACCATGTTCAAAGCAATATTAAATGTCTGTTGTTTTTTACCCATCTAACAATAGGTGCCCTTCTTTACGAGGCATTGAAAAACCTCCATGGTATTTGTGGTTGAATCTGTGTTTGAAATTCACTGCTCGACTGAGGGCCATTAAAGATAATTGTATGTGTGGGGTACAGAGATGAGGTAGTAACTCAAAAATCATGTTAAAACCCTTTAGAACCCATAGCGGCCGTCAACCCATAGCGGCCGTTAATTCTTAACTTAACCCGCCAAGACATTGTGCTGTAGGGCGTTGGTACCCAGCAAAACGCTAATGAGTCTCTCTCTCATGCTCAAAGGGATACAGTTGAAGTCGAAAGTTTACATACACTTAGGTTGGAGTCATTAAAACTCGTTTTTCAACTTCACTGTATCACAATTCCAGTGGGGTCAGAAGTTGACATATACTAAGTTGACTGTGCCTTTAAACAGCTTGGAAAATTCCAGAAAATAATGTCATGGCTTTAGAAGCTTCTGATAGGCTAATTGACATTATTTTAGTTAATTGGAGGTGTATCTGTGGATGTATATCAAGGCCTACCTTCAAACTTAGTGCCTTTTTGCTTGACATCATGGGAAAATCAAAATAAATCAGCCAAGACCTTAGAAAACCGCCACAAGTCTGGATCATCCTTGGGAGCAATTTCCAAACGCCTGAAGGTACCACATTCATCTGTACAAACAATAGTACGCAAGTATAAAAACCATGGGACCACGCAGCCGTCCTACCGCTCAGGAAAGACACGCGTTCTGTCTCCTGGAGATTATTTTTTTGTTGTTGAATTCTTTTAACCTTTATTTAACTAGGCAAGTTAGTTAAGAACAAATTCTTATTTTCAATGACGGCCTACACCGGCCAAACCCGGACGATGCTGGGCCAATTGTGTACCGCCCTATGGGACTCCCAATAACGGCCGGTTGTGATACAGCCTGGAATCGAACCAGGGGGTCTGTAGTGATGCCTCAAGCACTGAGATGGAGTGCCTTACACCACAGTGCCACTCGGGAGCCCCACAGATGAATGTACTTTGGTGTGAAAAGTGCAAATCAATCCCAGAAAAACAGCAAAGGACCTTGTGAAGATTCTGGAGGAAACAGGTACAAAAGTATCTATATCCACAGTAACATGAGTCCTATATCGATATAACCTGAAAGGCCAATTGTGGTCAGTAGTTGTGGTCTGTAGTTGTGCATTTGTGTTCAGTATTTGTGGTCACTAACTGTAAGTCGCACTGGATAAGAGCGTCTGCTAAATGACTAAAATGTAAAAATGTAGTTATCTGGTTGTGGTTGGTAGATGTGGTCAGTAGTTGTAGTCAGTAGTTGTGGTTAGAAGTGGTAAGTAGTTTTGGTCAGTAGTTGTGTGTTTGTGGTCAGTAGTTGTGGTTAGTAGTTATGGTCTGTAGTTGTGGTCAGTAGAGGTGGTTAGTTGTTAGGGTCAGTAGTTTTGTTAATGTGGTCAGTAGTTATGTGGTTGTTGTCAGTCATTTTGGTCAGTAGTTGTGTGGTTGTGTTCAGTAGTTGTGTTTAGTCAGTGGTCGTGGTTGTGTTCAGTAGTTGTGTTTAGTCAGTGGTTGTGGTTGTTGTCAGTAGTTGTATAGTCAGTAGGTCTGGTCAGTAGTTGTGGTCATTAGTTGTGGTCAGTAAATGTGGTTAGTAGTTGTGGTCTGTAGTTGTAGTCAGTAGTTGTGGTTAGAAGTGGTAAGTAGCTGTGGTCAGTAGTTGTGTGGTTGTGGTCAGTAGTTGAGGTTAGTAGATGGTTTTGGTCAGTACGTGTGTGGTTGTGGTGAGTAATTGTGGTCAGTAGTTGTGTGGTTGTGGTCAGTAATTTTGGTCAGTAGTTATTGTTGGTAGTTGTGTTGTTGTGGTCAGTAGTTGTGTGTTTGGGGTCAGTGGTTGTGGTTGTGGTCAGTAGTTGTGTGGTCAGTCATTGTGGTCTGTAGTTGTGTGGTTGTGTTCAGTAGCTGAGGTCAGTCGTTTTGGTTAGTTGTTACGGAAAGTAGCTGTGTTATGTGGTTGTTGTTAGCAATTTTGGTAAGTAGTTGTGTGTTTGTGGTCAGTGGTTTTGGTGGTGGTCAGTACTTTTGTTCTTCATTAGATGTGTGTTCAGTAGGTATGGTCAGTAGTTGTCTGGTTATGGTCAGTAGTTGTGGTCTGTAGTTTTGGTCTGTATTTTTGTTTGTCAGTAGATTTGGTGGTCACAAGCTATCTTCAGTAGTTTTGTTTTTGTGGTCAGTTGTTGTTGTCAGTAGTTGTGTTATTGTGGTAAGCAGCTCTGTGGTTGTGGTCAGCAGTTGTTTGTGGTCAGTAGTTGTTGTCAGTTGTTGTGTTATTGTGTGGTTGCGGTCAGTGGTTGTGGTCAGTAGTTGTTTGGTCAGTACTTATCAGCAGTTGTGGTCAGTAGTTGTGTTAGTCAGTATTTGTAGTGCTCAGCAGTTAAGGTCAGTAGCTGTGTTTTTGTGGTCAGTTGAGTGGTAATTTATTATGGTCAGACGTTGTGGTGTGTACTTGTGTTGTCAGAAGTTCTATGGTTGTGGTCAGAAATTGTGGTAGTGGTCAGTAATTGTAGTCAATAGTTGTGGTTAGAGGTGGTCTGTAGTTGTGGTGGTCAAGAGTTGTGTGGTCAATATTTGTATGATTGTGGTCAGTAGTGGTGTGGTTGTGGTCAGTAGTTGCGGTCAGTAGTTGTAGTCAAGAGTTGTGGTTAGTAGTGGTCTGTAGTTGTGGTGGTCAAGAGTTGTGTGGTCAATATTTGTATTGTTGTGGTTAGTAGTTGTGTTATTGCGGTAAGTAGTTGTTTGGTTGTGGTCAGTCGTTTTGGTCAGTAGATGTTTGGTCAATAATTGTTAGTAGTTGTGGTCAGCAGTTGTGGTAGTTAGTGGTTGTAGTGCTCAGTATTTATGGTCAGTAGCTGTGTTTTTGTGGTCAGTTGTTTTGGTCATTTGTTATTGTCAGTCTTTGTGGTCAGTAGTTGTGTGGTCAGATGTTGTGTGGTTGTGGTCAGAAGTTGTGGTCAATAGTTGTAGTCAGTAGTTGTGGTCAGTGAATGTGTTCAGGAGTTGTGTGGTTGTGTTCAGCAATTGCTGTTAGTAGTTGTGTGGTTGTGTTCAGCAATTGCTGTTAGTAGTTGTGTGGTTGTGTTCAGTAGTTGTGTGGTCAGTAGTTGTGTGGTTGTGGTCAGTAGTTGTGCATCTTTGGTCAGTTGTGGTTGTGGTTAGTAGTTGTGTGGTTCAGTAGATGTGGTCAGTAGTTGTGTGGTTGTGGTCAGTAGTTGTGGTCAGTATTTGTGTGGTTGTGTTCAGTAGCTGTGTTCAGTAGTTGTGGTCAGTAGTTATTGTTAGTAGTTGTGTGGTTGTGGTAATTAGTTGTTTATTTCAGTAGTTGGGGTCAGTAGTTTTGGTCAGTAGTTGTGTGGTTGTGGTCAGTAGTTTTGTAGTTGTGCTCAGTAGTTGTTGTAGTCATTAGTTATGTGGTTCAATAGTTTGTGATCAGTAGTTGTGTGGTTGTAAGTCAGTAGTTTTGGTCAGAAGTGATGGTAAGTAATGGTCAGTAGTTTTGGTAAGTAGTTTTGGTAAGTAGTTGAGTGGTTCATTAATTGTGGTCAGTAGATGTGTTGTTGTGGTCAGTAGTTGTGGTCAGTAGTTTTGGTCAGTGGTTTTGGTAAGTTGTGTGGTTCAGTAGTTCTGGTCAGAAGTGTGGTTGTGGTCAGTAGTTGTGTTTAGGAGTGGTCAGTAGTTGTGGGTCAGTACCTTTGGTCAGTAGTTGTGTGGTTGTGTTCAACAGCTGTGGTCAGTAAGGGTCACTCGTTTTGGCAAATAATTGTGTGTTTCAGTAGTTGTAGTCAGTAGTTGTGTGATTTTGTTCAGTAGGTGTGGTCAGCAGTTGTGGTGTGTAGTTTTCAGTAGTTTTGGACAGTAATTGTGTGGTTGAGGTCAGTAGTGGTGGTCAGTAGTTTTGTGATTGTGGTTAGCAATTATGGATTAGTAGTTGTTTGGTCTATAGTTATCATTAGATGTCGTCAGTAGTTGTGTTAATCAGTAGATGACTGGTCATGGTCAGTAGTTGTTGTCGGTAGGGGCCAGTAGTTTTGGCAAATAGGTATCTGTTTCAGTAGTTGTGGTCAGTAGTTCTGTGGTTTTGGTCAGTAGGTATGGTCAGCAATTGTGGTCTGTATTTGTCAGTAGTTTTGTTCAGTAGTTTTGTGGTGATGGTCAGTGGTTGTGGTCATTAGTTTTTGTAGTTCAGTAGTTGTGTGGTAAGTAGTTTTGGTCAGTATTTGTGTGGTTGTGGTCAGTATTTGTGTAGTTTTGGTCAGTAGTTGTGGTCAGTAGTTGTGGTCAGGAGTTGTGTTCAGTAGCTGACTAACACTGGTGTACAACAATCTTTAAGTCATACCACAGATTCTCAATTGGATTGAGGTCTGGGCTTTGACTAGGCCATTCCAAGACATTTAAATGTTACCCTTTAAACCACTCGAGTGTTGCTTTAGCAGTATGCTTAGGGTCATTCTCCTGCTGGAAGGTGAACCGCCGTCCCAGTCTCAAATCTCTGGAAGACTGAAACAGTTTTCCCTAAAGAATTTCCCTGTATTTAGTGCCATCCATCATTCCTTCAATTCTGACCAGTTTACAGTCCCTGCCGATGAAAAACATCCCCACAGTATGATGCTGCCACCACCATGCTTCACTGTGGAGATGGTGTTCTCGGGGTGATGAGAGGTGTTGGGTTTGCGCCAGTAATAGCGTTTTCCTTGATGGCCAAAAAGCTCAATTTTAGTCTCATCTCACCAGAGTACCTTCTTCCATATGTTTGGGGAGTCTCCCACATGCCTTTTGGCGAACACCAAACGTGTTTGCTTACTTTTTTCTTTACGCAATGGCTTTTCTCTGGCCACTCTTCCATAAAGCCCAGCTCTGTGGAGTGTATGGCTTAAAGTGGTCCTATGGACAGATACTCCAATCTCCGCAGTGGAGCTTTGCAGCTCCTTCAGGGTTATCTTTGGTCTCTTTGTTGCTTCTCTGATTAATGCTCTCTTAGCCTGGTCCGTGAGTTTTGGTGGGCGGCCCTCTCTTGGCAGGTTTGTTGTGGTGCCATATTCTTTCCATTTTTTAATAATGGATTTAATGGTGCTCCGTGGTATGTTCAAAGGTTCATATATTTTAATATAACCCAACTCTGATCTGTACTTCTACACAACTTTGTCCCTGACCTGTTTGAAGAGCTCCTTGGTCTTCATGGTGCCGCTTGCTTGGTGGTGCCCCTTGCTTAGTTGCAGACTCTGGGGCCTTTCATAACAGGTGTATGTATACTGAGATCATGTGACAGATCATGTGACACTTAGATTGCACACAGGTGGACTTTATTTAACTAATTATGTGACTTCTGAAGGCAATTGGTTGCACCAGATCTTATTTAGGGGCTTATTGGCAAAGGGGGTGAATACATATACACGCACCACTTTTCCGTTATTTATTTATTTGAATTTTGTGAAACAAGTATTTTTTTTTCATTTCACTTCACCAATTTGGACTATTTTGTGTATGTCCATTACATGAAATCCAAATAAAAATCCATTTAAATTACAGGTTGTAATGCAACAAAATAGGAGAAACGCCAAGGGGGATGAATACTTTTGCAAGGCAATGTAAATGATAACAAGGTTTATTGTGCTTTGAAACTAAATAAATACTACACAAAACGTATTTGCTAGATTCATGATAGTGTTTTTAGACAAAGCAAGGAAAGTGAACTTCAAAATGTAGTTTTATTGGAATTTGCAGCTGCTGTTGGAAAGTAATGAATCTGTTAGCTTCTGATATGACTTACTGCATCTAGAAAGAGAGCAGTTGATGGTAACTAAAACAGTTATAGCTATTGATTGGTAGAAGCTATTCCTAATATTCAATTTTGAAAAGCGATGAAGTAGATGAAGATTTCATCCCCTCTATGTTTTTGTCTGAATTGTTGGGGGAGTGGTCAAAATGGCAATTGTTCGGGGAAAAGTTTGGGGGAAAAGTTTTAATGCAGTTAATAAAAAGGCTGTATCGTTAGATCCGTAGTGGATATTTTGGTTCTGCCAACAGATCTGAATAGCAAAGAAGTTGCTAACAAAGTAGCTGATTTATGTCAAAAGTTATATTGTTGCATTTACAGTGAGTGGAATGTTGGAAGGGATGATGTGACAATGGGGAGATTTTGAATGTTGAGGAAATCCCATGTAAGTGGATGGAGGACAAAACAATTAATTATAACTTAAAAAGCACAAGAGATATAAAAAAAGTGATATACAAGCACACTATTCCAGACGGATCTGCAAGTTTTTAAGTTTGAATGACGTTGTCACGGATTCTGCCGAGGCTGCCCCTCCTTCTTGCTCGGGAAGGCTTCGGCGTTCGTCGTCACCGGAATACTAGCTACTGCCAATCTATGTTGCACCTGTTGTCTATTGTTACACACCTGTTGCCCATTATGTGATTACTCCTTCCCTATTTAAACCAGTGGCTCCCAATGTGTTTTGTGTGTGTTTGCTTTTTGTTTCGTGTGTCGTTGGTGAGCGGGTTTGTTCCTACCTGTGTGGAGGTGTTTTGTATTGTTTTCTTTACTTCTACAGTAAAGTATGTTTCATACGAGTTTCTGTGTCCTGCGCCTGACTTCGATCCACCGCATTACACTGACACTCATAACAGAAACACGCACCATAGATGGAGTCAGCAGGTACAGCCAGTCAGTCCGAATCGATGGAGGAACGAGTGCAACGACAGGAGAGTATAATCCAGGCTCTCGGCACCGCTATGGAGAGGGTGATGAATACTATGGACCGATGGGAGAGAGGTGGCCTTCCTACACCTCCTCCAACCACTCAACCACCCATACCACAGTCCACCCCTTTGCCACCTGGGCCCAGTGGGATTCGGCTCTCGCTCCCGAGGGAATATGACGGTACACCAGCCGGGGTGTCAGGGTTTCCTTCTCCAGGTAGAGCTCTACCTGGCAACCATTCACCCGGCGTGTCCGCCCTCATCTCCTGTCTGTCGGGGAAGGCGCTCAAGTGGGCCAACGCTGAGTGAGGAGGAATTGACGCTACATCGTTCTGCTACCAGGATTTCACCCGCCGCTTTCGGGCGGTATTCGATCATCCACCGGAGGGGAGAGCGGCGGGCGAGCATCTGTTTCACCTACGACAGGAGAGGAGGAGCGCCCAGGATTTTACGCTGGAGTTCAGGACTCTGGCAGCCAGCGCAGGATGGAATGAGAGGGCCCTGATCGACCACTATCGTTGCAGGCTAAGGGAGGACGTTCGGCGGGAACTGGCCTGCAGGGATACCAATCTCAACCTGGACCAACTGGTGGAGATGTCCATCAGGCTGGATAACCTGTTGGAGACCCGCGGACGTTCTGATCAGGGCCCATTCATTCCGTCCCCCAGCACCTCTGACCCTACCCTCATGGAGCTCGGAGGTGCTGCACTTAGGGACTGTGGCCGCAGAGGACACACTGCGGGTTGGTGCTGGGGAGGGTCCCCTGGGAGTCGAGGCAGTAGGCAGAGCACTGGTCGACCATCTCAGGTGAGTAAGCACCCGACTCTCCCAGAGCTCCCTGTTAGTCAGCTGTGTATAGAGGTTGTTTTCCCAGAGTTTTCTCCTCATTCCCAGCATAAGGCGCTAGTAGATTCAGGCGCAGCTGGGAATTTTATTGATCTTCAATATTCACGTAGTTTAGGGATTCCCACTGTTCGTGTTGATGTGCCCTTCCCTGTACACACATTAGATAGTCGCCAGCGAGGGTCAGGCCTAATCAGGGAGGTTACCGCACCACTCTTAATGAGGACGCACGGGGGTCATGAGGAGAGGATTAGTCTCTATCTGATTCTCCTGCGTATCCTGTGGTGTTGGGACTTCCCTGGTTAACCACACATGACCCCACTATTTCCTGGCAACAGAGGGCTCTTAAGGGATGGTCCAGTCAGTGCTCAGGGAGGTGTGTAGGGGTTTCCTTAGGGGCTACTACGGTGGTCTCCAGGTCTCCACAATGCACATTCCTTCCGAGTATGCCGATTTGGCTCTCGCCTTCAGTAAAAAGAGGGCGACTAAATTACCACCCCATCGTCCGGGGGATTGTGCGATAAATCACCAGGTAGGCGCTTCACTTCCCCGGAGTCATGTGTATCCTCTGTCACAGGAGGAGAAGGCGGCTATGGAAACATAAGTCTCCGAATCTCTGAGACAGGGATACATTCGGCCTTCCACTTCAACTGTCTCCTCAAGTTTCTTTTTTGTGAAGAAGAACGATGGTGGGTTACGCCCGTGCATTGATTACCGTGGGCTTAATCAGATCACGGTCAAGTACAGCTATCCCTCACCTCTGATAGCTTGTATGACGGAGTCACTGCACGGGGCGCGCTTCTTCACAAAATTGGATCTCAGGAGCGCGTACAACCTGGTGCGTATTCGGGAGGGAGATGAGTGGAAGGCGGCATTCAGTACCACCTCAGGACACTATGAGTACCTCGTCATGCCATACGGGTTGATGAATGCTCCATCAGTCTTCCAATCCCTTTGTCGATGAGATTTTCAGGGATCTGCACGGACAGGGTGTAGTGGTGTATATTGATGATATTCTCATATACTCTGCTACACGGGCCGAGCATGTGTCCCTGGTGCGTAAACTGCTTGGACGACTGTTGAAGCATGACCTGTATGCCAAGGTGGAGAAATGCCTGTTCTTTCAGGAGTCCATCTCCTTCCTAGGGTACCACATGTCCGCGTCTGGGGTGAGGATGGAGACTGACCGCATTTCGGCCGTGCATAATTGGTAGACTCCAACCACGGTGAAGGAGGTGCAGCGATTTTTGGGGTTTGCCAATTACTACCAGAGGTTTATCCAGGCCTTTGGTCAGGTAGCGGCTCCCATTACCTCATTGCTGAAGGGGGGACCGGTGCGTCTGCGGTGGTCAGCTGAGGCGGACAGGGCGTTGAATCATCTGAAGAACCTGTTCACCTCGGCTCCAGTGCTGGCTCATCCGGATCCCTCCTTGGTTTCACAGTTGAGGTGGACGCGTCGGAGGCTGGGATAGGTGCTGTACTTTCCCAGCGCTCGGGCACACCACCCAAGCTCCGCCCCTGTGCGTTCTTTTCGAAGAAGCTCAGTCCGGCAGAGCGCAACTATGATGTGGGGGACCGGGAGCTGTTGGCTTTGGTCCAAGCCCTGAAAGCGTGGAGATATTGGCTTGAGGGGGCTAAACACCCTTTTCTCATTTTGACTGACCACCGCAATCTGGAGTACATCCGGGCGGCGAAGAGATTAAACCCTCGCCAGGCAAGGTGGTCTATGTTTCTCACCCGTTTTGTTTTCACCCTTTCTTACAGGCCAGGTTCCCAGAACGCTAAGGCAGATGCTCTGTCCCGACTGTATGACACGGAGGAGTGTTCCGTGGAGCCCACTCCCATACTTCCGGCGTCGTGTCTGGTGGCACCGGTGGTGTGGGAGGTGGACGCGGACATCGAACGGGCGTAACGAACCCACTCCTCCCCAGTGTCCAGAGGGGCGTATGTGGTCCGCGATCGTTTGATCTATTGGGCTCACACGTCACCCTCCTCTGGTCACCCTGGCATCGGTGGACAGTGCATTGTCTTAGTGGGAAGTACTGGTGGCCCACCCAGCTAAGGACGTGAGGGTTTATGTGTCCTCCTGCTCGGTGTGTGCCCAGTGTAAGGTTCATAGACACCTGCCCAGAGGGAAATTGCAACCCCTACCCGTTCCACAACGACCGTGGTCCCACCTATCGGTGGATTTCGTGACGGATCTTCCCCCCTCACAAGGGAACACCACGATCCTGGTCGTTGTGGATCGGTTTTCTAAGTCCTGCTGCCTCATTCCTTTGCCCGGTCTCCCTACGTCCCTACAGACTGCTGAGGCCCTATTTACACACGTCTTCTGGCACTATGGGATACCTGAGGATATAGTGTCTGATTGGGGTTCCCAGATCATCTCGAGGGTTTGGAGGGCGTTCATGGAACATCTGGGAGTCTCGGTCAGCCTGACCTCAGGGTTTCACCCTGAAAGTAACGGGCAGGTGGAGAGAGTCAACCAGGAGGTGGGTAGGTATCTGAGGTCGTATTGCCAGGACTGGCGGGGGGAGTGGTCGAATTTCCTGCACTGGGCAGAGATGGCCCAAAACTCTCCGCCACTCCTCCACTAACCTTACTCCATTCCAGTGTGTATTAGGTTATCAGCCGGTTCTGGCACCATGGCATCAGAGCCAGATCGAGGTCCCTGCGGTGGATGAATGGTTTCGGCGCTCGCAGGAGACCTGGAATGCTGCCCATGTGCGCCTGCAGCGGGCCATTGGGCGGCAGAAGGTGAGCGCCGACCGCCTCCGCAGTGAGGCTCCGGTGTATGCACCGGGGGACCGGGTCTGGCTCTCGACCCGAAACCTGCCCCTTCGCCTGCCCTGCCGGAAGCTGGGTCGGCAGTTTGTGGGGCCATTCAAAGTTCTGAGGAGATTGAACGAGGTATGTTATAGGTTACAGCTTCCTCCTGAGTATCGTATTAACCCCTCATTCCATGTGTCTCTCCTCAGGCCGGTGGTAGCTGGTCCACTCCAGGAGTCTGAGATACATAGGTTCCTCCGCCCCCACTGGACATCGAGGGGGCACCGGCGTACTCGGTCCGTTCCATCTTAGATTCGAGGTGTCGGGTGGGAGGCCTGCAGTATCTTGTGGAGTGGGAGGGGTACGGTCCGGAGAAGCGGTGCTGGGTCCCTAGGAGAGACATCCTCGATCCCTTCATGTTGAGGGATTTCCACCGCAGTCATCCGACTCGCCCCGCACCGCGTGCTCCTGGCCATCCTCCTGGCCGTCCCCGAGGCCGGTGTCGACGCACGGCTGGAGCTGCGCGTCGGGGCGGGGGCGGGGGGTACTGTCACGGATTCCGCCGAGGCTGCCCCTCCTCCTTGCTCGGGCAGGCTTCGGCGTTCGTCGTCACCGGAATACTAGCTGCTGCCGATCTATGTTCTATGTTTCTATGTTGCACCTGTTGTCTATTGTTACACACCTGTTGCCCATTATGTGATTACTCCTTCCCTATTTAACCCAGTGGCTCCCAATGTGTTTTGTGCGTGTTTGCTT
Source organism: Coregonus clupeaformis (assembly GCF_020615455.1). Taxonomy (NCBI): domain Eukaryota; kingdom Metazoa; phylum Chordata; class Actinopteri; order Salmoniformes; family Salmonidae; genus Coregonus; species Coregonus clupeaformis. The sequence continues at coordinate 194,924 of NC_059228.1, read as the reverse complement.
TTCGTTTCGTGTGTTGTTGGTGAGCGGGTTTGTTCCTCCCTGTGTGGAGGTGTTTTGTATTGTTTTCTTTACTTCTACAATAAAGTAAGTTTCATACGAGTTTCTGTGTCCTGCGCCTGACTTCGATCCACCGCATTACACTGACACTCGTAACAGATGTTTCTAGCTTAAACGGTGTAGGACAAGTAGCATTCCAAATAATCATAAGTACAATTGGTGGGACTTGCTTTAACTCTTAAGGTATTTTTGTGGTAGCTTAAGTTTAAAAAGTTTTACTTTACTATTTAACCTTTTCACACGTACCAACAAACGGGTGTGATCATTCTACAGCGGTCCCTGCAGCTTATTTAGAAGGTCAGCATTTGAGCTAGCCACACAGTCCTTACAAAGTTATGTCCTGAATGTGACCAGTTTTTTTAGGATGCAATGTTCAGACATTCACAGAAGTAGCGACAGCATACACAATCATCCGAACCGGAAAATGTAGGCTACATTAGTCCGAGCGCTAACTGAGGAAAGATTGAAGTAACACAAGCAGTCATATTTAGAGAACTCTCGGCTGACAGAAACCACAATACGATTAGCTAATAGCAATTACTTTTTTACAATTCATCACATCACGGCTGAACTCAACATTGATTGAAATGATTGGCTAAAACACCTTTCTAGAAATCGAAAGTAATCCGACGATGGGTAGTTTGTGCGCGCCGCCATGTTTGTTTTTTCGCGCCAACTAAAGATAATATGAGGAGACAAGATGAGTTTGGTCTGTTTGCTGTATGTATGTTGAAGGGGGTGTGTGGTCTACGATCATTCACTTCCCTTCATTCACTTCCGGAGGTTTATTCAAAAGATGAGTGAACCATTCCTTCACCTCATTATAACGTCTTTGGTCTGACAGACGTTTACGTGACACCCAGAATGCATTTTAAAATGTCAACAAACACGGCTCAACACATAGCTGGCAAATAGCTTAGCAGTAGCTCATTATAATCAGTACAACCTTCAAAAAAGTATTTTTCACACATCATAGGTGTCCATTACAATCTATGCAATAATCGGAATGCATTATTTGTTACCAGCACTTGAAAACGTGAATAAAACTGCAAATACATTATGTTCCATACATACATACTGTATGCGCGAACCACTGCATTCAACCATGGCAAGGTCTCTGGGAATATGGCAGAATACAAACAGTGTAGCTACTCACTCCGCAAGTCAATTTAACTGGCAAAACATCAGTATACAGACAAAGTAGAGGGTCTACAGACAATCATGGACTACAAAAAGAAAACCAGCGACGTCGCCGACACCGACGTCTCACTTCCAGACAAGCTGGTGCGGTCTGCCGAACGCATTACTGGGGGCAAACTATCCGCCCTCCAAGACACATACAGCACACGATGTCACAGGAAGGCCAAAAAGATCATCAAGGACATCAACCACCCGAGCCACTGCCTGTTCACCCCACTACCATCCAGAAGGCGAGGTCAGTTCAGGTGCATCAAAGCTGGGACCGAGAGAATGAAAAACAGCTTCTATCTCAAGGCCATCAGACTGTTAAATAGCCATTACTAGCACATTAGAGGCTGCTGCTGCCTATTGAAATCACTGGCCACTTTAAGAAATGGAACACTAGTCACTTTAATAATGTTTACATATCTTGCACTACTCATCTCATATGTACAGTGGGGAGAACAAGGACTTGATACACTGCTGATTTTGCAGGTTTTCCTACTTACGAAGCATGTAGAAGTCTGTCATTTTTATCATAGGTACACTTCAACTGTGAGAGACGGAATCTAAAAACAAAAATCTAGAAAATCACATTGTATGATTTTTAAGTAATTCATTTAGATTTTATTGCATGACATAACTATTTGATCACCTACCAACTAGTAAGAATTCCGGCTCTCACAGACCTGTTAGTTTTTCTTTAAGAAGCCCTCCTGTTCTCCACTCATTACCTGTATTAACACCACCTGTTTGAACTCGTTACCTGTATAAAAGACACCTGTCCACACACTCAATCAAACAGACTCCAACCTCTCCACAATGGCCAAGACTAGAGATCTGTGTAAGGACATCAGGGATACAATTGTAGACCTGCACAAGGCTGGGATGGGCTACAGGACAATAGGCAAGCAGCTTGGTGAGAAGGCAACAACTGTTGGCGCAATTCTTAGAAAATGGAAGAAGTTCAAGATGACGGTCAATCACCCTCGGTCTGGGGCTCCATGCAAGATCTCACCTCGTGGGGCATCAATGATCATGAGGAAGGTGAGGGATCAGCCCAGTACTACACGGCAGGACCCGGTCAATGACCTGAAGAGAGCTGGGACCACAGTCTCAAAGAAAACCATTAGTAACACACTACGCCGTCATTGATTAAAATCCTGCAGCGCAAGCAAGGTCCCCCTGCTCAAGCCAGCGCATGTCCAGGCCCGTCTGAAGTTTGCCAATGACCATCTGGATGATCCAGAGGAGGAATGGTAAAAGGTCATGTGTTCTGATGAGACAAAAATAGAGCTTTTTGGTCTAAACTCCACTCGCCATGTTTGGAGGAAGAAGAAGGATGAATACAACCCCAAGAACACCATCCCAACCGTGAAGAATGGAGGTGGAAATATCATTCTTTGGGGATGCTTTTCTGCAAAGGGGACAGGACGACTGCACCGTATTGAGGGGAGGATGGATGGGGCCATGTATTGCGAGATCTTGGCCAACAATCTCCTTCCCTCAGTAAGAGCATTGAAGATGGGTCGTGGCTGGGTCTTCCAGCATGACAACGACCCGAAACACACAGCCAGGCAACTAAGGAGTGGCTCCGTAAGAAGCATCTCAAGGTCCTGGAGTGGCCTAGCCAGTCTCCAAACCTGAACCCAATAGAAAATCTTTGGAGGGAGCTGAAAGTCCGTATTGCCCAGCGACAGCCCAGAAACCTGAAGGATCTGGAGAAGGTCTGTATGGAGGAGTGGGCCAAAATCCCTGCTGCAGTGTGTGCAAACCTGGTCAAGACCTACAGGAAACGTATGATCTCTGTAATTGCAAACAAAGGTTTCTGTACCAAATATTAAGTTCTGCTTTTCTGATGTATCAAATACTTATGTCATGCAATAAAATGCAGATTAATTGCTTAAAAATCATACAATGTGATTTTCTGGATTTCACAGTTGAAGTGTACCTATGATAAAAATTACAGACCTCTACATGCTTTGTAAGTAGGAAAACCTGCACAATCGGCAGTGTATCAAATACTTGTTCTCCCCACTGTATATACTGCATTCTATTCTATAATATTATTCTGTATCTTAGTCCATGCCGCTCTGTCATTGATTGTCCATATATGTATATATTCTTAAATCCCATTCCTTACTTTTTTTGTGTGTATTGGGTATATGTTGTGTAATTGTTAGATATTACTGCACTGTCGGAGCTAGAAGTACAAGCATTTCGCTACACCCGCTATAACATCTGCTAAACATGTGTATGTGAGATAGAAGCTGTTTTTCATTATCTCGGTCCCAGCTTTGATGCACCTGAACTGACCTCGCCTTCTGGATGGTAGTGGGGTGAACAGGCAGTGGCTCGGGTGGTTGATGTCCTTGATGATCTTTTTGGCCTTCCTGTGACATCGGGTGCTGTAGGTGTCTAGGAGGGAGGGTAGTTTGCCCCCGGTAATGCGTTCGGCAGACCGCACTACCCTCTGGAGAGCCCTGCGGTTGTGTGCGGTGCAGATGCCGTACCAGGGGGTGATACAGCCAGACTAGACTTGGACAGCGATGGGTGAGGTTGTGTCTCTCTCTGGCGGGAGGTAAGCTTGGCTCATATGGTGTCGAGTAAAGATTAAACCTTGTATTTAGATTGTAGGTCGGTAGGTATTGTAGTTAGGTTTTGCAGGTAGATTATCTAGGTAGTTATTGTAGGTTTTGTAGGTCATTATATTAGGTAAGTATTGTATTCAGCTGAGCCCGGTGAAGCACGAGGCTAGCTAACTCACTACCTGGACCAAAAAAGCTAGCTAGCTAGCGGGTAGCTACAGGTAAATATTAACAACTGTGGATAGTTGTTTCCAATGTTATTCCACGCTTAAGAGTACCTGTAATTATGCCAGCTAGCTACCTACCATTCAGCTGTTTTTCTAACCTCATTATCTGAAGCGTTAACGTTAGGTAGTTAGTAGCTACTGTACTCGAAATGTAGCTACCTGGATAGCTAACTAAACAATAGCTGGAACGACCTAGCGTTAATATTTGGAGACGCTTTCTCTCCGTTGGGACAGAAGCGAACTGGCTGAATCGATTCAGTGGCTAGCTTTGCACTTAACTGGCTAACAGTAGCTACTAAGGGTAAGCTATAACCTACATTTATTTTTGTTTTGTTTTTACATACTGGTAACCAGAGTCGTTCAAGGGAATTCGGGACATGGGTGACTAGCTAACGTTAGTTTGGCTCTCTGTGTGTTCGTGCCATGGGAGGAGGGGTTAGTTCGTTGGCAGAGAGCAATGGCTAGCTAGTATGCTAACTATTCTAGCTAACTAACTGGCTGAATAAGTTGACAACGTACTCACTCAAACTGTCAAAACTATCCCAAAACTTTACACAACATTAGACACGGACACGAATGATCTGCTTGGCGTGTTAACACACTGGTGGTTTGTTGTAACCGAGTATTGGTGCTAAACCGTGTTATTGGAGGCTGGCATGCTAGTTGGCTTTGGCGTCATATGATTCGGTGTACCAAGTTAGCTAGCTGAATAAACTAAGTTAGAGTCTATTCCTAGAAACATTGATCCGCTGTAGTTTACAACAATTATCATTTCTAAAGTGGAAGTTGGGAGAGTTATATTTGAGTGTTTCAGTGAAACGTAAGTGAGGGAGGCCCCGCTCTCTCGCTTTCCCAGATGTTTAGTTTATTTCATTCCGATCTCCTTTGCATTATTGTAGACTTTCTCTGTAGCCTGTCAACTATGTGTCTGTCTATCCCTGTTCTCTCCTCTCTGCACAGGCCATACAAATGCTTCACACCACGTGGCTGTTGCCACTCTAATCTGGTGGTTCCTACGCGCACAACCCACGTGGAGTTCCAGGTCTCTGGCAGCCTCTGGAACTGCCGTTCTGCGGCCAACAAGGCAGAGTTCATCTCAGCCTATGCTACCCTCCAGTCCCTCGAATTCTTGGCGCTGATGGAAACATGGATTACCACAGAAAAAACTGCTACTCCTACTGCTCTTTCCTCGTCTAACCATGTGTTATAGCATACCCCGAGAGCATCTGGTCAGCGCGGCGGTGGCACAGGAATCCAAAGTGGACATTCTCTCTTTTTCCCCTGACCCATCTGTCTATCTCCTCATTTGAATTCCATGCTGTCACAGTCACTAGCCCATTCAATCTTAACATCCTTGTCATTTATCGCCCTCCAGGTTCCCTTGGAGAGTTCATCAATGAGCTTGACGCCTTGATAAGTTCCTTTCCTGAGGATGGCTCACCCCTCACAGTTCTGGGTGACTTTAACCTCCCTACGTCTACCTTTGACTAATTTCTCTCTGCCTCCTTCTTTCCACTCCTTTCCTCTTTTGACCTCACCCTCTCACCGTCCCCCCCTACTCACAAGGCAGGCAATACGCTTGACCTCATCTTTACTAGATGCTGTACTAATCTCACTGCAACTCCCCTCCAAGTCTCCGACCACTACATTGTATCCTTTTCTCTCTCGCTCTCCTCCAACACTACTCCCTCTGCACCTACTCAGATGGTAATGTGCCATCGCAACCTACGCTCTCTCTCTCCCGCTACTCTCTCCTCTTCCATCCTATCGTCTCTTCCCTCTGCTAAATCCTTCTCCCTCCGATCTCCTGATTCTGCCTCCTCAACCCTCCTGTCCTCCCTTTCTGCATCTTTTGACTCTCTATGTCCCCTATCCTCCCGGCCGGCTTGGTCCTCCCCTCCTGCTCCGTGGCTTGACGACTCATCGCGAGCTCACAGAAGAGGGCTCCGGGCAACCGAGCGGAAATGGAGGAAAACTAGACTCCCTGCGGACCTGTCATCTTTTCACTCCCTCAACTCTCTGCATTCTCTTCCTCTGTTTCCGCTGCTAAAGCCACTTTATACCATTCTAAATGTCAAGCCTCTGCCTCTAACCCTAGGAAGCTCTTTGCCACCTTCTCCTCCCTGCTGAATCTTCTTCCTCCTCCCCCTCCCTCCTCCCTCTCTGTGGATGACTTCGTCAACCATTTTGAAAAGAAGGTTGACGACATCCGATCCTCATTTATTAAGTCAAATGACACCGCAGATCCTGCTCACACTGCCCTACCCTATGCTTTTACTTCTTTCTCCCCTCTCTCTCCAGATGAAATCTTGCGACTTGTGACGGCCGGCCGCCCAACAACCTGCCCGCTTGACCCTATCCCCTCCTCTCTTCTCCAGATAATTTCCTGAGACCTTCTCCCTTACCTCACCTCGCTCTTCAACTCATCCTTGACCGCTGGCCATGTCCCTTCCGTCTTCAAGAGAGTGAGAGTTGCACCCCTCCTCAAAAAACCTACACTCAATCCCTCCGATGTCAGCAACTACAGATCAGTATCCCTTCTTTCTTTTCTCTCCAAAACTCTTGAGCGTGCCGTCTCTAGCCAACTCTCCTGCTATCTCGCTCAGAATAACCTTCTTGATCCAAACCAGTCAGGTTTCAAGACTGGTCATTCAACTGAGACTGCTCTTATCTGTGTCACGGAGGCTCTCCGCACTGCTAAAGCTAACTCTCTCTCCTCTGCTCTTATCCTTCCAGACCTATCCGCTGCCTTTGATACTGTGAACCATCAGATCCTCCTCTCCACCCTCTCCGAGTTGGGCATCTCCGGCGCTGCTCACTCTTGGATTGTGTCCTACCTGACAGGTCGCTCCTACCAGGTGGTGTGGCGGGAATCTGTCTCCGCACCACGTGCTCTCACCACTGGTGTCCCCCAGGGCTCAGTTCTAGGCCCTCTCCTATTCTCTCTATACACCAAGTCACTTGGCACTGTCATATCCTCACATGCTCTCTCCTATCATTGCTACGCAGACGACACACAATACATTTTCTCCTTTCCCCCTTCTGATAACCAGGTGGCGAATCGCTTCTCTGCATGTCTGGCAGACATATCAGTGTGGATGTCGGATCACCACCTCAAGCTGAACCTCGGCAAGACGGAGCTGCTCTTCCTCCCTGGGAAGGACTGCCCGCTCCATGATCTCGCCATCACGGTTGACAACTCCGTTGTGTCCTCCTCCCAGAGTGCAAAGAACCTTGGCTTGACCCTGGACAACACCCTGTCGTTCTCTGCTAACATCAAAGCGGTGACCACATGCTCTACAACATTCGAAGAGTACGACCCTGCCTTACACAGGAAGCGGCACAGGTCCTAATCCAGGCACTTGTCATCTCCCATCTGGATTACTGCAACTCGCTGTTGGCTGGGCTCCCTGCCTGTGCCATTAAACCCTACAACTTATCCAGAACGCCGCAGCCCGTCTGGTGTTAGACCTTCCCAAGTTCTCTCATGTCACCCCGCTCCTCCGCACACTCCACTGGCTTCCAGTTGAGGCTCGCATCTACTACAAGACCATGGTGCTTGCCTACGGAGCTGTGAGGGGAACGGCACCTCCTTACCTTCAGGCTCTGATCAGACCCTACACCCAAACGAGAGCACTACGTTCATCCACCTCTGGCCTGCTAGCTCCCCTACCTCTACAGAAGCACAGTTCCCGCTCAGCACAGTCAAAGCTATTTGCTGCTCTGGCACCCCAATGGTGGAAAGAGCTCCCCCACGACGCCAGGACAGCAGAGTCACTGACCACCTTCCGGAGACACTTGAAACCCTACCTCTTTAAGGAGTACCTGGAATAGTATAAAGCAATCCTTCTACCCCCCTCCCCCACCCCCCCATAAAAAAAAAAAAAGAAAAAAAGTGGTTGTCCCACTTGCTATCATAAGTTGAATGCACCAATTTGTAAGTCACTCTGGATAAGAGTGTCTGCTAAATGATGTAAATGTATATAACATTTGATTTGATTTGAGTAGAAACGACAACATGATATACAGAAAATAAGGCACTTAATTTGATAGGAACACACACGTCCAAAGTTATTATTTGTAAGGAAAACAACAATGCAACAATATTATCGCCAGCCAGAAAATGTGCCAGTTCGTGCAAGACTGCAAATGTCTGCATACTTGATGTGGGGAAAAAATGGGGAAGGGCTCACCTCGAAGAGGGAAGTTTGTCCTGCTTAGTAAACCTTCAAACATAAATTGTCCGCAACACTGAAATGGGCTACTTCTGTGTGAATTAATGAGGTGGAACACACCTCAATTTAAACTGTTGTTAGAAAATACAACTTGTTAGAAAATCATTTCAAATTTGAAATTAACAAGTTGAAACATAGCCTATAGATAATTAGCAGAAAGTGCGTGTTAACTGTCCTGTTGTGTAACAATCACATGTTGGAACAGTGAGTGCAGTCTGACATCACGTGCATAAAACAACTCATAATGGGTCGACCGTTAGAGATATTTGGAACTCACGTGTGAAAAGGTTAAAGCAAAGCCGTTTTAAAGTTGGTTTGGTTTTTAAAAAATTCATAGTAGTGGAAGTGTCTGAAGTAGTAATGGTGGTGACTGTTTATAGTTCAAAAGGCAGGTAGATGAACATTTTAAATAGCCTGAACATTATATTATATTAATCTAATTCATGCTAATCTATATCGTTATATTTGATCAAACATTTTAAAGAGGATAGCTTGAACATGTGAAAGTTGGTTCAGTGTCTCTAGCTTGAGTTACAATTATTGTTGTTAGTTATTATATGCTAATTTATGTGCATTTAGTTAGTTATAATTTAAAGTGCAGACCAGAGCTAGACCAAAGCTAGTGCTAACCAGAGCTAGCTAGCTACGCCCAGGACCAGAGCTGGACCAGAGCTAGTGCAGACCAGAGCAGTAGTTGTGGTCATTAGTTGTGGTCAGTAGTAGTGTGTTTATGGTCAGTAGCTGTGGTCAGCAGTTATGTTGTTTTTGTCATTAATTGTGTGGTTCAGTAGTTTTGTGGTCAGTAGTTCTGTGGTTGTGGTCAGTAGTAGTGGTCAGTAGTTTTGGTCAGTGGTTTTGGTTGGTAGTTGTGTTGTTCAGTAGTTGTGGTCAGTAGTTGTGGTCAGTAGTTTCATGGTTGTGGTCAGTAGTTGTGGTCAGCAGTTCCGTGGTTGTGGTCAGTAGTTTCATGGTTGTGGTCAGTAGTTGTGGTCAGCAGTTCTGTGGTTGTGGTCAGTAGTTGTGGTCAGTAGTTGTAGTCTGTAGTCATCTATAGTTTTATCATTGTGTTCAGTAGTTGTGTGGTTTTGGTCCTTAGTTGTGTGGTTCAGTAGTTGTGTGGTCAGTAGTTGTGTAGTTGTGGTCAGAGTTGTGTTCAGTCGTGGTTAGTAGTTTTGGTAAGTAGGTGTGTGGTCAGTAGTTGTGTGGTTGTGGTAGTGGTTGGTAGCTGTGGTCAGTATTGTGGTCTGTAGTGGTCAGTAGTTGTGGTCAGTTGTTGCGTGGTTGTGGTCATTAGTTGTGTGGTTTAGTAGTTGTGTAGTTTAGTAGTTCTGTGGTCAGTAGCTGTGGCCAGTACTGATGGTCATTAGTTGTGGTCAGTAGTTGTGTGGTTGGTAGTTGTGTGGTTTTGGTCAGTAATTTTGTGGTTACGGTCAGTAATTGTGGTCAGAGCTGTTACCAGATACTTGAATATTTGTTTAAGAGAGTTTGGCAATACGTCCAACCGGCCTCACAACCGCAGACCACATGTAATTACGCCAGTCCAGGACATCAACATCCGGCTTCTTCACCTGCTGGATCGTCTGAGACCAGCCACCCAGACAGCTGATGAAACTATGGGTTTGCACAACTGAAGAATGTCTGCACAAACTGTCAGAAACCATCTCAGGGAAGCTCACCTGTGTGGTCTTCGTCCTCACCAGTGTCTTGACTGAATGCAGTTCAGTTTCATAATCTATTTCAGTGGACAAATGCTCACCTTCGATGGCCACTGGCACGTATTAATCCCTTTTTCAGACAGTGATATGTCGTCGTGTGGGCGAGGGGTTTGCTGATGTCAACGTTCTAAACAGAGTGCCCCATGGTGGCGGTGGGGTTATGGTATGGGCAGGCATAAGCTATGGACAATGAACAAAATTGCATTTTATCGATGGCACTTTGAATGCACAGAGAAACCGTGACGAGATCCTGAGGCCCATTGTCGTGCCATTCATCTGCCGCCATCACCTCATGTTTCAGCACGATAATGCACGGCCCCATGTCGCACGGATCTGTACACAATTCCTGGAAGCTGAAAATGTCTCAGTTGTTCCATGGCCTGCATAGTCACCAGACATGTCACCCATTGAGCATGTTTGGGATGCTCTGGATCGATGTGTATGACAGCGTATTCCAGTTCCCACCAATATCCAGCAATTTCACACAGCCATTGAAGAGGAGTGAGACAACATTCCACAGGCCACAATCAACAGCCTGTTCAACTCTATGCAAAGGAGATTTCTCACGCTGCATGAGGCAAACGGTGGTCACACCATATACTGACTGGTTTTCTTATATACCCTCCTACCTTTTTTTAAGGTACAGTATCTGTGACCAACAGATGCATATCTGTATTCCCAGTGATGTGAAATTCATAGATTAGGGCCTAATTAATTTATTTCAACTAACTGATTTCCTTAAATGAACTGTAACTCTTGCATGTTGCATTTATATTTTTGTTCAGTTTTCTTTTTAAATATAAAAATATGTAAATAATTGTATGTAAGCAACTCAATCTGGTCCAGTCTACACATTTTAAACTTTGAATGGCGTTTCTAGCTTAAATGGTGTAAAAGGAGTAGCGTTCCAAATAATTGTCACGCCCTGGCTCTGGGGACACAGTTATGTTGAGCCAGGGTGTGTAATTCTATGTTTGTATTTCTATGTTGGCCTGAGTGACTCCCAATCAGAGGCAACAGGTGTCAGCTGGTTGTCTCTGATTGGGAGCCATATTTAACTGTCTGTCTTTCACTTTGTGTTTGTGGTTTCTTGTTCTTATTTGGTTTGTGTTAAACCGTAGACATCACGTTATCGTCCGTTGTTTTGATCGTGTGATCATTCTATTAATAAATATGTACGCATTCAACGCTGCGCCTTGGTCTCTCCCTGACGATCGTGACAGAAGAAACCACCAAGATGTGACCAAGCAGCGTGTCCAGGAGCCATCGCCAGGGAGATCTCTAACAGATCTCCTTCGCCTCCTCGACTGGGTCAAGCCGGATGAGGAGGAGAGGGGCTTGACATTGTGGCAGAAGGGCGAACGGCTGGCGAGGGACATGGAGACCTTGGCCACGGGTAGGAGTGAAGCCCAGAAAATTTTTAGGGGGGGGCTAACGCCGTGGACGACGGGCCAGCAGGAGACCGCGGCAGAGCGGCCCAGCGGATTGGCAGAGGAGGCCGCCAGGTTACGGGGGCCACTGGTCAAAGAGGGGGTGGAAGATGTAGAGGCACGGCGAGAGGTACTGGCGTGTGTTGCCAGTCCGGTCCGGCCTGTTCCTGATCCCCACGTAGGGCCAGTGGTGTGTGTTCCCAGTACGGTCCGGCCTGTTCCTGCCACTCGCACCAAGTCTACGGTGCGCGTCGCCAGCCCAGTCCGGCCCATTCCTGCTCCCCGCACCAAGTCTGTGGTGCGTTTCGTCAGCCCTGTCCGGCCCGTTCCTGCTCTCCGCACCAAGTCTGTGGTGCGCGTCGCCAGCCCAGTCCGGCCCGTTCCTGCTCCCCGCACCAAGTCTGTGGTGCGTTTCGTCAGCCCTGTCCGGCCCGTTCCTGCTCTCCGCACCAAGTCTGTGGTGCGCGTCGCCAGCCCAGTCCGGCCCGTTCCTGCTCTCCGCACCAAGTCTGTGGTGCGCGTCGCCAGCCCAGTCCGGCCCATTCCTGCTCCCCGCACCAAGTCTGTGGTGCGTATCGCCAGCCCTGTCCGGCCCGCTCCTGCTCCCCACACCAAGCCAGTGGTGTGCGTCGTCAGTCCAGCACGGCCCGTGCCTGTTCCCCACACCAAGCCAGTGGTGTGCGTCGTCGGTCCGGCACGGCCCGTGCCTGTTCCACTGGTGCCTGGTCCGGCACCGGTCAGATGCGTTACGCCGGAGCTAGAGCAATCCGCTCCATCAGTGTGCAGTCCAGTTTCGGCCAGCGGGGCCAGACCGGACCAGGGGTACTTTGGGGGGGTTGGAGAGGGAGTGGGGATCAGGCCCGAGCCGGATCCGCCGCCAAGGCGGAGTGCCCACCCGGTCCCTCCCCTGTGGTATTTAGTTGGCGCGGTCGGAGTCCGCGCCTTTAGGGGGGGGTACTGTCACGCCCTGGCTCTGGGGACACTGTTATGTTGAGCCAGGGTGTGTAATTCTATGTTTGTATTTCTATGTTGGCCTGAGTGACTCCCAATCAGAGGCAACGAGTGTCAGCTGGTTGTCTCTGATTGGGAGCCATATTTAACTGTCTGTCTTTCACTTTGTGTTTGTGGTTTCTTGTTCTTATTTGGTTTGTGTTAAACCGTAGACATCACGTTATCGTCCGTTGTTTTGATCGTGTGATCATTCTATTAATAAATATGTACGCATTCAACGCTGCGCCTTGGTCTCTCCCTGACGATCGTGACAATAATAATAATAAGATGAAGTATGTTGACGATTTAAAGTGGGGACTCTTCCTTCACAAGCCCCACTAATAATAACAAAAAGTCAGAAATAATTTGTACAATATTTAAAGTGTGGCTGCTTTCGCAAGCCACATTAATAATTACTTCCTAGTGTGATGCAGGTGTCTTAAAAAGTAAACAAACAGAAAAGTTTCATTCATTTGATAAATTAAACTCTAGAGATCTCTAGCACTCTTGGAAGTTTATATTTAAGTTTATATATATGTCAGAATAATGTCACTTATACCGGAGATTTAAACTGGTAGTGGTTGGGATTTATAAAATTATTATACTGCTTATGGATGTGTTATAATTTCTTTATGTAGGTACACTTCAAATAAAGGAAGGTTAAATTCCTTGGTGTCGGCCAGGCAATCAGCGGTCCATAATAGAACACTATGAAAAACTTACCTGATCAGAATCATTGACCGTGATCTTCAGACCACGGATGATCTCTCCCTCCGGAGGGTGTTCATACATTGTCATCTCAAACATGTTCTGCGGTCCATTCTCCCCATAGAAGGTGGGGGGATGGTTGTTTAGGTCCACCACCCGGATCACGACCGTGGTGACCTCATAGTCCATGAGGTTCCCCTCAGGGCTGACCTCAGAGGCCTGGACAGAGAGAGATGATTATTAGACCCTTTTCATAGCATGAAGTCTGAACCTGGTTTGAACACATTTACTGTTAAGCCTTGTTCACACTATAGGCCTTAATACTCAAATCAGTTTTGTTTTGGAATACTGACTGTCCAAACAGCAAGTGACCAAATCAGATTTGGGTGTGTTCAGACTGTAGTCGTTTACTGACATGGCTATGCTAGTTGTCATGGTAATGGCGGTGGGTGTGTATGCAGTGGCGTAAGTTGATTGGTGGTGGTGCTCATGCTTCTTCTCATTCAGAAGTTGTTGTGTAACAAGCTAAAGTGACAACAATCCCTGCCATGGAAATCTCCCAGTTGCTTTTAATGTTCAAAATCATAGTGTAAGAACACTTTTAAACCCTCAAAGGATAAGATGATCCATCTTTCAAAACAAGTTCTTTTTGGATAGCCACAGCAGTAAACTATCTAGCTAGGTAGGTGTTTCGCTTGCTAGCACATTCACTCATTTGTTTGTAAACAATTCACAAGCTAGTTAACTACCACATGTTCTTGTCAAACTGTCAATAGATTAGCTAGCAAACAACAAGAAATACCAAATAACAGTCTAAAAAACACACACACACGTCATTACTATGACAACTAGTGTAGCCATGTCAGCAAATGACTTCTGTCTGAACACACACAAATCCGATTTGGTCACTTGTAACTTGCTGTTTGGACAGTCAGTTTTCCAAAACGGATTTGAAAAACAAAACTGATTTGAGTGGGCTTCCGGTGACGCAATTTAGGAAATGGCTGCCTGATTTTTCGTACTTCACATCGGTTGGGTATGTTCCCCATAAATTAAAGTATTTACTCTGAGTATTATAGTAATTTACACTAAAATGGAAAAGGGGAAAGTAGGAAAAGGTTGTGGAGCTACAACGACCGTCCATAACAAAATAGGAGAAGCTAAAATCGTCAACGAAACAGAGATGGCTAATGATAGCACAAACGAGATAGCGGAAGCAAGCTAGCAGCAACAAAATAACCCTCTTTTTGTGAGGTGATAAAGGAAGAATTGCGCGAGGCGCTCGCTGGATTTCGAGAGGAACTTCGGGAAGATGTACAAAAATAACTAAATGAGTTCAAGAAGGACATTAAACAGAAACTCGAAGAAAACAAAGAAGAAATACACAGCATATCTACAAGAATGGGGGTTGCAGAACAGCGCATTGGGGAAACGGACACATGGAACACTGAGGTCAAGGACGCACTTGTACAGTCTTGAAAAGCCATCACGCACTACAGGCAAAGGTAACCGAACTCTAAGGTTTTTCACGGCGTAAAAACATTAGACTTTATTCCGTGGCCGAGGGCACAGAAAAATAATCAATGCCCAAATTTGTGGAGGGTCTATTTAAAGAAATACTTGAAGACGACACTGACTTGGGAATCGAGAGAGCACACCGAGCTCTGGCCTCAAAACTCCCCAGCGGCGCCCCACCAAGATCCATAGTAGTATAGTTCATACAATTCTCATTCAAAGAGAAAGTCCTCTGCGCAGCCTGGAAAAAGCCTGTTAACTTCCAAGGCCAACGATGTGTTCTTTGATCATGACTACGCAGGAGAGATACTGAAAAGAAGGAAGGAATACACCCCTATCAAGAAGGCACTAAAAGAGAAAGGGATTCGCTTCCAAACACCATTCCCAGCAAAGATGCGAGTATTCCTGGATAATGGCCCGGTTTCATATGAGCATGCAGACGAGGCGGCTGAGGATCTGAAGTCGAGGGGCATCCCACTGGAGTATACCGCCAGGTGAAAGGAGTCTTCACCAGCGGAAAGACTCGAGCCGCTCCTCCCATGGACCTCGGTCGTCGAGAGGACGTTCACATTCGAGAGAGACTCAAGCATTTCCAACGAGAAGATGGAAGACACTAAATCGGATTTAACGGACTTAATAGTTACCGCGAGCTGTTAAACATATTGGGTTGTTACAGCTGACATTGCAATAGGTAAAACGGCTCCCCTATTTTTCACCACTACTATGTAAGGGTGAGTAGCCAAAGGTATGTGGCCTTTATGGACACATTAGGTTTGATCACGTTAATTACAGATCTATCGGCTAATGACAAATGACACAGTGACAACAAGGTGACAGAAGGGCATATCATGGGGAAGATTCAATGAATGGACTGCATATTGATGGCTTATATTAACACATAGCAGGCTATAAGATACAGACCAGACTGTTTTTGTTCCATTATTTATCCCCTATTACATTGGCTTGCGAAAGTATTCACCCCCCTTGGCATTTTTCCTATATTGTTGCCTTACAACCTGGAATTAAAATTGATTTTTGGGGGGTTTGTATCATTTCCTTTACAAAACATGTCTACCACTTTGATTTTGTGAAACAAACAAGAAATAAGACAAAAAAACAGAAAACATGAGCGTGCATAGCTATTCACCCCCCCCAAGGTCAATACTTTGTAGAGCCACCTTTAACAGCAATTGCAGGTGCAAGTCTCTTGGTGTATGTCTCTATAAGCTTGGCACATCTAGCCACTGGGATTTTTGTCCATTCTTCAAGGCAAAACTGCTCCAGCTCCTTCAAGTTGGATGGGTTCCGCTCGTGTACAGCAATCTTTAAGTTATACCACAGATTCTCAATTGGATTGAGGTGTCGGCTTTGACTAGGCCATTCGAGTGTTGCTTTAGCAGTAAGCTTAGGGTCATTGTCCTGCTGAAAGGTGAACCTCCGTCCCAGTCTCAAATCTCTGGAAGACTGAAACAGGTTTCCCTCAAGGATTTCCCTGTATTTAGCGCCATCCATCATTCCTTCAATTCTGACCAGATTCTAGTCCCTGCCGATGAAAAACATCCCCACAGCATGATGCTGCCACCACCATGCTTCACTGTGGGGATGGTGTTCTCGGGGTGATGAAAGGTGTTGGGTTTGCGCCAGTAATAGCGTTTTCCTTGATGGCCAAATTAATATTAGTCTCATCTGACCAGAGTACCTTCTTCCATATGTTTGGTGAGTCTCACACATGCCTTTTGGCAAACACCAAACGTGTTTGTTTATTTTTTTCTTTAAGCAATGGCTTTTCTCTGGCCACTCTTCCATAAAGCCCAGCTCTGTGGAGTGTACGGCTTAAAGTGGTCCTATGGACAGATACTCTAATCTCCGCAGTGGAGCTTTATAGCCCCTTAAGGTTTATCTTTGGTCTCTTTGTTGATTCTCTGACTAATGCCCTCCTTGCCTGGTCCGTGAGTTTTGGTAGGCGGCCCTCTCTTGGCAGGTTTGTTGTGGTGCCATATTCTTTCCATTTTTTTATAATGGATTTAATGGTGCTCTGTGGGATGTTCAAAGGTTCAGATATTTTTATATAACCCAACCCTGATCTGTACTTCTCCACAACTTTGTCCCTGACCTGTTTGAAGAGCTCCTTGGTCTTCATGGTGCCGCTTGCTTGGTGGTGCCCCTTGTTTAGTGATATTGCAGACTCTGTGTCACGATCGTTAGAGTGAGTGGACCAAGGCGCAGCGTTGAAGGCAAACATACTCTTTTTATTAATAGTGATAACACGACCAACAAAACAACAAACGATACATGCAGTCCTACGGTACAAACCAAAAGGAACAAGATCCCACAAACACTGTGGGAAAACTGGCTGCTTAAGTCTGGTTCCCAATCAGAGACAACAAGCAACAGCTGATACTCGTTGCCTCTGATTGAGAACCACACTGGCCAACATAGAAACACAATACTAGAAATACGACATAGAACAAAAACACATAGACTCTACACACCCTGGCTCAACATATTAGAGTCCCCAGAGCCAGGGTGTGACACTGGGGCCTTTCAGAACAGGTGTATGTATACTGAGATCATGTGACAGATCATGTGACACTTAGATTGACACAGGTTGACTTTATTTAACTAATTATGTGACTTCTGAAGGTAATTGGTTGCACCAGATTTTATTTAGGGGCTTCTTGGCAAAGGGGGTGAATAAATACACCACTTTTCCGTTATTTATTTTTTAGAATTTTTTTAAACAAGTTATTTCTTTCATTTCACTTCACCGATTTGGACTATTTTGTGTATGTCCATTACATGAAATCCAAATAAAAATCCATTTAAATTACAGGTTGTAATGCAACAAAATAGGAGAAACTCCAAGGGGGATGATTACTTTTGCAAGGCACTGTATAACATTCTATCGGTTGCAAGACTTTTGTATAATAAATTAAATTGGAAAATTCTACGTTTTGAATCTGGTGTCGTTTTGTCAGCTCATAAACCATGTATCATGGAATCGGTATATCGAAAATCTCTTTCAACTATTTTGCAATCTATATTGCACAGCTGTAAATTTGTTGGTCCATAAATGAAACTGGTATACCAATTTTGGTAATTAATGTAGGGCCGACAGACAAGTTCCTTACTTTTTCCCCCTTCCACCTTTGCGGTAATGCTGTAATTAGTTGGTCGTAATTTTGGCTAGCGCAGACATGGTAATATATTTTAGTTAGCTGCATGTGTGACATAACTCCACCAGTATATTTTTGATATAATTTACAAAGATTATACCTTTTAATTTTTTTATTCTAAAAAGTAATGTTTTTTTTATCAATTCGTATATTTTAGTTTTACCATAATACAGTGGGGAAAAAAGTATTTAGTCAGCCACCAATTGTGCAAGTTCTCCCACTTAAAAAGATGAGAGAGGCCTGTATTTTTCATCATAGGTACACGTCAACGCTGACAGACAAAATGAGAAAAAGAAATCCAGAAAATCACATTGTAGGATTTGTAATGAATTTATTTGCAAATTATGGTGGAAAATAAGTATTTGGTCAATAACAAAAGTTTCTCAATACTTTGTTATATACCCTTTGTTGGCAATGACACAGGTCAAATGTTTTCTGTAAGTCTTCACAAGGTTTTCACACACTGTTGCTGGTATTTTGGCCCATTCCTCCATGCAGATCTCCTCTAGAGCAGTGACGTTTTGGGGCTGTCGCTGGGCAACACAGACTTTCAACTCTCTCCAAAGATGTTCTATGGGGTTGAGATCTGGAGACTGGCTAGGCCACTCCAGGACCTTGAAATGCTTCTTACAAAGCCACTCCTTCGTTGCCCGGGCGGTGTGTTTGGGATCATTGTCATGCTGAAAGACCCAGCCACGTTTCATCTTCAATGCCCTTGCTGATGGAAGGAGGTTTTCACTCAAAATCTCACGATACATGGCCCCATTCATTCTTTCCTTTACACGGATCAGTCGTCCTGGTCCCTTTGCAGAAAAAAACAGCCCCAAAGCATGATGTTTCCACCCCCATGCTTCACAGTAGGTATGGTGTTCTTTGGATGCAACTCAGCATTCTTTGTCCTCCAAACACGACGAGTTGAGTTTTTACCATATGACATTCTCCCAATCCTCTTCTGGATCATCCAAATGCACTCTAGCAAACTTCAGACGGGCCTGGACATGTACTGGCTTAAGCAGGGGGACACGTCTGGCACTGCAGGATTTGAGTCCCTGGCGGCGTAGTGTGTTACTGATGGTAGGCTTTGTTACTTTGGTCCCAGCTCTCTGCAGGTCATTCACTAGGTCCCCCTGTGTGGTTCTGGGATTTTTGCTCACCGTTCTTGTAGTCATTTTGACCCCACGGGGTGAGATCTTGCATGGAGCCCCAGATCGAGGGAGATTATCAGTGGTCTTGTATGTCTTCCATTTCCTAATAATTGCTCCCACAGTTGATTTCTTCAAACCAAGCTGCTTACCTGTTGCAGATTCAGTCTTCCCAGCCTGGTGCAGGTCTACACTTTTGTTTCTGGTGTCCTTTGACAGCTCTTTGGTCTTGGCCATAGTGGAGTTTGGAGTGTGACCTATTTGAGGTTGTGGACAGGTGTCTTTTATACTGATAACAAGTTCAAACAGGTGCCATTAATGCAGGTAACGAGTGGAGGACAGAGGAGCCTCTTAAAGAAGAAGTTACAGGTCTGTGAGAGCCAGAAATCTTGCTTGTTTGTAGGTGACCAAATACTTATTTTCCACCATAATTTGCAAATAAATTCATTAAAAATCCTACAATTTGATTTTCTGGATTTTCTTCTCAATTTGTCTGTCATAGTTAACGTGTACCTATGAGGGAAATTACAGGCCTCTCTCATATTTTTAAGTGGGAGAACTTGCACAATTGGTGGCTGACTAAATACTTTTTTTCCCCACTGTATCTGTTTTATTATTTTTTCTGTCTTTTCTGGTGGATTAAACAGAAATTGCAACCAACTTTCTATGGCTTTTACTTTTTTAAGCGATATTTTGGAGATTATTTCATTTTAAAATAAATGAAAGTGGGAGGTTTGTAATCTGAATAAAGGGAAAAGGCCATTCTTCAACAAGGGGTGAAACAGTCTTACTAATTTGCTAGAGAATCAGTTCAGATTTAAGTATAACTTTTGTATGACTGAAGCCTTTAGTGAGAGGTCTAATGCTTTAACATTGATAGTATTGTATGAACAAAGTTAAATCTGTTAGATAGGTAACTCTTGGTGCCACATGGTGCAACAGATTCTGAATGCCAAGGATTCCATTATGTCGAGGGAGTTTACTAGGGTTTATCTTAGAATGATTGATAGATGGAATATACTGACTTGGGGTACAAGGTAATAACATCAGAGTGGGGAGTGCCCACTGATGGTTACCAGTTGTTGTTGAAGAAATGTGTAACATTAAGTATATAAACTGAGAGATTTCCTTTGTCCAGAGTTCGGATGACAAGAGGCGAAGCATGTGCCGTGTTAAACGAACCCGGTACCGTAATCAATTAAATACTTTGCTTCAACTCTCCATCTAAGTGTTAAATATCTTCTTGCATCATGAATTACTTGATACCAGAGAAACTCGTCTTAACAAATATTTAATTATTTCTACCCTCCTAATTCATATTCAATATATAAATAGGCTCGTTTGATTTTGTATGGCTTGCTGTTTTGAATAAAAATTAATATTCTTTGCACATATAATTTTAAAAAACAAGTCGCTATGTGTAGGCAAGGCCATAAGCAAATAGGAAACTAGGATATGACAAAATAATTAATCAGGGTAATTTTTCCACAAATAGACAGTTGTTTTCCTTTCCATTGTAGCAAGATCTCATCTATTTTTGCTAACTTTCTATAAAAATGTATTGTAGTGAGATTAGTTATTTATTTTGGGATATGAATACCGAGTATGTCCACATCACCGTCAGACTATTTTATTGGTAAACTATATGGTCATGTAAAAGTTGTATTTTTTTGTGATCCTCTATGACGCTGTGGAGGGATGCAAATTGTGGATTTAAAAGAAAACATTAATCATCAGCGTACAATGACACCTTTGATTTTAAGCCCTGGATTCCTAGCCTCTTGATATTATTGTTGGATCTGATTTTAATAGCTAACATTTAGATGGCCATAATAAATAGATTTGGTGATAGTGGACAACCTTGTTTTACTCCTCTTGACAGTTTAATACTTTCTGAGAAGTAGCCAAGTAGCCATTAATATTTTACATATAGGGTTAGTATACATAACTTTAACCCATTGTTTAAGAGATTCTCAAAAATTGAAATATTCCAGGCATTTATAAATAAATTCCAGGCCTGGTTTCCCAGATTTCTTATAGTGTTATTTTGTTTCCAGTACTTGTCTTATATTATCTCCAATGTGTTGTCCATGTAAAAACCTGTCTGATTAGGATGAATATTATTTGACAATACCTTTTTAATTCTATGCGCTAAGCATTTTACCAGAATTTCTGCATCAGAACACTGAAGTGTAAGGGGAATCAATTTTTTTAATGGACTGGATCTTTATATTTACCATTTTACCATTATTTCCCATCTGATAATCTACCATTTTATAGGAGTGGTTAAAACGTGCTAATAACGGTCCTCTGAGTACATAAAAAATGTATGCACACATGACTGTAAGTCGCTTTGGATAAAAGCGTCTGCTAAATGGCATATTATTATTATGATTATGATTATTTTTACTACTATTATTATTTTTATTATTATTTTTATTATTATCAAAAAAAGGTTTGGTATACCTTAAAAGGTATGCCATCCATCCTTGGAGTTTTCCCGGACTTAATTGCATAAAACATTTCCTCCTCTGTAATTTGGCCTTCACATGAGTCTTTCTGTACAGCTGTTAATTTTACAATATTAATAGAACAATATCCATACAATTAACTTTGGTTATGCTTAAAGTACTTTGCTTCCTTTTTCAAAATATCATTTGGTGAATCATGGGTTTATTTTTGGTAGCATTTCTATGTTGAACATGAAACAATTATTTGGTGCATTTTCCCCCATATTTCATTCAGTTCGCTTTATTTTTTATAATATATTACAGTTGATCTTTCTTGAATAAGTTCCTCACTTTCTTTTAGTTTTTCCTTTAACTTACTCTGTGCCTCTATGGTACAGTTTTTATTGCTGTCTATCTGTACTGTTAGTCCTTCTATTTATTTTGTTAATATGAACTCTTTTGACCTAAATTGCTTTTGTTTTAAAGACGAGTATTGAATTGCATGACCTCTAAAGACAAATTTATAAGTGTCCCATACAATAAGGGGATCTACTGTTGTTGAGGAAAATAACCACTATACTTTATTAACAATCAAAGTTCTTACAGAGTTTTTGTTGCATCAAGATATGACTTTATTAGAGTTTCAACAAAGCCGATGCAGGTCTGCAGAGTGGCACCCCCTCTTACTCTCTCCCTCCATCTTATATAGTCCCCTCTTCAGTTTCCCGCTCTTTTATTGCTCCACCCACTTCCTTTGTCTCTGAAGGCAGAGATGCTGCAATATATTTAATATTATTATTTTCCTTACTGTAAAAAATTACAGCATCCATGTAAATGTACAGCAGAGATGCTATAATGTTTTACATTAAATAAAATAGTACTGTGAATATATTACAGCATCTCTGCTGTAAAGCAAAATTACAGTATTAAGTTGGCAACTCTGGTGCCAGGATGATGTTGGAAATAGACAGTGAAATTCACCCTGAAATCTAAATGTAAGAAAAACAATACATTTGTACATAAAATACATTTATTCAAATTGGTAACAACATTACCAACAAATTAAACAACATAATTGACAATAGAAATAACCACAGTTAATACATATGGAACCAAATAAGAGCATCATTACAACACTAATTTAAAAACTATATTGTGTGCCTGTGTGGGGGGGGATGTGGGGAGAGAGAGAAAGAGCGGGAGTTAAAATTGAGATTGGGTACAATCCTAGATCTAAGATCAGGGGCAACTCTATTCGGGGTAAGGGGGTTCAGAGGCGGTGAAACATCCAACGCGACAGTTTGGGCAGGAGAGCATCCAGGAGAGAGAAGTCAGCGCAGCATTATATGTTCCTCACGGGGCGACGTAACAATCCTCCTCAGTTCTGATTTGTCAGCTCTTCTCACCCCTGGGACAGGCCTAGAAAAATATATAATAGAATGAGAGACAGAGAGCACCAGGGCTGTCACTCTGTGGGTAAAAAGACAGGTGACAAGGGACATATTAAGATGTCGTGTGTGTGTGTGTGTGTGTGTGTGTGTGTGTGTGTGTGTGTGTGTGTGTGTGTGTGTGTGTGTGTGTGTGTGTGTGTGTGTGTGTGTGTGTGTGTGTGTGTGTGTGTGTGTGTGTGTGTGTGTGTGTACTTACCTCACCTCGACAGAGGTCTTCATTCAAACTCACTGAGCTCTTTGAAGAATGTGGCAATGTAGAGGTTGAGAACAGCTGGCTTCCTTTGGGCCACCTTGTCATGCACTTTGTCCCATCTTCAGGGTTCATCATTTTGGGTTGATTCAAACCAGGAATCTGTACAGCCATATATCCAATATATACTGAACAAAAATATAAACGCAACATGTAAAGTGTTGTTTCATGAGCTGAAATAAAACATCCCAGAAATGTTCCATACGCACAAAAAGCTTATTTCTCTCAAATGTTGTGCACACATTCGTTTACATCCCTGTTAGTGAGCATTTCTCCTTTGCAAAGATAATATATCCAACTGACAGGAGTGGCATATCAAGAAGCTGATTAAACAGCACGATCACTACACAGGTGCACCTTGTGCTAGGGAGAATAAAAGGTAAATCTAAAATGTGCAGTTTTGTCACACAGCACAGTGCCACAGATGTTTAAAGTTTTGAGGGAGAGTGCAATTGGCATCATTGAAATTGTTGCATTTTGCGTTTATATTTTTGTTCAGTATATGAAATCAATTGAGGCATTGAACAAATACAAATAAGACAGCTAGATACACCTACCTAAAACATTAGCTAACTAATAAAACATTGCTATAGTCTACACAATGCCACAGATTATTTTACCAGACTCACAACATTTTATGTTCTTTCTGTGCCACCAAACATTTGCATACTACTAGTAAAGTGAACAGTTTTAGCTAACACTGTAACATTATGGAACAATGTTATTTACATTAAATAAATGGTTAGCGGGGAGAGGCTATACGGACACTCCTGGCCTGCAAAACGTTGAAATGTTTGTTGTGTAGCTGAGAGCCGAATCACACAGGGCTGTGACAGCTAAGGAGGACACTGTGTCCCAGTGTTCTTGCCGTTCATGCTCTCCCCATTGAGTAGACTGTATCACAGTGACATCTAGATGGCTACCACTATTAGTTATTTCTTGTGTAGGCTGCTATCCTACTTCAAATATAATCCTGGGAGTGAAAAGAATTGGCCACGTTACTAGCTACCGCCGGCGACACTTTGTTACAGCTGCCCAGTGTCAAGCACCTTAGGTTGACAGGCACCTCGATACAACACCGGTGCACTAGTCATTCATTCATTGGATTAAGCGGCTCACCAGTAGTTTAATGGTGCACGGCATGTAAAATGCAGCCCATCAATCTGAAAACAAAACATTGCGCTGGTAATAATATGGCTAATATCGTTTGAACTGCTAGAAACAAGCCATTTTCTCTGAAGTAATGGTGAAAACACAGCGTCACGAAACTGCACTCAGTTTATTCTCTATGGCACTCGTCACAACTAAAAGCCTGTCATCACAACAAATATTAACTGGATGATTTTTTTGTAGGTCGCACAGCAAGATATTTACGAGCAGTTTGGAGCAGATTGAAATGGCTTGTGTCAACTTGAGCTATCTAACTAACTAGCTAGCTGGATAGCTAGTAAACAGAAGCCAGCTAGCTACCTAAGTTAGCTAAGAAAACATGCAAGATACTTATAAACAAGTCAAGGTACCTACCCAGCAGAAGCTGAAAATGTTCTTCCACTTCACAGCCGCTTCAAGAAGATATTTACTAAAATAGTCTGAGCTTCATATGTCTCACCTGACAGCATGATGTTCACGCCTGAAACTGATAATTTGAATCTACAGTAGACATAAGCTATTACTGTAAAGAAATACAGTATGTTAGAGTAATTTTTAAAGGAGGCTTCCAATTACAGTTAATAACAGTATTTTCCTGCATTTTACCCATAATTCAATGCTGTCTACACATTCATGCTGTAAAACACATGTACAGTATTGTACTGTGCATTCTACAGTGTTTTACTATTGAGATTACACAAAAGTATTACAGTGACGAGGAACACATATTCCATAACAAACAAACAAACAAACAAACAAAAACTCCTACTGGAGCAGCATATTACAGCCCACAGTTCTGTGTTATTGTGTTGCTACATCAACCTACCTTGACTTTCATGTTGAATATTTCCCTCTTCAGATAGATAGGGTAAGTCAGCAGACTGATAACCCCACTTGTTTTGTTGATGCCAAAAACACCATCTGTACCTGCATAGGACAGAGGAGAGATATCACAGTACGGTAGGGACATGTCATAGGGAGTAGGGATGTACTATAACATGTACACTGTACACACTTAGAAAAAAAAGTGCTAAGTAGAACCATACACAAAACAATTATGGGTTGTTTGGATGACCCAACTGCTGGGTTGCAGGCACTGGGTCACTTCGTTTTTTTCTTTAAAAAGAGCAAGGTTGGGTTGTTTATTCTGGGTTATTGATGCTGGGTTATTGATATATGACTCAGAAAGTCAGATCAGAAGACTGGAGACATGGCTTAGTAGGGAATGTGGCTTTCAGATAGTTATTTTTGGTGACCTGTGAGAGTAAATTTAATTCCTGTTAATCTGTTCTGTTGTATTGTTAGCGCATGATAATAAGGGTAAGGTTGTGAAGCAGTTATGAAGCTTTTATGAGGCTTACAGAAGTGTATGTGTTCCTTAAGAGCCTTGCATGTCCCAATGTTGGGATATTTACCACATTATTACAATATGTAATTAATAATGGAAATATTATACTAGAATATGCAATATGCAAAAATCTATACACTACCGCTCAAAAGTTTTAGAACACCTCATTCAAGGGTTTTTCTTTATTTTGAATATTTTCGACATTATAGAATAATAGTGAAGACATCCAAACTATGAAATAACACATATGGAATCATGTAATAGGCAAAAAAAGTGTTAAACATGTCAAAACATATTTTATATTTGAGATTCTTCAAATAGCCAACCTTTGCACACTCTTGGCATTCTATCAACCAGCTTCATGAAGTAGTCACCTGGAATGCATTTCAATTAACAGGTGTGCCTTCTTAAAAGTTAATTTTTGGAATTTCTTTCCTTCTTAATGCGTTTGAGCCAATCAGTTATGTTGTGACAAGGTGTGTGTGTGGTGGGGGGTATACAGAAGATAGCCCTATTTGGTAAAATACCAAGTCCATATTATGGCAAGAACAGCTCAAATAAGCAAAGAGAAACGACATTACTTTAAGACATGAATGTCAGTCACTCGAAAAAGTTCAAGAACTTTGAAAGTTTCTTCAAGTGCAAAACCATCAAGCGCTGTGATGAAACTGGCTCTCATGAGGACCGCCATAGTAATGGAAGACCCAGAGTTACCTCTGCTGCAGAGGATAAGTTCATTAACGTTAACAGCCTAAGAAATTGCAGCCCAAATAAATGCTTCACAGAGTTCAAGTAAGTCACATCTCAACATCAACTGTTCAGAGGAGACTGTGTGAATCATGCCTTCATGGTCGAATTGCTGCAAAGAAACCACTACTAAAGGACACCAATAATAAAAAGAGACCTGCTTGGGCCAAGAAACATGAGCAATGGACATTAGACTGGTGGAAATTTGTCCTTTGGTCTGGAGTCCAAATTGGAGATTTTTGTTTCCAACCGCCGTGTCTTTGTGAGACGGGGTGTGGGTGAACGGATGATCTCCGCATGTGTATTTCCCACTGTAAAGCATGGAGGAGGAGGTCTTATGGTGTGGGGGTGCTTTTCTGGTGACACTGTCTGTGATTTATTTAGAATTCAAGGCACACTTAACCAGCATGGCTACCACAGCATTCTGCAGCAATACGCCATCCCATCTGGTTTGGGCTTAGTGGGACTATCATTTGTTTTTCAACAGGACAATGACCCAACACACCTCCAGGCTGTGTAAGGCTTATTTTACCAAGAAGGAGAGTGATGGAGTGCTGCATCAGATGACCTGGCCTCCACAGTCCCCCGACCTCAACCAAATTGAGATGGTTTGGGATGAGTCGGACCACAGAGTGAAGGAAAAGCAGCCAACATATGAGTTATTTCATAGTTTTGATGTCTTCACTATTATTCTACAATGTAGAAAATAGTAAGAATAAAGAAAAACCCTTGAATGAGTAGGTGTATAAAAACTTTTGACTGGTAGTGTATATGCATGAAACATTATGGAAAACATCTCAAACTCAGTCATAGTGAGTACAATAATTAATGAATTGGCAAGGTTTTGGTACCATCAACATTTAGAAGGTGTTGGGTTCTAACTTGAAATATATGTATTCATGTTAACATACTAGAAGTTATTGATTACTTTACATGTATACTGAATGTATATGTTGGGGTCAATGGAGGGTGGATAGAACCTAGGTGTAGGGAAAGTTACTGAGTGCGACAATGGGGAGTGCAGAAAGTTTACATTCTGTCAAAACATGTTATTGTTAAATATCATTGCTCTTGAGGAGGGAAGCAAAGGGCAAACAGTCTAGTTTCAGTCACTGATAAGGTAGGACAGTTGCGGATTAGGGAGGAGCGAGGAATTCGGCCCGAGGTCAGGTCAGATCAAGTGAGAAGGAACAGTCCTGTTACACACAGATAGAGTGGCTTGCGAAAGTATTCGCCCCACTTGGCATTTTTCCTATTTTGTTGCCTTACAACCTGGACTTATAATTGATTTTTTTGGGGGGGGAGGGGGGTTGTATCATATGATTTACACAACATGCCTACCACTTTGAATATGCAAAATATGTTTTATTGTGATACAAACAAGAAATAAGACAAAAAAAACAGAAAACTTGGGCGTGCATAACTATCAAAGTCAATACTTTGTAGAGCCAGCTTTTGCAGCAATTACAGCTGCAAGTCTCTTGGGGTATGTCTCTATAAGCTTGGCACATCTAGCCACTGGGATTTTTGCCCATTCTTCAAGGCAAACTGCTCCAGCTCCTTCAAGTTGGATGGGTTCTGCTGGTGTACAGCAATCTTTAAGTCATACCACAGATTCTCAATTGGATTGATGTCTGGGCTTTGACTAGACCATTTCAAGACATTTAAATGTTTCCCCTTAAACCACTCGAGTGTTGCTTTAGCAGTATGCTTAGGGTCATTGTCCTGCTGGAAGGTGAACCTCCATCCCAGTCTCAAATCTCTGGAAGACTGAAGGTTTCCCTCAAGAATTTCCCTGTATTTAGCGCCATCCATCATTCCTTCAATTCTGACTAGTTTCCTAGTCCCTGCCGATGATAAACATCCCCACAGCATGATGCTGCCACCACCATGCTTCACTGTGGGGATGGTGTTCTCTGGGTGATGAGAGGTGTTGGGTTTGCACCAGACTTTGATGGCCAAAAAGTTCAATTTTAGTCTCATCTGACCAGAGTACCTTCTTCCACATGTTTGGGGAGTCTCCCACATGCCTTTTGGCGAACACCAAACGTGTTTGCTTACTTTTGCTCTTTAAGCAATGGCTTTTTTCTGGCCACTCTGTGGAGTGTACGCTTTAAAGTGGTCCTATGGACAGATACTCCAATCTCCGCTGTGGAGCTTTGCAGCTCCTTCAGTGTTATCTTTGGTCTCTTTGTTGCCTCTCTGATTAATGCCCTCCTTGCCTGGTCCGTGAGTTTTGGTGTGCGGCCCTCTCTTGGCAGGTTTGTTGCGGTGCCATATTCTTTCCATTTTTTAATAATGGATTTAATGGTGCTCCGTGGGATGTTCAAAGTTTCTGATATTTTTTTATAACCCAACCCTGATCTGTACTTCTCCGTAACTTTGTCACTGACCTGTTTGGAGAGCTCCTTGGTCTTCATGGTGCTGCTTGCTTAGTGGTGCCCCTTGCTTAGTGGTGTTGCAGACTCTGGGGCCTTTCAGAACAGGTGTATATATACTGAGATCATGTGACAGATCATGTGACACTTAGATTGCACACAAGTGGACTTTATTTAACTAATTATGTGACTTCTGAAGGTAATTGGTTGTACCAGATCTTATTTAGGGGCTTCATAGCAAAGGGGGTGAATACATATGCACGCACCACTTTTCCATTATTTATTTTTTTGAATGTTTTGAAACAAGTTATTTTTTTCATTTCACTTTACCAATTTGGACTAGTTTGTGCATGTCCATTACATGAAATCCAAATAAAAATCAATTTATATTACAGTTCGTAATGCAACAAAATAGGAAAAATGCCAAGGGGGATGAATACTTTTGCAAGGCACTGTATACCTACACTCCCACAAAGGTTTTAGCATCAGGCAGGGCCATGACTACACCAGTGAGAGGAACCAATTAAGTTCCTGATTAGCAACAGAGATGTTTTGGCTGCCTAGTAGGAGGGTATAAATATATGTGCTTGTTTATTTATTTATTTTATCTTTATTTAACAGAGATGCAGTGCCTTAGACCGCTGCGTCACTCGGGAGCCCAGTATCACACAGTGGGTGAATAAACTTGCTTCGAGATTTTTCTATTTACTCTTTGTTC
The DNA here is from genome assembly GCF_020615455.1 of Coregonus clupeaformis. Classification (NCBI taxonomy): domain Eukaryota; kingdom Metazoa; phylum Chordata; class Actinopteri; order Salmoniformes; family Salmonidae; genus Coregonus; species Coregonus clupeaformis. The sequence continues at coordinate 165,471 of NC_059228.1, read as the reverse complement.
AGAACCTAACAGTTGGCGTTGTTAGCAGGATTCACCACGATTTAAAGTTGAACTGTGGAGTCCAAATCAGTGGAGCAGGAGCCGGTAAAAAACACAATGTAGGCACAGTTCCTACACCTGTTACCACTCAGTCTGACATCTTGTAGAGATGAGAGTTGTTGGCTGAACCAATTATAGGATACGGACCTAGATTGCCTGAGTTTATTCAGTAGTCCCATTGTGTTATGACCAGTCGTAAATATATGGTGTAGGGTAGGTTCCATTAGGATAGGTCCAGAGTGGGGGTGTTCCCCTGCGAGATCCATAAGAGGGACGAAAGTCCTAGCCACGGTGGCCATGAGGCCGTAGAGGGTGTGTGTATGGATGTTTGAACATGATTTGTGTGTAGTAGCAGTAGCAATAAAGAGAGAGGTTGGTGTATGCCCTATTGGGGCAGAAAACCGTGACAGATTAGATGGAAATAGGAGGACAACTGTGAGTAATTTTGGTAATGAGGGTTGTCGGGAACAGTGGTATTTATGTTGAGGGACTTAAACACTTCCCGTGCTACACATTAGTTGCCCACAATCGCCTGTGGTGAATTGACAGACACTACAATGTCGTCCAGCACCAAAAGTGTATGGATGGGTGACAAAATTATTGAGAGCCTATGCTGTTACTACTAAACGCTGTCGGGGGCTGACACCGAATCAATAACAATTGATATGGCTTCTGGAGGCCAGGAAACCCCCGGAGCAGGAGGGGTAGAAGAGGAACATTTTACCAAATCATTAGAAGCACTAAAAAAGGCATATGAACAGTACCAAGAACAAAGTAAGTGGTGGGGAAAATTAGCCAAATTTGACAAAATTGGTACACTTTATCCTCTAAACGGAAAGATTAAAACCAGCAAGAATGTATGGATGCAATCGTAGCGTGGAATACTGAGATCAGAGAACGGTCCAGACCACAATACACAGGCATCCTAACCACAGTATTTTATCAGCAGCGGATGAAGATGGAAAATAAAAAAATTGAGACCTGCGAGGTAAAATGGAGCAGGCAGTAGAAAAGAACGACTTGATCAGGGGCGGCCTGTTCAATAGGGCGATATGGGCGACGCACTGCCAAACGGGAAAAGGAAGGGATTTTTTTTCTAATCAATTATATCACGGCAACAGTAGTTATCAGTGTTGTAATCTATACGTCTGATCTGCCACAGTGCCACACTGCCACTAAATGTCGAATCAGGCTAAAGTCGTGCTTCAAATGGCTCCCCCCCCTTTTGGGGCGATTTCAGTCAGGTTGAAAATCGCCCAGAAGTCTGTAATAGACTCCCATGTAAAATCTATTTTTTTCAAATTTCAGAGCCTTCAATACAATCTCAATGGGTGTCTGTGGGCTTGCACTTCACGCTTTCGTCATACGTTACGTAACCATGAACGTAACTGAGAAAAGAGTGGATTGTTTGAAAGAAGTTCCTTTTTGTCGGCGAACAAATGGAGATAAATTGGCAACGAAACAATTAGGACCTCCCAGACCAAATTTAATAATTCAACAGGTTTCTACTAAAGGCGGAAAGTCCTACACCCGAGGATTTTCCAAAAATTGGTACGAACGGAAAAGACATTGCCACTCACTCAACTGGATGACGAGGGATACAGGCTAGCTGTCCGCCGCCACAACGATGAGGTTAGTGTTGATAATCACAAGTTTACTGGATGTGGATATGGTGTAATAAAGGCAGTTTATTCAGAGGTAAATATATCTGGAATCGCGTTCACGGACCCGTTCGTCAAACTCTTAGGGAGCTATAAATTAAGCCCCATTACTTACCATATCAGATAAGAGAAATTGCTGCAGCTACATATATTTTACATCCTGGCCCTACATAGTTCACTATTTGCATCACTTACCAAAATATTACATTTGGTCATATATGCTTTGAAAGTGGAGATGCCATAGAACGTCAAAAAAGTAAACATTGCTGGAGACACATTTCCGTTTTGGAGAAGACATCGCGTTTGCTAGCGAAGAGATTTGTTGTGGCAAATGAACTTGGGCTGGGAATTGCCAGGAACCTCACGATAAGATATATGCATCAGCATTGCGAGTCTCATGATTCTATACGTATTGCGATTCGATACTGTGATTTTATTGCGCACCATATGTCTGTTGCAGAGCGATCAGAAAGCCATGAGAACGAGTTTTGATCAGTCATGGAAATAAAAGTGCTGAAAACAAAATTGCTCCCAATGTGAAAAGATTGAGAACAAGCTATGAAGGAACAATAATGGTGTTTTGGTGCAGGTACAGCCAACTAGCGCTAAAATATTGCGATATTGTCAATACAGTATATCGTAAAGTATCACTATGTAACTCGATTTCTTTCACCCCAATCCCTCAAATTAACGGTAAATAACTGAATTGTTTGCCCCACATTTAGCTAAGATGATTAGCTAGCCAGCTAAAATGTTTTATTTAGTTAGCAGTCGCATCTACAATAGTTTACTGTCAATAACATGTCTCCAAAAATGACGTGGTGTCTCCAATTGTGTTGACATTTTACAATTGCAATGCGCATCCATGAGTATCCACTTTCTGTAGCTCAGCTGGTAGAGCATGGTGCTTGTAACGCCAAGGTAGTGGGTTCGATCCCGGGACCACCCATACACAAAAATGTATGCACGCATGACTGTAAGTCGCTTTGGATAAAAGCGTCTGCTAAATGGCATATTATTATTATTATTATTATTATTATCTGAAGAGAGCCCCGAAACATTGTGTGCAGACATTTTATGCAATAAATGAAGTAGGTTCAATCTAGTAGTTCTGATCTTCTGATTGGTCCTGATGAGTTGGGCGAGGTCCCCTGCAGGCTACTGTCACTGTTGCATTGCTCTGAGTCGGGTTCTCTGTCTTCAAATGTTCAGCCTAAGAGAGGGGATTTTTGTGTGTGTGTGTGTGTGTGTGTGTTTAACAGTGATGATGTGTGTGTGTGTGTGTGTGTTTAACAGTGATGATGTGTGTGTGTGTGTGTGTTTGTGTGTGTGTGTGTCCTCAGAGCAAGAACTCGTGAGTTGGAAGAACTGAGAGGCCTATGGCGTGGGTGTTGTCCTTGGCCACCTGCTGACAAGGCTGACAAGATAGGACCCTTTTGTCCATTGTTATTGGATAGGAACAGAACTTATAACCAGCTCCTGACCTAAATAGATCTTAGCACAACATTTTACTCAACATATCATATTCCATATTCACTATAACAAATATATTTACTACGACATTAGCAAGAACCGCCACATCCTCAGCCGGCTAATCCAGTGTGTGAAGTTTTGCGGAGTGTTTGAGTTAGCTTTGCGAGGCAAAGATGAAACTGAGGGCTCCACCAACCCTGGTAAGCCAACACTTTTGAGATCAGTCAATAAATGCTTCTGGTATTGACTTATATGCTGCCCCTGTCTTCATGTTGTTGCTGGACATATCTTTTTTTAAATGTGTGTAGGTCACCTAAATCATCAGAAAAATTGCCCCTCCTGAGAATTTTTTCAGGAGCCGCCACTGGACTTGATGAATAAAAAACTAGGTATATCCGAAGGGCGTGCGCATAGATTAGATGAACAAAAACATGTATGCACTCACTAACTGTAAGTCACTCTGGATAAGAGTGTCTGCTAAATGACTAAAATGTAAAATGTAATGAACAGAAGCAGGAATTGGCTATTGCGCTAGAAAATAGTCAAGAATTAAACCAGGAATTAGAGAGAGCCCTGGAGGATAGAAAAAAACTAATAAAACAACTCATGGTTGCGTTTCAACAGTATCAAAATAAGTGTGGAAAAGTATATGCCATTTCCACCACTTCCACCGTTCGCCCCATGCTACAAGGTGATAGAGGTCACATCTGGTGGGCCACCATTATACCACTCTCTTAAAGCGGAAAAAGAGCGAAATGGGTTGCGAGAGGCAGAAGACGAGCACATTACGAGCCCGGACATAGTTGTCCCGGACTGGATAGTGGATCAGCATGATCCAGGTAATCATAGAGATATGCGCCCAGTACAAACACACGTGACCCCAGTTACATATTATCCTGGACAAATAGTACCAGGGGAGGACAACCCTATTCCTAATGACGGGCATCCCCAAGTACAGATCCAAATTTAGCATCACCACCAGCCACTGAGCGTGAGCAAAATGCGTATTATTATGAAAGAGGCACCTGACCCAGTAAAGGAGGGACAGGAATTTATCAGTTTCCTGTGGAAACAGGGTAGAATTTTTGGGTTCCATGCTGGTGATTACGATCATGTTGTACGCTCACTTTTGCCAAGGGTCATGTTGCCAACACTTGCACAGATATATCGAACGTCGGCTTGGTCCTCCAGATGCAAAGTGTGTGACCTAGTGAAAGCAAAATATGAAATTGAGGGATTCTTAACTACAGTTGGGAATATATTGTTTAGACCGGATGTGAGTAAAATTGTACTCAGGGTCCAAAACAAGGAATGCATGATTATGTGGATGGATGAAGCGTTATGTAGTAATGCAGGAATTTATACATCTGCTTTGATGGCAGGATTGAAACCTGTTATCAAAACGGCTATTGCGGAGGTAGTGGACCAACATATTCACTGGGATGAAATTGTGCAGGCAGCCTTGAGAGTGGAATCTAATTCCGCTCACTTCACAGCTGTGCGTGTAGTTAATACAGCCACAGTGAAAGTCACTAACAGTGATTTTAACGGCCAAGGTAAGACAAAGAAACAGGGAGGAAAGGGCAGTGAATCTGTCCCAAGGCGCAGGGCGTTAGAGCCCTGTTTTAGGTGTGGGGCCGTCGGTCATTGGAAAAGTGATTGTAGGGTAGTACGGGAGCCTACGGCACCCGCTGCCTTTGGAGGGAATGCTGCGATGCAGGCGTATGCAGCATCAACAAAAGAGCAGCGGCAAACCCTCTTGAGAGCAGCTGTGCGGTCGACTGTGGTTCGGCGAGATGACGGTTTCTATGAGGAGGGGGACGTAGGAGGCCACGTCTCAAACAACTTTCTAATAGATACAGGTGCTCAAATATCACTGATTCCTTACAATGAGAAATTGGCTAAATTTGCGACCGTAAAAAGTATTACATTTAGCGGGGTAACAGGGGCAGAATCGAAAGCGATACAACTACTACCCATGTCTTTGACAATAGGACCAGACTGCTCTTCTCTGTGTCACGGAGGCGCTCCGCACTACCAAAGCTGATTGTCTCTCCTCTGTTGTCATCCTCCTAGATCTATCCGCTGCCTTCGACACCGTGACCATCAGATCCTCCTCTCCACCCTCTCAAGGCTGAGCGTCTGAGGCTATGCACACTCTTGGATTGCGTCCTACCTGGCAGGCCGCTCCTACCAGGTGATGTGGAGAGGATCTGTGTCCGCACCACCTGACTCTCACTACTGGTGTCCCCCAGGGCTCGGTTCTAGGCCTTCTACTCTTCCCTCTATACACCAAGTCACTCGGCTCCGTCATATCCTCACATGGTCTCTCTAGCACGACCAAACACTCCTTGCACACTCAGGAAAACCCTAGGAGTTTTCAATTTTGTGAGACATTTTATTTCGTTGTTTTCTGAAATTGCTGAGCCACTTACAGAATTGACGACACGGGGCAAGGGTCCCCTTGAAAGAAGAGATTGGAATCAAGAGTGTGAGGAAGCATTTGTCGAGCTAAAGAAGCAATTGTGTCAAGTGCCAGCACTGGGATTACCAAACCTAAAATTAGCTTTTTGTTCATGAAGATGAAGGGCATTTTAGTGCGGTAGTTACGCAAAATCAAGGGGGAAAAGAGAGACCAGTAATGTACTGGAGTAAATCGTTAGACTCGGTGGCGAGAGGAATGCTACAGTGTCTGAGGTCAGTAAAGGCGACATAAATGGTTTTGCAAAACACTGCTTCGACAACAATGTGTCACACTCTGTAGCAACCATTATTAACAGCACGAAATCACAACATGTTACTAGAGCGAGATGGACAAAATGGGAGTTAACATTAAATGGGGAAAACCTACAATTCGATGAAATTGGTGCTTTGAATCCTGCGTCGTTAATGCCATTGCCTGGGGAGGGTGAATCGCACATATGTGACCCAGATCAAATTACTCCAAAGCCTCGGCCCGATTTGCAAGAGACAAAATTGGAAACAGGACAAATACAGATGGCTCTAGCTACATGACCATAGAAGGAAAGAGAGTAACGAGGTACACTGTGTATGACGACAGGGGAGTTGTGTCTGTGTCAGCCCAGGGGGTGGAGTTATATGCATTAGCCGAGGCTTGTAGGTTGTCGGAAAGGGAGAAGGTTACCATATACACTGATTCTCAATATGTATTTGGGGTAGTTCATGATTTTGGTACATTGTGGTCACTACGGGGCATGTTAACGGCAACAGGAACACCAATTAAAAATGGACCTGAGGTAGAAGCATTATTAGAAGTGTGTCAGTTACCCAGTAAATTAGCAGTGGTGAAATGTGAAGGTTATACTAGTCGTACAGATTAAATAGCCACAGGGAACTGCTGAGCAGACGAAGCGGCCAAGGCGGCAGCGTTACTAAGAGAAGGTGTTAAGGAACCGCATGTAAATATTGTATATACCAAGGCTGGGATTCTAAGTCTAAAAGAATTGCAGCAGCAAACCAACAGGAACAATATGTGGGAGTGGTTAGAACATGGATGCCAAGTAGACACTGAGGGTTTGTGGTATAATATTATCACTTGACGGCCCGTAACACCAAGCGGGATACATGTTACTCTCTTTGAAATGTATCATGGACCAACACTTCAATCGGCTGTGAACATGTATTCTCAGTTCCAAATATAATATAATAATATATAATAATATGCCATTTAGCAGACGCTTTTATCCAAAGCGACTTACAGTCATGCGTGCATACATTTTTTTTGTGTATGGGTGGTCCCGGGGATCGAACCCACTACCTTGGCGTTACAAGCGCCGTGCTCTACCAGCTGAGCTACAGAGGACCACAAATGACGTCGTGGGGAAAGGGGGTGTTGGGAACATTTCGGGACTGAGTTAAAAGATGTGTGATGTGTGCAGCATAATATTGCACCGACAATGCCTTCTCCTGCCCGACAGCAACCCCTGCCGGATGGACCATTTACATCATTACAGATAGACTTTATAGGGCCACTCCCTCGAAGCAGGGGAAAGACTCATAAATTGGTAGTGGTGGACAGATTCTCCAGATGGACAGAAATATTCTCAACTTCCTCAGCTTCAGCGAACTTTGTAGCAAAAACGTTGTTAATGGAAGTGATTCCGAGATGGTGCTTATTCCGGACCCTAGACTTCGATCAAGGGACAGATTTCACCTCCAAAGTGCTACAGGCTGTGTGTAAGGCTTTGGGAATCAAACACGCTTTTCATTGTCCATATATGACCGACCGGCTCAATTCGGTCTTATGTAGCAAAATTTGTATAAAAGAAGAGACCGAGCTAAAAAATGGTATATCATACACTACAGTTGAGGAACAATGGGAAAGTAATTCTGCTTTGAAAGTTGATAAAGCTGGAGACACTTATCTCCCTCACTAACTTTAAGAATCAGTTGTCAGAGCAGCTTACCGATCACTGCACCTGTACACAGCCCATCTGTAGTTAGCCCACCCAACTATCTCATCCCCATATTGTTATTTATAGTGTTATTTATTTTGCTCTTTTGCACCCCAGTATCTCTATTTGCACATCATCTTCTGCACATCTATCACTCCAGTGTTAATACTAAATTTTAATTATTTTGCACTATGGCCTATTTATTGCCTTATTCCATAACTCACTACATTTGCACACACTGTATATATATTTTCTATTGTGTTATTGACTGTATGTTTTGTTTATTCCATATGTAACTCTGTGTTGTTGTTGTTTTTATCGCACTGCTTTGCTTTATCTTGGCCAGGTCGCAGTTGTAAATGAGAACTTGTTCTCAACTGGCTTACTTGGTTAAATAAAAGTGAAATAAATCAAATAAAACAACTTTTGAGAAAATTGCCTTTTAATGTGTTTGTACACCTACTGAGAGCTCTTCTTTGTCTACAACAAATGCAGCATCGTTCACACCCTCTTAAGCTTTAGCCCCACCAATCTCTATAAGGGTTGATCTGAGCGTTCTGTCCTAACAACAGCAGTCAAGGACCCAAGCTAACTGGCTAACGTTGGCTAGCTTGCTAGCTACTTTCAGACACAAATGTGAGAACAGCTCACTCGGACCATTTTACTCGCCCTAGTAGAGCTGGTTAGGCTGTTTTTATGTTAACCAGAGCGTTGGTGACTGCAACTGTGCTACTGGCAACAATTTACGCCTTTTTGCCAATGTTTACTGACACCGGCCATATTCAACAGGTGTTGAGCATTTGTAAATTTGTCAGTTATTCTGCGCTCTGGCACACTCAGATGAGAGTGCTTTGAAATCGGAGTTGATAGCCAAAGCGAATTTACCAGCTACGTCTATCAACAGTTGTCGCAGTGACATCATTAACATTCTATTAAAATAGTTACTTGCATAATGGAGTCTTTTGTTAAGACATGTAGCTAGCTAGCTAGCTAAACAATTAACCATAATCCCAACTCATGACATTACTACCCTGCATGAATCTCCAGGTAGCTAACCAACCAGGTTCAACGTTAGCTAGCTAACATTAGGCTATAACTATCAAAGCAAATGGCTCTGAGATATGAATAATATTACTACACAGATCATGCATGTAACGTTAGCTCGCGAGCCAGCCAGTACACTTGAAATGAAAACGACTTTCTGACAAATTTTCAAACGTGTAATATCTGACGATGTAGCTAGCTATACTATCTTACCCGTATACATGTATGGACGCTTCTCCCTCTGTCATAGATGCTATGGTTGCCCTTAGTTTGAAGATGTAATCCGGAGACAGGTTTTTTCTCAATCTCCTTAGCTATCATACTCTAATTCCATTGATTTCAATACTCGGTCCTCCAGAGAGTTGAGAGCAACACTTCTACTACACAATATATTATTTATTTAAAGCCGTGTTAGACAGGATTACCTACACATACTGACCAGCTCAAATAGACAGAAGCATGCTACATGGCAGACCAATCAAACTCATATCTCTGCATGTCCAGCCAACTCATTATCTCAGCCAATCATGGCTAGCAGGAAGGTTGCTGTCTTTTTATGTGGCTAAACCAACTAAGCTCGCAATTTAACAATTGTATTCTTATTTACAGATGGCATACAAGTTTGTTATTAAGGCAAATGAAAGTTCACATGTTCCAGAAGGCATTTCTGCCAAATAACGCATTGTGATAAAAAAAAAAAGTTTACGTTCAAATGGTTCTTCTGTGAAGTAGTGACGCGTGACATACACCTAGTTTCCTGAAAACTAGTCACATATAGGCTGTAAGCTGTGTGTTACGGAGCATCAGAACCGTTCGATTAAGGAGAAATTGTCCAAAACGTTGAGCACCGAAAGGAAAGACTGAGTTACGAATTTACCCGTTGTACTGATGTCAATTAGGGCATCAACGAACACCACCACAGGACTCACGCCACATGAAGTGGTAACAGGGAGACCGATGAGAGTACCAGGAGCTGTTATTTACATGTCACAAGTTAGTGATCTGGCAATAATGGGAGAATCTATGTTGTCCTATTGTCATAAAATCACCCAAGCTTTGCTGTGTGTATATTCACAGGTGAAAGAAACCCATAAGGAGCAGGCGCTAGGAGATATCTGAGAGCACTGGCTGAATCCCAGAGACCGAGTGGACATCAAGATCCACCAGGCGGGGGTGTTGGGACGGCGTTGGTTCGGACCACACACGTTACTCCTTAAAGCACCTACAGCTATGAAGACCACAGCCTCTCCTCGGTGGGTACACACTTCTCATGTGAAACGAGATCCAGCTACATAATGGGTGAGCTGGAAGACACTATGATAGAGGAAGTGGAGCTAAAGAGAGAGAGGATTCCACTGTAGCCAAGCAGTTGGGTTGGGTCTGGGAGCTACTTTAAACGCCATAGCTTTTGTGTCAGTTGCTTTAATGGTTAATGTCCCATGTAAAAAGGATAGCTTGACAATCCGCATAGAATGTGTGGCCAAATATGAAGACACGAGAATGCATTGGGGTAGAGTCAGTACTAACGCCACTGATACCAGACAGGTCACTAATCAAAAAGGTATGGTGATCTGGGTGGAGCCACTTGATAACAGGACTAGTACATTGGACATAGGCTGTTCAGAACAAGGTGTAGTTTTATTACAGACAGGAGTGTGGAAGGAACGTAATGACACTGAGAGTCTAAAGAACTAAACTAGATTTAATTTTCTGCCTAAAATTGACATAATGTGCCAGGGTTCTCGATCAGCTGAAGGTCAGTTAATAACATTCAGAATAGTGCTACCAGAACTAAAACAATTTCAGAAGGTCGAAAACGTTGACACAACCATTACTGACGATGGTGCAGCAAAGGATAGTGTGGGGGAAGTGCTATCGCGTAAGAGGAGGTTCTATTCACCAGTGATGCCCTACAGTACTGCACCTAAGGGAGTGAAGTGGTCAGGGAAGATTTTAGACACCAGCAGACCACCGGCCTGGGAAAAGATAGCTTGTTGGGGTAATTATACTCTGGACAATGTCCTGAGGGGTGAATATGGGAACCAAACTATTCTTATGGTCATGCGTCAGGAGCAAGAAGAGGCATATGAGCAGATGAAGGCATACTTACAGACTCGTTTAGGGGCTGAACTGGTGACGGAGACAGAAATTAATCAGTGTAAATGGTATGATGAGGGAGTCACGGGTCAGTCCTACAGGGTGTTAGTATCAGATTCTGGCAGGACCGATATTAGTGCATTCTATGGAGTCCCCAAAACCAAGGCATTAACGTTACAGAGAATTGGGAAAGCGGAATTGATTATGACTGGGGCAGAGATCTGCGTGGCACATAGATTAAGGAAAAAAAGTCTCTGGGAAACGATACCACTCCTCTGTGTATAGTAATATAGGGGATAGCTCGTAGTAGAGGAATGACAGCTAACTGTGCACAATATAGAGACTACTATGAAGACAAGTTGATTGTCACGCATACCCAGATCATGGTGGGAGTAGCAGAGATAGTGTTTTCATTTCAGACACTATTGTCAACTTTCAGTGAGGGGTTCATCGAAGAACGTACAACTCTTGAAAGACTAGCCACAGATCCCTGTATACAGGAAGCCACCTCACTGGAAGGGAAGTTCGCTGTCATAGTGTCACATCTCCTGCAGAGTGTGATTAAGAAACATTTGACTCAGAGTTTTGTACGATGGATACTCTTCCCACGGCACTCCCCCACTCCTAACCGCCAGCAAACGATTGACATATCTCCCAGAAGATTGGGACCAAGTGACGGTAAAAGGAAAGTGTCCGAAGGTTGCTGCTTTTCAACCTTTGGCACCCAACGTTTACACTTTTTACACGGTAAAGGGGTGGGTGTAGACCGGCCTTGGGATGAGAGATGTGTATCTAACTTGAGCACAGGGAAGTATTATCCACAGATACCGACTGTAGCAGAACATTGGATGCCTTTGGAGATGTTGATGGCTAGAAAGCCGGGTAGGAGTTGGGAGACCAGTAGGGAGTATCTGAAAGATTCAGTCCTAGATCTATCAGTAAACCACAAGGGCAATGGGAGATTAGGAGCAGGGGACAGATTCAATGCAATAGCTATTCCCATGGCAGACGCTGTAGGGACAGCAACTGAGGGAGCGGTAGTAGTTGTGAATGACGCTATAGTAACAGCATGGAACTGGACTACGGAGCAAATGAGGGGTATCTTGAAGTATGCATTATGGGCAGTGTTAGTGGTAGCAGGAGTTACCATGGCTGGGATATCACGTTCTGAAGGCGTTGATGTTGAAACGTGTATACAGTGCATGGCTGGGATATCACGTTCTGAAGGCGTTGATGTTGAAACGTGTATACAGTGCTGATTTACCTCAAGATGAGGTACAGTTGATTAAGGCCACCGCACGTGTATATCGGGTGGCCATGGAGGGAGAAGGAGGAGACGGGGGGCGAAGTGAGGATGATATGACGTGGGAACACCTTTTGTAAACTGCAACCGGAGGAGGAAGTTTGGGTACAAGCATGAGGAGGTGTATAGAGCTTTCATTTTTGTGGACCCCAGCAAAACAGTATCCCAAAGGTATAGAGTCAGGCTAAGGGAGAGTTGGAATCGTCATGTTATCAAACATAGTTTTTTTGCCATTTATGATTGTGCATAGGTTAACGCATTACTAATATTTGTCATATTTTGTGATTTCTTTTGCTTTTCAAGTTTTTTGCTGTCACTCTCTTAGGAACCCGAAGGAGGAAGAGAAAGTCAAAAGTTCCAGCTGAAATGGAGAAAGTCAAAAGCTCCAGCTGAAATGTCATTATCAGTTGTATAAAAGGAGGGGGAATAAGAGTGTGCATAGTGTGATTATAAGTCAGAGGCCATATGTCTCGGAGGTGTAAACATACAAATCAACTGAGAATATTAATCATGTTTATTTTATGTTCATTTATATGTAATTTCAAAGTTGATATAATATTGAACAATATGGAGTTACTATTCAAAAAGGAGGGACTGTTGGGTTCTAGCTTGAAATATACTTATTCATGTTACCATACTAGAACTTATTGATTACTTTACATGTATAATGAATGTATATGTTGAGGTCAATGGACGGTGGATAGAACCTAGCTGTAGGGAAAGTTACTGAGTGAGACAAGGGGGAGTGCAGAAAGTTTAAATTATGTCAAAACATGTCATTGTTATTATCATTGCTCCTAAGGAGGGAGGCAAAGGACAAACAGTCTGGTTTCAGTCACTGATAAGGTAGGACAGTTGCGGATTAGGGAGGAGCGAGGAATCCGGCCCGAGGTCAGGTGAGATGAAGTGAGAAGGAACAGTCCTATTACACACACATATACTTCCACGACCACAAAGGTTCTAGCATCAGGCAGGGCCATGACTACACCAGTGAGAGGAACCAATTAAGTTCCTGACTAACAACAGAGATGTATTGGCTGTCTAGATTTGCAAGGAGTTGACTCTAGTGGGAGGGTATAAATATATATGCTTGTGTAATCATGTCTTTGTCTTTGCAGCTGTATGACCCAGTGGGTGATAAACTTGGTTTGAGCTTTTTCTAGTTGTCCGTGAGTTTTTACTCTGTTTTTTCAGAACCTAACAAAGGTTAGTAGGAAAGTAAATCATTTAAACCACTTAAATATACTCACATTCACTGAACATGTAGTATTTGACACTGAAACATTCAATTACCAACTGCTTTTTCTATAATCCTATAGGCTCTATATCATTCTCCATACCTTATATTACAAATCATCCAACATGTATCCAACGATACCACCATGGTATTGTGCAGCTGCTATTTGAAATCAAACTCTGGTTATTATTGCAGAGCACATTGTACAGCTGTTTTTAAAGAAGATTGTATTGCAAGGAATCCTTTATGTGTGGGCAATGCCACATATATAGGTTAATAAGCATACGAGGCTGTCGTTTTTAAACCTCCATTCTAGCATACATGACACATACACATCTTTATATCTACATGCTTTTATTTGGGTTTCTATGAATATTATGTAAATATTTAAGCCTGCAGCTAGTTACATGAAAAGGGACAATCATGCCAAAACATGATTCAAACTTGAATTCACTGACAGAGAGATGGCTAATGAAACACCAGCTTCCTGAGCAGGCACATTGATGTTTACAGTATTAGCTGGCTAGTCTAGTCAACTGTAACATTGGCTAGCTTTCAATAAACTGGTCAACGGAGTTACCTCTTCATAAGATCAAGACCATTCATATTGCATGATGCATATTTCAAGTGCACTCGAAAACAGATGTCTTATTTCATTCTATGGGAGCTGATGTTAGTTCCTCTTAACACACTGACAGCAGACCACGATTTCATGTGATTATATCTTAGATAGAAGGCTGTGTTTACGTCTTAGATAGAAGCAGGCCATTGAATGCCTTCATCACGAGGGGCATGTAAAGGCGTTCTGACATACAACAGACTTTTCGGTATGTTATATCAAATAAAGTGAGCACATATCATGCTAAATCAATGTTAATATACAATGTATACAGAGACACTCCATAGAAAGCCTTCTGGACAACTGTTGATGCTTACCATTCTCAAGGGAATAATGGATTGGTTTGGGAATTCCCAGGTCTCCATCTTTGGCGAAAACTGTGAATATTTCCGAACCCTGAGGACAGAAGTGTTATTAGAAAAGTCTGAGCTATGAAACAAATCAATGTAATTACCAGTAAAACAGGATTGGTAATCAGCTTTGAGGCATTAGAGGCACTCAGGATAAATACAGCTGGAGTATTTATCTGCAATAGCTACATTGACGATAACAGTTTGCTTGTTGGACTATAATGAAGATGTATATATAAGAAATAGAGAAGAATATGATATATTAATACTATAAAATATAATTTTGTTGTTCAGTCTACATGTTACCAGTTGCAAAATTTATACCATGCTCCCCCTGAATGTATTTTCTATTGTCCATATTATGAAGCCTTGAATGAATACAATCTCAGTTTCTAAATTATTATCGACATCAAAAACAGCAATATAGTTAACATGGTAGTTCAATAGTTGAACAGTCATGTTGTTGCTGAATGTAACACATGAATTATCACTCAGTGTATATAATTACACTTGTTTCATGCTGATAAGAAGGAGATTCATTAGACAAAGACCGTAACAAAAAGTTGCAAAATGTTTTGACATGTAAACAGAAAACATTTTATAGCGAAAACTAGAGTTTCTATTGGACAAATTCAAGTAGGTCCCTCCCCGTTTCATTCTGTTTGCTTCTATTTGCTTCCGTTTGGTTCGTAGTGAATACACCCCTGGAGCAGTCCACCGCAAAAACACAGCATTGGGCTACTAAGAGACTGCAGAGAGAGAACCCACTGGTCACAAACGGGTTGAAACAATGTTTCCTTGTAATTTCAACAGAAAAAGTAGATATATTTCCTACTGATGACATTGAATCAACATGGAAAACTGTTTGGATTTGAAAGAAGTCATCAACATAAAGGAATTTCTGGACTTTTTCAACGTGCAATAAGTAGAAATCACTCCCCTATGGATAGAGTGAAGCTGTATTTCTCAGTCCACTCGCTTCCTAAGTTCAACTGATCAGTTTTCCTCACATGTTTTCGGTCTAATCATTTAGATTGCTGCTGCCTGCTAACATGTTAAATGATTATTATTTTTTTACATGTATTCTGTGTGCATTCCTTTATAACCACGGAGACGCGAGGTAGTCATTTCATTATCTTTTGTGCTTATGTAGCTAGCTACATTATTTTATTAGCTCTGTAAAGAAATGCTAATGGTGTCAGAGAAGTTTTAGCTTGTGTTGTATCCTTTGAAGCTGCCCTGGCCTTATCATGACCCTCACCTGTATATTAATTTGGCCTGTTCAGAGGTCACCAAGCACAACATAACTTCAGCTTGTAACTTAGCTAGAAAGATGTGTTGGTATCGAGTAATTGTGTCTGGCCCACTCCCAGTAAGGGGGAGTGATGAGCTCTACAGCAGACTCGCACAACTCAATCGCTGATTGAAAACAATTTTCTGCCCTTACCAAAAGGTCGAATTTATAGATAACTGACCCTCTTTCTGGGACTCCCCCACAAACAGGACCAAGCCTGCAGAATATGTGAGTGGAGCGAGGAGTGGAGCGTGCACAATTTGACTGGAGCTTGGAGCGAGTCTCCCAAATGCTGGAGTGTCGGCATTCTCGCCCACTCCAATGTTGCGCCAGTACCGCTCCAGTAGCGCTCTCTTCAGTAGCGCAGGACATGCCTGGCCCAGCATGCTACTTGTGTGCTGCTATAGCCCTTGCTTTAGCTACTGTCATGGAGTTTGATAAATATTTTATTAAAAAAACTGATAAAACACACAGGGGCAAAATCAAGGTGACTTACAAAGATGAGGAGGACCAAGAGCTAGAGAGAGAGTGTGGTGATGTAGTGTCCACAGCTAAAGAATAATTGTAGAAAAAGAAAATATATACAGTATTCAGACCCCTTGACTTTTTCCACATTTTGTTATATTACAGCCTTATTTTAAAATGGACAACAACAAAAACATCTCATCAATCTACACACAATACCCCATAATGACGAAGCACAAACTGGTTTTTTGAAATGTATTAAAAAAATTATTAACATAAGTATTGCGACCCTTTACTCAGTACTTTGGTAAAGCAACTTTGGAAGCAATTACAGCCTCAAGTCTTCTTGGGTATGACGCTACAAGCTGGCAAACCTGTATTTGGGGAGTTTCTCCCATTCTTCTCTGCAGATCCTCTCAAGCTCTGTCAAGTTGGATGGGGAGCGTCGCTGCACAGCTATTTTCAGTTCTCTCCCGAGATGTTCGATTGGGTTCAAGTCTGGACTCTGGCTGGGCCACTCAAGGACATTCAGAGACTTGTCCCGTCCCGAAGCCACACCTGCATTGTCTTGGCTGTGTGCTTAGGGTCGTTGTCCTGTTGGAAGGTAAACCTTCGCCCCAGTCTGAGGTCCTGAGCGCTCTGGTTTTCATCAAGGAGCTCTCTGTACTTTGCTCCGTTCCTCTTTCCCTCGATCCTGACTAGTCTCCCAGTCCCTGCTGCTGAAAAACATCCCCACAGCATGATGCTGCCACCACCATGCTTCACCGTAGGGATGGTGCCAGGTTTCTTTCAGACGTGACATTTGGCATTCAGTCCAAAGAGTTCAATCTTGGTTTCATCAAACCAGAGAATCTTGTTTCTCATGGTCTGAGAGTCTTTAGATGCCTTTTGGCAAACTCCAAGTGGCCTTTTACTGAGGACTGGCTTCCGTCTGGCCACTCTACCATAAAGGCCTGATTGGTGGAGTGCTGCAGAGATGGTTGTCCTTCTGGAAGGTTCTCCCATCTTCACAGAGGAACTCTGGAGCTCTGTCAGAGTGACCATCGGGTTCTTGTTCATCTCCCTGACCAAGGCCCTTCTCCCCCGATTTCTCGGTTTGGCAGAGTCTTGATGGTTCCTAACTTCTTTAATTTAAGAATGATGGAGGCCACTGCGTTCTTCGGGACCTTCAATGCTGCAGAAATGTTTTGGTACCCTTCCCCAGATCTCTGCCTCGACACAATCCTGTTTCGGAGCTACGGACAATTCCTTTAACCTCATGGCTTGGTTTTTGCTCTGACATGCACTGTGGGACCTTATATAGACAGGTGTGTGCCTTTCCATATCATGTCCAATCAATTGAATTTACCACAGGTGGACTCTAATCAATTTGTAGAAACATCTCAAGGATGATCAATGGAAACAGGATGCACCTGAGCTCAGTTTTGAGTCTCATAGCAAAGGCTTTCAGTACTTATGTACTTTTTTTTATTTTTTATAAATTTGCAAAGAAATTTAAACACCTGTTTTCACTTTGTCATTATTGGGTATTGTGTGTAGATTGACGAGGAACATTTGTAATTTTTCCATTTTAGAATAAGGCTGTAACGTAACAAAGTGGAAAAAGTCAAGGGGTTTGAATACTTTCGGAATGCGCTGTATATCCCGAAAGCATGATGGTGTATTACGTGCACATGCTAACAGAAAGGAACAAGGTGGGTATCTAGCTAAGTGTGTCATTGCAGCAAAGTATTTATAAACTATTAATCAGATCTCTTAAAAGTTTAGTTCATTATCTTTACAATAGGCTATCATTGATTTTGGCCCAATAGGCCTGACATATGACCTCTTTCAAAGAGCTTTCCGTTTTGATAGGGTTATTTTGCCTAAAAACATTTTAGGTTTATCTATAGAAACATTCAAAAAACATTTTGTTCCATGATCTAGCCTGGTTTATTATTAATAGTAGAATAACTGAAAAGTCAATAATAATTCATGTTCTGTGGAGCTCATGTGACAATTAAATTACATCAAAATATATTATCACGCCGATTTATGCCTATATTAAATGTAGGCTATATGTCTGCTTAGGCCTATATCCGTGACTTTGTCTAGGCTTATTTTGGTACCAATTTAAGGTAGGCTGTCAATAGGCTAATTAAGCTTTAATTTGTATTTATAGAGAAGGAGATACAGCAGCAATGAACTTTGCAGGAGAAAGACACATTCCAAGATTACTTTTCTGCACGTAAAGCCCCAGCGGTGTTGCGGGAGAGAAAGAAGCAATTGGATGATGCTTTCTTCAAAATGGTTAACTTGGACTATGAGCCCCTAATTAAGGGAGTACGGGAAGGGATGAGGTAATTTGCAAGTGTAGCTCAACCAGGCTACACACCGCCTTGCTATAGTATTGTCTGAGACACCCTCATGCTCCATTCCCTCCAATAAATGGAAGCCAAGCTGAGAGACCTATTGCAACTAGGTGATGGTTTTGTTGTGTCAACTGAAATTTGGACTAGCGGTAGGGGACACAGTTTCCTGGGGATTATTTCCAGTTTAATTGACGGGAAATAAAAAGGCCACAAGGCTTTGTTGAGCTGCGAGCACATACAAGGACACCACACAGCAGAGACAATTTACCAAAATATGAAAGTGTACTTAGGAACTGAAACGTGCTGCGACAGGTAATACGAGTGGTGACTGACAGCGCAAGCAAGATGGTCAAGACCTTCAACCTACCTGGTTTTAAAGAAACCGATGATGATGGACAGGAGGAAAATGAGGCATCCGACATGAAGGAGGAGGGCGCACCTGTCACACCCTGATCTGTTTCACCTGTCTTGTGCTTGTCTCCACCCCCCACCAGGTGTCTCCTGTTTTCCACATTATCCCCTGTGTATTTATACCTGCATTTTCTGTCTGTCTGTTGCCAGTTCGTCTTGTTTTGTCAGGTCTTACCAGCGTGTTTCCCGTTTCTCAAGTTTTTGTTTTCTAGTCTTCCCGGTTCCGACCTTTCTGCCTGCTCTGACCCTGACCCTGAGCCTGCCTGCCGTTCTGCCCCTTTTTAACTCTGCCTTGGATTACGAACCTCTGCCTGCCCTCGACCTGCCCTTTTTCCTGCCCCTTTGTTATAATAAATATTCTGAGAACCAAACCATCTACCTCCTGTGTCTGCATCTGAGTCATATCCTGAGTCGTGATAGTACGAACTGGACATGACAGACCCAGCAGACTCGGACCAGCTCCTTCAATGCTGTCTGCCTGCAAGGAGCTACCACTGGAAGACATGAGGAGCTACTTCAGAACCTTATGGAAGGACTCCATACCTTGGCGGAATGCCATGACCAGGGTTTCAACTCTTTACTGGAGCAATTCCGCATAGTATCTATTGGGCAGCAAGCCACAACGGAAACCTCCCGGACGCTCAGTAGCTACCATTTCCCCAGCCTACCCCGGCTTCCCAAGAATCCTGCTTATCTCCTCCGGAGCGGTATGTTGGGGATCCTGGAAACTTTCTGGCGTTTCTCTCCCAGTGCTCCCTCATCTTTGAGCTGCAGCCTTCTTTGTTTCCTTCAGATCGTTCGAAGATAGCGTATCTCATAACGCTGATGTCTGGAGGTTGCTCGCCAGGGAGCAACAATCCGCCATTTGCCTTTGTCTGGAGGATTTCAAAGCGGAGGTGAGGAAGGTGTTTGATTCTCTGGTGTCTGGGAGAGAGGCGGCTCGGAAGCTACTTCAACTACGTCAAGACTTCCATAGTGTGGCAGGCGAGAGTGCCTGGAACCATGAGTCCCTGGTCAACACCTTCCTTCATGGATTATCGGAGGAAATTAAAGACAAGCTCGCAGCTCGGGAGTTACCCATGGACCTCGACTCCCTCATAGCCTTGACCGCAAGGATCGATGGGCGCCTACGGGAACGCAGGAGGGACAGGAGGTCTGTTCTCGGCCACACTCGCTTGTCCACGGTTTCTCCCTCGCCTCTGAAGAACCCTGGAACTCCTCGACACCTGCATTCCCGAGAGAATCCGTAGTCACCTGAGTTCCCTCGGGAATCATCGGGGACTGGCGACTCGTCTCCTCCAGAGCCCATGCAGCTGGACATGGATAGATTGTCTCCTAATGAACGTTTACACAGGCTGAGCTCCAACATTTGCCTGTATTGTGGTACTACAGGATATTATATATCCACCTGTCCAGTAAAAGACCAGGCTCATCAGTAGGTACGGGTACGCTGGTGGGCCATACTGGGAGTCTCCAAACTACCATTACTTGTACTCCTCTCCATGGTATCCTGCTGTGGGGTGACCGGTCTAAATCTCTCCGGGTGCTCATTGACACTGGGGCTGATGAGAGCTTCATGGATGCTAGCCTGGTATCTGAGCTGGTTATCTCCACACAACTCCTCTCTAGTCCCATGGATGCCAGAGCATTGGACGGACGTTCCATTGGCAGGGTCACTCACAGTACAGTTCCCATTAAACTGTGAGTGTCGGGCAATCACAGTGAGTCCATACAGTTTCTACTAATTTAATCTCCTTATGTTCCTGTGGTGTTGGGATTTTCATGGCTCCAGAGGCACAGCCCCTTGATCGACCCGGCTTCAGGTTCTATCCTGGGTTGGAGCCTGTTCTGCCACGCACATTGCCTTAAGGCGGCGCAGCCTGCCCCGGGATGTCCTCCTGCTGGCTTGGGGAAAGCCTCGGATCTCTCCGCCATTCCCGCGGAGTACCAAGACCTCCAGGAGGTTTTCAACAAGGCTTGCGCCATATCCCTCCTGCCCCTGGTCCCATATATCCCTGGACTTTGTTACTGTTCTCCCCCCATCAGATGGCAACACCATCATCCTTACGGTTGTGGATAGGTTTTCCAAAGCTGCACATTTCATTCCTTTTCCCAAGTTGCCCTCAGCCAAGGAGACGGCACAGCTTATGGTGCAGCACGTCTTCTGGATCCATGGACTTCTGGTCGACATGGTCTCGATCTTGGTCCTTAGTTCTTGTCCAGGTTCTGGAAGGCATTCTGCACCCTGATTGGTTCATTGGCCAGCCTGTCCAGGTTTCATCCCCACTCTATCGGCCTTCGTTGCCTCGTCTCTGCCAACCCCACCACCTGGAGCCAGCAACTCGTGTGGGTGGAGCACGCCCGCAACACCATTTTTACATTTACATTTTAGTCATTTAGCAGACGCTCTTATCCAGAGCAACTTACAGTTAGTGCATACATTATTTTTATATTTTTCATACTGCCCCCCGTGGGACTCGAACCCACAACCCTGGCGTTGTAAACGCCATGCTCTACCAACTGAGCTACATCCCTGCCGGCCATTCCCTCCCCTACCCTGGACGACGCTGGGCCAATTGTGTGCCGCCTCAGCTCGGCCACTGGTCTCTTGACCTTTGAGTGTTCCTTGGGTTACCAGCCTCCGCCCTTCCCTGAGCAAGAGGAAGAGGTCAGCATACCCTCGGCCCAGATGTTCGTCCGCCGCTGTCAGCGTACCTGGAAGAGAGCCCGGTCCGCTCTTCTTAAGACCACCTCCAGGTAACGGCAACAGGCGGACCGCCACCGGACCCCGGCTCCCCGCTATCGTCTCGGGCAGAGGGTATGGCTCTCTACTCGGGAACACCTGGGATAGGATAAAGTAATCCTTCTACCCCCCCAAAAATAAATAAATAAATAAAATAAAATAAAAAAAATAGTATAATTGTAGTGGTTATCCAACTGGCTATAGGGTGAATGCACCAATTTGTAGTCGCTCTGGATAAGAGCGTCTGCTAAATGACGTAAATGTGCCCTTGAGCAAGGCACTTAACCCTAATTGCTCCTGTAAGTCGCTCTGGATAAGAGCGTCTGCTAAATGACTAAAATGTAAATGTAAAATGGGATCTGGCCCTCAGGGTGGAGTGCCGTAAACTTTCCCCCCGCTTTATTAGCCCTTTCCCCATCTCTAAAATCCTTAGCCCCACTGCTGTTTGTCTTCTGTTGCCCTACACCCTCCGTCTACATCCCACTTTTCATGTGTCTAAGATTAAACCTCTGTCTTACATCCCTTTGTCTCCTGTTGCCAGGTACTGACACCACTAGCTGGCCTCACTGATAATATACAGAAAGAGTTTGGGAACCTGGGCATGATTCTCCCTACCATGTCGGAAATAAAGAAACTCTTGACTACCGTGTCTCAGCTCATATACATTGCTGTTTTTGCAGAAACACTAACAGATAACATCTCCACTCGGACAGGCGATATTATATAATGCTAAACATCTTGTCCTACCCGCCATCCTGGACCCCTGGTTTAAAACTGAGTGGGTGATAAGGGATGAGCTAGTGCGTAACCAGCTTGGAGAGATACGCAACCTCTTTGTGAAGGAAACTGAGGCTATCAACACACCTTCATTCAACAGCAGCGGTCCTCTCTAGCGGTCCATTGTAGACGCGAAAGGTCGGCCATCAGAAGAAACGCAGACGAGGACGTTGTCACCTTTTGGAAAGACAACTTTTCATCCCTGCCCCGCCTGGAAAGAGTTGCCTGAAGAGTTTTTCTTAACCCCAGCAGAGAGGGTATTCTCCGCTGCTGGCCGGCTCTCCAGGTACCATTGCATGAGCCTGAAGCTACAGACTCTGGCCAAACTCATGTTTCTAAAAATGTATTCAAAGGCACTGATCCTAATTCACAGCCTATATCACAATTTATAGACTATAACAATTTAATACAACAAAATGTTGTTTAAATGCAGAGTGCTTAATGTTCCTGCGAGCCTACTGTGTCGCACTCGCAAATGCTTCACAATTTATTTCTTTGTAGGCTATAGCCTTGAAATAATTGAAATAATAGGTTACTGATATAGCCTAAATAATTCATTTTCATTCCTTCTTAGTTTTTTTTGTGAGGAAGCAACAATTTTTGCGGAGTGGTTGGAAAGGATGTGGAGCTCTGTGTTGAGCGGGATTTCGACCTGCTGCCTGGCCTGCTGAGAAGTGATGGACTCCACCCTAGCTGGAGGGGTGCTCTCATCTTATCTATCAACATAGACAGGGCTCTAACTCCTCTAGCTCCACAATGATATGTGCAGGCCAGACAGCAGGCTGTTAGCCAGCCTGCCAGCTTAGTGGAGTCTGCCACTAGCACAGTCAGAGTAGTCAGCCCAGATTTCCCCATTGAGACCTCAATCTACTTTAGGTCGGGAAAAACTAAACATGGCGGTGTTCACTTTATAAATCTCACTGGAATAAAGACCTCCTCCATTCCTGTCATTATTGAAATAGATTGTGATAATTAATTCATCTCATATCTCAAAATAGGACTACTTAATGTTAGATCCCACACTTCCAAGGCTTTCATAGTCAATGAACTACTCCCTGATCATAAACTTGATGTGATTGGCCTGACTGAAACATGTCTCAAGCCTGATGAATTTACTGTGTTAAATGAGGCCTCTCCTCCTAGTTACACTGGTGACCATATCCCCCGCGCATCCCGCAAAGGCGGAGGTGTTGCTAACATTTACGACAGCAAATGTAAATTTACGGAAAAAAATACTGTTTTCGTCTTTTGAGCTTCTAATCATAATCTATGCAGCCTACTCAATCACTTTTTATAGCTACTGTTTACACGCCTCCTGGGCCATATACAGCGTTCCTCACTGAGTTCCCTGAATTCCTATCGGACCTTATAGTCATGGCAGATACCTATGCATTGCCACAATCATACCCTGGATCTAGTTAACTTAACGTTGTGTACAGTGAGGGAAACAAGTATTTGATCCCCTGCTGATTTTGTATGTTTGCCCACTGACAAAGAAATGATCAGTCTATACTTTTTATGGTAGGTTTATTTGAACAGTGAGAGACAGAATAACAACAAAAAAATCCAGAAAAACGCATGTCAAAAATGTTATAAATTGATTTGAATTTTAATGAGGGAAATAAGTATTTGACCCCCTCTCAATCAGAAATATTTCTGGCTCCCAGGTGTCTTTTATACAGGTAACGAGCTGAGATTAGGAGCACACTCTTAAAGGGAGTGCTCATAATCTCAGCTTGTTACCTGTATAAAAGACACCTGTCCACAGAAGCAATCAATCAGATTCCAAACTCTCCACCATGGCCAAGACCAAAGAGCTCTCCAAGGATGTCAGGGACAAGATTGTAGACCTACACAAGACTGGAATGGGCTACAAGACCATCGCCAAGCAGCTTGGTGAGAAGGTGACAACAGTTGGTGCGATTATTCGCAAATGGAAGAAACACAAAATAAATGTCAATCTCCCTCGGCCTGGAGCTCCATTTAAGATCTCACCTCATGGAGTTGCAGAACTACACGGGAGGATATTGTCAATGATCTCAAGGCAGCTGGGACCATAGTCACCAAGAAAACAATTGGTAACACACTACGCCGTGAAGGACTGAAATCCTGCAGCGCACACAAGGTCCCCCTGCTCAAGAAAGCACTTATACAGGGCCGTCTGAAGTTTGCCAATGAACATCTGAATGATTCAGAGGAGAACTGGGTGAAAGTGTTGTGGTCAGATGAGACCAAAATCGAGCTTTAAGGCATCAACTCAACTCGCTGTGTTTGGTGGAGGAGGAATGCTGCCTATGACCCCAAGAACACCATCCCCACAGTCAAACATGGAGGTGGAAACATTATGATTTGGGGGTGTTTTTCTGCTAAGGGGACAGGACAACTTCACCGCATCAAAGGGACGATGGACGGGGCAATGTACCGTCAAATCTTGGGTGAGAACCTCCTTCCCTCAGCCAAGGCATTGAAAATGGGTCGTGGATGGGTATTCCAGCATGACAATGACCCAAAACACACGGCCAAGGCAACAAAAGAGTGGCTCAAGAAGAAGCACATTAAGGTCCTGGAGTGGCCTAGCCAGTCTCCAGACATTAATCCCATAGAAAATCTGTGGAGGGAGCTGAAGGTTCGAGTTGCCAAACATCAACCTTGAAACCTTAATGACTTGGAGAAGATCTGCAAAGAGGAGTGGGACAAAATCCCTCCTGAGATGTGTGCAAACCTGGTGGCCAACTACAAGAAACGTCTGACCTCTGTGATTGCCAACAAGGGTTTTGCCACAAAGTATTAAGTCATGTTTTGCAGAGGGGTCAAATACTTATTTCCCTCATTAAAATGCAAATCAATTCATAACATTTTTGACATGCGTCTTTCTGGAATTTTTTGTTATTATTCTGTCTCTCACTGTTCAAATAAACCTACCATTAAAATTATAGACTGATCATGTCTTTGTCAGTGGGCAAACGTACAAAATCAGCAGGGGATCAAAAACGTATTTCCCTCACTGTAATACCCTAGATGCAGTCGCACCTTTAAAAACAAAAACATTTGTCACAAGAAATTAGATTCCGAGCCCTGAAGCAGGCTTCCAGAAAATTGGAACAGAAATAGTGCTCCACCAAACTGGAAGTCTTCCGACCAGCTATATGGATGGCTTGTCCTCTGACAAATCAATGGTAAGTTCCGGTGTTCCTCAAGGTTCCGTTTTACTACCACTGTTGTTTTCATTATACAGTGGGGGAAAAAAGTATTTAGTCAGCCACCAATTGTGCATGTTCTCCCACTTAAAAAGATGAGAGAGGGCTGTCATTTTCATCATAGGTACACGTCAACTATGACAGACAAAATGAGGGAAAAAAATCCAGAAAATCACATTGTAGGATTTTTTATGAATTTAATTTGCAAATTATGGTGGAAAATAAGTATTTGGTCAATAACAAAAGTTTCTCAATACTTTGTTATATACCCTTTGTTGGCAATGACACAGGTTCTGTAAGTCTTCACAAGGTTTTCACACACTGTTGCTGGTATTTTGGCCCATTCCTCCATGCAGATCTCCTCTAGAGCAGTGATGTTTTGGGGCTGTCGCTGGGCAACACAGACTTTCAACTCCCTCCAAAGATTTTCTATGGGGTTGAGATCTGGAGACTGGCTGGCCACTCCAGGACCTTGAAATGCTTCTTACGAAGCCACTCCTTCGTTGCCCAGGCGGTGTGGTGGCTTAGTGGGTAAGAGCGTTGTGCCAGTAACCGAAAGGTCGCTGGTTCTAATCCCCGAGCCGACTAAGTGAAAAAATCTGTTGACGTGCACTTAAGCAAGGCACTTAACCCTAATTGCTCATGTAAGTTGCTCTGGATAAGAGCGTCTGCTAAATGATGTAAATGTGTGTTTGGGATCATTGTCATGCTGAAAGACCCAGCCACGTTTCATCTTCAATGCCCTTGCTGATGGAAGGAGGTTTTCACTCAAAATCTCACGATACATGGCCCCATTCATTCTTTCCTTTACACGGATCAGTCGTCCTGGTCCCTTTGCAGAAAAACAGCCCCAAAGCATGATGTTTCCACCCCCATGCTTCACAGTAGGTATGGTGTTCTTTGGATGCAACTCAGCATTCTTTGTCCTCCAAACACGACGAGTTGAGTTTTTACCAAAAAGTTCTATTTTGGTTTCATCTGACCATATGACATTCTCCCAATCCTCTTCTGGATCATCCAAATGCACTCTAGCAAACTTCAGACGGGCCTGGACATGTACTGGCTTAAGCAGGGGGACACGTCTGGCACTGCAGGATTTGAGTCCCTGTCGGCGTAGTGTGTTACTGATGGTAGGCTTTGTTACTTTGGTCCCAGCTCTCTGCAGGTCATTCACTAAGTCTGGGATTTTTGCTCACCGTTCTTGTGATCATTTTGACCACATGGGGTGAGATCTTGCGTGGAGCCCCAGATCCAGGGAGATTATCAGTGGTCTTGTATGTCTTCCATTTCCTAATAATTGCTCCCACAGTTGATTTCTTCAAACCAAGCTGCTTACCTATTGCAGATTCAGTCTTCCCAGCCTGGTGCAGGTCTACAATTTTGTTTCTGGTGTCCTTTGACAGCTCTTTGGTCTTAGCCATAGTGGAGTTTGGAGTGTGACTGTTTGAAGTTGTGGACAGGTGTCTTTTATACTGATAACAAGTTCAAACAGGTGCCATTAATACAGGTAACGAGTGGAGGACAGAGGATCCTCTTAAAGAAGAAGTTACAGGTCTGTGAGAGCCAGAAATCTTGCTTGTTTGTAGGTGACCAAACACTTATTTTCCACCATAATTTGCAAATAAATAAATAAAAAATCCTACAATGTTATTTTCTGGATTTTTTTTCTCAATTTGTCTGTCATAGTTGACGTGTACCTATGATGAAAATTACAGGCCTCTCTCATCTTTTTAAGTGGGAGAACTTGCACAATTGGTGGCTGACTAAATACTTTTTTCCCCCACTGTATATTGGTGATGTCATTCGGAAACACAATGTCAACTTTCACTGCTATGTGGACGACACAGCTGTACCATTCGATGAAACATGGTGAAGCCCCAAAATTGCCTACCCTGGAAGTCTGTTTCAAACATAAAGAAGTGGATGGCGGCAAATGTTTTACTTTTAAACTTGGACAAAACAGAGTTGCTAGTCCTAGGTCCCAGAAAACCAAAGAGATCTGCTGTTTTATCTGACAATTAATCTTGATGGTTGTACAGTCGTCTCAAATAAAACTATGAAGGACCTCAGCGTTACTCTGGACCCTGATCAGGGTTGCCAGGTCTATCCAAAATGTCTAGCCCAATGACCTGTCAACCCGCCCAAAAGGCCTGAAAATTAGCCCCATTTTTTATATTTTCCAGCAAGAGGAAAGTTGCTACATTTATCCAATAAACCCTTTTTCCATAACGTTATCGAGTGACTTAAGAAGGAATATTGACGTAATTTGTAATGATGTAGGCTAAGAAACAAAATGTTATTTTCCATCAAAATAATAATTGTCTCAAGAGATAAGATAATTCACCCCTATTAAACTCACCAGATCATTTTCCATCAATGGATGTCAATTTTACTTGTTTGACTGCTATGATTAAGCAATAAGGCCCTAGGAGGTGTGGTAGGACACTTAGCAGGGCTGTATTGGCCTTACACCACAAACCCATGAGGTGCCTTATTGCTATTATAAACTGGTGACCAACGTAATTGGATCAGTAATATGTTTCTTTTTTTATACCCTTCGTACACGATCTGATAGCTTTCAACCAATCAGCATTCAGGGCTCAAACCACCCAGTTTATAATTGTGAATAAATCCCATTTGTGCATGTGAATAACTATAGATAATTCCGACAGAAGAGTTTGAGTGAAGAAAGTTGGACAGAGGATCTCAAAATCACTGTGCAAGAACACATTAAAGGCTATTTTCTGGCAACTGTGCCATTATTATGTGCCAGATGTTAAGACTACAAACTGTTATAAATGGCCTATTTGCGAGATTTACTTGTTATTTCAATAGGCATAGGCTACTGACTAAAATCTGGGTTTATAATTGCAATTCAACTTTGCCATGGTTTGCTGAACTACAGTAGATGCAGGTAGCCTATAGCCCCTGATAGGCCAACATCTCATTTCAGGGAAAAGTCCACAATGAAACTGACATTAAATGTGGAGAATGATACATTTGCCATAGAGCTGTGACCATGATCACAATTGATAACTTCCAATTTAAACAACTAAACATGTCCATTAATAACAGCACAATAATACAAGGCTACAACAACAATAAACTGAAGTTATAGGCTATTTATTAAATCTGTTTGCCAGCTCCAGGTAGGCTACACAAGTGGCACAGATTTATTTGCAATGACTCCAGCAATATAGTCATTTCAACATATTTATTGTCTCAAAAGGTAGGCTACAGTAGCCTACAATGGCTTATAAATTAATAGCCTACTTGATGTCCAACAGATTTCATTGTGGACTTTTTCCAATGACAGAAGTACAGAAGGGAGTTTAATAACTTCCATTCCATTTCAACTTCCAACTTTCCAATCGCACAGCGCTCCAGACCCAAGAAGTGAGCAAGTGTAAAACCCTTCGCTTGATACGGTTGTCCACGAGAAAATGTGAGATTAGAATGCAGTTTACTTTAAACGATCTCTGACCAAATTTATCTAAAGCGCTCTAGTGCGCCTAAAGTCATTTTCCAGTGCTTTGTCACTTTATATCAGTTCTAGCAGGTTAATATGTTTTATGAAAAAAGGGTTGGAAATAGGTGTCTCCATAATGACAATGTATACTGAACAAAAATATAAATGCGACATGCAACAATTTCAACGATTTTACTGAGTTACAGTTGTCATGATTTGCCCTCATGGGCTGAGGATCAAAGATGCCGGCTAGGCAAAGTTTGAGCACCCCCTTTCCTGGGGGTCAGTTTTATGACCGGTCGTAAATTCCTTGCAGAAACGTTATTTTCCGTGCCATGCAGTATTGGGAGAGGGAATTTCCCTGTGAGACAAAGGAAGTCTTCCCGCCAAGACTCCAACATCCAAAAGTGGATAATGAAACAATATCCCTACTTAAAAGAAAGTGGGAAATGTTTTTTTTTTTTTTGTCATTTAGCAGACGCTCTTATCCAGAGCGACTTACAGTTAGTGAATACATATATATTTTTTTATACTGGCCCCCCGTGGGAATCGAACCCACAACCCTGGCGTTGCAAACGCCATGCTCTATCAACTGAGCTACATCCCTGCCGGCCATTCCCTCCCCTACCCTGGACGACACTGGGCCAATTGTGCACCGCCCATGAGTCTCCCGGTCACGGCCGGCTGCGACAGAGCCTGGATTCGAACCAGGATCTCTAGTGGCACAGTTAGCACTGCGATGCAGTGCCTTAGACCACTGCGCCACCATGTTGTGATGTCATTAAAGACGGAACAACATAACTGTATCTCTGGGGGTGTACACTTCCCAGTTATGAGGTTTGCATCTAATTGTTGTATAAAACAAATGATTAAGTATAATAATACATTTGTGAAGATAACAATGTGATTGTTTTCAATATTGATTTGTTCTCAGTCAGAGGCCACGCCCAGATGAGCACAAACATGATGGAATGCCCCTTTTACCCCCAGTGCATAAAAAGCCTTGTTACGAAATTCACCTTAGACCAGGAAGCCCACGGCTTAAACTGGTTGACACTCTACAAGACCAGCAGACGTGAAGCGTGAGCTAAACGTTACAAAATGGTTTCAAACTACAACTCCATTACCAAAGGAAGACCAAGCATACTACAGTATAAGCCGGATGTTGCAAATGGTTGCAAAATTTCTACAAGACCAAGAAGCGTGAAGCTGAAGCTACACATTACAAGACCAGAAAGACCAGAAAATGTGAGATGTCAGTCCACACGTTTAAAATGGAGAAACTCTAAAACTCTCAACCTCTACACGAGATGAAGAAGCAGACAATGCACTAAACCTTATCATTTCATTCTGCAGCTGGCATGTATAGTCGTCTAGAGAACTTGCACTAAAGACATGAGTTGGGAAGGACAATCTCTCTCCGAAAACCGCTGGTATATCTGAGGTATCCATTCTAACCACTACTACGACCAGAAACTCTGCCAAGGACATTGGGATCTCTGGTGGGCAAACCAGAGTCCTACATCATCAACTCAACTATCGAGGACAGCTACACGTAAATACATGTTGCATTTCTAATCCAAATGAGCGTTTAGTGGGGTTTTAAGCATTTGTATTTCCGTGAGCTTAGTTTCCAAAGTAACCACGACAGTTTGAATCACTGTCTCTCACTTCCACTCTGACTGTCCTTCTACCCAAGCATTCATGCTATTGTTAGTCCAGTCAACTAGGGGCCTGTTTTCATTGTATTACGTTAGCAATCAATAACCAATGTGTGTGTGTGTGTGTGTTTGTACTGTGTTATTATTTAGTTAGTTAGTAAATAAATAATTAAGCCAATTTGTGTACTGCTGATTCATCAATAAGGTTAGGGTTCTTGCAGGTTCAAGGATTATGCGACGTTCAGAATGAGACTGATAAGTGGTAATTATTTAATAAGTCACTGTTATCGATATATAACATACAGTGGGGAAAAAAAGTATTTAGTCAGCCACCAATTGTGCAAGTTCTCCCACTTAAAAAGATGAGAGAGGCCTGTAATTTTCATCATAGGTACACGTCAACTATGACAGACAAATTGAGGAAAAAAAATCCAGAAAATCACATTGTAGGATTTGTAATGAATTTATTTGCAAATTATGGTGGAAAATAAGTATTTGGTCACCTACAAACAAGCAAGATTTCTGGCTCTCACAGACCTGTAACTTCTTCTTTAAGAGGCTCCTCTGTCCTCCACTCGTTACCTGTATTAATGGCACCTGTTTGAACTTGTTATCAGTATAAAAGACACCTGTCCACAACCTCAAACAGTCACACTCCAAACTCCACTATGGCCAAGACCAAAGAGCTGTCAAAGGACACCAGAAACAAAATTGTAGACCTGCACCAGGCTGGGAAGACTGAATCTGCAATAGGTAAGCAGCTTGGTTTGAAGAAATCAACTGTGGGAGCAATTATTAGGAAATGGAAGACATACAAGACCACTGATAATCTACCTCGATCTGGGGCTCCACGTAAGATCTCACCCCGTGGGGTCAAAATGATCACAAGAACGGTGAGCAAAAATCCCAGAACCACACGGGGGGACCTAGTGAATGACCTGCAGAGAGCTGGGACCAAAGTAACAAAGCCAACCATCAGTAACACACTATGCCGCCAGGGACTCAAATCCTGCAGTGCCAGACGTGTCCCTCTGCTTAAGCCAGTACATGTCCAGGCCCGTCTGAAGTTTGCTAGAGTGCATTTGGATGATCCAGAAGAGGATTGGGAGAATGTCATATGGTCAGATGAAACCAAAATAGAACTTTTTGGTAAAAGCTCAACTCGTCGTGTTTGGAGGACAAAGAATGCTGAGTAGCATCCAAAGAACACCATACCTACTGTGAAGCATGGGGGTGGAAACATCATGCTTTGGGGCTGTTTATCTGCAAAGGGACCAGGACGACTGATCCGTGTAAAGGAAAGAATGAATGGGGCCATGTATCGTGAGATTTTGAGTGAAAACCTCCTTCCATCAGCAAGGGCATTGAAGATTAAACGTGGCTGGGTCTTTCAGCATGACAATGATCCCAAACACACCGCCCGGGCAACGAAGCAGTGGCTTCGTAAGAAGCATTTCAAGGTCCTGGAGTGGCCTAGCCAGTCTCCAGATCTCAACCCCATAGAAAATCTTTGGAGGGGAGTTGAAAGTCCGTGTTGCCCAGCGACAGCCCCAAAACATCACTGCTCTAGAGGAGATCTGCATGGAGGAATGGGCCAAAATACCAGCAACAGTGTGTGAAAACCTTGTGAAGACTTACAGAAAAGGTTTGACCTGTGTCATTGCCAACAAAGGGTATATAACAAAGTATTGAGAAACTTTTTGTTATTGACCAAATACTTATTTTCCACCATAATTTGCAAATAAATTCATAAAAAATCCTACAATGTGATTTTCTGGATTTTTTTTTCTAATTTTGTCTGTCATAGTTGACGTGTACCTATGATGAAAATTACAGGCCTCTCTCATCTTTTTAAGTGGGAGAACTTGCACAATTGGTGGCTGACTAAATACCTTTTTTCTCCACTGTATACAGCTGTGGAAAATATTAAGAGACCACTGCAAATTTTTCTTAAATCAGCATCTCTACATGTATGACAGCCATTCAATCCAGTGTCTGTTGAACTCCAACACAGGCACACCTCATTCTACTGAATTAGGTACTGATTAGGTGATCACATGAACCAAATCTTATTTAATTAGGAAAAGTATAAAAACCACTGCTGTGGTCATCACTATCCTCTTGCAATAGGACCAGCTGGATGGCAAAAACAGTGCTAATAGTACCTCAAAAGTAATATTAATAAAAAAATAACTATTGACCATGCCAAAATAGTTTTGAGTGAGGAAAAGAAGGGTTCAATTCTGGCTTTACTGGCAGAGGGATACAGTGAGCGTCAGGTTGCTTCCATCCTTAAAATGTCAAAGACGGCGGTTCATAAGAACAAGGTCAAGCGGCAGACATTGGGGACATCAAAGCTACAGACCAGCAGAGGGCGAAAAAATGACTCTCTACTGACCGGGATGACCGCCAACTCATTCGAATGTCACTCAACAACCGTAGGATGACATCAAGTGACCTACAAAAAGAATGGCAAATGGCAGCTGGGGTGAAGTGCACGGCGAGGACGGTTCGAAACAGCTCCTAGGGGCAGGGCTGAAGTCGTGCAAAGCTAGAAAAAAGCCCTTCATCAATGGGAAGCAAAGAAGAGCCAGGCTGAGGTTTGCAAAAGACCATAAGGATTGGACCGTAGAGGACTGGAGTAAGGTCATCTTCTCTGATGAGTCCAATTTTCAGCTTTGCCCAACACCTGGTCATCTAATGGTTAGACAGAGACCTGGAGAGGCCTACAAGCCACAGTGTCTCTCACCCACTGGGGGGTGCTTCAGCAAGGCTGGAATTGGGCAGATTTGTCTTTGTGAAGGACGCATGAATCAAGCCACGTACAAGGTTTTCCTGGAAGAAAACTTGCTTCCTTTTGCTCTGACATTGTTCCCCAACTCGGAGGATTGGTTTTTCCAGCAGGACAATGCGCCGTGCCACACAGCCAGGTCAATCAAGGTGTGGATGGAGGACCAACAGATCAAGACCCTGTCATGGCCAGCCCAATCTCCAGACCTGAACCCCATTGAAAACTTCTGGAATGTGATCAAGAGGAAGATGGATGGTCACAAGCCATCAAACAAAGCAGAGCTGCTTGAATTTTTGCACCAGGAGTGGCATAAAGTCACCCAACATCAATGTGAAAGACTGGTGGAGAGCATGCCAAGACGCATGAAAGCTGTGATTGAAAATCAGGGTTATTCCACCAAATATTAATTTCTGAACTCTTCCTGAGTTAAAACATTACTATTGTGTTGTTTAAAAATGAACATGAACTTATTTTCTTTGCATTATTTGAGGTCTGACAACACTGCATCTTTATTGTTATTTTGACCAGTTGTAATTTTCTGCAAATAAATGCTCTAAATGACAATATTTTTATTTAGAATTTGGGAAAATGCATTAGTCCCTAATCTATGGATTTCACATGACTGGGAATACAGATATGCATATGTTTGTCACATATACCTTAAAATAAATGGGCCTCACAATCTCGTCACAGTATTTCTGTGCATTCAAATTGCCATCGATAAAATGCAATTGTGTTCCTTGTTCGTAGCTTATGCCTGCCCATACCATAACCCCACCGCCACCATGGGGCACTCTGTTCACAAAGTTGACATCAGCAAACTGCTCAGCCACATGACGCCATACACGTGGTCTGCGGTTGTGAGGCCGGTTGGACATACTACCAAATTCTCTAAAGCAATGTTAGAGGCGGCTTATGATAGAGAAAGGAACATTCAATTCTCTGGCAATATCTCTGGTGGACGTTCCTGCCGTCAGCATGCCAATTGCACAATCCCTCAAAACTTAAGACATCTGTTGCATTGTGTTGTGTGACAAAACTGCACATTTTAGAGTGCACTTTTATTGTCCGCTGCACAAGGTGCACCTGTGTAATTATCATGCTGTTTAATCAGCTTCTTGATATGCCATATCTGTCAGGTGGATGGATTATCTTGGCAAAGGAGAAATTCTCACTAACAGGGATGTAAACAAATTTGTGCACAAAATTTGAGAGAAATACGCTTTTTGTGCGTATGGAACAGTTCTGGGATCTTTTATTTCAGCTCATCAATCATGGGACCAATACTTTACATGTTGTGTTTATATTTTTGTTCAGTGTAAATAGCCTACCTACAACTGGTAAAAAGTTGTCATTATGTGCGTGCATGCTCCTCTGTCTCTGTGACACAGCTGCCTGCTGCAGCACTCTCTCAATACACACACACCCCTCCGGCCCTCCCCAACCCCACAACTCACTCACTCAGTAACAGCCTGCTCACTACCTGATAGTCAGCAGCAGCAGGTCACAGTGAAATAGATGTTGTTGTTTTTTTAAGAGAGAAATGCCATAGCGGCCGCAGTGCAATTTAGAAATAGGCCAAAAACCTGCATGACCAATACATTTTCACCAGTGACATCGTTTTCAAAGTAGCACAATTTTGCTGAAAAACTGTGGACATGGCAACCCTGACTGATTTTTTTACGAGCATGTCAAAAATATTTTATATTTTTTCCATCTTTGTAACATTTCAGAAACTTTTTGTCCAAAAATGGGGGTGCCACAGGGTTCAAATCTCGGGCCGACTCTATTCTCTGTGTATATCAATGATGTCGCTCTTGCTGCTGGTGACTCTCAGATCCAACTCTACGCAGACGACACCATTTTGTATACATCTGGCCCTTCATTGGACACTGTGTTAACAAACCTCCAAACGAGCTTTAATGCCGTACAACAGTCCTTCCGTAGAATCACTACTCTAGGCGGGTCTGACTTAGAATATGTGGACAACTACAAATACCTAGGTGTCTGGTTAGACCGTAAACTCTCCTTCCAGACTCACATTAAGCATCTCCAATCCAAAGTTAAATCTAGAATCGGCTTCCTATTTCGCAACACAGCCTCCTTCACTCATGCTGCCAAACATGCCCTCGTAAAACTGACTATCCTACCGATCCTTGACTTTGGCGATGTCATTTACAAAATAGCCTCCAACACTCTACTCAGCACATTGGATGTAGTCTATCACAGTGCCATCCGTTTTGTCACCAAAGCCCCATATACTACCCACCATTGTGACCTGTACACTCTCATTGGCTGGCCCTCACTACATATTCGTCGCCAAACCCACTGGCTCCAGGTCATCTATAAATCACTTCTAGGCAAATCCCTGCCTTATCTTAGCTCATTGGTCACCATAGCAACACCCACCCGTAGTATGCGCTCCAGCAGGTATATCTCACTGGTCATCCCCAAAGCCAACACCTCCTTTGGCCGCCATTCCTTCCAGTTCTCTGCTGCCAATGACTGGAACGAACTGCAAAAATCTCTGAAGCTGGAGACTCTTATCGCCCTCACTAACTTTAAGCATCAGTTTTCAGAGCAGCTTACTGATCACTGCACCTGTACACAGCCCATCTGTAATTAGCCCACCCAACTACCTCATCCCCATATTGTTATTTATTTTTGCTCATTTGCACCCCAGTATCTCTTTTTGCACATCATCTTCTGCACATCTATCACTCCAGTGTTAATACTATATTGTAATTATTTTGCACTATGGCCTATTTATTGCCTTACCTCCATAACTTACTACATTTGCACACACTGTATATAGATTTTATATTGTGTTATTGACTGTATGTTTTGTTTATCCCATGTTTAACTCTGTGTTGTTGTTGTTTTTATCGCACTGCTTTGCTTTATCTTGGCCAGGTCGCAGTTGTAAATGAGAACTGTTCTCAACTGGCCTACCTGGTTAAATAAAGGTGAAATAAAAATAAATAAATAAATAAAAATGATGCAGAAAAATCCATGTTTTTGTCACTTCTAGATCTGACTACTGCAATGCTCTACTCTCCAGCTACCCATATAAAGCACTAAATAAACTTCAGTTAGTGCTCAATACGGCTGCTAGGATCTTGACTAGAACCCCCCAAAAGGCTAGGGCTGATTTCAAGGTTTTACTGCTAACCTACAAAGGGTTACATGGACTTGCTCCTACCTATCTTTCCAATTTGGTTCTGCCGTACATACTGTACTGTACATGTACGCTACGGTCACAAGACGCAGGGCTCCTTATTGTCCCTAGAATTTCTGAGCAAACAGCTGGAGGCAGGGCTTTCTCCTATAGAGCTAAATGTTTATGGCATGGTCTGCCTATCCATGTGAGAGACGAAAACTCGGTGTCGACCTTTAAGTCTTTACTGATGACTCATCTCTTCAGTAGGTCCTATGATTGAGTGTAGTGTGGCTTGGCTCGGAGGCAGCAGGAGGAGGAGGAGGTCGTCGGGTAAGCTTGGCTTTATACATAGCTTTGGCTTTGTCGAGTAAGGCTTAAAACTATGTATTTTGATTGTAGTTAGGTATTGTAGGTAGGAATCGTGGGTTGTTGTAGGTAGTTATTGTATGTAATTATTGTAGGTTAAGTATTGTATTTGGCGGTGCCGGGTGTAGCATGAAGCTAGCTAGCTAGCTAACTCACCACCTGGACTAGCTGGCGAGTAGCTATTAGCAACGGTTTAGTTGTTTCACGCCTGAGAGTGCCTATAATTACGCCAGCTGGCTGCCTACAATAATTAACCTACCATTCAGCTGTGTTCTAACCTCATTGTCTGAACCGTTAACGTTAGGTAGCAAGTGGCTACTGTGCTTGAAAATTAGCAAGCTTGTTGCAACCTGGATAGCTACTTGTAAACAATAGCTATCCAGGTAGCCCGAGTCGCTCAAGGAATTCGGGACATGGGTGACTAGTTAACGTTAGTTTGGCTCTCTCTGTGTATTCGTGCCGTGAAAGGAGAGGTTCTTCTTTGTCTGAAAGCAATGGCTAGCTAGTTTGCTAACTAGTTATTAGCAACGGTATAGTTGTTTCACGCCTGAGAGTGCCTGTAATTACGCCAGCTGGCTGCCTACAATAATCACATACAATAATTGCCTACCATTCAGCTGTTTTCTAACCTCATTGTCTGAACCGTTAACGTTAGGTACCAATTGGCTATTGTGCTTGAAAATTAGCAAGCTTGTTGCAACCTGGATACCTACTTGTAAACAATAGCTGGAACGACTGAGCGAACAGACGCGAACTGGCTGAGTCAATTCAGTGGCTAGCTTTGCACTTGGCTAGCTAACAGTAGCTGCTAGGGGTAAGTCATAACCTACACTTGTGTTTTTTTTTTTTTACATATTGATAGCCCGAGTCGCTCAAGGAATTCGGGACATGGGTGACTAGTTAACGTTAGTTTGGCTCTCTCTGTGTATTCGTGCCGTGAAAGGAGAGGTTCTTCTTTGTCTGAAAGCAATGGCTAGCTAGTTTGCTAACTATTCTAGCTAGCTAACTAACTAGTTATTAGCAACGGTATAGTTGTTTCACGCCTGAGAGTGCCTGTAATTACGCCAGCTGGCTGCCTACAATAATCACATACAATAATTGCCTACCATTCAGCTGTTTTCTAACCTCATTGTCTGAACCGTTAACGTTAGGTAGCAAGTGGCTACTGTGCTTGAAAATTAGCAAGCTTGTTGCAACCTGGATAGCTACTTGTAAACAATAGCTGGAACGACTGAGCGAACAGACGCGAACTGGCTGAGTCAATTCAGTGGCTAGCTTTGCACTTGGCTAGCTAATAGTAACTGCTAGGGGTAAGTCATAACCTACACTTGTGTTTTTTTTTTTTTACATATTGATAGCCCGAGTCGCTCAAGGAATTCGGGACATGGGTGACTAGCTAACGTTAGTTTGGCTCTCTCTGTGTATTCGTGCCGTGAAAGGAGAGGTTCTTCTTTGTCTGAAAGCAATGGCTAGCTAGTTTGCTAACTATTCTAGCTAGCTAACTAACTAGTTATTAGCAACGGTATAGTTGTTTCACGCCTGAGAGTGCCTGTAATTACGCCAGCTGGCTGCCTACAATAATCACATACAATAATTGCCTACCATTCAGCTGTTTTCTAACCTCATTGTCTGAACCGTTAACGTTAGGTAGCAAGTGGCTACTGTGCTTGAAAATTAGCAAGCTTGTTGCAACCTGGATAGCTACTTGTAAACAATAGCTGGAACGACCGAGCGAACAGACGCGAACTGGCTGAGTCAATTCAGTGGCTGGCTTTGCACTTGGCTAGCTAATAGTAGCTGCTAGGGGTAAGTCATAACCTACACTTGTGTTTTTTTTTTTTTTACATATTGATAGCCCGAGTCGCTCAAGGAATTCGGGACATGGGTGACTAGCTAACGTTAGTTTGGCTCTCTCTGTGTGTTCGTGCCATGTGTTATGACGAGGTGCCCGGACGTTTTTCACGGAATAATACTGCACCTAGTTAGCTAGCTGAATAAACTAGGTTAGTCTATTCCTAGAAAACATTGAACCGCTGTAGTTTACAACAATTATAGTTTCTGAGGTGGAAGTTGGGAGACTTATATTTGGGAGTTGTGGCTCTCTTCTTTCCCAGATGTTTAGTTCATTTTATTCCGATCTCCTCTGCATTATTGTAGCCATCTGCTGCAGCCTGTCAACTATGCCTCTGCCTATCCCTGTTCTCTCCTCTCCGCACAGGCTACACAAACGCCTCACACCGCGTGGCTGCTGCCTCTCTAACCTGGTGGTCCCTGCACGCACGACCCATGTGGAGTTCCAGGTCTCAGGCAGCCTCTGGAACTGCCGTTCTGCTGCCAACAAGGCAGACTACATCCCAGCCTATGCTACCCTCCAGTCCCTCGACTTCTTGGCGCTGACGGAAACATGGATTACCACTGAAAACACTGCTACTCCTGCTGCTCTCTCCTCGTCTGACCATGTGTTCTCGCATACCCCGAGAGCATCTGGTCAGCGGGGTGGTGGCACAGGAATCCTCATCTCTCCCAAGTGGACATTCTCAATTTTTCCCCTGACCCACCTGTCTATCTCCTCATTTGAATTCCATGCTGTCACAGTCACTAGCCCATTTAAGCTTAATATCCTTGTCATCTATTGCCCTCCAGGTTCCCTTGGAGAGTTCATCAATGAGCTTGACGCCTTGATAAGTTCCTTTCCTGAGGATGGCTCACCCCTCACAGTTCTGGGGGATTTCAACCTCCCTACGTCTACATTTGACTCATTTCTCTCTGCCTCCTTCTTTCCACTCCTCTCCTCTTTTGACCTCACCCTCTCACCATCCCCCCTACTCACAAGGCAGGCAATACGCTTGACCTCATCTTTACTAGATGCTGTTCTTCTACTAATCTCACTGCAACTCCCCTCCAAGTCTCCGACCACTACTTTGTATCCTTTTCTCTCTCCCTCTCCTCCAACACTACTCACTCTGCCCCTACACAGATGGTAATGCGCCGTCGCAACCTTCGCTCTCTCTCTCCCGCTACTCTCTCCTCTTCCATCCTATCATCTCTTCCCTCTGCTCAATCCTTCTCCCTCCAATCTCCTGATTCTGCCTCCTCAACCCTCCTCTCCTCCCTTTCTGCATCGTTTGACTCTCTATGTCCCCTATCCCCCCGGCCGGCTCGGTCCTCCCCTCCAGCTTCGTGGTTTGATGACTCATTGCGAGCTCACAGAACAGAGCTCCGGGCAGCTGAGCGGAAATGGAAGAAAACTAGACTCCCTGCAGACCTGGCATCTTTTCACTCCCTCCTCTCTACATTTTCTTCCTGTTTCTGCTGCTAAGGCCACTTTCTACCGCTCTAAATTCCAAGCATCCGCCTCTAACCCTAGGAAGCTCTTTGCCACATTCTCCTCCCTGCTGAATCCCCCCCTCCCTCCTCCCTCTCTGTGGATGACTTCGTCAACCATTTTGAAAAGAAGGTTGACGACATCCGATCCTCGTTTGTTAAGTCAAATGACACTGCTGGTCCTGCTCACACTGCCCTACCCTATGCTTTGACTTCTTTCTCCCCTCTCTCTCCGATAAAATCTTGCGACTTGTGACGGCAGGCCGCCCAACAACCTGCCCGCTTGACCCTATCCCCTCCTCTCTTCTCCAGACCATCTCCGGTGACCTTCTCCCTTACCTCACCTCGCTGATCAACTCATCCTTGACCGCTGGCTATGTCCCGTCCGTCTTCAAGAGAGCGAGAGTTGCACCCCTTCTCAAAAAACCAAAACTCGATCCCTCTGATGTCGACAACTACAGACCAGTATCCCTTCTTTCTTTTCTCTCCAAAACTATTGAGCGTGCCGTCTTTAGCCAACTCTCTTGCTATCTCTCTCAGAATGACCTTCTTGATCCAAACCAGTCAGGTTTCAAGACTGGTCATTCAACTGAGACTGCTCTTCTCTGTGTCACAGAGGCTCTCCGCACTGCTAAAGCTAACTCTCTCTCCTCTGCT
Organism: Coregonus clupeaformis; assembly: GCF_020615455.1. NCBI lineage: Eukaryota > Metazoa > Chordata > Actinopteri > Salmoniformes > Salmonidae > Coregonus > Coregonus clupeaformis. Next base: position 124,567 of record NC_059228.1, on the reverse strand, counting down.
CTTGTCCTTCTAGACCTGTCTGCTGCCTTTGATACTGTGAACCATCAGATCCTCCTCTCCACCCTCTCCGAGCTGGGCATCTCCGGCGCGGCTCACTCTTGGATTGCGTCCTACCTGACCGGTCGCTCCTACCAAGTGGCGTGGCGAGAAGCTGTCTCCGCACCACGTGCTCTCACCACTGGTGTCCCCCAGGGCTCAGTTCTAGGCCCTCTCCTATTCTCGCTATACACCAAGTCACTTGGCTCTGTCATATCCTCACATGGCCTCTCCTATCATTGCTACGCTGACGACACACAACTAATTTTTTCCTTTCCCCCTTCTGATAACCAGGTGGCGAATTGCATCTCTGCATGTCTGGCAGACATATCAGTATGGATGACGGATCACCACCTCAAGCTGAACCTCGGCAAGACGGAGCTGCTCTTCCTCCCGGGGAAGGACTGCCCGTTCCATGATCTCGCCATCACGGTTGACAACTCCGTTGTGTCCTCCTCCCAGAGTGCGAAGAGCCTTGGCGTGACCCTGGACAACACCCTGTCGTTCTCCGCTAACATCAAGGCGGTGACCCGATCCTGTAGGTTCATGCTCTACAACATTCGGAGAGTACGACCCTGCCTTACACAGGAAGCGGCACAAGTCCTAATCCAGGCACTTGTCATCTCCCGTCTGGATTACTGCAACTCGCTGTTGGCTGGGCTCCCTGCCTGTGCCATTAAACCCCTACAACTCATCCAGAATGCCGCAGCCCGTCTGGTGTTCAACCTTCCCAAGTTCTCTCACGTCACCCCGCTCCTCCGCACACTCCACTGGCTTCCAGTTGAAGCTCGCATCTGCTACAAGACCATGGTGCTTGCCTACGGAGCTGTGAGGGGAACGGCACCTCCGTACCTTCAGGCTCTGGTCAGTCCCTACACCCAAACGAGGGCACTGCGTTCATCCACCTCTGGCCTGCTGGCTCCCCTACCTCTGCGGAAGCATAGTTCCCGCTCAGCCCAGTCAAAACTGTTCGCTGCTCTGTTCGCTGCTCTCTCCCTCACAACGCCAGGACAGCGGAGTCACTCACCACCTTCCGGAGACATTTGAAACCCCACCTCTTTAAGAAATACCTGGGATAGGATAAAGTAATCCTTCTACCCCCCTTTACTCCAACCCACCCCCCAAAAATTTTTTTTTATTACGGGAGCTGAGTCACTGGCTCTACTAGTGCTCTCCCATGCCGTCCCAAGGAGGGGTGCATCACGTCATGCCAGGATTTTTTCGCTATACTCGACTTGAGTGTATTGAGTCACTGATTTTCCTGTCTGGTTTTGCCCCACCCCCTGGCTCGTGCGGTGGGGGAGATCTTCTAAACTCAGCCTTGTCTCATGGTAGTAAGTGGGTGGTCCGTTGATATCCCTGCCTGATTGGCCTTGTCTGGGGGTATTGTCGGACGGGGCCACAGTGTCCCTCGACCCCCCTGTCTCAGTCTTCAGAAGTCTATGCTGCAGTAGTCTATGTGCCGGGGGTAATTCTCCTGTCTTATCTGGTGATCTTAAGTTCTCTCTCTCTCTCTCTCTCAATTCAATTTCAATTTCAATTTAAGGGCTTTATTGGCATGGGAAACGTGTGTTAACATTGCCAAAGCAAGTGAAGTAGATAGTAAACAAAAGTGAAATAAACAATAAATATTAACAGTAAACATTACACTCAGAAGTTTCAAAATAATAAAGACATTTCAAATGTCATATTATGTATATATACAGTGTTGTAACAATGTGCAAATAGTTAAAGTACAAATGGGAAAATAAATAAACATAAATATGGGTTGTATTTACAATGGTGTTTGTTCTTCACTGGTTGCCCTTTTCTTGTGGCAACAGGTCACAAATCTTGCAGCTGTGATGGCACACTGTGGTTTTTCACCAAGTAGATAAGGGAGTTTATCAAAATTGGGTCTCTCTCTCTCTCTCTCTCTCTCTCTCTCTCTCTCTCTCTCTCTCTCTCTCCCCTCTCTCTCTCTCTCTCTCTCTCTCTCTCTCCATCTCACCTGTTGCAGGTTCCTGCCTTTCTAGAGAGTTTTTCCTAGCCACCGTGCTGAGTTTCTGTATAAGCACTTTGTGACATCTGGTGATGTAAAAAGGGCTTTATAAATACATTTGATTGATTTAAATACCTTTTATTGACATAACATCTATGCGGATTAAATAAACAGCAAATTAACCCTAAACGGCAGTGAGTACACTTACATGGTCAAAGACACACTAAACACCAGTCAGGGTGTCCACAAGAAGGATTGTCCATGTGGAAAGGGTCCAGATGTAAGTTGAGGTGGAGGACAGGAGTTTATAGAGGTTGTCTCAACCTGCCCTCCTGGAAACAACTGAAGAGTTCAGGGGCAGCCTGGGGTCTCCAACCCCAGGCTAGGTCACTGATTGGCTGACTGGGTCAACGGACTCTGTTCCCTGGCAACTTGGTCCCTAACACATAGCTGTGAAGTGGCCTTCTGCAGCAGGATAATAGACTCAGGCTGAGGTTGGAGGTTGGTAACCTACCTCGCTGTAAGAAGTTACAAAGTCCCAGGGCCAGAGAGAGGGTTTGAGAAGTACTCATGGGCAACTTTAGCCTAACTCTAATGACATGGTTAAATATTTGTTGAAGCGGTACACAATTGTACAGTATGCTTCATGTGTGTGTGATGTTAGTGTGATGTTCTGAGAGTTATGCATGTTTGTACTTACTGGTACGGACACTTCATAAACGTATCCGAAATATGGTGTCCCGACAAAGATAGGGGGTGTGTCCTGGGTATCAATCACATTGATTGTCAAGGTGGCAGAGGATGACATCACCTGTTCCTTCCCATTGTAATTTCCACCACCATCCTGTTACAGAATCAAATATCCCAAATTATGCATACTTATTTTGTGTAATTTAAATTAAAAGATCAGACATGGCTGTGTGGTCCTTTAACCATTATTTATCCAAGTTTGTCTTAATTGAGATAAAATCTATCTTTCAAGAAGGACTCGGCACAAGATAGCAGCACAATCAACAGTAGAGATAACAAGGTGGATCATACTGCTGCTGGAAGTCTGTGCCCTACAATTTTTCAGAATTCGCGGGCAGTCCATCTTATTTATGTTGGGGGAAAAGTCGATGTAAAACATTGTTGAATTCAAACGTTCTGCTGACAGGTCCAAGACAGTTTGCGATTCTTTTCTCTTTCCAGATACAGCATAAATTACTGCTAAAGATTCTGCCAACACAGTAAATAGACCGGTAGCTTATGTAAAATATTTGACAGTATGGGTAGGCTACAGTATTGCTGTGCGATAGGAGCACGACATCATTGCCTATTTAATCTCTGAGCGTATACCAAGACAGGACATATAAACCCAATAATCTATTGATAAACTAAATATTTAACAGTAATTTGTCTTTTGCATGCCGTGTCTTGATGCCAATAGTTCCAAATTATACAGTAAATGAAGGGCATTATTGTCATACAGGATATTTATAACGGGAAGCATGTGTATGTATGGCGTGCGCCAAGTTTATGAATCTCAATATTTGTGTACGTGCGCAGACTTCTCAGAAATGGCGCATGCAGAAATGTAGTGTGAAATTTGCGCAATAGTTATAAATGAGGCCCCAGGACACTAGCATGCCTGAATCCTAGATTTAACCACAGTGACATTGGCCAATTGCCTGAATGTGTTTTTATTAGCGGTGTGCTATTGATTTTTCATTTACTTCATGTATATCCTGTTTATCATGAGGATTCAGTACCCCATTCCTTATTATAAGGTGATAAAGAGTGAGCATGTTGTTTGCCAATACATGATATACTGTAGGGTTATCAGTGTTATCAGTGGCAGTCAATGACCATTACCTTGGCCACCACTGTGATGAAGTGTGTCGTCGACCTCTCATAGTCCAGCATCTCCCCGGGCTTGATCCTCAGCACACCACTGTGTCGGTCTATGGCAAACTTACTGGACTGACCATTAGTCTGTCATGGCAGAAAGAAAGGCATCATATTAAAAGCTTAAATACATACCGATGACATCAAACAGCAAAGAGCCTCTCCATCCTGAAACCCCACCATCACCACTCACTCAGGTAAATGTGAGCAGACATCTCATGCCAGTATTCAGATAAATACATAACCACTACTCTAAGGACCATGGGAATTTAGACAAAGAGTGTATACAATATATGCATATCTATGTTTGGATATAAAGAGGCCATATGCCCTGAAGAGGGGCAGGCAGGTAAAAAGCTGGTGTGTCCAGATGTGCTTTGCATCAGTGTCACTCTTGCCCAGCTATGCTCTGCTCCTAATAGCACGTCCCCACACAAAGTGCACAACAACATTCCCGCCATCTCCGGCCAAAGCAGCCCTCTAAGCCACCAATACCTCACACAAATTGAACTGTGATTTAATCCCCGGCCGATGAGCCCCATAACTACACACACGTGTTCACATACATACACGTGCATGTGTGTGTAAACATACACACAGGACTGTTTCGCTAGCACGGACTAGAATATGTTCCGGGATTCATCCGATAACATTGAGGAGTTTACCACATCAGTCACTGGCTTCATTAAGAAGTGCATTGACGACGTCGTCCCCACAGTGACCGTACGTACATATCCCAACCAGAAGCCATGGATTACAGGCAACATCTGCACTGAGCTAAAGGCTAGAGCTGCCGCTTTCAAGGAGCGGGACAATTTTCCGGACACTTATAAGAAATCCCTCTACGCCCTCTGACGAACCATCAAACAGGCAAAGCTTCAATACAGGACTAAGATCGAATCCTACTACGCCGTGTCTGACGCTCATTGGATGTGTCTGGGCTTGCATACTATCACGGATTACAAAAGGATACCCAGTCACCAGCTGCCCAGTGATGCGAGCCTACCAGATGAGCTAAATGCCTTCTATGCTTACTTCAAGGCAAGCAACACCATAGTGCCCTCCAAGCTCATCACTAAGGTCAGGACCCTGGGACTGAACACCTCCTGCTGCAACTGGATCCTCGACTTCCTGACGGGCCGCCCCCAGGTGGTGAGGGTAGGCAGCAACACATCCGCCATGCTGACCCTCAACATGGGGGCCCCTTAGGGGTGCGTACTTAGTCCCCTCCTGTACTCCCTGTTCAACTACGACTGCATGGCCGCGCACGACTCCAACACCATCACCAAGTTGGTTGATGACACGACTGTGGTAGGCCTAATCAGTGACGACGATGAGACAACAACCTCTCCCTAAACGCCAACAAGACAAAGCATGCCCCCATCCACATTGACAGGGCTGTAGTGGAGCGGGTTGAGAGCTTCAAGTTCCTCGGTGTCCATATCACTAAGGAATTAACATGGTCCACAAATACCAATTAACATGGTCCACAAATACCAATAAAGTTGTGAAGAATGCACGACAATGCGTCTTCCCCCTCAAGAGGCTGAAAAGATTTGGCATGGGCCCTCAGATTCTCAAAAAGTTATACAGCTGCACTGTTGAGAGCATCTTGACTGGCTGCATCACCGCTTGGTATGGCAACTGCTTGGCATCTGACCACAAGGCGCTACAGAGGGTAGTGCGTACGGCCCAGTACATCACTGGGGCCCAGGCTCCCTGCCATCCAGGACCTCTATACCAGGCTGTGTCAGAGGAAGGCCCTAAAAATTGTCAAAGACTCCAGCCACCCAAGTCATAGACTGTTCTCTCTGCTACCACACTTCAAGTGGTACCGATGCACCAAATCTGGAACCAACAGGAACCTGAACAGCTTCTATCCCCAAGACAAGAGACAGCTAAATATTTAACCAAATGGCTCCCAGGCTATCTGCATTGACCCACTTTTGCATTAACTCTTTTAACTCATCACATATGCTGCTTGCTACTGCTTATTATCGATCCTGTTGCCTAGTCAATTTTCCCATACCTACAGTGCCTTCAGAAAGTATTCACTCCCCTTGACTTTATCCACAGTTTGTTGTGTTACAGCCTGAATTTAAAATGTATTAAATTCCGATGTTTTGTCACTGGCCCACACACATTAACCCATAATGTCAAATAGGAAATATGTTTTTCGAAATTTTTACAAATTAATTAAAAATGAAAAGCTGAAATGTCGTGAGTCAATAAGTATTCAACCCCTTTGTTTTGGCAAACCGAAATAAGTTCAGGAGTAAAAATGTGCTTATCAAGTCACATAATAAATTGCATGGATTCACTCTGTGTGCAATAATAGTGTTGAACATGATTATTTTATGACTAGCTCTTCTCTGTACCCCACACATACAATTATCTGTAAGGTCCGTCAGTCGAGCAGTGAATTTCAAACACAGATTCAACCTCAAAGATCTTCATTGCCTCGCAAAGAAGGGCACCAATTGGTAGATGGGTAAAAAAATAAAAAAGCAGACATTGAATAGCTCTTTGAGCATAGTGAAGTTATTAATTACACTTTGGATGGTGTATTAAAGTTTAATTGCTTTGCCACATGCCGCCTTCTTTTCACTCTGTCAATTTGGTTTGTATTTCGAGTAACTACAATGCTGTTGATCCATCCTCAGTTTTCTCCTATCACAGCCATTAAACTCTGTAACTGTTTTAAAATCATCATTGGCCTCATGGTGAAATCCCTGAGCGGTTTCCTTCCTCTACGACAACTGAGTTAGGAAGGACGCCTTTATCTTTGCAGTGACTGGTTGTGCTGATACACCATCCAAAGTGTAATTAATAACTTCACCATGTTCAAAGCAATATTAAATGTCTGATTTTTTTTACCCATCTACCAATAGGTGCCTTTCTTTACGAGGCATTGTAAAACCTCCATGGTCTTTGTGGTTGAATCTGTGTTTGAAATTCACTGCTCGACTGAGGGCCATTAAAGACAATTGTATGTGTGGGGTACAGAGATGAGGTAGTCATTCAAAAATTATGTTAAACACTATCATTGCACACATAGTGAGTTCATGCAACTTATTATGTTACTTGTTTTCATTATGACTGCCATAGGCCAATGGCCACTGACGTTTGATTTTGTAAATTAAAAAAATTAGCCAAAAAGAAAGCTGTCCTGCTCCTTCCCTGACTTTTCCTAAATGTTTGTATTTTACATTGTTCATTTGTCAGAATTTTGAAATCACAAACAAAAAGGTATCTAGAGCCTTTTTACCTGTTGCTTTCATACCTATTCCCACCAAGACAATGTGCTGTAGGACGTTGGTACCCAGCCAGAAATATACGATGCCAGTCAGCCTGCACAGCCAGGCCATCTCTCTCTCATCACTGAATGAATGACAAATGGATGAATGGGCGATAATTATGCACCTTACTTCACCATTGAATTTAAATTAGGCCTAACTGAATGATAAGGAGGGTGAAGAGGTTGATTTAATTTAGAAAGACAATAGTGTAATGATGAGTTTGTATTATGCCTATCTATCAGTGTCACGTTCGTTTAAGGACGGGTCAGACCAAGGCGCAGTGTGAAATGCGTACATGTTTATTTCACTGATAAACACACGAACAAAACAAACCAACGACACGTGAAGTCCTAAGGCTAAACACAATACAAGCCTCAACCACGGAACAAGATCCCACAAAAACTGAATGCAAACAGGCTGCCTAAGTATGATCCCCAATCAGAGACAACGAGTGACAGCTGTCTCTGATTGGGAATCACACCCGGCCAAACATAGAAATACAACACCTAGACTGAGAACATAGAAAATACAACATAGAACTCCACACCCTGACTCAACATACTAGAGTCCCATACGTCAGGGTGTGGCAGTACCCCCCTCCCCCCCACAGGTGCGGACTCCGACCACACAAACCTTACATAACAGGGTAGGGTCTGGGTGGGCATTCCGGCTCCTTGCACCAGGCCAGTGGTGCGTGTTGCCAGTCCGGCCCGGCCCCGGCCTGGTGCGTGGAGCAGGAACAGACCGGGCCGGACTGGCAACACGCACCACTGGCTTGGTGCGGGGAGCAGGAATGGGCCAGGCCGGACTGGCGACACGCACCACTGGCCTGTTGCGAGGAACAGGAACAGGCCATACCAGACTGGGAACACGCACCACTGGCTTGGAGCGGGGAGCAGGCACGGGCCGTACCAGACTGGGAACACGCACCACTGACTTGGTGCGAGGAACAGGAACGGGCCGGGCCGGACTGGGCACACGCACCACTAATTTGGTGCGAGACGCAGGCACGAGGTGTACCGGACTGGGAACTGACATTAGAGATCTCCGACTGTACCAGTCTTTCACTCTCCGCGCCCAGTCCTCCTCCCGTGAGGACTCCTCCCTGAGCCCCCACGAGTGCAGTGGTCGGGGCTCTTCTCCATCGATCCCCGACCACCCTTTTAGCCCCCCCAAACATTTTTCTTGGGGCTGTCTCTCGTGCTTCCTCCTCGGCCGGCGCCTTCTGTGTTGCCGTTGCTCCTCTCTAAACCGGGCCTCCACTGTCTCCTCCCAAGGACGGCGATCCATCCCAGCCTGAATCTCCTCCCATGTCCAGGATCTCCTCCCATGTCCAGGATGTCTGCTCCTGGGCACGCTGCTTGGTCCATTTTTGGTGGGATCTTCTGTCACGTTTGTTTAAGGACGGGTCAGACCAAGGAGCAGCGTAAAATGCGTACATGTTTATTTTACCGATAAACACACGAACAAAACAACAAACCAGCGACACGTGAAGTCCTAAGGCTAAACACAATACAAGACTCTAACACGGAACAAGATCCCACAACAACTGAATGCAAACAGGCTGCCTAAGTATGATCCCCAATCAGAGACAACGAGTGACAGCTGTCTCTGATTGGGAATCACACCTGGCCAAACATAGAAATACAACACCTAGACTGAGAACATAGAAAATACAACATAGAACTCCACACCCTGACTCAACATACTAGAGTCCCATACGTCAGGGTGTGACAATCAGCAGCAAATAATTTGACCACACACCTTCTCTTTTACATTTTACTTTGTAAAAAGAAGCTGTTATGGGACTGTTTTATTTGCTACAACTCTTTTACTAATCGAATGTATTGTAAGGGAAACAAAAAAATGCAATGTGTTGCAGTAGGCCTTTAGAATAATGCAAAACATATCCTTGACTCTATCCAACTTGATGAGCGGGAAATATATGATGCCAGTCAGCCTGCACAGCCAGCCCATCGAAACTACACCTAAACTATACCGAAACTAATTTCACACATAATAAGAGTCAGCCTATAGACACGATTACATTGACAATAATCTGGTGAGTAACAATATTAGGCCTATCAGTTGTCAAATTGTACATGAAGACATGGGCGCATCATGTAATTTACAGATGCAGGGAAAGGATCATCACTTTATCAAATCCTCCTTCAGAGTCACTTGCATATTTCTATATAGTATCAGTAAAAGCATATTGTGCAGTTTCTATTACACTTACCATTGTCAAATAACTCTCATAATTCAAGAGGTGTAGCTCTATTTACAAATGTCACTTTTTCCAGGGATATCCCTGCTGTCCATGCATTCAGCACATGACCACTCGCGTGGCACCATTTCTTTGGCTACTAAACAAAAAGTAGTAACATAATAAACTTCGTAAATGATATCATAGGTAGGACTGGTGGAGTTATGTCACACATGCAGCTAACAAAAACATATGGAAATGTCTGCTCTACCCAAAATTACAACCAAATAATTGCAGCATTACCGCAAAAATGGAAGAGGAAAGTGGAAGGGGGAAAAAGGAAGGAACTTCTCTGTTGGCCCTGCATTAAAGAACATAATTGGTTAAAGAAAATTCGGATAAATAAAAAAGTATACCAGTTTAATTTAAGGGCCAAAGGATTGACAGCCGTCCCATATAGATTGCAAAATAGTTGGGAAGAGATTTTTGACGTACCGATTACATAGCATACTGTTTATGAACTGATACGCAAAACGACGCCGGATTCAAAACTTATAATTTTTCAATTTAAATTATTCTACAAAATTCTTGCTACCAATAGAATGTTATTTATATGGAGGATACAATCTTCCCAGCTCTGCAGATTTTGGTACTGTCCATTTGTAGCTTGTTTTTGGACTCAGGTCCATGAATGGCTAAAGGATTGCAATATTTACCTGGAGCTAACCCTGCAGATAGCACTACTGGGTGATCTGAAAAATCACAGTCAATCGATCAATAATATAATAATACTTTTAGCAAAAATGTTTATTTTCAATTTACAATCTGTAGAAACAATGAGAATAGAAGGGTTCAGAACTTTTGTAAAACATCACAGTACAGTTTAACAATATATTGCAAATAGAAATCCAATATGGATGGTGTTAAGTGATAGATGGGTGGTGTTGAATGGAGTTGAAGGATGGGACTAATAACAACTAACAACAACATGATAACTAATGTAAAGCATACTGTGTCCATAATAAGTATATAGGTTATAGGTTGAGAGCTTTGTGAAAGAGCACAGTTAGAAAGAAATGGCATATAGAAGCAAACTGGATGGACATTATGAAAATGATCGGAGAGGTTGAGGGTAGAGGAAGTTTAGGAGTAAAAACAAACAAAATGAATTATTGTAAAATTGACTGTGTCAATAAAATATGTATAGTATGTATAAGCTGGAAGTAGGCTTGCCATAACAAAGGGGTAGAATACTTACTGACTCAAGACATTTCAGATTTACATTTTTTATTAATTTGTAAGCATTTTGAAAAACATAATGCCACTTTGACATTAGGGGGTATTGTGTGTAGGCCAGTGACACAAAATCTAAATGTAATCCATTTTAAATTCAGGCTGTAACACAACAAAATGTGGAAGAAGTCAAGGGGTGTGAATACTTTCTGAAGGCACTGTATGTTTGGGACAAATCCAAAAGAACACATTACTGAGTACCACTCTCCATATTTTCAAGCATAGTGGCGGCTGCATCATGTTATGGGTACACTTGTAATTGTTAAGGACTGGGGAGTTTTTCAGGATAGAAAATAACCAGAATGGACCTAAACACAGGCAGTCCTAGGGGAAAACCTAGTTCAGTCTGCTTTCCACCAGACACTGGGAGATGAATTCACCTTTCAGCAGGACAATAACCTAAAACACAAGGCCAAATCTACACTGGAGTTGCTTACCAAGAAGACAGTGAATGGTCCTGAGTGGTCGAGTTACAGTTTTGATTTAAATCTACTTTAAAATCAATGGCAAGACCAGACAATGGTTGTCTAGCAATGATTAACAACCAATTTGATAGAGCTTGAATAATTTTGAAAGGAATAATGGGCAAATGTTGCCCAATCCAGGTGTGGAAAGCTCTTAGAGATTTACCTAGAAATACTCACACAAGTAATCCCTGCCAAAGGTGCTTCTACAAAGTATTGATTCAGGGGTGTGAATATTTATGTAAATTATATATTTCTGTATTTCATTTTCAATACATTTGTAAAATTTCTAAAAACATGTTTTTCATTACGGGCATTGCCATTGGCTGCATGGAGTTGCATTAAGATAAATCCCATGCAGCCTTGTTTAAAAGTTCAAACACTGGAATGTGAGATGTAATCTACACCTCGATTAGGCTGATAGAAATCATAATTATTTTGTTTAATTATTTTTTATTTGAGCGTAGTTATTTATATATAGCCTACACTTTCTCGTTCTGAACTTCTAACGCGAGTGGGATGGGTGTGGCTTCCTGACAATGATCAAGAGCAGCTGATCACCGATTTGACAGCTCCAACACAGTAACACCCCTGACACCGACAAAACATCAGCTATGCGGGAGTCGGCTATGGCCGGTTAACACTTGATTTGATTTAATCTAGGCCTTAGTGCAGACCTGCGGTGACCTCTGGGTGGGGACTGGTTGGGGGCTTATCCTAGCCAGATGTTACAGTACCTGTAGATAGAAGGTGACCGAGCCTCCAGAGCCTGTATCCCGATCCACAGCCAGCACTTTGTAGATACTACTCCCAGATTCAGAGTTCTGGGATAAGCAGAAAAAAACACAAGGTAGTAATGTAGGGCATGACATGTAGGGCAAATTGAATAGGCCAGGGTAGAATGATCGCTGTTTTGGTTTAACTTCATTTGGGGGAAAACCTTGTCCACTGGTTACATTTTCTCTAGGTTTTTGCAGTTTTCATGTGCACTGACACCCATTCAAATCAATAGACAATTTGTTTCTCTTTCATAGCAAATAAATGTTAATGACCATGAACATTACAATGAGCGTTACAATGGTCGATATAATGTAATTATTTCTAGTTGGACCTGACGCAATAGGGAAGAAGTGACGTCTGGTCATCAGCTAAGACAGCTATACTTTCTAAAGCCCATGGATGTTTTGCCTGTTAGCTAATATAAGGAAAGTATAGCATCGACGGTTCTGATTTTTTAAAATATATGTTATTGCCTTCATTTTTTATAAATTACATTATATTAGCCAACAGAAAAAACATATATGTTTTCTATAATGAGAGCTGTACCAGGCCTGGACTTCCTATTCTGCTCCCTATAAGCCCTGCTGAAAGAAAACAGCATAGACCAGCATAGATTTCAAGCTGGTCCATGCTGGTATATGCTGGTCAGTGCTGGTTGGATGCTGGTCAAGCTGGTCTGACCAGCATGGTCTAGCAGGTCTGACCAGCATGGTCTAGCTGGTTATGCTGGTTGACCAGCATGTTCTGCTGGTCAAGCTTGTCTAGCTGGTTAGGCTGGCCAACTAGCTGGTCAAGATGGTGATGCTGGTGACCAGCTCATGCTGGTGATTCTGGTGAACAGCTTTTGCTGGTATGCTGGTGATGCTGGTATGCTGGTGACCAAGCTGGTCCATGCCGGTCTATGCTGGTCCAGCATGGTCTAGCTGGCCAAGCTGGTCTGCAAAACCACACCCATCATTATCATATTTCCCAGCATGCTCTATTGCAGTTAGATTTGTAGAGTTGTTTGTTTCAATATCTTTTTTGTTTGTTGTGTTTTTGCATGTACATTGATTAATTAATTAATCTTCTGCTACACAAAGATAAATAACATACATTTTTCTAAACTAATCCAATCTGTTAGTTGGACCCGTTACCCATTACAATTGTTGGATATCCCCACTGGCTGGATTCCAATAGAAATTAAACATCACTTTTCAAGCCAGCATAATATGACTTTATGCTGGTCACCAGCAAAAACACAGTGAAGGCTGGTCACCAGCATGGTCTATGCAGTTTTTTTCAGCAGGGGAGATCTTGTCTTTCACTACAGTATAACCCAAAAACCTGGACATCATGTCCAGTACAGTACAGCTGTGCCAATTGCACTTTCGGAAGTATTGCATACCGACTGTTGAGAATTAAAACACTTTTTATATGAAGGCCACAATGTTTTACCTCTGGAACATCCAAAAGAGAGGGCAGGTTTTTGAACACTGGTCGTTCATCATTGGCATCCATGACAAACACTGTGACCTTTTCAGTAACCTGCAATAAGAGAGGAGGCAACAGGGAATTCAATGACATATTTTTGATGAATGACAGATAATTCATAGTGTCTATAATTATTTTATTTTTTTACTATATTTTATTCGGTTTACGTATAAAAACCAAGTATAACTGAGTATGCTTACCTTATTTCGGCCATCTGTGATACTGACAAGAACTTCAATAGAATCTAAAATCTTTGGTGGCAGAGGAAATAATGTCCCTCAAAATACAGTAGTTGATGTCAAAATTTCAAGACTTTGAGGCCACTGAATGTGAATGAAAGCTACATCAGACAAGGATAAATATTATACTCATATATAATATATTTAATCTGAACCAATCAGAAAACATTCAAACTGTGTGTGCTATATGTTGATGTGAGGTGTACCTCTCTGTCCAGTTCTTCCACCAGAGTTATGTTTCCAGACTTGGGCTCCACTCTGAAGTATTCTTTGGCACCAGGTTCAAAGTTCAACCCATACCTCACCTCTTGTCCTTCCGGGTCGGTGCCATTGAGAGCATAGATCTGTGTGCCTGAGGAGCAAATTCATAAAATTTTCACAATACGCTACATTCTCACTGTAAGCTGTGGTTGAATTTTTTGTTGTTGACAGAAACATTTGGGGAATTGGATAGGTTTGTTTTGGTAGATAAAGTCTTAGGCAGAGGCAGGAAGGAAGGGGGGAAGGTCCTCAGTATTTTGGAGAAAAGTCTGAAACAATAATTGTCAACCCAGTAAAAGCATGTCATTGGCTCATCTCATCTGCTTTTCCCCCCTCAAAATAATTGTCATCCTCACTGCAAAAAAAAATCCTGTAATCTTTACAGTAAATTACTGGCAGCACAGAAGCCAGTACATTTCTGTAGATTTACAGCAACTTTACTGAAACAAACATTTACAGCATTTTACTGGAACAGCTGTATTTTCTAGAATGTACAGTGTATTACTGGAAGCACAGTGATTGGTAAAACATTATAGATCTACAGTGTAGGCCGCTAGTGCCAACGATTGGCAGTATTTTTGTTCTATGTATTTGATATGCAGTGCCTACGGAAAGTATTAACACCCATTGACTTTTTCCACATTTTGATACGTTACAGCCTTATTCTAAAATTGATTAAATTGTTTTTTTTCCTCATCAATCTATACACAATACCCCAAAATGACAAAGCAAAAAAAGGTTTTTAGAAATCTTGGCTAATTAATAAAATACAAAAATCTGAAATAACACATTTACATAAGTATCCTTTACTCAGTACTTTGTTGAAGCACCTTTGGCAACGAATACAGCTTTGAGTCTTCTTGGGTATGATGCTACAAGCTTGGCACACCTGTATTTGGGGAGTTTCTCCCATTCTTCTCAGCAGATCCTCTCAAGTTCTGTCAGGTAGGATGGGGAGCGCCACTCCTGCATTGTCTTGTTTTCATCAAGGTTCTCTCTGTACTTTGTTCCATTCATCTTTGCCTCGATCCTGACTAGTCTCGCAGTTCCTACCATTGAAAAACATCCCCACAGCATGATGCTGCCACCACCATGCTTCACCTGGGATGTGCCAGGTTTCCTCCAGACATGACGCTTGGCATTCAGGTCAAAGAGTTCAATCTTGGTTTCATCAGACCAGAGAATCTTGTTTCTCATGGTGTGAGAGTCTTTAGGTGCCTTTTGGCAAACTCCAAGTGGGCTGTCATGTGCCTTGTACTGAGGAGTGGCTTCCGTCTGGCCACTTTACCATAAAGTCCTGATTGGTAGAGTGCTGCAGAGATGGTTGTCCTTCTGGAAGGTTCTCCCATCTCCACAGAGGAACTCTAGAGCTCTGTCAGAGTGACCATTGGGTTCTTCGTCACCTCCCTGACCAAGGCCCTTCTCCCCCGATTGCTCAGTTTGGCCAGGCTGCCAGCTCTATGAAGAATCTTGGTGGTTCCAAAGTTCTTCCATCTAAGAATGCTGCAGACATTTTTTGGTACCCTTCCCCAGGTCTGTGCCTCGACACAATCCTGTCTTGAAGCTCTACGGACAATTCCTTCAACCTCATGGCTTGGTTTTTGCTCTGACATGCACTGTCAACTGTGGGACCTTATATAGACTGATGTGTGACTTTCCAAATCATGTCCAATCAATTGAATTTACCACAGGTGGACTCCAATCAAGTTGTAAAAACATCTCAACGATGATCAATGGAAACAGTATGCACCTGAGCTCAATTTCAAATCTTATAGCAAAGGGTCTGAATACTTACGTAAATAAGGTATTTATGTTGTGTATTTATGATACATTTGCAAAAATGTCTAAAAACCAGTTTTTGCTTTGTCATTATGGGGTATTGTGTGTAGATTGATGTAATAATAATGTAATCAATTTTAGAATAAGGCTCTACAGTAACAAAATGTGGAAAAAGTGAAGTGGTCTGAATACTTTCCGAATGCACTGTACTTCTAATAAGTTGTACTCAAAGTCAATGAAGGTCGTTATTACTTTAAATGATTATATTGTACTGACTCAAAACTAAATGAGAAGTCAAACCAGCAATTGTTTTTAAAGATATGATAACAAATGAACTTTTCCCCAGCATGCTCTACTGCAGGTAGATTTTTTGGAATTGTTTTTAATATCTGTGTTTTTGCATGTACATTGAGTGATTGATTGATTAAATGTTATGCTACAAAAAGTTTTAAAAAAAAAATCTCAACTAATCCTAATTTTTGCACCCGTTACTGAAATGGTTGTTCCAGTTTAACTGGCTTAGGTATTTTCCTCCTACTGTTCTTAACCCTGGCAGTCATTATGAGTGCAGGTTGCGGGTGAATACAAATGTAATCTGTTGGGTAGCCTAAGGCTGGCTCGAGTCCAATAGGAATTACACATCACCTTCTAAGCCAGCATAATGTAATTTACAGTTAGGGTTAGTGGGGGAAAATTACATTCAGACGGGCTATGCTGTTTTTTGCTTAGAGAATTGTATCTTATGTTCTAGTTTTTTTCTAAGCTGATACAAACTTGTCTTTGTGTGATTTAGTCATAAGACTGGGCGTATAGCTAAGAGCCGTTTGTGTGCGACTACAGCATGTGACACATCCCGTGTTTTTACTATCTACAGGATCTCAGCTGTGTGGAAACTTGCAGAAAGGAGCACATTATAGTGTGAGCTGTGGCAAATGCAGTTAGACAGTTGAGCCCTCGTGCTATCAACCTCGGGCTATCTTAATCTGCACAGACAAACTAATCGCCTTTTACACACTATGTTCCCCACCCCTGTTTACATACATCTGCTAAACTGCGACATAGACAAGATGTTGTACTTTCTATAAAAGCTGAGAGCCAACTCTGTTCATTGGGCTCTTGACTCTGCACCATTGAGTGACTGTTAACCGCTCCATTTTTGCAAATCTTATAATAAAGTTGTTTGAAGAATCTACAGTCTCTCTTCTTTAGAATTTCCACAACAATTTGGTGATGAGGATGGGATGGCTAACTCCATCTGCTGATCGCTCCCGGGGAGACCGAGGTTAACCATGCAGGGGGGCTACAGTAGACGTGGCTCAGGGAGCCCACACTCTGAATAAGCGGAGCAGAAAGGGACCTGCCTCGGACCCGGCAGGGAGCGTCAGTTGACGGATAAGCCATCCCGAACAGACAGAGTTAAGGGTGAGACTGATTTTCTTAAAGGTAACCTCCAATTGGGGAAAGTTCTAGGAACTTTTAGAAAATCCTGTTCTGGGAATAGGTCAGGCATGTTAGAGATACCAGGACAGAGTCCTGATGAAAGCGAATCCAGGATAAGATCCTGAGGTACTATACAGATACCAGGACACGGTCCTGAGGTAGAAGTAAGAAAATATTCCTGCAGGTTAGAAAAACATTGTAAAAGAACATTAATTATTCAGTGGACTGGTAAAACAGTTGGTTATGATTGGGAAACCAGCTATACATTTAAAATGTGCATAGGAAGAACTACCATTTGGGTACAACATTTAAAATTACATAGAGTAATACGAATATATTTTGATGGAGAAGAAATGACTTAAATTATAAGAAAGGAAGACATACCTAACCAAATACTGTTTGTTTTGTGTGTTTGTTTTTGTTTCCTGAGTTCGTGTGTATTGACGAGAGATTTATATTATGGACGGACGATGGACCCTAATTTTGGTAATATGTGTTGTCAACAACAGTGATATTTCAAGCGTGACACTGGTATAAGACATTAGGTCTCACATATTCTCCAGTAGTAAATTGGCAGACACTTCAGTATTGGTTCTAATACAAGGTATCAGGTGCTGTGACCAGTTAAAGGGCACAACTCTCCGGGGAAGTGGGTATCACTACCTTGGACAGTACCAGTCAAAAGTTTGAACACACCTACTCATTCAAGGGTTTTTCATTATTTTTCCTATTTTCTACATTGTAGAATAATAGCGGAAGACATCAACACTATGAAATAACACATTTGGAATCATGTAGTAACCAAAAAAGTGTTAAACAAATCAAAATATATTTTAGATTTTAGATTCTTCAAAGTAGCCACCCTTTGCCTTGATGACAGCTTTGCACAATCTTGGCATTCTCTCAACCAGCTTCATGAGGAATGCTTTTCCAACAGTCTTGAAAGAGTTCCTACATATGCTGAGCACTTGTTGGCTGCATTTCCTTCACTCTGCGGTCCAACTCATCCCAAACAATCTCAATTGGGTTGAGGTTGGGTGATTGTGGAGGCCAGGTCATCTGATGCAGGACTCCATCACTCTCCTTGGTCAAATATCCCTTACACAGCCTGGAGATGTGTTTTGGGTCATTGTCCTGTTGATAGTCCCACTTAGCACAAACCATATGAGATGGCGTTTTGCTGCAGAATGCTGTGGTAGTGCAGTTAACTCTAATGAACTTATCCTCTGCAGCAGGGGTAACTCTGGGTGGTCCTTTCCTGTGGCGTTCCTCATGAGAGCTAGTTTCATCATAGCGCTTGATGGTTTTTGCGACTGCACTTGAAGAAACTTTCAAAGTTTTTAAAATGTTCCGGATTCACTGACCTTCATGTCTTAAAGTAAGGATGGACTGTTGTACTGTTCTACAGTGAGGTTGTACTTTCTATAAAAGCGGAGAGCCAACTCTGTTCGTTGGGCTCTTAACTCTGCACCATTGAGTGATTGTTAACCACTCCATTTTTGCAAATCTTATAATAAAGTTGTTGTTTGAAGAATCTACAGCCTCTCTTCTTTAAAATTTCCACAACAGGTTGCCAAATTCTGGTATATTTCTGAGGTTTTCCAGAAAATCCTGGAAGATTACTGGGGGGAAAAATTATAAAGTTTGTGATTTTGCAAACCTACTTGCAGGCCTGATGTGGCTTGTAAACTATGAGTTTCAGGTCACTGTATAAGGCCTTATGATATACTGTATGTAATGGTTCAATTATAATGATAATATTCACATAGGAACTCATTTGTGAAGGCCACAACACTGAAAATGAAAGAATTCAACAACCATGTCTCTGTCATTAACAAATACAGTCATGGGGAGTAACTCTACAATTCAATCAAAAAGGCAAGGCACACTGGGAAATGATTGGAGGCGTGGCTTAGTGGGGGCATTAAATTTAAGTATACATTACTCAAAAAAACTGTATTTGTATGACTCATGAAGGTAGTACTGCTCCCTTCAGCTATTTAAGTTTCTTAACTTTTTTTTGTATTGGTAATCGGTTTCCTCAAAACGTTTGCGTAGCCAGAGCTTATCTGGTTTTACAGTGTAGTGACTGGGTGTATTGATACACTATCCAAAGTGTAATTAACAACCACCATCCTCAAAGGGATATTCAATGTCTGCCTGGAAATACAATTTCAAGTCTGGTACGGATAGTCCTCCTACAGCCAAAGAGCTGTTGTTTCTGATGAAGCATCCAAGATATGTAAAAGTCGACTTACGTTATCCAGCCGGAGCGTTCTAATTTCTGAATAATAGTTTAGATGGTTTAAAGCCTTAATAACACTGCCGTCCAATCACCAATTTTATTTCAGAAAACTGCCATTTACACATGAGCTACAAATAGATATAATTGGTTCAGGGCTTTATGGGCAGTTTCTTTACTTAAATGAAATGTCACAGAGCAAATCCTCCATTTTGGGGGTGGGGCTCATCGCGCTCTAGCGACTCCTTGTTCAGGAGCCTGTTAGTATCAAGAGCTGGTATGGCTTGCCGTGCAGAAGCAGAGAGAACAGTCTATGGCTTGGGTGTTTGGATTCTTTAATGGTTTTCCGGGCCTTCCTTTCACACGGCCTGATATAGAGTGATGTACTGGGCTGTCCGCACCACCCTCTGTAGCGCCATGCAATCGAGGGCGGTGCTTTTTACATACGAAGTGGTGATGCCGCAAGTCAAGATGCTCTCATTGGTACAGCTTATAACTTTTGAGGATTTGAGGGCCCATACCAAACCTTTTCCACCTCCTGATGGGGAAAAGGCTCTATCACGACTTCTTCACGACTGTGCGCGTGTGTGTGGACCATTTTATGTTCTTAGTGATTTGGACAGAGAGGAACTTGAAGCTCTCGACCTGCTCGACTGCAGCCCCGTCGAAGTGGATGGGGGTGTGCTCGCCCCCCAGTTTCCTGTAGTCCACGATCAGCTCCTTGTTACGTTTGATACCAGCGCGCCAAGGCATGCGGCGAAATAGCTAAGCAGTTAATTTCAAAGCAGTGTGCCGATGCTTGTATCGCTTTATCAGAAGAATGTGATCAATGACGTCCAAAGTTTTGTTTAGTCGAACAACCACCTGATTGGTTTGGTATTGGTTTTGGAAGAAGACAAAAAGGCTACACTGCGCATGCGCTATGTTGTGTGAGACGTCATGTATAACAATTAGGCTTTTCTAAATCATTGTGATCACCAGTTGCCACTAGTGTACAATGTGTTGATCAAAGCCTCGAGTAAGGAATAGGGCTGTGGCGGTCATGGAATTTTGTCAGCCGGTGATTGTCAAGCAAATTGACTGTCGGTCTCATGGTAATTGACTGTTAATTAATATTATTACATTTAGCACCCGTGGCTTCCACGCATAGCCTACAAGCCACTGATGCAGACCTTTGGAACATCTACATTTTAAAAAGTCGAATAAATCCATTTAATATAGCCTACACAATCACAATGAATACATTATTTATTTTAGACAGATCTAAAGAAACATGATATGAAGAAAATGTAGTCTATTTCAGAAGAACAGAATAGCATACTCTGAGTTGTCCTTATGTTAGGCCCTGATCTGGCTATGCCATATGGCTGTGGGCTACACTAGTTCATTTAGCAGACAAGATTTGCTTGGCATTATTTTATATTGTTTAATAGTTTGAAGAATACAATTGAACCTAGCTGAATGAAATAGAAAGGATATTTTCTCCAAATGATTTCCGAGGGAGTGCGCACATGCGGCAATTCTGTGTTGAGCGGTTAACAAAGAAACAGGTCCTCCTATATGCTTAACCTCTTCAACACTAGGCACCTAGCTAAAGTGCCTGCCTCGAAAATGCATGCCCAAATTGAATAGAGTATATCTCCAAAACGACAAGGGCTATCAATCATAATTAATTTGGGTATTACTGTGTCAGAGTACATGAAGCTAGAACACAGCATAAATTGGGAGGTTTTGATTCCGCCTGAAAGTAACTTCAGGTTTTATAGGGAATAATTTATTGGACTTATGCAGCTGCAGCCCCTAAACACTATGGGACCATAGCCCAATATCTGATGAGTACTTATGTGAATTTTGATGCCAATAAAGTAAAGTAAACCAAAGTTGTAGGGGTTTTAGTTGAAGTATGTTTAGGCGGATTACCAAATGGAGACATTTGGGTAGATTTGGGCACCATCAGTGCCATTTGACTTTTATCAGGTACCAGACAGCAAAAGGCATTTGATTTCACTAACATATCACTATATGTGTACATTCCATCAAAATACAACTGTTTTGATGTTGTTTCCCATGTTCTCCCAGACCTCTATACGTGTTCCCATTAAAATAAACCATACAATGGGAAAGTTTGACTCCAAACTGAGCAGATTTATTAGAAACTATAAACAACAAATTTAAAAACAAAAATTACACACATCCCAAAACTATAAACAATGATATGGTGTCCTTGGGTGGGTTGTCACACAAAATGTAGACCCTTTTTTCTCTTCTCTATTATGCCACCTATCTTCTTCTTCCTCTTCTTCCTCCCCAAATCTTCGAGTGGCAGGCCTACCTCCACCACGCTGACTTGGATGCACTGACTTTGAGAAAGCTTTTCCTTTTCTTTTGGGTTGAGGGCTCTTTACAGGGGACTCAGTGTCCGATGAAGACCGTGGCCGAGGGAGGGGAGCAGTGCTCTGCCTGAGGAAGGGGAAGCTGTGGCTCATCACCCCTATAATCATCTTCACTGTACAAACAAGACAAAAGAGAAAAGAAAATCATGACTAAAACACACTTGTATTCATTCATTGACAAATCTGACTCAAAACAGTCAGATATATAAAATAAATATCTACATCTATGACAAATATCAACATCTATGAGAATGTTGACTAAAGTGATAATTCAGTGACAATAAATAATACACATAGCGTTCTATTGTAAGTCAACTTGTGCGTGGGCCTCTAAGCTAAGCTAGCTAAGCTAGCGCTAACTTACGTTGAGCTTCAGTTACTCAAATAGATATTTTTGAATGTATGTTTTGTACTCATACAATAAATTAGTAATAGTAGTATTAGAAGTAATAAATAACAATGGGATTACATACTCTTCTGATGCTTGAGTAGGGCCCTGGACACGATAACCTTTGTTCTCGTCGTTGGGGTCTGGTTCGTCCGGTCTAAGCAGGTCCTCATCGTCTGATTCAGAGTCAATGGGGATACATGGAGTCCAACTTTCATCTGTTACAATTAATAACGCCTCTGTAACTGTATATTTGTTACTAGAGCCTGCCATATTTGAATAAACTTTGCGTTTTACCTCCAAAATTCGAGTGTTGTGGTGTGCTCTGCGTAACCATGCGTAATGCAGCAAGTCAACTAATATGAGACAATGACAATGGCACCTGGATATTTCAACAACCGGTTGGTCGATTTTGACATGTGACCCCTCTATCGAAAGTTCTGGATCTGTAGAATTAAATTAGAACAATGACAAACCACCGGGATTGCATCATATATCCAGAAGATGGCGACAAAACAGTGCCTGTTGTGATTGAACCAAACTACTGACTTCATCTTCAAACACATTGTTGGCCATGTAAAACGATGGAAACTCATTGAAATCGACTCAGAATGAGAAAGAGACCCTAGAGTATCTTTTCAAGTGGTTTTATTCGATCAGACACTACTTTTGGTAACAGAAACAACAAAGGTAAGACGCAGTTTGTTGTTGTGATTTTAAAAAATGGAAGTTTGTTATTGACGTTCTTTAATTAATAGTTTAGTGAGTGTTGGTCATAGAGGAACACAGCTATCACTGTTGGAATCAGTGAGGTAGCAGCTTTTGAATGGTGTATCGTTTGTGTAGATAGGTTGAGAAAAATACGTTATCTGTCTACGAATATATGGGCATGCACGGTTTCAAAATACAGTACTGGTTTTGCTATATGCTTATATATTTGCTTGGAGTCGGAATATTATTTAATTTGGGCAACAACAGTTTAGCTAGATTCACAGTTGAGACGCTTCTTGTTCCAGTAGTGTATAACATTCAGGTATTCACACATGTTTAAAAACCGTACTATGCCATTGTTTGAGATTGCGGGAGGAGTACCCCGGATATGGGGAACCTCGTGATGAAGAGGTTAATATAGAGTTATTTATCCAACTTTAGTTGTGATTCAAACGTTGGGCTTTATGTTTTGATTTTTTATACATTCTAAGGCTGAATGATGGGACCCTAATGATGATTAGAAAAAAGTTGCATGAAAAGCATGAGCTCTGCTTAGTTTTTTGCGCAGGCTGTAAACACTTCCTCAGTCTCTCATTCACAATTTTGACAAGCACTTGATAATATTCTCAAAAGGCCTCGAATTTCCTGGCGTCATTTCCCTTGTGTGGCCGTAATGCCCCCTAAAAAAATTCCATGCCCTTTGTGGCCAAAGTGGCCGTTGTGCCCTTGGCTGAATATAATAATTAAAATGTCCTTTCTCCCGGCTCTTAATCGCTGTGCTCCGACGCACCTCTCACTCACATGGCTATCTTAGATATCTCAATTCTTATTAGTCAATGCCCATCACGTGTCCAGGTCCTTCTCACAGGCATCTCAGCTCCAAAGTAGGCTACAAGTGAAGTCAGACACATCAGGGCTGTAACTGCGCTCGTCCATCTTATCGAATTCCGAGGCGCATATTGAAGATATTAGAAGAACAGTCCACATTGACTTTTCGTCAGCCAACAAGATGAGTAGGCCTAAGATACAGCAAAAGCACTAGCATATGTCAATCTACTATTCCCCGTAGTACAAAAGTTGAACTATTCTATTGGTCAACGTGTGCTTCTGTGCGAGAATGAAATATTCCGAACGTACTCTGAGACAGTTGTGGGATGCGATAGATCCCAAATTAATACAACCACTCAAATAAATAAAAAACATTTAAAAGCAATGAGGTTGATTAAAATGTAGCTTAAAATGTTGATAAACTATTAGGCTATTTCTTCACATTATAATTGCAGCAATGCGCACACAGCAGTAGGATCTAAGCGCAAATGTTCCAAAATGCAATCAATTAGCGGGAAAACACTATTCTCAAAAGTGACTGCAAATGCGATTATGCATGTAATGCTTCATTATAAAGTTGCATTTTTATGGTAAAAATTATCTTCCCCAAACTTTAAACTCACGCGCCGCCTATGTATGTCAGTTAGGCTCTACACCGGTTGTAAAGCAGATTAATGTGCTTAATTTTAAGAAGTTCATTGGTCACTTTACTTGGGATACAAACCTTATCAATATATAGGCCTATGGGCTAGGCTACGTGTGTGACTATGATTTGAAAAAGTCTTGTTTCTTGCCTTACTGAAACACGCTGGGCATCATTCACAAGTGATAATACATCATTCACAAGTGAAAGGCTAATTTCACCCATCAGACTATTCTTAATTTAATGGTGTCTTTACCTATACTAAATTAAATATGTGTAAAATTAGTTTGGATTTAAAATGGATCATTATCATGCACCTGTTTCAGAACAGGTGCAATTGAAAATAATACATGTCATCTATGCACTTAAATAGTGAATGGAGGACGCTTTTCCTGCTGTTAATTTTCATGCCAGCCAGGTAGGCTATACTCCCATTGTAAAGCGAAGCAATGTGCTTAATATTAGGAAAGTTGAGAATTAAATATAGTAGGCCTAGCCTATAGAAAGCTGATGGGATCCTCCTCTTTTTAATAGAGGCCATCAAACCTCTGTTTTACCATGAAAATGCATAGCCTATAGAAATGTTGCGCAACATGAGCTCAAGGGCTCTACTGAGCTCATGGGGTACCTAGCTAAAAGACAAGGAATATAATATCTATTGTTTACAGGAAACTCATTCAACAATTTTAGATGAAGTTGTGTGGAAAAAGGACTGTGGGGCCGAAATATACTTCTCCCATGGGCAAAGAAACTCAAAAGGGGTGATAATATTAATTAACAATAATTTTGATCCGAATGTGCAAATTGTCCAAACAGATCCGCAAGGTAGATGGATGATTTTAGTATGTTATTGGACCATAAACAGATATGGCTCATTAATCTATACGGTCCAAATAATGATGATCCATGCTTCTTTGAAAATATATATAATAATTGATCAAACCTACAAGCAATACAAGACTCAATTATTATGGTGGGAGATTATAATACGGTTTTAAATACCTCAGTGGACCGGAAAGGAAATCAAACTACAAACTATCACCCTCATGCACTTAAGGAAATCACAAATGTCATGGACATATTGGAAGTAGTGGATATATGGAGGCTTAAATATCCTGACCTAGTAAGATAGACATGGCAGAGGCTCAATCAAGATAGTCGTCTTGACTACTTTCTCATGTCATTCTCGCTGGCACCAAAAGTATAGAAAGTGTTGATGGGGACAGAATGCGGTCGGACCATCAAATAATTGCCATATATATTACTCTTACATAATTTCCAAGTGGGCTAGGATATTGGAAATGTATTCAAAGCCTATTGGATAACTAGGACAGAATAATTTATAAAGGACTTTTTCTGACATTACATAGGTACAGCAAATCCCCTTATTGTATTGGACACTTTTAAAGGCAATGCAATTCAGTACTCATGTCTAAAACAAAAGCAATTTAGGTAAAAAGAAATGGAAGGACTAATAGTACAGATAGATAGCAATAAAAACTATACTATAAAGGCACAGAATAAGTTAAGAGGAAAAACAAAAAGAAATGGAGGAACTTATTCAAGTAAGATCAAGTCTAATATATTGTCAAAATAAAGTGAACTGGATGGAAAATAAAAAAAAATGCAACAAATTATCTTTTAATCTTCAACATAGAAATGCTACCAAAAATAATTAACTGAAACTTTTGACAAACGATGGAGTCACCCATGATTCACCAAATTATATTTTGAAAGAGGAAGCAAAGTACTTTAAAAACATGTTTTCATTTCAGTCTCGTCCATCTCCACTGTATGGATTAACAACCATATAAAAAGACTCATGTGAAGGCCAAATTACAGAGGAGGAACTTCTTGATGCAATTAAAGCATTTAAGTCTGGGAAAACTCCAAGGTTTCATGGCATCCCAGTGGAGGTACACCAAACCTTTTTTGATATACTCAGAGGACCGCTATTACATGTCTTACCACTCCTACAAAAATGGTAGATTATCAGATACTCAACAAGAAGGTCTGACTTTATTATTCCTGAAACAGGATACAAGTGGTGAATATAAAGATACAGTCCATTAAAAAGTTGGAGGCACCCTACACATCAGTGTTGTGATGCAAAAATTCTAGCAAAATGCATAGCGCGTAGAATTAAAAAAGGTATTGTCGATATTATTCATCCTAATCAGATAGGTTTTTTTTACATGGACAATACATTGGAGATAATATAAGACAATTACTGGAAAGAATAGAACACTGAAAAATCTGGGAAACCAGGCTTGGTATTCATAGCTGACTTTGAAAAGGCTTTTGATAAAGTACGACTGGAATTTATATAGAAATGCCTGGACTGTTTCAATTTCGGAGAATCTCTAAAATGGGTTAAAGTTATGTATAGTAACACTAGGTGTAAAATAGTAAATAATGGCTACTTCTCTGAAAGTATTAAACTGTCAAGACGAGTAAAACAAGGTTGTCCACTATCGGCATATCTATTTGTTATGGCCATCAAAATGTTAGCTATTAAAATCAGATCCAACAATAATAGATCAATGCGTTAGAAATCAAGGGCTAAAAAACAAAGGTGTCATCATACACTGATGATTCTTTTAAATCCACAATTTGGATCCCTCCACAGCCTCGTAGATTATCTAGATATTTTTTCTAACATCTCTGGATTACAACCAAATTATGTAAACAACCAAAAGTGTACTATATTACGAATTGGATCACTAAAAAATTGTTGCAATTTTAGTTTAATCCACCAGAAAATACAGAACAAACAATACAACAACTATTGTGTTTAAACTCAAATATGCTAATTGATTAAAAAAACAACATTATTAAATGTTTTAAAAAGTTGTACAGTGAATTCTGAATGTATTCAGAACCCTTCACATTCTTCCACATTTTGTTACATTACAGCCTTATTCTAAAATGGAACGAAAAATTGTTTTTTCCCCCTCATCAATCTACACACAATACCCAATAATGACAAATCATAAACAGGTTTTTAGAAATTACAGCAAATTTATACAAAATCAAAAAGTGAAATATCACATTTACATAAGTATTCCGACACTTTACCCAGTACTTTGTTGAAGCACCTTTGGTAGTGATTACAGCCTTGAGTTTTCTTGGTTATGACTCTACAAGCTTGGCACACCTGTATTTGGGGAGTTTCTCCCATTCTTCTCTGCAGATCCTCTCAAGCTCTGTCAGGTTGGATGGGGAGCGTCGCTGCACAGCTATTTTCAGGTCTCTCCAGAGATGTTAGATCGGGTTCAAGTCCGGGCTCTGTCTGGGACACTCAAGGACATTCAGAGACTTGTCCCGAAGCCATTACTGCATTGTCTTGGCTGTGTGCTTAGGGTTGTTGTCCTGTTGAAAGGTGAACCTTCACCCCAGTCTGAGGTCCTGAGGGCTCTGCAGCAGGTTTTCATCAAGGATCTCTCTGTACTTTGCTCCGTTCATCTTTCACTTGATCCTGACTAGTCTCCCAGTCCCTGTCGCTGAAAAATATCCCCACAGCATGATGCTGCCACCAACATGCTTCACCATAGGGATGGTGCCAGGTTTCCTCCAGACGTGACGCTTGGCGTTCAAGCCAAATAATTCAATCTTGATTTCATCAGACCAGTGAATTTCTCATGGTCTGAGAGTCTTTAGGTGCCTTTTGGCAAACTCCAAGCGGGCTGTCATGTGCCATTTACTGTGGACTGGCTTCCGTCTGGCCATTCTACCATAAAGGCCTGATTGGTGGAGTGCTGCAGAGATGGTTGTCCTTCTGGAAGTTTCTCCCATCTCCACAGAGGAACTCTGGAGCTCTGTCAGAGTGACCATCGGGTTCTTGGTCACCTCCCTGACCAAGGCACTTCTCTCCCGATTGCTCAGTTTGACCGGGCGGCCAGCTCTAGGAAGTCTTGTTGGATCCAAGCTTCTTCCATTTAAGAATTATGGAGGCCACTGTGTTCTTTCGGACCTTCAATGCTGCAGAATGTTTTTGGTACCCTTCCCCAAATCTGTGCATCGACACAATCCTGTCTCGGAGCTCCACGGACAATTCCTTCGACCTCATGGCTTGGTTTTGGCTCTGAAATGCGCTGTCAACTGTGGGACCTAATATATAAACAGGTGTGTGCCTTTCCAAATCATGTCCAATCAATTACATATACAACAGGTGGACTCCAATCAAGTTGTAGAAACATCTCACGGATGATCAATGAAAACAGGTTGCACCTGAGCTCAATTTCGAGTCTCATAGTAAAGGGTCGGAATACTTATGTAAATAAGGTATTTCAGTTGGGGTTTTTGCATTGTCATTATGGGGTATTGTGTGAGGATGAGGATTTTTGATGAGGATTTTAAAAAAAAAACATTTTAGAATAAGGCTGTAACGTAACAAAACGTCACAAAGGTGAAGGTGTCTGAATACATTCCCAATGCACTGTATATGGGTCATGACAGTGTGATGTCATAACCTGTCATTATATGGTCAAGTTATGTCAGCTGTTATGACATATTATGACATGGTTATGACCGTGTCATAATGTGTTATGACACTGGGTGTCAAGTAAAGTGTTAACGTAAAGGACTTGTACAGGCTTTAAAATAATGTTGGGATTTTAAATTATTCCCGACTCGTCACGTGATAGGCTATAGGCCTAGTGTAATGGATATACAGTAAAAATGTATGTTGTAAAAGCCAATTATTGTTATTATATGCCTTATTCTTATCATATCATGTAATTCCAGATCAATTTTAAAAGCAATATCCCTTTGATGAATGTTGTATATAATGTTACGGCTATGATTGTGATACCTTGCAATTTGTTTACAGGTTTGAAAGAGACAATGTGTTCCCTAAGACTAAATGCTATTTGTAATTTGTTTCTAATAATCTCTCCTCCTTCTGGCTTCTTCTTCTTCTTTGGACTTTATATGGCTGTTGGCAAGGAGCCTACTCACTCGGGTAGCCACTGCACTGGACATCAAACTGGTGGACAGTGATGACTCTCCATCTGTCCCCATCTACACTGCGGCTGGAGATCTCCTTGGCACCCCACACTTTCACAAAGTGCATGGACGCTGTCCTGGCACATCTCAGGACAGGATCCTATTGATCCTCAATTACCTGGAAGATTGGCTGATTTGTGCCCCGACCAGGACCCAGGTCCTGTCAGACAGAGACACGCTCCTGACCCACTTCGGCGGGATGGGCAGTACTGTAAACGACAAGAAGAGTCATCTGACGCCCACCTAGAGGGTGGCCTTCATTGGCATGGTACTCATGAGAGTACGCCTGGCCACCAGAAGGTTTCAGGCGATCTTATCTTGCCTCGACCACTTTCGGCAGGGGCGGGTGGTGTCCACCCTGACCTGCCAACACCTTTTGGGCTTGCTGACGGTGGCCTCGTTGCTGATTCCCCTGGGCCTGCTCCAACTCCGGCCTCTTCAACTGTGGTTCAACTCCCACCGGCTGCACCCGAAGCGCCACTGTCACTGCCAGCTGCGGGTGACCGGACAGTGCCTCAGGGCATTGTTGAGATGGCGCTGTCGCTCCTTTCTCTCAGGTGGGGTGGAGATGCTAAAGATGTGCCGCCGGGAGCTGGTCAGCACAGATGCCTCCCAGATCGGCTGTGGGGGGTGTGACCAAGGGCAGGTCGGCCTGCGGCTGTTGGCTACCCCCTTGGAGCGGCAGGCACATCGATACATTAGAGCTCCGAGCTGTACTGCTGGCCCTGCAGCCTTTCCTTCCACATCTGAAGGGAAGACATGTCCTGGTGAGAAAGGACAACACCACAGTGGTGGATTAAATCAACCATCAGGGTGGACTGAGGTCCCACCGTCTCCATCTTATGGCACGGGATCTCTTTCTCTGGGCTCAGTGACGTCTAGCGTCTCTACGCGCAGAGCACGTGCCTGGCATCCTGTATATGGCAGTGGATATGCTCTCGAGGGAGGGCCCGCCACCTTGAGACTGGAGCCTACATTTCCAGGTGGTGCAGCACCTGTGGGACAAGTTCAGCAGGGTGCAGGTGGACCTGTTTGCCTCCCTGGGCAATGCACACTACCCCCTGTGGTACTCCATGTTGGAGCCACCAGGGCCTCTGGGCTTGGATGCTCTGGCTCACGATTGGCCAGGGCTGGAGCTTTACGCATTCCCCCCTTTTCCCCTGATCCAGGCTGTGCTGAACAGGACCAGGATGGCGGAGCATCGTCTACTGCTGGTGGCCCCATACTGGCCCAGACGACCCTGGTTCAGCATTCTCCTGTCCTTGTTGTCTGGGACACCTTGGCATTTGCCCCTGAGACCCGACCTGCTGTCTCAGCCCGGGGGAACTGTTGGATCCGAGACTGCACCGCCTCAGTCTGTGGGCTTGGCCGCTGAACGGCACCAATGGTCCATGTTAGGACTACAGGAGGGCGTAATGAACACCATGCAGGGCGCAAGGACACCGGCTACAACAGCTGCATACCAGTTGCGCTGGCGGTTATTCTGCTCTTGGTGCACTGGTATTGAGGTTGTGGCCGCTATATCTGCCTGTCATGTGGGGTGGATGGACAGGCCAGTGGGGCGCCATCCCTTGGTCTCCAAGTTCTGAGTGCTACCGGATGGACCCCGGTGGGAGTAGTATATCTCTCTGCCCCAACCCTTCATTCCTCCCGAAGGTTCTGTCAGACAAAGATGTGAACATCCCTTTTATCCTGTCTGCTTACGACCCCCCGGCAGTGGCGGGGGAGTCTGGGCCTCCCTCTGGCATGCTGTGCCATGTGCGGGTACTGGCTGCCTATGTGGAGCGGACACTGTCAGTGTGAACAACAGACCAGCTCTTTATCTGCTATGGTGAGAGAGTCCTGGGGGCTGGGCTATCAAAGCAGAGGCTCTCTCACTGGACCGTGGACACGATTACAACAGCATACCGCCTAGCTGGCAAGGCCAGTGCTGGGATCTGTGGTTGCACATTCAACACGAGGTGTGGCTGCATCCTGGGTTCTACTGAGGGGAGTGCCCCTCTTTGATATCTGTGCTGCGGCCAGCTGGGCTTCCTCTTGCACCTTTGCTATCGGGTAAATGTGGCACCTCCCTCTGTGGTTCGTTAAGCGGTCCTGTACGTCGCCTTCCCTTCCGGGGACTGTGCCGGGACCCCCCTTCCACAATGATGGCCCCTGCATCTCAGTTCCGTGCTGGGACTTCGCCACTGGCTGGCCAGGTCCCTCTAGCACCGAATAAATCTTGTACGGCTGTACCAATATATTGGAGTGATCCAATATAGTGAAACATAACGAAGGTTACGTATGTAACCACGGTTATGTGAGCTATATGGATCACTCCAATCCTCTACGGTGCTAGAGGTGCCTCAAAAAATGTAGAGAACGTGTGTCGTGGCCATGGGGTCTATATATAGAGGCGGACCCCAGCCGTGACACAGGTGTACACGGGAGTAAATCTGTAAATCCTCACCACGGATGTATCCCTCTGCCGCAGAGTGATACCAATATATTGGAGTGATCCATATAGCTCACATAACTGTGAGTACATATGTAACCTTCGTATTCTATTTTCATTAAAAAGTTGTGTAAATGGCAGTTGTTTGGGGAAAAAGTATTGATTTTCGTTTAAGATACACATTTCATGGGTGTTATTTCTTGACTGATTACAATTTGATTGATGGGGTGTTATTGTATGTCATATTATTTGATATCATATCATATCAAAATATGTATCATGTTTTCATATACTGTATGGTTTTACACCAGCAAATTACACTCATTTATGCATGCAGAGGTCATGATTCAGCAGAAATTGAACATTCCACTCAGGCTGGAAAGGTTTAACAAACCTGCTTTGGTCCGTGTGGACCAATTTGGGTAAGTAAGGGGGCGATAGTGAGAACGCTGGGTGACATCCTTACCCTTTTTTTATAAAAGTGAAATTAGTGCTGTATTCACATCTCTCCCAAATTAATCTTTGTGAACGGCTGTATTAATCATTTTTAGCAATAGTGGACCTAAATGATTCCCCGAAGTTGTATAGACCTCAGGAGGAACACTGTCCTATCCAGGTGATTTGCCTTTATTTATGCTATCCAATGCCTTTTTGAGTTAATCGAGAGAGATTTGGGCTCCCAGCGAGATGGCTTCCTCTGTTGAGAGAAGAGGAGTTCTTGATTCTTTTAGAAATGACTTAGTCTTGCTTGGTGTGGATAAACAATCAGAGGTGTACAGTTCTTTATAGAAGCGGGAGAATCTTTGTTTGACTAATTTTGGTTCTGATAGTAATTCCCCTGTTTCAGATTTAATAATTGCTATATCAGCTAATTGATCATTACTGCGTAGATTGTTGGCCAGTAAACGACTGTGACGATTATCATGGAAGTAAAGGTTGAGTCTTACTTGATGGGTGGCAAATTCTGCTCTCTGTCTTATCAATAAATTAAGTTATATCTTGATTTTGGAAAGAGTAATAGCTACCTGGTCTGAAAAGAGTGTTTGTTGAGAATGCTCTAACACAGTTAACAACATTTTCAAATCTGATATATCCTTTCATTGTGATTTATTCAACCCAGATGCAAATGCAGTTGCATTATTTTTGTTTTTAAAAATGTGGTGTCCTATAGAATCCGGGGGTCATCGATTGAATTTTTATTGATCATTATTAATTAATGTAGTTCAATTTCAAATTGATCACAGAATGTAGGATTTTGTAGTAAGGAAACGTTGAAATGCCATCTTGTGGCTCTTTTAGGAGATTCTGAAATTAGAATGTCACGTCTCGCCCGTTGCTCCCCTCCGGCGCTCTGATTCGCCGGTCTACTGAGCCACCGGTCTGAGCGCACCACCTCGGCAACACTGGAATGGATACCCAACGCACCCTAATCACCTCCAGCGCACCTGCATCTCATCACAACCGCTATTTAGCCCTGGACTGTTCTGTATTGTGTTGTGTGATTGTTTATTGTCGTGTCATTTACTCTCTCTTTGTTATTCTCTTTCTCGTTATTTAAGTAAACCTTGACCTTGTTAATTCCTGCGTCTGCATCCTGCCTCTTCGTATACTCAGTACTCGTCACATAGAAGTTGGCAGTAGTAAGCGTGGTGGTCTGACAAGCTCATATTTTGAATTTCTATTTTCTTTATGAAATAAAATAGAGCTGTAGATAATAGAATGAAATCGATTTGTGAGAATGATTTATGCCTGTTTGAGTAGAAAGTGTTCTCTTTTGCTTTAGGATTATGTGATCACTAGGCGTCAAAGAGGTTTCATTTGCTGGAAAGCCTTGGTTGCTTGTGGATTGTAGTTGGTCGTATTAGATTTGTTCCGCAGGTCCAAAATGGCATTAATGTCTGTACCAGATGGAATTCAGTTGATTCTAACAATATGCTGTTCAGAGAATCAAAAAACATAGGATCATATGAATTTGGAGCGTACACATGAACCTTTTTACGAGTGAGTTTCAAATATCTCTAACAGTCGCCTCAGCATGAGTTTTTTTTTGCACGTGATGTAAGAATGCACTCACTGTTCCAGAATGTGATTCTTACGCTGCCCTCAACCCAAGACACGATGCCTGCTAATTTTCTATAGGCTATGTTTCAAATTGTCAATTTTTAATTATTTTCTAACAAGTTGTATTTTCTAACAACAGTTTGAATTGAGGTGTGTTCCGCCTCCTCATTAATTCACATAGAAGTAGCCCATTTCACTGTTGCGGACAATTTACGTTTGAGGCTTTACTGACCCGGACAAACTTCTCTTTTCGAGGAGAGCCCAAGGACTTCCCCAGTGTTTCCGCAGATCAAGTATGCAGATATTTGCTCAGTCTTGAATAAACTTTTTCCCACTAGCATATTTTCTGGCTGGTGCTCGCATTGCCTTCATTGTTGTTTTCCAAATAATAACTTGGGACATGTGTGCGTTCCTATCAAAGTAAGTGCCTTATTTTCTGTATATCGTGATTTAGTTTCTACTGTAGCAAACAGTATGTTTGTGTGTATGTATGTACAGTATGTATGGAGCATAATGTATTTACAGTTTTTACACATGTTTTCAAGTATTGGTGACAAATCATGCATTCCGATTATTGCATAGATTGTAATAGACACATATGTTGTGTGTAAAATACTTTTTTGAAGGTTGTACTGATTATGATGAGCTAATGCTAAGCTATTTGCAAGCTATGTGTGGCGCCATGTTTGGCGATATTATACAATGCATTCTGGGTGTGACGTAAACGTCTGTCAGACCAAAGATGTTATAACAAAATGAGGTGAGGGATGGTTCACTCATCTTTCAAGTAAACTTCCGGAAGTGAATGAAGGGAAGTAAATGATCATAGATGACACACCCCCTTCAACATCCATACTGCAAACAGACCAACATCTTACTGTCTCCTCTTCTTATCTTTGGTTGATTCGAAAAACTACCCATCGTCGGATTACTTTTCATTTTTAGAAAGTGTTTTACTCAATTATTTAGATCAATGGTGAGCTCACCCGTGATGTGATGAATTGTAAATAGTAATTGCTATTAGCTAATTCATATTGTGGTTTCTGTCAGCCGAGAGTTAGCTAAATATGACTGCTTGTGTTACGTCAATCTTTCCTAGGACTAATGCAGCCTACATTTTCCGGTTTGGATGATTGTGTAATGCTGTCGCTACTTATGTGAATGTCTGAACATTGCATCTAAAAAGAAACTGGTCACATTCAGGACATAACTTTTTAAGGACTCTGTTTGTGCAAAATGTTTCTGTTAAAAAACAGTCTGGCCAGCTCGAACGCTGACTGTTGCGTCAATCGAAACTGGACGTTCTAAATAAGCGTTCTAATCGCACCGGTTTGAGTGTACGCTCCAGGGACCACTGTAGAATGATCACAGCTGTTTACTAGTATTTGTCAAAGGGTTAATAAAAGCCATTTTCTTTCCATTATGGATACATTTAAAGAAAGTGCTTCCACCTTCTTGGTCTTCACTTTTACCCAATATGGTAATTCTGAGTTTCTTATGTATCATTATGATTACACCTTTAGTTTTGTTTGAGGCTGATGAAAAAGCAGCCAGTTTGTAGAAATCGTTCTCTATTCTATTCGAGTCCTTTTGGAGCAGGTGTGTTTCTTGGAGCATTGCTATATCAACATTATATCATACATTGAGTGTACAAAACATTAGGAACACCTTCCTAATTTTGAGTTGCAACCCTTTTTGCCCTCAGAACAGCCTCAATTTGTTGGGACATGGACTCTACAAGGTGTAGAAAGCATTCCACAGGGATGCTGGCCCGTGTTGACTCCAATGCGTCCAAAAGTTGTGTCAAGTTGGCTGGATGCCATTTGGGTGGTTGACCATTCTTGATATATGGGAAACTGTTCAGCATGAAAAACCCAGCAGTGTTGCAGTTCTTGACACACTCAAACCGGTGCGCCAGGCACCTACTACCATATCCCGTACAAAGGCACTTAAATTTGTTGTCTTGCCCATTCACCCCCTGAATGGCACACATACACAATCCATGTCTCAATTGTCTCAAGGCTTATAAATTATTCTTTAACCTGTCTCCTTCCCATCTACCCTGATTGAAGTGGATTTAACAGGTGACATAAATAAGGGATAATAGCTTTCACCTGGATTCACCTGGTCAGTCTATGTCATGGAAAGAGCTTGTGTTCCTAATGTTTTGTGCACTCAGTGTATATTGTCCATTGTTCATTAATTGGCGTGGAGTCATCATTGTCTAAATGTCCTGGACCATAGTCAATATAATAATAACAAAGTCCAATGTTCAGCAAATATAATAATAATATGTTCCTTTTACCCAATTGAGGGGGTGTCCTCATCATTGTCTTATGCTAAGGGCAGCATCACAGCCATAGGTTAGGCTACGTTATTGTGCGTGGATAGCAGACCTGAATATTAAGATAGTCAAATTGGGGTTAGCCTAGATATGTCGGCTCGTCCCCTTGTGTGTTGGGCTTGATGTGCTTCTTGAAGAAGTCTTCAGCATCCTTGGCAGTGGAAAATGTGTGTGTTGTATTTTGGAAGGTCAAAATGAGTTTTGCCGGGATCTCAGGTTTAGCTTGCGTAGCTGGGATCTCACCTCGTTGTAGGTTGCCCTCTGTTTCAGCAGTTCGGCATTCAGATCTGGGTAGATGCTGATCCTCTTCTCCGCTTCGGTCAGAGCCCCCAATTCCTCTGCGAGGCGAACAATTTGGTGTTTGACTTCAAAACTGTGGATTTGTACAATCATGTACAACATCCGTTCCGGAGAGGACCGTAGCGCAATGTTTATCAGCGGTGTGGGACCCATCTTCTCCTGCACAAACAGTTCATAGAAAAGATTGCTCATGAAGGAAGTTGGGTTGGCCACTTCCACATCAGTTTGAAGTCCTGTGACTTTGAATTTACAGGAAAGATTTTCGAGTGATTCTGTTTTCTTTTTTAGTAGATTGATTTCCCACTGTCTCCAAACTTTACACTTTAGTTGAGTAGATATCCACTTTAGAAGTTAACAGTGCAAGATATTAATTTATTGGTTTTCATTGCAAGTCGAGGGCAGAGGTAATTTTCTCACGAACAATCTCTCGGATAGTAGTGGCCAACTCGTTTTGTTGCCGAATGTTGAGAGCTGCCATGTTCCCACAGGTGAATTGTGAACGGACAGATTATGCCAGCTGCTGGAGCGAAAATATACCTGCTATTGTTCCTTGTAATACAATGAACGTCCCACACCTTAATGTGATGTTATATGTTGACAATTATTTGAAAATAAGTCTGTTAATTGATAGTTATTTTGCAAAAGAAAGTCACGTGAAAGCCACGCATTTCAATTTGTGAGTAAAAATAGTCAAGTATGATCACATTCATAGTAAAATAAATGCTGCTGTAGCTATTTTCAAAATATTTCTGCCATTTTGTTTCATAGCTGATAAATTAATAGCACAAAATCAAAGAACTACGAATCCTATATAGCCTATCCCACCTCGCATTGCAACACTGCCTAGCTGGGGGATGTGCACACATGAAGAGTTGAGTGAAAGATTCATTTTTAGAAGCGTTGCACACAGGCATAAAAGTTGGTCTAATTTACTTGAAACTAAAGTCTACTGAAGTGAGACTTTGTCCTTGTGTTTCTTGGCTATTTACATTGTTTTGTTCACAAGCTAGGTTGTTTTTCTATGTTTGAGTATCAACTGCTAGGGAAGAGAAGAAAACGCTTCTACTACTCAGACTCAATCTCACAGGCACAAACATGACTCGAATTGCACTACCACGGTAACCTCCCGCCATTAAAGGAGCAGGTGAACATTTTTGTCTCATCTGTGATATTTTGGTTAAAAGACTCATGTCATTAAAAAATACATTATTCAATATTCCACATTAGTTACTTCTTACTAGTAATACATGTATTGTTTTAGAAACATTACAAAGCATGCTCATTAGTTTTTATGTGTTTTGTTGGTGTAATTTTAGCGGCAAAAAGTGGCTGGTTGTCACGACTTCCGCCGAAGTTGTTGCCTCCCCTTGTGCGGGCGGCTATCGGCGGTCGTCGTCACCGGCTTTCTAGCTGCCACCGATCTACGTTTCTGTTTTCCATTTGTTTTGTCTTGTTTGTACATACCTGGTTCCCATCACGTTATGATTATTTCCCTATTTAACCCTCTGGTTCCCTCATGGTTTTGTGTGTGATTGTTCTTTGTTTTGTGTTTATGACTGCAGTGAGCTAGTATTGATTATTTTCAAGTAAAGTTCGTCTGTTACTCAGTTCTGTGTCCTGCGCCTGACTCCGTTCTACCGCTGCACACTGACACCTGACACTGGTAGATTTTTAAATCTACCTGTCAGTGGCTGGTGGACCAAAAAGTTAATCTAATGCCCTGTTCCCCACCCTAAAAGTAGCCTATGGGCCAGGAGAAACTGAAATCCATGGCTTAATTTTATTTAAACAGCCACTGCAAAGGTCATCTAACTTTAGCCACCATGGGCTAAAAATCAATGGAATTGATAGGGGCATGTGTGCATGTTTTACTTATTTTTTGCCAAATTATCATGTTAGTAACATCAAACCACATATAGAGTTGACTTCAGTTGATTTCAGGTTATTTAGCAATTGGGGGGGGGGTTAGGGTCAGGTCTTACCGACAGGAGTATCCTCTGACAGACTGAAGAGTGCCAGGTTTCCGTTGCTACTGTAGTGTCCATTATCATAGAAAAATGGGGCGTAGTCTGCTTGTGCTAGAAGAGATACACCAAGACTCTAATCCATTTGTTGTTATACTGTACTACTAATTCCCTCTTCTAATAACATCTTAACACTGGCTGTGGGAGTATATTGTACTATCCCCCTCTGCTTTCTCTATCCCCTTGACTGGGATTACAGGTGCAGTTACGTCAACCCGCCCAAAAATATACACACTTTTAATATCTTGACTTATCCCCACGAGCATCAAAAGCCATTAAATTAGCTATTTTTTTTTATACATACAGTATTCACAACTTATGGTACTATGGTGTTATTTCACATTCTTCAAAATCACTTGGGCGTTTCAAACAATATCCAAAAACTTATATTAAATCATAAGATATTGCACTCACTTGCAACTAGCAGGTAAGCAGGCGACGGAAGGAAAGGCAAGAAATAAATCCAGAACAGGAGAAACATGCTTTTAGCTCTACAGTGTATGATTATGAGAATGTTAGCCATCTCTAAAAGCACTCTAGCGCAATTGAAAACCATTAATAATCGGAACAAAGTTTAAGTTGCCAATCAGGTACACAGGAAGCAAAAATAAAAAGGTAGACTTACCAAAGCAAACGTGCACTAATACGAGAAGCAGTGAATAATGTAACTTCTTGACATTCTTCATCCTAGAGAGCAAAGCCATAACAGAACACCAAGAAAAGAGCTTGTGGAGGTAGCTACTACAGTTAGTCCTGTACATGAGGTGCCCTTCTCAAGCTGTTTACAGCGAACTAGAGGAGGAAGGCTGAGGCAGATGCCCACATGCTAATCCAATAACACGTCTTAGCCCTG
This sequence comes from Coregonus clupeaformis, assembly GCF_020615455.1. Taxonomy (NCBI): domain Eukaryota; kingdom Metazoa; phylum Chordata; class Actinopteri; order Salmoniformes; family Salmonidae; genus Coregonus; species Coregonus clupeaformis. The sequence goes on along the minus strand of NC_059228.1, from coordinate 85,201 downwards.
GAGACGCATATAGACCACCCCTTCTCTCCAATCAGGCCATTTACCACCAATTACCATCCTCGGGCAGGGGGTGGGTCCACAGGAGAGGGGCTTGGGGTCTGGGAGTGTCCACTCTGTGAGAGCCTTGCCCAGAGGGAGCTGAACTGGAAAACACTAAAAGGCTAAATAGATATTGATTAATGTGATTAGTTAATTAACTTGTGTATTTAATATGTAGATATCTATTACATCAATAATAAATATGTCTTAATTGATATGTAATTTATCTTCTTGATTCATGTATTATTGATGTGTAATTACTGTTTACTAAAACATGAATTCATGTGTAATTCATGTTAAAATAGTTTGTATACATTTTAGTGGTCTCATTTTAGTGGTTTCTTGGTCGGGGGCTGGCACTGGCTGTAGGTAACAAAATCCTTCACACTTTTATATGTGACTCGTTTCAGGAAATTAGGCGTATGTCGCAAGTCACGACTTCACAGGAGAGGCATTTGAACGTTTATTTAAATGTTTTATCAAAATATGTTTTTTGGCAGAAACGCCTTCTAGAGCATTTGAACTTTCATGTGCCTTAATAACAAACGTGTATGCCATCTGTAAATATGAAGAAAGTTGATAAATTACGAGTCTAGTTGGTTTAGCCACAGAAAAAGACAGGAACCTTCCTACTAGCCATGATTGGCTGAGATAATGAATGGGATGGACATGCCGAGAGATGAGTTTCGAATTGGTCTGCCTATAAAATGAGCTGCTCGTTATGTGTAGATAATCATTTCTACTGCAGTTTGTTTTCGAAAGATATAGCTAATTTTTTCCCCAACATCGGACACCCCCTAACTTCGGACACTCTCTAGCGGTTGGAGGACTAAATCACCTCGAGCTCAACATTTAAATGGACTGGAAAATAACGGTACGTTTTGCGACTAACGACACCCTTCTAGCTAGCTGACCACAGATTTTCAGTGCAATTTATGTAAGTTAAGTTAGGTTTTGAGAGTTTTCAAAAAAGTTATATATGTACACATTTTTTGGAACACGCTGAATATTGTAAAATTCGACTGCACGACAGACCACACATCATTTAATATCCAACCTTTTACCTCTGAAATATAGCTAACGGATTTTCTAATGTTGCTAGCTTAGTTGATAAATGTTGATAGAACTGCTAGGTAAGCAAAAAGGAAAGAAATTGTAAGCGTTAGATAATACATATCACGAAAACAGCTGAATGTTGTCAAGCTTTACCGTATCAAAATTGGAGTCCTCTGATGGAGGCGTTTTGCACAATCTGCAAAAATGTATTTGGAACTTTGAACCATGAACTTCTTGACACCTATCACTGTTGGCTATGTTTCATCTTACAACAGCTACATAGAGGCAGTATTTAGTCAAATGTTACAATGTATGCATCAATATTAAACTAATTGGGACACTAATTTTCATTACAGATAACATCAAACAAAAAACGTGGGTACACTTTCAGTTATTGTGAAAACTTTCATCACCTTTCAATGCCTTAGCTTTGAAATGTAAATGTTTATACATATTTAGATTAAGTTATCTTTCTAAAATGTGTAGTATGCAAAGTTATTTAGCTACATGTATTAACACCACAGCATGGAGAAAGTCAAGAGGAAGCAGAGGAGTGAGGTGGACATGGTCCATGCCATGGAGGACTGCAGGGCAGGGATGGCTATCCGCCAGGCTGCCAAGGTTAGGCATCTTTTCTTTTTAGGAGATTACCATGTGTATGTGAATTTTATCTGCTAGTAACAGTTTTATTTTCTTATCTACCAAGGTGCATGGTGTACCTCGGCAGACCCTTGCGGACAGGCTGAGCGGCCGAGTGACCCATGGTTGTTGCAGTGGACCACCCACATTGCTTGCACCAGAGGATAAAAATTATCTGGTGCAGTACTGTATCTACTGCGCCAGCCATGGGTTCCCCTTCACCAGACAGAGGCTGATGAAATACGCCGACAAAATACGCAGGTATTTGTTGTTTTATGTGTTTATGTATGTAGATTGGTGGACTGACTGTTCTCAATGTGTGTGATGTAAATGTGGATGTGTATGGTGATGCCAAAACAAACATTTTCATCCTGGATGGACAATTATATATTCTATTCTATTGTAGGTTTCGGCACCCAGGGGAAACAATCCCACCACTGGGGAAGAGGTGGTGGGAAATGTTCAGGAGGAGGCACAAGAAACTGAGCATGAGGAGGCCGGACACCCTGGACAGGGGGAGAGCTGAGTGTGCCACACATCCGACGATGGACACCTTCTTCAATTCTTATGAGAAGCACTTGGAGGAGAGTGGGTTGAGGGAGAAACCCAGACAAATCTGTAACTGCGATGAGTCTGGGTTTCGTAGCGACCAGAGCAGGCACAAAGTGCTGGCTCCCCGGGGCGCAAAACACGTGTGCCAGCAGGCTCCGGGGACCAAGGAGCACATCACAGTGCTGGTATACTTCAATGCAGCTGGGCAGGACATCCCCCCATTTATCATCTACCCCAAGTGTTTCCCCGGTGGCCACTACACCCCCCCCCCCCAAGCATTGTATGGACGGTCAAACAGTGGCTACATTGACGGAGATCTGTTCAGGAAGTGGTTTCAGCACTTCATTAAGCATGCAGTGAAGGAGCGCCCTCCCCTTCTCCTCTTCGATGGGCACAAGAGCCACATGGACCTGGAGGTGCTCGTGGAGGCACTAAGGGAAGGGGTTATACTTCTTTGTCTTCCACCACTCTGCACCCATGTCCTGCAGCCGCTGGACGTGGCATACTTTGGCCCTTTAAAGGCTGAGTTCTTCAAGGTAGCTAGAGACCTTAGCCATTTTGACCACTCCTACATGGTAAACAAATCAGAATTTGCCAGAGTATTCCGCTACCCGTACCAGCGATGCAAGGACATGCGCTATGTGGTGGAAGGGTTTAAGAAGTGTGGCCTCTTCCCTTTTGACCCTTCAGCCATTGAAGGGTCCCGTTTAATGCCATCTCGGTCTCTACCGGGTCCCACCACCGCCTCTCCTGGAACCAGCAGCACTGTGCCATCCATCAGCACCTCCTCCCCAGTGACCACAGGAGGACCCTCAGCCCCTGCTCCAGTCCCAGCCCCTGTTCCAGTTCCAGCCCTAGCTCTAGAAGAGCACCCCCTAATAGAGGGGGGGCTGATAGCAAAGGACCTGGGGCACATCCTTACTGTCCTGAAGTATCGGCTGGACCGATACAGAAGATTCCCTGTGGTCGCCACATGCCTCACCGGGGAGGAATACACGCGCCAGTGGCAGGAGAGGGGTGAGAAGGAGAGGGCAGAGGCAGAGGAGAAAGAGCTTCGGGCAGCCCTCAGAACACAGAGGGCACAGGAAAGGGCTGCCATGGATGAGACCATTGACGCCATAGCCTCTGCTGGACCACCTGCTGCAACCACTCCTGACAGCTGCATCACCAATACCAGTGCCTCCCAGTGTGCAACACCTGTAGGAGCCGCCGGAGTCCCCAGCTGCAGAAGAAGGCCACGTAACTTCTCTCCCGGGCCAAACCATCGTCGGCCCCTCAACCCCACCATTACAAACACCAGCTCCTCCAAGCCATTGTCGGCGGTTTTGTCCACCACCACCACGATGCACACCACCAACACGGCCTCCTCTGGACCAACTGCCTCCTCCATCTCCCCTGGTCACACCACCATAGCAGCCTCGTCTGGTGTCCCTGCCCCCTGCAATTTGAGTACCGCCACCTCCACAGGTAAACACATGTTAAATTACGAAAAAATGACTGTTATCTGTTTCATAAAACAGCAATGTAATAAAATATATACAGTGAGGGAAAAAATTATTTAATCCCCTGCTGATTTTGTACATTTGCCCACTGACAACGAAATGATCAGTCTATAATTTTAATGGTAGGTTTATTTGAACAGTGAGAGACAAAATAACAACAACAAAAAATTATAAATTGATTTGTATTTTAATGAGGGAAATAAATATTTGACCCCCTCTCAATCAGAAAGATTTCTGGCTCCCAGGTGTCTTTTATACAGGTAACGAGCTGAGATTAGGAGCACACTCTTAAAGGGAGTGCTCCTAATCTCAGCTTGTTACCTGTATAAAAGACACCTGTCCACAGAAGCAATCAATCAATCAGATTCCAAACTCTCCACCATGGCCAAGACCAAAGAGCTCTCCAAGGATGTCAGGGACAAGATTGTAGACCCTACACAAGGCTGGAATGGGCTACAAGACCATCGCCAAGCAGCTTGGTGAGAAGGTGACAACAGTTGGTGCGATTATTCGCAAATGGAAGAAACACAAAAGAACTGTCAATCTCCCTCGGCCTGGGGCTCCATGCAAGATCTTACCTCGTGGAGTTGCAATGATCATGAGAACGGTGAGGAATCAGCCCAGAACTACACGGGAGGATCTTGTCAATGATCTCAAGGCAGCTGGGGCCATAGTCACCAAGAAAACAATTGGTAACACACTACGCCGTGAAGGACTGAAATCCTGCAGGGCTGCAAGGTCCCCCTGATCAAGAAAGCACATATACAGGGCCGTCTGAAATTTGCCAAAGAACATCTGAATGATTCAGAGGAAAACTTGAGACCAAAATGGAGCTCTTTGGCATCAACTCATCTCGCTGTGTTTGGAGGAGGAGGAATGCTGCCTATGACCCCAAGAACACCATCCCCACTGTTAAATATGGAGGTGGAAACATTATGCTTTGGGGTTGTTTGTCTGCTAAGGGGACAGTACAACTTCACCGCATCAAAGGGACCATGTACCGTCAAATCTTGGGTGAGAACCTCCTTCCCTCAGCCAGGGCATTGAAAATGGGTCGTGGATGGGTATTCCAGCATGACAATGACCCAAAACACACGGCCAAGGCAACAAAAGAGTACATTAAGCACATTAAGGTCCTGGAGTGGCCTAGCCAGTCTCCAGACCTTAATCCCATAGAAAATCTGTGGAGGGAGCTGAATGTTCGAGTTGCCAAACGTCAGCCTTGAAACCTTAATGACTTGGAGAAGATCTGCAAAGAGGAGTGGAACAAAAACCCTCCTTTGATGTGTGCAAACCTGGTGGCCAACTACAAGAAACGTCTGACCTCTGTGATTGCCAACAAGGGTTTTGCCACCAAGTACTAAGTCATGTTTTGCAGAGGGGTCAAATACTTATTTCCCTCATTAAAATGCAAATCAATTCATAACATTTTTGACATGTGTTTTTCTGGATTTTTTGTTGTTATTTTGTCTCTCACTGTTCAAATAAACCTACCATTAAAATTGTAAACGTACAAAATCAGCAGGGGATCAAATACTTTTTTCCCCCACTGTATATATCTCTTTACATATCTACAGTCCATAGTACCAGCCCTCAAGTCATCTCCACCTCCTCTAAAACTTCTGCAGCTTCCTCCAGAGGTATTGATGTAAAAAGTTGAAAAGGGTTTTCATGCAACATGCTGTCTAACACTACTTTTTCTAAAACTGCAGCAAAGAAAAGGAAGAGAAAAGCTCCACCGGTCACACCACCCATGGCACCACTCTCAGGTACTTCATAATCTGTTTTTCTCTCTCTCTCAGTTGTATCAATTACTATTGTTGTTGAAGAACTTCTACATTTTGCAAAATCATATTAATCAATTTTTATTATAATTTATTTTTTTATAAAAGAAGACACCACCTGCTGTGCTCGCTGCGGGGAGCATGATCTGCCTGCAAGCTCCCCTCGGGAGTGTAGATCCGAGGTGCCATGGGTGTGCTGTGACTTCTGCCAGCACTGGTTCCACTGCAGGTGTGTGCAGTGGGATCCAGAGGTAGCTGTGGAGCTGGATTATTATTGTGATTTTTGTGACAATATAAGGATGGAGGTCAATATGTAATTGTTTGTTTTGTTTGTGTTCATATGAAATTATTTATTTGTACAAAAAAATAAATGTCTAAAATATAATATATATATATTTATTCAACCCATCTTGTGTATTTCTTCCTTTACTTTCCAAGTCCATCTCTGCAACACAAACTCCAACAGTGTTTTCATTGTTTATGTCAATACACATAACTGAAAGTAAAGTTTTATTTGATGTAAATTATGAATACTCATATTTTAGTATTCACCTGTTATCTACTTTCTCAAAACATAAGATTAATCTGTAAAACAAACGATGAGACATTATTTGGTTACAACACTGAATATGTTGGTGAAGAACCATTTCTTAAGAGTCCACAGGAGGGCGCACCGGGCTACGCAATGAAAAGTTGACAGGCAAGTCATCATTTTTTACCGGAAGGCGAGCCAACTAGTCAACTATCTAGTAAACATTTCAGATACGAGGTTGGTGTCTCTTTTTTCAACAACATTAAACGGATATATCTTGTAATTGAACAAATAGTAAGGTGGCCGATAACTGGGGACCGTATGCTAAACTGCTTCATTGTTTGCATCCACCTGACAGGTGTGGCATATCAAGAAGCTGATTAAACAGCATGATCATTACACAGGTGCACCTTGTGCTGGGAATTATAAAAGGCCACTCTAAAATGTGCAGTTTTGTCACACAACACAATGCCACAGATTTCTCAAGTTTTGAGGGAGCGTGTAATTGGCATGCTGACTGCAGGAATGTCCACCAGAGCTGTTGGCATAGAATTTAACTTTAATTTCCCTACCATAAGCCGCCTCCAATGTCATTTTAGAGAATTTGGCAACCAGCCTCCAACTGCAGACCACGTGTAACCACGCCAGGCCAGGACTTCCACATCCGGCTTCTTCACCTGCGGGATCGACTGAGACCAGCTATCCGGACAGCTGATGAAACTGTGGGTTTGCACAAGTAGGACTGTTACTGTGACCGTATAACCGCAACACCAGCGGTCACGAGTCATGACAGCAGTTAAATTCCACGTGACCGTTTAGTCACGGTAACTAGGCTTCTCCAAGCTCTGATGCTGCTGATGGTCATTAGTAGCCTACCAAACTTGCTAACTGCCTGGTACTCAGCACTCTATTGTCCCTCTAATCACTCTGATATCAATGCAAATGTAATAGAAAATCAAATCAAACACTTCATGAGTGCCCATGAGCTCATGTTGCGCAACATTTCTATTGGCTACGCAATTGCGTGAGAAAACAGAGTTTGATGCCCTATATTACATTTTTTACATTATAGTAATTTATCAGACGCTCTTATCCAGAGCGACTTACAGTTAGTGAGCGCATACATTTTTTCATACTGGCACCCCGTGGGAAACAAACCCACAACCCTGGAGTTGCAAGCGCCATGCTCTACCAACTGAGCTACCATTCAGCTTTATATAGGCTAGGCCTACTATATTTATTAATGAACTTTCCTAATATTAAGCACATTGCTTCGCTTTACAACAGGAGTATAGCCTACCTGGCTGGCATGAAAATTAACCATGGGAAAAGCATCCTCCATTCGCTATTTAAGTGCATAGATTACATGTTTTTTTCCCACCTGCCCCTGTTCCGAGACAGGTGCATGGTAATGGTCCAATCTAAATCAAAACTAATTTCACATACATATTACTTAGTATTAACAAAAAAATCAAAGAATGACAAAGAAACACTAAATCAAGAATATTCTGATGGGTGACAATATTAGCCTATCACTTGTGAATGAGCATTATCACTTGTGAATGATGCCCATTATGTGCAATAAGGCAAGAAACAGTGCATGCCTTTTTTTTTGACTTTTTCAAATCATAGTCACACACCTCATGTAGCCTAGCCCATAGGCCTATATCTTTTGACAAGGTTTGTATCACAACTAAAGTGGCCAAAAAACTTCTTAAAATTAAGCACATTAATCCACTTTACAATCGGTGTAGAGCCTAACTGGCATACATAGGCGGCGTGTGAGTTTCAAGTTTGGGGAATATAATTTTCACCATAAAAATACACCTTTATAATAATGCATTACATGCATAATCACTTGTGGGTGTTTTCCCGCTAATTGATTGCATTTTGGAACATTTGCGAGTATAGCCTGCTGCCGTGTGCGCATTGCTGGTCTTATAATGTGAAGAAATAGCCTAACAGTTTATCATCATTTTTATTTCAACGTTCTGATCTGTTGCATCAGCCTCATTGATTTTAAAAGTTTTTTTGGTTGTATTACTTTGGGTTCTATCGCATCCCACAACTGTCCCAGAGTATGTTTTTTATATTTATTTCTCACACCGAAGGACAAGTTGACCAATAGAATAGGTCAACTTTTGTACTATGGGGGATAGTAGATTGACATAGGCTGGTGCTTTTGCTGTTCGTTAGGCCTACTCATCTTGTTGGCTGACGAAAAGTAAATGTGGGTAGTTCTAACATCTTCAATATGCACCTCGGAATTCGATAAGAGGGAGGAGCGTAGTTGCTCTCCGATGTGTCTGTCCTCACTTGTAGCCTACTTCGGAGCTGAGATGCCTGTGAGAAGGACCCGATCACGTGAAGGGCATTGGCTAATAAGAATTGAGATATCTGAGATAGCCATGTGAGTAAGAGGTGTTTCGAAGCACAGCTGCCAGGATAAGATGATTATAATTATTATATTCAGCCCAAGGGCACAACGGCCACTTTGGCCGCAAAGAGCATGGATTTTTTTAGGGGCCATTACGGCCACACAAGGGGGATGCCGGCAGCAAATTCGAGGCCTGATGAAAATATTATCAAGTGCTTGTCAAATTGTGAATGAGAGACTGATGAAGTGTGTGCAGACTTTCATGCAACTTTTTTCAAATCATCATTAGTTGCATCATGCAGCCTTCTAACCTTCAAAAATCTAAACATATAGCACTTAGTTTTTATCACAACTAAAGTTGCATAAATAACTCTAAATTAAGCATATAGGAGGACCTGTTTCTTTGTTAACCGCTCAACACAGAATAGCCACATGTTCGCTGTCCCTCAGAAATCGTTTGGAAAAAATGTCCTTTCTATTTTATTCAGCTATGTTCAATTGTATTCTTCATGCCACGGAATTCTAAGCAAATCTTGTCTGCTAAATTAACTAGTGTAGCCCACAGCCATATGGCATAGCCAGAACAGGGCCTAACATAAGTACAATTTAGAGTATGCTATTCAGTTCTTCTGAAATAGACTACATTTTCTTCATATCATGTTTCTTTAGACCTGTCTAAAATAAAGAATGGATTTATTGTGATGGTCTAGGTTATATTAAATGGATTTATTAGACTTCCAAAGATCTGCATCAGTGGCTTGTAGGCTATGCGTGGAAGCAAGGCGATGCTAAACGTGTTTATGTTATCTAGCTTCCAGTTGAAGCTCGCATCTGCTACAAGACCATGGTGCTTGCCTACGGAGCTGTGAGGAGAACGGCACCTCCTTACCTTCAGGCTCTGATCAGTCCCTACACCCAAACGAGGGCATTGCGTTCTTCCATCTCTGGCCTGCTGGTCCCCCTACCTCTGCGGAAACACAGTTCCCGCTCAGCCCAGTCAAAACTGTTCGCTGCTCTGGCACCCCAATGGTGGAACAAGCTTCCTCACGACGCCAGGACAGCGGAGTCACTGACCACCTTCCGGAGACACTTGAAACCCTACCTTTTTAAGGAATACCTGGGTTAGTATAAAAGTAATCCTTCTACCTCACCCCCCATCCCACCCCCACAAAAAAAGAAGAAAAAAACTAACATAAAAGAAAATGAAAAATATATATACACTAAAAAGTAAAAATTATTTTTAAAAAAAATTGAAAAATTAAAAAATTAAGTAAAGTGGTTGTCCCACTGGTTATCATAAGGTGAATGCACCTATTTGTAAGTCGCTCTGGATAAGAGCGTCTGCTAAATGACGTAAATGTAAATGTAATGTTAATTGTAAATTACCGTGAGACCGGCAGTTATTTGCTTGACAATCACCGGCTGAGAAAATGTCATGACCACCACAGCCCTATGCACAACCGACAAATTTCTGCACAAACTGTAAGGAACCGTCTCAGGGGAGCTCATCTTTTTGCTCGTCGTCCTCACCAGGCTCTTTGAACTGACTGCAGTTTGGTGTTGTAACTGAGTTCAGTGGGCAAATGCTCACCTTCACCGGCACGCTGGAAAAGTGTGCACTCCGCAGATGAATCCCGGTTTCAACTTTACCGGGCAGATGGAAGACAGCGTGTATTGGCGTCGTGTGGGCGAGCGGTTTGCTGATGTCAATGTTGTGCACAGAGTGCCACATGGTGGAGGTGGAGTTATGGTATGGGCAGGCATAAGCTACGGACAATGAACACAATTGCATTTCATTGATGGCAATTTGAATGCACAGAGATACTGTGATGAGATCCTGAAACCCATTGTTTGTGCCATCACCTCATGTCTCAGCATGATAATGCATGGTCCCATGTCTTAAGGATACGTACACAATTCCTGGAAGCTGCAAATGTCCAGACATGTCACTCATTGAGCAGTTTGGAATGCTCTTGATTGACGTGTATGACAGCGTGTTCCAGTTCCCGCCAATATCCAGCGACTTCGCACAGCCATTGAAGAGGAGTGGGACAACATTCCACAGGCAATAATCAACAGCCTGATCAACTACATGCGAAGGAGATGTGTCGTGCTGCATGAGGCAAATAGTGGTCACACCAGATACTGACTGGTTTTCAAATCCTGGCCCCTACCTTTTTTTCAAGGTATCTGTGACCAACATACGCATACGCATATCCCAGGCATGTTTAAATCAATAGATTAGGGCCTAATACATTTATTTTCATTGACTGATTTCCTTAAATGAAATATAACTCAGTAAAATCTTTGAAATTGTTGCATGTTGCGTTTAAATTTTTGTTCAGTGTAGCAGCAATGTCATATTTAGAGTTAGCAATCTAGCTAAGTGTTTTGAGTTTCTACTTCCTCAGGTGGTGAATAATATAGCCTATAGGACAATATGTCGGCAAATACTCTGAAGAGCGAAAAATAATTACGATAATTCTGGATCCTATTTTGTCAGGTTGCACATCAAAATATCAATCATGCATTTCCTGGATGTGTTAGATGATTTTTGTTATATATTCATAGGCTACCATCTCAGTTGTCTTACTTGGCACTGGAAAAAATTTGCCTAGAGCCCTGCCGCTAATGTAAAGTAACTGTCCATTAAAAATATTTTTTTTATTGCTGTTTTTGTTGATATCGAGCAAAATAGTTACATTTATCGCAATATGACTTTTGTCCATATCGTCCAGCTTTAGCTCCTCCCCCAAATATATATATATATATATATATATATATATATATATATATATATATATATATATATATATATATACAGTGAGGAAAAAGTATTTGATCCCCTGCTGATTTTGTACGTTTGCCCACTGACAAAGAAATGATCAGTCTATAATTTTATTGGTAGGTTTATTTGAACAGTGAGAAACAGAATAACAATAAAAAAATCCAGAAAAACGCATTTCAAAAATGTTATAAATTGATTTGCATTTTAATGAGGGAAATAAGTATTTGACCCCCTCTCAATCAGAAAGATTTCTCCCTCCCAGGTGTCTTTCATACAGGTAACGAGCTGAGATTAGGAGCACACTCTTAAAGGGAGTGCTCCTAATCTCAGCATGTAAACTTTAAAAAAGACACCTGTCCACAGAAGCAATCAATCAGATTCCAAACGATCCACCATGACCAAGACCAAAGAGCTCTCCAAGGATGTCAGGGACAAGATTATAGATCTATACAAGGCTGGAATGGGCTACAAGATCATCGCCAAGCAGCTTGGTGAGAAGTTGACAACAGTTGGTGCGATTATTCGCAAATGGAAGAAACACAAAAGAACTGTCAAACTCCTTCGGCCTCGGGCTCCATGAAAGATCTCACCTCGTGGAGTTGCAATGATCATGAGAACGGTGAGGAATCAGCCCAGAACTACACGGGAGGATCTTGTCAATGATCTCAAGGCAGCTGGGACCATAATCACCAAGAAAACAATTGGTAACACACTACGCCGTGAAGGACTGAATTCCTGCAGCGCCTGCAAGGTCCCCCTGCTCAAGAAAGCACGTATACATGCCCGTCTGAAGTTTGCCAATGAACATCTGAATGATTCAGATGAGAACTGGGTGAAAGTGTTGTGGTCAGATGAGACCAAAATGGAGCTCTTTGGCATCAACTCAACTCGCCGTGTTTGGAGGAGGAGGAATGCTGCCTATGACCCCAAGAACACCATCCCCAACGTCAAACATGGTGGTGGTAACATTATGCTTTGGGGGTGTTTTTCTGCTAAGGGGACAGAACAACTTCACCGCATCAAAGGGACGATGGACTGGGCCATGTACCGTCAAATCTTGGGTGAGAACCTCCTTCCCTCAGCCAGGGCATTGAAAATGGGTTGTGGATGGATAATCCAGCATGACAATGACCCAAAACACATGGCCAAGGCAACAAAGGAGTGGCTCAAGAAGAAGCACATTAAGGTCCTGGAGTGGCCTAGCCAGTCTCCAGACCTTAATCCCATAGAAAATCTGTGGAGGGAGCTGAAGGTTCGAGTTGCCAAACGTCAGGCTCAAAACCTTAATGACTTGGAGAAGATCTGCAAAGAGGAGTGGGACAAAATCTCTCCTGAGATGTGTGCAAACCTGGTGGCTAACTACAAGAAACGTCTGACCTCTGTGATTGCCAACAAGGGTTTTGCCACTCAGTACTAAATCATTTTTTGCAGAGGGGTCAAATACTTATTTCCCTCATTAAAATGCAAATCAATTTATAACATTTTTGACATGTGTTTTTCTGGATTTTTTTGTTGTTATTCTGTCTCTCACTGTTCAAATAAACCTACCGTTAAAATTATAGACTCATCATGCCTTTATCAGTGGGCAAACGTACAAAATCACCAGGGGATCTCCCTCCCGAGTGGCGCAGTGGTCTAAGGCACTGCATCGCAGTGCTAGCTGTGACCCTAGAGATCCTGGTTCAAATCAAGGCTCTGTTGTAGCCGGCCGCGACCGGGAGACCCAGGGGGCGACGCACAATTGGCCCAGGGTAGGGGAGGTAATGGCCGGCAGGGATGTAGCTCAGTTGGTAGAGCATGGTGTTTGCAATGCCAGGGTTGTGGGTTCTATTCCCACGGGGGGCCAGTATGAAAAATAAATAAAAAATAATGTATGCACTCACTTAACTGTAAGTCGCTCTGGATAAGAGCGTCTGCTAACTGACTCAAATGATCAAATACATTTTTCCCAAACTGTATATATATATATTTTTTTACCACCTTAGACTGCTACGCCCCAAGTTATTGCATAATTGTTTTCAATTTAGTAAGATATGGATTCTCCATATCACCCAGCTCTAGAAGTACCTAAATTGCATATGGCCAGTCATGACAATATGCTGATAATATTTTGGTTATATTTGAAGTACAAAGCAATTTCTTGAGTATAAAAAAAGGTCTGTGAGCCCATAACGACACCGGAACAGTATTAAATTAACACACTGATAAGTGTAAAGCCTTTTTCAAATATTTTCCAGAGCGCCTTGCCTTCTGAGTAAATTGTAGAGTTACTTTCCATGACTGCATTTGTTAGTGACAGAGACATGGTTGTGGCAAGAAGGAGAATATTATGAAGAAGATTAAGAAGAAGATTAAGATGACAAAGTAAAAGAAGAAGATTAAGAAGAAGAAGATTATGAAGAAGATGAAGAAGTAGAAGAAGATTAAGAAGAAAATTAAGAAGAAGATTATGAAAAACATTAAGAAGAAGACGAAGATAAGAAGAAGAAGAAGTTTAAGAAGAAGATTATTAAGATTATGAAGAAGATTAAGAAGAAGAAGATTAAGAAGAAGATTAAGAAGAAGAAGAAGAATATTAAAAAGAAGAAGAAAATAAGATTATGAAGAATAATTAGATTAAGAATAAGAAGAATAAGAAGACGGAGATTATGAAGAAGATTAACATGACTAAATAAAAGAAGAAGATTAAGAAGAAGAAGAAGAAGATTATGAAGAATATTAAGAAGATTATGAAGAAGAAGAAGAAGAAGAAGTTTATGAAGAAGAAGAAGATTAAGAATAAGAATAATAAGAAGACGAAGATTATGAAGAAGATTAAGAAGAAGATTAACATGACTAAATAAAAGAAGAAGATTAAGAAGAAGAAGAAGAAGATTATGAAGAAGATTATGAAGATTATGAAGAAGAAGAAGAAGAAGAAGAAGAAGAAGAAGAAGAAGAAGAAGAAGAAGAAGAAGAAGAAGAAGAAGAAGAAGAATAAGTTTATGAAGAAGATTAAGAAGAACATTTAGAAGAAGAAGATTAAGAAGAAGAAGAAGAAGTAGAAGAAGAAGTTAATGAAGTAAATTAAGAAGAAGAAGATTTTGAAGAAGATTAAGAAAATTATGAAGAAGAAGAAGATTAAGAAGAAGAGATTAAGAAGACAAAGATAAACATGACTAAATAAAAGAAGAAGATTAAGAAGAAGAAGAAGAAGAAGAAGAAGAAGAAGAAGAAGAAGAAGAGAAGAAGAAGAAGAAGAAGAAGAAGAAGAAGAAGAAGAAGATTATGAAGAAGTAGACAATGGGGAAGAAAATTAAATAGAAGAACAAGAAGAAGATTATGAAGAAGATTAAGAAGAAAAAGATTATGAAGAAGATTAAGAAGAAGAAGAAGATTAAGAAGAAGAAGACAATTAAGAAGAACATTATTAAGATTATGAAGAACATTAAGAAGAAGAAGATTAAGAAGAAGAAGAAGATTATTAAGAAGTTTAAGAAGAAGGAGATTACGAAGAAGAAGAAGAAGAATATTAAAAAGTAGAAGAAGATTAAAAGGAAGTAGAAAAAGAAGAAAAAAATAAGATTATGAAGAAGAAGAAGATTAAGAAGAAGAAGAATGAGAAGAGAAAGATTATGAAGAAGATTAAGATGACTAAATAAAAGAAGAAGATTAAGAAGAAGATTAAGAAGAATATTAAGAATATTAAGTAGAAGAATATTAAGTAGAATATTAATATGAAGAAGAAGGTGATTAAGAAGAAAATTATGAAGAAGATTATGAAGAAGAAGAAGAAGAAGAAGAAGAGAATTATGAAGAATATTAAGAAAAAGAAAATTATGAAGAGGATTAAGAAGAAGATTAAGAAGAAGAAGAAGAATATTAAAAAGAAGAAGAAGAAGATTAAGAGGAAGAAGAAAAAGAAGAAGAAAATAAGATTATGAAGAAGAATTAGATTAAGAATAAGAAGAATAAGAAGACGGAGATTATGAAGAAGATTAAGAAGAAGATTAACATGACTAAATAAAAGAAGAAGATTAAGAAGAAGAAGAAGAAGATTATGAAGAATATTAAGAAGATTAAGAAGAAGAAGAAGAAGAAGAAGAAGAAGAAGAAGAAGAAGAAGAAGAAGAAGAAGAAGAAGAAGAAGAAGACGTTTATGAAGAAGAAGAAGATTCCTGTGGTCCTCTGTAGCTCAGCTGGTAGAGCACGGCGCTTGTAACGCCAAGGTAGTGGGTTCGATCCCCGGGACCACCCATACACAAAAAAAATGTATGCACGCATGACTGTAAGTCGCTTTGGATAAAAGCGTCTGCTAAATGGCATATTATTATTATAAGATTAAGAATAATAAGAAGAAGAAGACGAAGATTATGAAGAAGATTAAGAAGAAGATTAACATGACTAAATAAAAGAAGAAAATTAATAATAAGAAGAAGAAGATTATGAAGAAGATTATGAAGAAGAAGAAGAAGAAGAAGAAGAAGAAGAAGAAGAAGAAGAAGAAGAACAAGAAGAAGAAGTTTATGAAGAAGATTAAGAAGAACATTTAGAAGAAGAAGATTAAATAGAAGAAGAAGAAGAAGAAGAAGTAGAAGAAGAAGTTAATGAAGTAAATTAAGAAGAAGAAGATTTTGAAGAAGATTAAGAAAATTATGAAGAAGAAGAAGATTAAGAAGAAGAGATTAAGAAGACAAAGATAAACATGACTAAATAAAAGAAGAAGATTAAGAAGAAGAAGAAGATTATGAAGAAGAAGAAGAAGAAGAAGAAGAAGAAGAAGAAGAAGAAGAAGAAGAAGAAGAAGAAGAAGAAGATTATGAAGAAGTAGACAATGGGGAAGAAAATTAAATAGAAGAACAAGAAGAAGATTATGAAGAAGATTAAGAAGAAAAAGATTATGAAGAAGATTAAGAAGAAGAAGAAGATTAAGAAGAAGAAGACAATTAAGAAGAACATTATTAAGATTATGAAGAACATTAAGAAGAAGAAGATTAAGAAGAAGAAGAAGATTATTAAGAAGTTTAAGAAGAAGGAGATTACGAAGAAGAAGAAGAAGAATATTAAAAAGTAGAAGAAGATTAAAAGGAAGTAGAAAAAGAAGAAAAAAATAAGATTATGAAGAAGAAGAAGATTAAGAAGAAGAAGAATGAGAAGAGAAAGATTATGAAGAAGATTAAGATGACTAAATAAAAGAAGAAGATTAAGAAGAAGATTAAGAAGAATATTAAGAATATTAAGTAGAAGAATATTAAGTAGAATATTAATATGAAGAAGAAGGTGATTAAGAAGAAAATTATGAAGAAGATTATGAAGAAGAAGAAGAAGAAGAAGAAGAAGAAGAAGAAGAAGAAAGAAGAAGAAGAAGAAGAAGAAGAAGAAGAAGAGAATTATGAAGAATATTAAGAAAAAGAAAATTATGAAGAGGATTAAGAAGAAGATTAAGAAGAAGAAGAAGAATATTAAAAAGAAGAAGAAGAAGATTAAGAGGAAGAAGAAAAAGAAGAAGAAAATAAGATTATGAAGAAGAATTAGATTAAGAATAAGAAGAATAAGAAGACGGAGATTATGAAGAAGATTAAGAAGAAGATTAACATGACTAAATAAAAGAAGAAGATTAAGAAGGAGAAGAAGAAGATTATGAAGAATATTAAGAAGATTATGAAGAAGAAGAAGAAGAAGAAGAAGAAGAAAGAAGAAGAAGAAGAAGAAGAAGAAGAAGAAGAAGAAGAAGAAGATAGGACGTTATGAAGAAGAAGAAGATTAAGAATAAGAAATAATAAGAAGACGAAGATTATGAAGAAGATTAAGAAGAAGATTAACATGACTGAATAAAAGAAGAAGATTAATAAGAAGAAGAAGATTATGAAGAAGATTATGAAGAAGAAGAAGAAGAAGAAGAAGAAGAAGAAGAAGAAGAAGAAGAAGAAGAAGAAGAAGAAGAAGAAGAAGAAGAAGAAGAAGAAGAAGTTTATGAAGAAGATTAAGAAGAACATTTAGAAGAAGAAGATTAAATAGAAGAAGAAGAAGAAGAAGTAGAAGAAGAAGTTAATGAAGTAAATTAAGAAAAAGAAGATTTTGAAGAAGATTAAGAAAATTATGAAGAAGAAGAAGAAGAAGATTAAGAAGAAGAGATTAAGAAGACAAAGATAAACATGACTAAATAAAAGAAGAAGATTAAGAAGAAGAAGAAGAATATGAAGAAGAAGAAGAAGAAGAAGAAGAAGAAGAAGAAGAAGAAGAAGAAGAAGAAGAAGAAGAAGAAGAAGAAGTAAATGAAGTAAATATAAGAAGAAGAAGATTTTGAACAAGATAAAGAAAATTATGAAGAAGAAGAAGATTAAGAAGAAGAGATTAAGAAGACAGAAGATAAACATGACTAAATAAAAGAAGAAGATGAAGATGAAGAAGAAGAAGAAGAAGAGAAGAAGAAGAAAGAAGAAGAAGAAGAAGAAAAAGAAAGAAGAAGAAGATGATAAAAGAAGAAGAAGAAGAAGAAGAAGAAGAAAATTATGAAGACGATTAAGAAGAACATTAAGAAGTAGAGGATTAAGAAGAAGATTAAGAAGAAGAAGATTAAGAAGAAGAAGAAGAAGAAGAAGAAGAAGAAGAAGAAGAAGAAGAAGAAGAAGAAGAAGAAGAAGAAGAAGAAGAAGAAGAAGAAGAAGAAGAAGAAGAAAATTATGAAGAAGAAAATTATGAAGAAGATTAAGAAGAAGAAAAATAAGATTAAAAAGAAGAAGAAGAAGAAGAAGAAGAAGAAGATGAAGAAGAAGATTATGAAGAAGTAGACAATGGGGAAGAAAATTAAATAGAAGAACAAGAAGAAGATTATGAAGAAGATTAAGAAGAAGAAAGATTATGAAGAAGATTAAGAAGAAGAAGATAAAGAACAGAATTAAGATTATGAAGAACAATAAGAAGAAGAAGAAGAAGAAGAAGAAGAAGATTAAGAAGAAGAAGAAGGAGATTACAAGAAGAAGAAGAAGAATATTAGAAGAAGAAGAAGAAGATTAGAAGAAAGTAGAAAAAGAAGAAAGAAATAAGATTATGAAGAAGAAGAAGATTAAGAAGAAGAAGAAGAGAAGAAGAAGAAGAAGAATTATAAAGAAGATTAAGAAGAAGAAAAATAAGAAAAGAAGAAGAAGAAGAAGAAGAAGAAGAAGAAGAAGAAGAAGAAGAAGAAGAAGAAAGAAGAAGAAGAAGAAGAAAATGAAGAAGATGAAGAAGATGATAAAGAAGAAGAAGAATATGAAGAAGAAGAAGAACAAGAAGACAAAGATTAAGAAGAAGATTAACATGACTAAATAAAAGTAGAAGATAGAAGAAGAAGAAGAAGAAGATTATGAAGAATATTAAGAAGATTAAGAAAGAAGAAGAAGAAGAAGAAGAAAGAAGAAGAAGAAGAAGAAGAAGAAGAAGAAGAAGAAGAAGAAGAAGAAAGAAGAAGAAGAAGACTAGAAGAAGAAGAAGAAGAATAAGAAGAAGAAAGAATAAGAAGATGAAGAAGAAGAAGAAGATTAAGAAGAAGATTAACATGACTAAATAAGAAGAAGAAGATTTAATATAAGAAGAAGAAGATTATGAAGAAGATTATGAAGAAGAAGAAGAAGAAGAAGAAGAAGAAGAAGAAGAAGAAGAAGAAGAAGAAGAAGAAGAAGAAGAAGAAGAAGAAAGAAGAAGAAGAAGATAAAGAAGATTAAAGATTAGAAGAAGAAGATTAAATAGAAGAAGAAGAAGAAGAAGAAGAAGAAGAATAAAGAAAATTATAGAAGAAGAAGAAGATTAAGAAGAAGAAGATTAAGAAGACAAAGATAAAGATGACTAAATAAAGAAGAAGATGAAGAAGAAGAAGAAGAAGAAGAAGAAGAAGAAGAAGAAAGAAAGAAGAAGAAGAAGAAGAAGAAGAAGAAGAAGAAGAAGAAGAAGAAGAAGAAGATTATGAAGAAGTAGACAATGGGGAAGAAAATTAAATAGAAGAACAAGAAGAAGATTATGAAGAAGATTAAGAAGAAGAAGATTATGAAGAAGATTAAGAAGAAGAAGATTAAGAAGAAGATAATTAAGATTATGAAGAACAATAAGAAGAAGAAGATTAAGAAGAAGAAGAAGATTATAAAGAAGTTTAAGAAGAAGAAGATAATGAAGAAGAAGAAGAAGAATATGAAAAGTAGAAGAAGAAGATTAAAAGGAAGTAGAAGAAGAAGAAAGAAAATAAGATTATGAAGAAGAAGAAGATAAGAAGAAGAAGAAGAAGAAGAAAAAGATTATGAAGAAGATTAAGATGACTAAATAAAATAAGAAGATTAAGAAGAAGATTAAGAAGAATATAAGAATATTAAGTAGAATATATTAAGTAGAATATTAATAAAGAAGAAGAAGGTGAATAAGAAGAAGATTAAGAAGATATATGAAGAAGATTAAGAAGAAGATTACATGACTAAATAAAAAGAAGAAGAAGAAAATTATGAAGAAGATTAAAGAAGAAGAAGAAGATGAAAAAAAAGAAGAAGAAGAAGAAGAAGAAGAAGAAAGAAGAAGAAGAAGAAGAAGAAGAAGAAGAAGAAGAAGAAGAAGAAGAAGAAGAAAAATAATAAGAAGAAGATGATTAAAAAGAAGAAGAAGAAGAAGAAGAAAATTATGAAGACGATTAAGAAGAACATTAAGAAGTAGAGGATTAAGAAGAAGATTAAGAAGAAGATTAGAAGAAGATAGAAGAAGAAGAAGAAGAAGAAGAAGAAGAAGAAGAAGAAGAAGAAGAAGAAGAAGAAGAAGAAGAAGAAGAAGAAGAAGAAGAAGATTATGAAGAAGAAGACAATGGAAGAAGAAAATTAAATAGAAGAACAAGAAGAAGATTAAGAAGATTGAGAAGAAAAAAGATTATGAAGAAGATTAAGAAGAAGAAGATTAAGAAGAACATAATTAAGATTATGAAGAACAATAAGAAGAAGAAGATTAAGAAGAAGAAGAAGATTATAAGAAGTTTAAGAAGAAGAAGAATATTAAAAAAGTAGAAGAAGAAGATTAAAAGGAAGTAGAAAAGAAGAAACAAAGAAGATTATGAAGAAGAAGAAGATTGAGAAGAAGAAGAATAAGAAGATTAAGATATGAAGAAGATTAAGAAGAAGATTAATGACTAAATAAAAGAAGAAGATTAAGAAGAAGAAGAAGAAGATTATGAAGAATATTAAGAAGATTATGAAGAAGAAGAAGAAGAAGAAGAAAAAGAAGAAGAAGAAGAAGAAGAAGAAGAAGAAGAAGAAGAAGACGTTTTTGAAGAAGAAGATTAAGAAGAAGAAGAATAAGAAGACGAAGATTATGAAGAAGATTAAGAAGAAGATTAACATGACTGAATAAAAAGAAGAAGATTAAGAAGAAGAAGAAGAAGATTATGAAGAATATTAAGAAGATTAAGAAGAAGAAGAAGAAGAAGAAGAAGAAGAAGAAGAAGAAGAAGAAGAAGAAGAAGAAGAAGAAGAAGAAGAAGAAGACTTATGAAGAAGAAGAAGATTCCGTGAAACTCAGCTGGAAGAGCGCGGCGCTTGTAAAGAAGGTAGTGAGTTCGATCCGGGCCCATACACAAAAAAAATGTATGAACGAATGACGTAAGTCGCTGATAAAAGTCTTAAATGGCATATTATTATAAGATTAAGAATAATAAGAAGAAGAAGACGAAGATTATGAAGAAGATTAAGAAGAAGATTAACATGACTAAATAAAAGAAGAAAATTAATAATAAGAAGAAGAAGATTAAGAAGAAGATTATGAAGAAGAAGAAGAAGAAGAAGAAGAAGAAGAAGAAGAAGAAGAAGAAAAACAAGAAGAAGAAGTTTATGAAGAAGATTAAGAAGAACATTTAGAAGAAGAAGATTAAATAGAAGAAGAAGAAGAAGAAGAAGTAGAAGAAGAAGTTAATGAAGTAAATTAAGAAGAAGAAGATTTGAAGAAGATTAAGAAAATTATGAAGAAGAAGAAGATTAAGAAGAAGAGATTAAGAAGACAAAGACAACATGACTAAATAAAAGAAGAAGATTAAGAAGAAGAAGAAGATTATGAAGAAGAAGAAGAAGAAGAAGAAGAAGAAGAAGAAGAAGAAGAAGAAGAAGAAGAAGAAGAAGAAGATTATGAAGAAGTAGACAATGGGGAAGAAAATTAAATAGAAGAACAAGAAGAAGATTATGAAGAAGATTAAGAAGAAAAAGATTATGAAGAAGATTAAGAAGAAGAAGAAGATTAAGAAGAAGAAGACAATTAAGAAGAACATTATTAAGATTATGAAGAACATTAAGAAGAAGAAGATTAAGAAGAAGAAGAAGATTATTAAGAAGTTTAAGAAGAAGGAGATTACGAAGAAGAAGAAGAAGAATATTAAAAAGTAGAAGAAGATTAAAAGGAAGTAGAAAAAGAAGAAAAAAATAAGATTATGAAGAAGAAGAAGATTAAGAAGAAGAAGAATGAGAAGAGAAAGATTATGAAGAAGATTAAGATGACTAAATAAAAGAAGAAGATTAAGAAGAAGATTAAGAAGAATATTAAGAATATTAAGTAGAAGAATATTAAGTAGAATATAAATGAAGAAGAAGGATTAAGAAGAAAATTATGAAGAAGATTATGAAGAAGAAGAAGAAGAAGAAGAAGAAGAAGAAGAAGAAGAAGAAGAAGAAGAAGAAGAAGAAGAAGAAGAGAATTATGAAGAATATTAAGAAAAAGAAAATTATGAAGAGGATTAAGAAGAAGATTAAGAAGAAGAAGAAGAATATTAAAAAGAAGAAGAAGAAGATTAAGAGGAAGAAGAAAAAGAAGAAGAAAATAAGATTATGAAGAAGAATTAGATTAAGAATAAGAAGAATAAGAAGACGGAGATTATGAAGAAGATTAAGAAGAAGATTAACAGACTAAATAAAAGAAGAAGATTAAGAAGAAGAAGAAGAAGATTATGAAGAATATTAAGAAGATTATGAAGAAGAAGAAGAAGAAGAAGAAGAAGAAGAAGAAGAAGAAGAAGAAGAAGAAGAAGAAGAAGAAGAAGAAGACGAGGACGTTTATGAAGAAGAAGAAGATTAAGAATAAAAATAAAAGAAGAGAAGATTATGAAGAAGATTAAGAAGAAGATTAAATGACTGAATAAAAGAAGAAGAATAAGAAGAAGAAGAAGATTTATGAAGAAGATTATGAAGAAGAAGAAGAAGAAGAAGAAGAAGAAGAAAAAGAAGAAGAAGAAGAAGAAGAAGAAGAAGAAGAAGAAGAAGAAGAAGAAAGAAGAAGAAGAAGTTTATGAAGAAGATTAAGAAGAACATTTAGAAGAAGAAGACTAAATAGAAGAAGAAGAAGAAGAAGTAGAAGAAGAAGTTAATGAAGAAAATTAAGAAAAAAGAAGATTTTGAAGAAGATGAAGAAAATATGAAGAAGAAGAAGAAGAAGATTAAGAAGAAGAGATTAAGAAGACAAAGATAAACAGACTAAATAAAAGAAGAAGATTAAGAAGAAGAAGAAGATTAAGAAGAAGAAGAAGAAGAAGAAGAAGAAGAAGAAGAAGAAGAAGAAGAAGAAGAAGAAGAAGAAGAAGAATTAATGAAGAAAATAAAGAAGAAGAAGATTGAACAAGATTAAGAAAATTATGAAGAAGAAGAAGATTAAGAAGAAGAGATTAAGAAGATAAAGATAAACATGACAAATAAAAGAAGAAGATGAAGATGAAGAAGAAGAAGAAGAAGAAGAAGAAGAAGAAGAAGAAGAAGAAGAAGAAGAAAGAAGAAGAAGAAGATGATTAAAAAGAAGAAGAAGAAGAAGAAGAAGAAAAATTAGAAGACGATTAAGAAGAACATTAAGAAGAAGAGGATTAAGAAGAAGATTAAGAAGAAGAAGATTAAGAAGAAGAAGAAGAAGAAGAAGAAGAAGAAGAAGAAGAAGAAGAAGAAGAAGAAGAAGAAGAAGAAAAAATTATAAAGAAGAAGAAAATATGAAGAAGAAATTATGAAGAAGATTAAGAAGAAGAAAAATAAGATTAAAAAGAAAGAAGAAGAAGAAGAAGAAGAAGAAGAAGATGAAGAAGAAGATTATGAAGAAGTAGACAAGGAGAAGAAAATAAATAGAAGAACAAGAAGAAGATGAAGAAGATTAAGAAGAAAAAGATAGAAGAAGATTAAGAAGAAGAAGATTAAGAAGAACAAATTAAGATTATGAAGAACAATAAGAAGAAGAAGATTAAGAAGAAGAAGAAGATTATTAAGAAGTTTAAGAAGAAGGAGATTACGAAGAAGAAGAAGAAGAATATTAAAAAGTAGAAGAAGAAGATTAAAAGGAAGTAGAAAAAGAAGAAACAAATAAGATTATGAAGAAGAAGAAGATTAAGAAGAAGAAGAATGAGAAGAAGAAGAAGAAAATTATGAAGAAGATTAAGAAGAAGAAAAATAAGATTAAAAAAAGAAGAAGAAGAAGAAGAAGAAGAAGAAGAAGAAGAAGAAGAAGAAGAAGAAGATTAATATGAAGAAGATGAAGAAGACGATTAAGAAGAAGAAGATTATGAAGAAGAACAAGAACAAGAAGACAAAGATTAAGAAGAAGATTAACATGACTAAATAAAAGTAGAAGATTAAGAAGAAGAAGAAGAAGATTATGAAGAATATTAAGAAGATTAAGAAGAAGAAGAAGAAGAAGAAGAAGAAGAAGAAGAAGAAGAAGAAGAAGAAGAAGAAGAAGAAGAAGAAGAAGAAGAAGACTTTTATGAAGAAGAAGAAGATTAAGAATAAGAAAAATAAGAAGATGAAGATTATGAAGAAGATTAAGAAGAAGATTAACATGACTAAATAAAAGAAGAAGATTAATAATAAGAAGAAGAAGATTATGAAGAAGATTATGAAGAAGAAGAAGAAGAAGAAGAAGAAGAAGAAGAAGAAGAAGAAGAAGAAGAAGAAGAAGAAGAAGAAGAAGAAGAAGAAGAAGTTTATGAAGAAGATTAAAAAGAACATTTAGAAGAAGAAGATTAAATAGAAGAAGAAGAAGAAGAAGAAGAAGAAGAATAAGAAAATTATGAAGAAGAAGAAGATTAAGAAGAAGAGATTAAGAAGACAAAGATAAACATGACTAAATAAAAGAAGAAGATGAAGAAGAAGAAGAAGAAAAGAAGAAGAAGAAGAAGAAGAAGAAGAAGAAGAAGAAGAAGAAGAAGAAGAAGAAGAAGAAGAAGAAGAAGAAGAAGAAGAAGAAGAAGAAGAAGAAGAAGATTATGAAGAAGTAGACAATGGGGAAGAAAATTAAATAGAAGAACAAGAAGAAGATTATGAAGAAGATTAAGAAGAAAAAGATTATGAAGAAGATTAAGAAGAAGAAGATTAAGAAGAACATAATTAAGATTATGAAGAACAATAAGAAGAAGAAGATTAAGAAGAAGAAGAAGATTATTAAGAAGTTTAAGAAGAAGAGGAGATTACAAGAAGAAGAAGAAGAATAAAAAAGTAGAAGAAGAAGATTAAAAAGGAAGTAGAAAAAGAAGAAACAAAAAGATTATGAAGAAGAAGAAGATTAAGAAGAAGAAGAATGAGAAGAGAAAGATTATGAAGAAGATTAAGATGACTAAATAAAATAAGAAGATGAAGAAGAAGATTAAGAAGAAGATTAAGAATATTAAGAAGAATAATTAAGTAGAATATTAAGATGAAGAAGAAGGTGATAAGAAGAAGATTAAGAAGATTATGAAAAAGATTAAGAAGAAGATTAACATGACTAAATAAAAAAGAAGAAGAAGAAAATTATGAAGAAGATTAAGGAGAAGAAGAAGATGATTAAAAAGAAGAAGAAGATTAAGAAGAAGAAGAAGAAGAAGAAGAAGAAGAAGAAGAAGAAGAAGAAGAAGAAGAAGAAGAAGAAGAAGAAGAAGAAGAAGAAGAAAAATAATAAGAAGAAGATGATTAAAAAGAAGAAGAAGAAGAAGAAGAAAATTATGAAGACGATTAA